>NC_133768.1:27375375-28000375 GCF_036562045.2 Rhinolophus sinicus | reverse complement strand
ATGAGTTACCCTTAGGATCACTCAACAACTAACCATCTCTCTCTCCCTCACTTTCCTCTACTATAGAAGCTAGAAAGGGAAATGCTTGACTTTCCAGCTACCCTTTGCAGCTAAGGGTGGCCATGTGACAAGTTCTACACAAAGTCCTCAGGAAGGTTGTCCTCAAAAAATAAAAATGCAAATCATCATGAGGAGAAGAATCTTTTCCTTTTTATTTTACACCTTTCCTGTCTTCCTACCTAGAAAATGAGGAGATATGATGGCTGGATCGCAACAGCCACCTTGTGACCATAAAGGTGAAAGCCAGACAGACCACACAAGGTAAGGCAGGAAGATCAAAGGAGTTTCGGTGTATGACAATATTATGGATTGCCTATTCCTACCGTGTTTCCCCGAAAATAAGACCGTGTCTTATATTAATTTTTGCTCCAAAAGATGCATTAGAGCTGATTGTCCAGCTAGGTCTTATTTTTGGGGAAACATGGTATGACTCACACACACAAAGGGTGCCAAAAAATGTATATGCATTTTAAGAAACTAAAAAACTATTAAAATTGTAATACTCAATATATACCAATAACAAAAGATGAATACAAGTCACATTTGACTTCTGCAATTACAAGAGGTGCTCAAAGTGGTTACTTACCATCAGGGTAATTTAAATATAGTTTTTTCCTTTCTTAAAATGTGTACACTTTTTTTTTGGCACCCTTTGTATATTACAACACACTTAAGAGAAAGTATGGCTTCTTGTATTTCCTTCTACTTCACAGTATATAATGGCTAAAATATTTTATCAAAACGTTCAGTATGCTATTAAATTTGGGGTTTGTAACCATCTGTAAAGATGCTGTGTAATATTGTCTTCTCAAAGAGTTCTTTTCGCTGAACCTTCTGCTATATCCCTCAGGCTGTGTTGCTGATATCCTATTACATAATGAACCTAGAAGCAAATATTGCAGATATTTTCTATATGGAAGACTTAGTCTATAAATTGATTTCCTTGAGAGAAGAAATTAAGTGTCTGGTACCCAAAGGGTCAGTTCAGAGTTTGTTTTCTGTTCAAGCCATAAGTTCTCTCTGCTCTTGGAACTATACTCTTGGGGGAGGATAGACAGGCCTGAAATGTTCTTTTGGGAGTCCAGAGAGGAGTCAGAAAGGACTGATGCTGATGTTGGCAATAAACTTTAAAGACTTTGGTAAATGTTCCATTTATCCTCAGATAACCCTTTGACAATCTTAGAGGAAAATCCCTTTATAATAATGGATTCTGAAGGTCACTATGTACATTTGCTTAGGCCTGGCCCCATAGCATGGATAGAGCCAAGCCTCTACTTATTGCCTCTGCTATACACGCACACATTCATATAGATAGATAGATAGATAGATAGATAGATAGATAGATAGATAGATAGATAGATAGATAGATAGAGATATATAGATACATATATAGACATACCCAACATACCCACATACATTTATAAATATGCACACATAGGTATTTATAAATACACACATGCACACACATTCATAAAGACACATATTCATAAACACACACATATCTATACACACACACACACATTCATGCACACTGAGAAACCCTGCACTAATCCTTACATATATTAAATGTGTCAGATCTTCTAGGTAAAATGGAAAAAGTAATGTCCACGGTGTTTTCAGCATAAAATTTATAACAAGAAGTTTCTGTTGTCTCACCATGGAGATAAGGAGCACGTGAACCAATGGCATCTAATTTTTAAATAGGATTTATCTAGTTTCTAAATAGGATTAGAGAAGCCCCAAACCTCAGATCCTGTAACAAATACTGTTTTAAAAAGAGTGCCATGCCATACCCTCTCCTATTTAATCCAAGTGAGCCACCCACACTGGCATTCATTTAGTTCCTTAAATGCTGTACCATCTTCCTTCCTGATGCAGACACTTTGTCCATGTTGTTCCTTTCTGTCACCTAGTTAACTGGTACTTTTCTTCCAAATTCCAGGATAAATGTCTCCTCTTTAGGGAAACCTTAACTGGAGCAAGTACAAAGTGAGTTCCTCCTTTTAGAGTCTTTTAGAACTTTGAGTATATTTCTTTTATTGTGCTCATCAAAGGTTGCGACTGTACATTTATTTGTGTGATGATTTAATGAAACATTGTCTCCTGTACTAGACGGTAAGCTAAGAAAGCAAGAGTTATCTAGTTTGTATAATGTTATCTCTCCTGCACCTATTAGAGTGATTGGCACATACATAGTAGATGAACAATAAATATTTGTTGATTTGATGGAAGGTTATCTCTGAAAGATCAGAAAGCATAAAGCATCACTGCCTTGTATCAGAATGCATTCAGCTGTAAAAATACAAGCTGAATACCACTCAAACAATAAAAGAAACTTATTGGTTTACAAAGCTAGAACGTCCAGGAGTGGAGTGAATATCAAGGACGGTTTGATTCAATAGATCAGTGGGGTCTATAAGAATCGTGATCCTTTTCATCTCTTTCCTTCTGCAGCCTCATCTTAGACCTGGCTCCCGTTCATGGTCACAAGAAGACTGCCAAAACTCCAAAGGTTACCTGCTTTCTTGTCCAAATTCAAGGGGAAAATATTTGCCACAGTAAAAGAAAGAAGCCCACAGGTTCACAGTAATTGGATTGCCATAGATCATATGTCCAGCACTGTACCAGTGACTGTGGCCAAAGGAAATGAAATATAATGACTGATTTAAGAAATCTAGGTTTACCTCTTGGTACTAATGATCCCATAAACAGGGGGATACCTGAGGGACTATCCTAGTATTCTGAAGAAAGGGAAGAGATAAACAGATATTGACTAGATATCCAACTAAAATGTACCATACTAGTGCTATGTAACAACGCAGTACATATTGAGGTATGGCACGTCGAGAGGGTTACAGAGCAGTCATCAGAGATCTCATGGAATGTTAAGGACTGAATTGTGCCCCCCCCCATTCATATGTTGAAGCCCTAATCTCCGGTAACTCAGAATATGACTATATTTTGAGATAGTTTTTAAAAAGTTAATGAAGTTAAAGTGGGGCCGTTAAGGTGGTCCCTAATCCTTTATGACTGGTGTCCTTATAAGAAGAGATTGGGACATCAACAATATAGACAGGACAACCATATGAGTTCATAGCAAGAAGGTGGGCATCTGCAAGCCAAGGAGAGAGGCCTCAGAAGAAACCAAACCCGCCTACATCTTCAACAGTTCTATCATCCAGAACTGTGAGAAAATACTATTCTGTCATTTCAGCCACCCAGTCTGGAATTTTGTTATAGCAGCCCTAGAAAACTAATATGTGGAGATAATGTCATTTCCAAATCAATTATCCAACTATATAGAACTAAGTGGAAGTATACTGAGGACAGCGTTCCTTTAGGGGTATCACATATTTACATGGCTTTTCACTGGACCCTGGACTCCTCCATCATACAAAGCTTCCCGTGATACTCTCATGCACCTGAATTCCTGTCAGAGTTCAAAAATACTCAAATTCCGGCTCTTTTTGACTCTTTTTATTACTGCTGTTTTACATCAGGCTTACATCATCCTCCTACAAGACTTTCCATAAGAATCTACATTTCTATTTAAAAGATGTTTATAGGGCAGCCAGTTAGCTCAGTGAGTTAGAGCACGGTGCTCTTAACGACAAGGTTGCCGGTTCATTTCCCACATGGGCCAGTGAGCTGCGCCCTCCACAACTAGATTGAAGACAACAACTTGACTTGGAGCTGATGGGTCCTGGAAAAATCAGTTACCCAATAAAATAAAATAAAATAAATGTGTATAAATACTAGATATTTTTACCTCTTGTTCAAAACTGAACAAAAGCGTGTTCATATTACTTATTCAGTAAGAGAAAATAAGGTCTTCCTAAACAGGTCTCCCTAAAAAGTACCTGTACCTCAGCATTCCAGGGTTCTGGAAGCCAGTAGCCCCACAGTCTAACCTCAAGGATATTACTGTAACTAAATCCATCTCTTCAGCAGATGTTCCCACTTCAGCAATGTGACTATTAGTAAATATGAGGTAAGAGTCGACATTTTCCAACAGTTGGAGAACGACATAAATTCAGGGCCTTACATCTACACAGACTCCAAGGGGTTATTACAGAAACCTCTAGATCATAAGGGGAAACAACTGCAGCATAAACCTACTAGCCCTCAAAAGACTTGAAACCCAAGTCCTCTGCTTTCTTTAATTTAGGGTTCCTATATCAGACATGAACATAGAGCCATGAACTCAGCTGTGCCAGAATTGCAGATTTACTGCTTTAGAGCTCGTTGGAATTTCTGTAATGATCTTTCATTCCACTGCCCTGCTGGTTATGCTCCATTTGCCCTACCAGATCCATTCTCACCTCTCCCCTGCTTGGGTTCTGGGCATCAGGAGGCTGACCTCTACAGAGTGCATATCCTAGACTCCCTTGATCTCTGGCTTCCGGGTGGCTTTGGCCAATGGAGTGAGAAAGCAGGCGGTAAGTAATCAGTTCCCCACCCCTCACTTCTTTGCTGCTTAGGCAAAACCCTGAGCAGATTATAGGAACCTTCCGCTATTCCAGCTACGCTTTCTGCCCTACTGGACTGTGATGAAATCTAGGAATTCCCAGGTAAGGAGCTATCAGGAAGGCTGATGCAAGGCAGGTAGGGGATCCACGTGGAAGTTTGTGGCAGCAGCAAATTACCAAGTGGTACAGTAGTATTCCCAAATGTTAATAACCATTTGAGCTGAGTTGGTTCTTACTGGCTGAACATCAGCCCTAGTTCTGATCTAATCCATGGCCTGCCTGTGGGAGTGAATGTGAGTTTTCTGTTGGACTACCCCATTGCCTAAATAAGGTACACTGACCTCACAGAATTATAACCCAATATTTTTTAAAAGAAAACTAGAATACAACTTTGATTCTGTAATTTCAATAAACAACTTAACTGCCTTGAGCCTCAATTTCTGCAACCTCAAACAGAGATGGTACATACGTCATAGAATAACTCTAAAGGTAAATAAACTCCGCATGTGTAATCAGCTCAATATTGTGAATGAGACCTAGTTTAAGCATGGTACTGGAGCAACCAATCCAAGCTCTAAATGAGACAGAGACATACATACATATGTATTTGAATCAGTACTTTGGATTTGTAATCAACATAGCAAGTACTGTACGAGTATATACTTGGTATAGGAGTGCAGAAATCATTACTTTTCAAAATAATTTGAAATACTTTTTCTCATTTTATTCTGTTTAAATTTACTTTCTCCATAGAAAAAAATAGGATGGATCCATCCCCCGTTACAAAATAAAATTTTGTGAGGTTGTAATTTCAACCTTATCCCAACCCAACTCAACCCAACCCTTCCCACTCAACACACTTTTGCTGTGCTGGTTTTTCTCTTCCAAAATCAGAGAAGAAAATGCTTTCTTTTAGATTTTGAGAAGTCCTGAAATAGGCAAGAAAAATATTTTTACATTGAAATGAACCATCTGGCCACTTTATCCTGTTCAACATCTAACATCCAGAGTTACTATAATATTTATTTATTGGATTCTTTCTTCATGAAAGTGATATTACAACTATAAATTGCCATGAGTAGTCAGCAACTGCTTCTAGCTGTTTCTTTTCCTTTAATTAAGAAAAATTTTCTTTAAGAAATGTTCACAAAAATTAGAGCTTCAATTAAGAACTCTAAATCCAAACCTTAATTCTGCTGCTACTTAATTTTGTAATCACCAACAATTCACTTAATTCCTTACCAGTTAAATGTAGGCTCGAGATAGGTGAGCCTTAGGAACCCTTCAGATTTAATTATTATTTCTTGGTATTTCTAAGGTATTTTTAGCATAAAATACTATCTTATAGTCAGCAATTATATCTTGGGGCATGTGCATTTCATAATCACAGCAACCCTACTTTGCAGATATGAAATAAAACTATGAGGTTATGTCTCTAACTCAAAATCTTACAGGTAGTTAATGGAAGAGTCATAGCTTGAAAAAGTCATTTTGAATTCAAATCCTATAATTCACTGAATATTATCCTTTTTATGATGATTTTCCAAAATAAACTAGAAGCTTAAATGACTGGAAAAAAAGTAAAGTTTTGCAAGCAGTCAGCCAGTAAATAAATAAGCAACAATTTTAGCAAATTTGAAAGACTGATAGGTATTCAAAATGTGCCAGTTAAGAAATGTGGAGATATTTTTAATCCATTTATTTAAAAAAAAGTTAAATGTAACTCTGCATTTCTAGAGAACAGAACAATAACAGCTTCAAGAAAGAACACCCTCTTTCTGCCTCAGTAGAACCAGGGAATGTTTTACTCCAAGCAAATCCCAAGAGCATGGCGCCAGCTGCCTATTTTCCTGCTGTGCTTCTCAGGCAGGTGTTTCTTTGTTTGGTGCTTGTGGAATTCAATGGATGGTTGGCTCATAATCTGCAAATCGTTACTTACATATTTATTTTATAGTTAGTAGATTTTTGTCTGGTTAGATTATAACAGTTTCCTAAGATTTATGTGAAACCAGTGACTTTGAAATTCCTGTTGGTGGAAGTTTCCAAAAGATTCACAAGCTGAGTGTTTTTAATTGTTTTATAAGTAGAAAAGACTAGGAAATGTGAACTAATATAAACTGAATACTTAAAATATATATATATAATTAACTTAGTACATAGAAATGACAACAGCCATCTCTGTGGTAGTACTATGAGGATGAAAGGGATAATATTGACAAAACTTTTGTTTTAATGTGAGATGATATTGTTCTTGAGTAACTGTTAATCTCATTTATAAAGTTTAGAAGAAGTACCTTCCTGAGTCAGTGATAACGTTTCCATTCATACTACACAATGCTTGTCTATGTAGGGTGCAGTAAAAAATAATCTTTGGGGGATATAGAAATTGAACTTAACTTCCATTTATTGATGCAAAAGCGTCCATTAAATAAAAATCACAGTAATTAGAATCAGTAAATAGAAATGACACATCATTATCTCTATTTAGATATGATCTGATGTCAGTTCTTCTGACTCATTGAACTTAAAGCTCCATGTACTTCTTTCATTGGATAGAGCAATAGACAAAAATTCACTATCAATTAATCAAGATAAACTTTATAACCAATGCTGTGGTGTCAGGCACCAAGTACTACACATTTCAAAACTCTTATATCTACTGTTCTCAGGTGACACAATCTTATATGTAGGAAACCCTAAAGAGTCTGCACACAGAAAGAAAACTGTTCAAACAAATAAATGGCAGCTAGAACCTGTCACTTTGCAAAAGATCAACCAAATCATGATTCAGGGTCTCTGGGGATAATGTTCCATCTGCCCTGGGCCCACTGAAAGCTATTCTATGCTCTTCTCTGTGTCCCGGAGGCTGAGCCTGGCCATGTACATCACCTGGGCCCCTATGAACTCAGGTTTGTGTTGGGTTTGGCCAATGGGAGGTGTCAGCAGGATCTTAGAGGGCAGGAAGGGAGCAAGGTCATGGAATTGATTCCTCTCACCTCCTCCCGACTGGGGCATTTCTGGCAGTGGCTCTGCCCCTCCACAGCTACAGCTCCTGCCAGCGACCCCTCCTGCCAGCTGCCAGAACGCCTTTCCCCCTCAGGTGTGGTAAAGGCTTCTGTTGGCACAGGTCCCTGGGTGCCTCAACATCCTCCCCTAACCCTGTCCACACGTCTGTAAATAGCCCTACACTAAAAGAAGTCACCTAAGGAATCACGTTGCCAACCACTCTGCTTGGTTTTTAATAGATGAAACTAGTCAAATATTGTACAGCCATTGCAAATTAGGGTTAGAACTTAAGCCTCTGGACTCCCAGTCTAGGCAGTGCCGCACACAACCCTCAGCCATATCCCCATATTGAAAGAGGCCCAGCAGGCAGGTGTTGTAGTGGTAAGAGGCACGGCCATGGCACGGCCATAGCGGAAAGGGTAAAAGGGCATTAAGAGGGAGGAATGGCCGGGCACCTGCATTGGCATCAACAGTACTGTGTTGGGGGCTACATACTTTACATGCAGAGAGATGTGATCTTCTCACAGAAAAGCACTCATGCAGATTTCATGCCTCCCCCATAAGGGTCAGCTCAAATTCCACCTTCTTGTTGAAGCCTTCCTGGAACTGAAACCACCAAACAAAATTAAATTCCCATAGAATTTATTGCTTGTAATGTTGTTGTGAAGATCAAGTGAGATAATGCGTATTGGAATGCTTTGTAGAAAGTGATAGATTTACAGTATTAACGAGAACCATCAATTAAGGATGAGAATCCTTGCCTCCTACATATGGTATCTGTTTTGACATGAACAGAAATGTGAAAAAGATGCTGCTATCTTAACCTGTAATTAATATTTCTCAACTTTCTTCGTAGGGCTCAAATGAAAGGGCTCAATGAAGAATGAATAAATAAACTTAAATTGGCTTAGATTGTCATCAGAATTGTGGCTTCAGTGACTGTTTTCGTCTGGGATTATACATCTGGGCCACAGTCTGCAGCAGCCAGTGTTCTTTATGTAACAAACCAATGGTGAGGTGGTCTCCATAGATTCTGAGAGAGTCTGTGTCATGGGCAGGGACACAATTTTCCTGACTGTTGAATTCCCAGAACATAACTAGAACCTTTGTTGGATAGATTACATCATTTCCAGGAGATTTTCCACAAGCCTCCAATTAAACATCTCCCATCAAAAAAAAAAAAAAACGAAAGAAGGAAAGAAAATGAGGATTTACTAAGTCATGGTTTTCAGAGGAATCGCTTGTTTCAGTCAGCTCTAAGACAGAAGGAAAAGAGGAGATCTTTCCTGAGCTACACTTAACGCAAAGCAGCCAGAAAATACTTTGAAACTCGGCTTCACCAAGTGTGGGTGGCCTCCAAAGCCTGTTAGCGATGCTAGGATCTCTCAAACCAATAAAACCCCAGCAGTCATCCTCAGTCAGGCACCCACATTTCCATGTGAGCTGTGGATACGGAACTAACTTGGAGAAACAGTCTGAACAGTGAGGAGTGAAGCTCCAGTGTTCGATGAAGTTCAATTTCGGCTTTAGAGCCTCAAGAAGAAACACAGGTTGTAGAGGCAGCCAACTTATTACCCCCAATTTGCCCATGAGGAAATTCTGGAATAGCCAGGCACTATTCACTGAGCAGTGAGTGGAAGCAAAATCATCTGCAATGTGCTCTCAGAAAACGTAAGCATGGAAGACAAAGTTCTTTCCCTCAAGTACTGCCCCTATCCACAGGAACACCATTCTGCAGAGAGAGCCCTGTTAAAGGATTCATAGAGAGGATGCAGGAGTTGTAGTTACTACGGGCAGGCTAAGGTGGGCACCATGTATGCTCAGCTGCTACAAGCTCAGCTGGACAAACAGACAGCCCCCACCACCACCACCCATGTAGGCAAGCCTGTTTGTTGTCAGATACATAAGACTGCACCAATCTCAGTATGTTTGGAAGAAAGCTGATAGGTACAGCAAGATACTTCTGACTTCAAAGATACAAAAAAAGTAATTTACTTTTAATTATGAAGAACCTAATTAAATGCCTGAACTGTGTAAATAAATAAATAAATAAATAAATAAATAAATAAATAAATAAATAAAAATATTGGGGAAAAGCTTTGTGACATTAGACCTAACAATGATTTCTTGGATATGACACCAAAAGCACAAACAACAAAAGCAAAAATAGACAAATGGGACTACATCAAACTTAAAAACTTTTGGGCCTCAAAGGAAACAATCAACAGAGTAAATAGGTAACTAACCAAATAGGCGAAAATATTCACAAACCATATGTCTGACAAGATATTGATATCCAGAACATATAAAGAACTCCTACAACTTGACAACAACAAAAATAACCCAATTAAAAACTAGACAAAGGATTTTAATAGTCATTTTTCCAAAGATGATATATAAATGGCCAACAAGCATATGAAAAGATGTTGAACATCACTAATCATCAGAGAAATGCAAATTAAAACCACAATGAGATATCACCTCACACCCATTAGGATGGTTCCTATCAAAAAAATAACAAATAACATGTTGGCGAGGATCTGAAGAAATCAGAACGCTTGTGCACTGTTGTGGAATTGTAAAACGGTGCAACCACTGTGGAAAACAGTGGGATGGTCCTAGAAAAATTACAAATAGAACTACCATATGATTCAGTGATCCCATTTTTGGGTATATACCGGTATCCAAAAGAATTGATATCAGGGTATCAAAAAGATATTTGCACTGGCATGTTCATTGCAGCATTATTCACAATAGCTGAGATGTGGAAGCAAACTAAATGTTCATTGCTAAATGAATGGATAAACAAAATGTGGAAAAGACATACAATGGAATATTATTCAGTCTCAAAAAGGAAATCCTGTCACATGCTACAACATGGATGAACTTTGAGGACATAATGCTATGTGAATTAATCTAGCCACAAACACATAAATACTGTATGATTTCACTTATATGATGTATCTAAAGTGTTAAATTCCTAGAAACTGAAAGTAGTATGGTGGTTACCGGAGGCTGGGGAAGTGGGGAAAAAGGGATCTATTGTTTAATGGGTATAGAGTTTCAGAATAGCAAGACGAAAAAGTGCTGGAGATCTGTTTCACAACAATGTGAATATACTTAACATTACTGAACTGTACTCTTAAAAATGGTTAAGATGGTAAATTTCATGTTAGGTGCTTTTTAACCACAATTTTCAAAATAGTATACCTAGAATAGCCCAACAAGAATATTGTCAATTCTAACCATCCTCTTAGAAGCGCATATAGTTCCTAACAACATTTAATAAGTTTCTCCTATAGCACTCAGCCTGTAAAATATATATTTTATAGCACTGATCTCAGGAAATGTACTGTCAAATGAAAAATGAATGACTATCACCCTCAGTCTATACAGTAGAACCACATTACCATTCATGGTGATTATTTGGCTGTCAGTTCCACCAAAAGTAACACTCAAGCTCATTTTCAGCCATTTTTAGAGAACAAATACTTGAAGTGTGGCACATTTTTGTCTCTAAGAAAAATATTTAAAAGTTTAAATCTAGCTGAAATGACCACTATAAATAAGGGTACTAGTCTTATCCATGGCTAGGTTTGATTTTCACATCATGACTGAAATAAGCCCCTCATGCCTAAAGGGCCATTTATTCCTAGGTCAGGAAACTCTATTTGCCAAATTGCCAGTAAACAAAATACTACACTCACTGTCACTGAGCTAGTTCATATTTTAGCTGCTCGGCCACAAATTAGTGTATCATTTTTTTGGAAGAAATCAGGGCAATTCAGGGTTCATTTCTTTCATTATAACTGTAGGGACAAAATAGACTTCAGAAGCTTTTTTGCTGTTAAAATAAAGGCCCCTTAGCAGCATTTTATGCAATAAAGGATTTTCTCTTCTTTTAAAAATATTGCTTATAAACATGCATCTTACCTGTTACCTACGATAAAAATGCTGACGTCATACTTCATATTATCCTCTCCCTTAGAAGAAATCACTACGATCTGCTCATTTTACCAAATAATGTTAACACATCCATTCTTTTTGACCAACAACTGGTATTGAGCATGTTACGAGTATAGACTCTGAAACAACATATCTTGGGTTTGTGCCTAAGGTCATCCACCTCTTAACTCTAATCTTCAGCAAAGTACTTAAACTATCTTGGCCACAGTTTCCTCAAAAACAGATTTAATAACAATTCCTATTGATATGATTGATGTATCAAAGGATTTATTCTGTGAAAAATTAATAATGTATTTGGCACATACTAACTGATCAATACTGGCTTTTACCAAGATTGTCTCCATTATCATTGTCATAGTTTCAAGTCCTGTGGTCTCATCACTGGAGTGCTGTAACAATCACTGAATTGGTCCATTTCAATTCCATCCTCCAAATACCCTCTAGAGTGACCAATCTAGAGTACCAATCTGACCACGTCACTCCTACACTTACAATCCATGCACAGCTTCCTGAAACTGACAAAAGACAAAAAATCCTAATATGGCAAACAAGCACTTCCATGAAAAGACACCATGTTAATCTATTCAGCCCTATCTTATGTCATCCAGCCTCTCACATGACAATTTAACAGCCACTGATTATTTATGGTTCATAGACTATGCCATGCTGTATTGTGCCTTCATACAAGTGAAAACATGCTCTGCCCACCTGCATTTCTGTGATTGAGAGCTTACAGTATTAACCTAGGTAATTAACATCACCTACAACTATAGCTCATCTCTTAACTAAACAATGTTTCTCCTCACTTCTGTAAAGTCTAATGAAGAATGGTCAGTCTTTCTCCATATTGTTGCCATACTATCTCAAACACAGTTTTTTAGGTCATGTCAGCAGGCAGAGTACGATGATAGAGGCACTCCCACTTTTTTTTTAATTAAAGTTTATTGGGGTGACAATTGTTAGTAAAGTTACATAGATTTCAGGGGTACAATTCTGTAATACGTCACCTATATATCACATTGTGTGTTCACCACCCAGAGTCAGTTCTCCTTCCATCACCATATATTTGATCCCCCTTACCCTCATCTCCCACCCCCCACCCCCTTACCCTCTGGTAACCACTAAACTATTGTCTGTGTCTATGAGTTTTTGTTTCTTTATTTGTTTGTCTTGTTCTTTTGTTGTTTTCAGTTTTATATACCACATATCAGTGAAATCATATGGTTCTTGACTTTTTCTGTCTGACTTATTTCGCTCAGCATGATAATCTCAAGATCAATCTATGTTGTCACAAATGATCCTATTTCATCTTTTCTTATGGCAGAATAGTATTTCATTGTGTATATATACACAATGGCACTGCCACTCTTAACGGCCTTAGCTAAGAAGTGACTTATGCTACTTTGATTAATTGTCTATTGGCCAGAATTCACCACACAGTCCAACCTAACTGCAAAGCAGGTTGTAAAATATAAAAGGGATAATTGGTGAGCACCAACTGTTTCTCCCCTACCTAATCTCCCATTTTTCTACAACATCATTTATGGCTCAACACCTCAGCCCTATGATACTGGATCAGAGGTCTTGCCTATATGATCTCATAATGCTTTTTATAAATTTCTATTCATTGTACCAATATAATTTATGTTTTTGTTGGTCAGGCCAAACTATCATCCAGTGAACCCCTAGAGCATAAAGATAATATTGTGCTTTTCTTTTAATCTAAAGTCTTAATAGAAAATAAACTTCTTTTGTCAAAAAGCTTATATTGTCAGTATTTTATAAAAGATTGTGATTTTTTGAAGACCATATTCTATAAGCTTTTAAGTACATATTCTGTGATTGTCAGAATGGAAATTAATGACTAGGAAGAACTGAGAAAAAACTTCAGGGATTGTGTTTTATCCATTTCTTGGTCATAGCACCTGTCCAATTTCCTAGTATTTCATTATTGAGGATAAAAAGAGAGTCCTACATAGTGATCAAATGTTTTAATTTGCCAAAAGATAGTAATGATTCTTAAATCATATGGGCTCAATAATGTAACCTCAAACTATAATATATAAAGCACAAATTAACAAATTAATGGGAAATTACAAAACTCTATCATATTGGGAGACTTTAACACATATCTGTAGCGACTAATGAATCAAACGGTAAAAGTTTATCAAGAATAGAGAAGACTTGAACACAATGAATATGTTTGATCTAATGAATGTATAGGTAACATTGTATACAATGACGGAAGAATATATGTTTTCTGCAAGAACTTGAGGAACATTATGAAAACTGACCATATTCTAATCTACAAAGTAAATGGCAATGCATTTTTTGTCTTTCTTGGTTCGTCTTTGTCCCTATTTCATCTATTCTCAACTTTACAACCAGAGTGATCCTGGGGAAACCTAAGTCATACCTCTCTTCCGATTTCTCCAATGGCTTCGTATCACACTACAAATGAAAGCCCAAATCCATCTCATTACAGTAGCCCACAAGGCCTACTCACCTACCCCTCCAGCCAGCTTTGTCTCTCCAATCTCATCTCCTTCGGCCTCCCTCACTCAGTGTGCTCCGGGTGCGTTGGCCTCTGCTGTCCCATTAACACAGTAAACCTGATTCAACCTCTGAACTTTTCAGTTACTGTTTCTCCTGTCAGGATTCTTCCCACAGATATCTCAACACTCACTCACTCCATCTCCTTTAGGTCATTTTACAAATATTACTTTTTACTGAGGCCTTCAACACCCTATGTATAACTCATTCTCTATTCTTCTTTCCAACTTCATTTTTCTTTAAATGATTTCACACCTCCTAAAATATTATATATTTTATCATCTGTCTCCCTTCGCTAGAACGTAAACTCCTACAGCCTATAGTTTTTAGTCTGCTTTATTTATTGTTATGTCACAAGTGACTAGAGCAATTCATGGTATTTTGTGACTAGAGCAGTTCATGGTATTTTGTCTGTATGTAATAAATACTGGTTGAATAAATAAAGAATGAATGAATTTGGAAATTTAAAATCACTTTTTTTGGACCTGAGATTCAAAATGGTGGAGTAAAAACACTGTGCTTGCCTGGTCCTATGAATACATAAAAATTATAACTAAATTATAGATCAACCTGGAGAACCATCTGAAGTCTAGCTGAACAGAAGTTTTATAACTAAAGATATAAAGAAGAAGGCACGTCAAGACTGATAGAAGGGACAGAGATGCAAAATGAGCTGGTCCCACACCCATATGTGGTGGTTGAAAATCAGGAGAGATCCATAAGAAAAGATATAATAGTGCCATTTGTGATAACATAGATGGATCTTGAGATTGTTATGCTAAGTGAAATAAGTCAGACAAAAAGTCGAGAACCATATGATTTCACTGATATGTGGGATATAAAACTGAAAACAACAAAGGAACAAGACAAACAAATTAAAAAACAAAAACTCACAGACACAGACAATAGTTTAGTGGATACCAGAGGGTAATGGGGGAGGGAGATGGTAGATGAGGGTAAACAAGATCAAATATATAGTGATGGAAGGAGAACTGACTCTGGCTGGTGAATACACAATGTGATATATAGATGATGTATTACAGAATTGTAGACCTGAAACCTATGTAACTTTACTAACAATTGTCACCCTAATAAACTTTAATTAAAAAAATATTGTAATAATTACGTATGGTGTCATATGGGTACTAGATTTATCAGGGTGGTAGATGGGAGGGGGTTTGGGGACAAGGTAAAGGGATTAAGAAGTATAAACTGGTAGTTACAAAATAATCATGGGGATGTAAAGTAAAGCATAGGGAATATAGTCAATAATATGGTAATAACTATGTATAGTGCCAGGTGAGTACTAGTCTAATCAGAGGGATCACTTCTTAAATTATGTAAATGTCTCACCATATGCTGTATACCCGAAATTAATATAAAATAATATTGAATGTCAACTATAACTAAAAAATTATAAAGAGAGAAATGTGAAGGGCAATGAGTGGTCCAAATATCCAGGTATAAAACAAATAAGTCATCGGGATGTAATGTACATAAAGTCAATAATATTGTGATAGCATGTTACGGTGTCAGATGGTTGCTGGACTTATCATGGTGATCACTTCTTTAGGTATATAAATGTTGGATAACTATTGTGTATACCTGAAACTCATAGAATACTGTATGCTAACTATATTTTTAATGAAAATCTTTCAAAAAGGAAAAAAATTACTTTTTTTATATAACCCTTGAGACAGAGAAAAAAAATCATAATGAAATTGTAAATTATTTCAAACTAAATGACCAACACTTACACATATCAAAACCATCGGCTATAACTAAAGTGGTACTTAGAGGAACTTTTATAGCCTTCAGTATGTATATTTAAAAAGATGAATCATTTAAAAATAATTAACCAGGCATCTAACCGAAGAATGCCTTGCCTGGTTAATTATTTTTAAATGATTCATCTTTTTAAATATACACAGATATTTATATGTATATTTCATCTTTTTAAATATACATAAGTATATATATATATATATATATATATATATATATATATATATATGTGTGTGTGTGTGTGTATACACATACACACTCACACACACAGAGGGTGCCAAAAAAATGTATACATATTTTAAGAAAGGAAAAGACTGTATTAAAATTACACTCATGGAAACCACTTTGAGCACCTCTTGTAATTGCAGAAGTCAAAGGTGACATGTATTCATCTTTTGTTATCGGTATATATGAGTATTACAATTTTAATGCAGTTTTTTCGTTTCTTAAAATGTGTATACATTTCCATATATATATATGACTGTATAATAAACCTCCCAAAAATAGTATGGAGTAAATAATAAAGATCATAAATAAATAAAATAGAAGCAAAAGAGATTGACTAAGTGTCTTAAAACAATTATTTGTAAAGACCAATAACTTGCACAAATTTCTGGTAATATTAACAAATAAATCAGAGAAGGATAAATAGACAAGATTAGGTTTGAAAGAGATGACATAACTACAGATGCTACAGTGATTAAAAAGATAAAAAATGTTATGAATAATTTTGTTAATAAATTTAAAATATTAGATGAAATAGGGAAAAGATTCTAGAAAAATGTAACCTGCCTAAATTGGTTTAATTAGAAAAAATGGAAAACCATAAAAACTCAGAATCAATAGTTTAAATTATCCTACAAAAAAAAATCCCAAAAAACAAAAACAAACAAACAGAAAAACCACACTAGAATCAGATAGATAGCTTTGCATGAAAATTCCAGAAAACATGAAATAACAAAGAATTTCAATAATAAGCCAAATTTGCCAGTCGAGCACATAAAATATATACTTTCTCCAATTCATTTGGTGATAACATAATAAACTTAACAGCAAAAAATAAAATTAATAGTGTATTAAGAAATTATAGGACTGGGCTCCTTGGGCAAATGGCTGATTGTAGGAGTGAGGTTGAAAATATACACAATGAGCCTGGAAGCATCTATCTTGGAGAGCCAGAAAGAAAGGAAGTGTTTGAAAAAACAAAATGAAACAAAGCAGGATAGCACAATGATTTAGGTGCGTCAAAGGAATATAGAAGACAACACTTGAGTAACAAAATAAATAGCATAGCATTGAATTCTAACTCAAAATATAAAATAAATATCCAGGAGTCTACAGTGATATAAATAAATGATTAAATAAACAAATAACAAAGGGCGAAGAATCAAGTAAGTCTCCTGTGAAGAATTCCAAATAAGTTGTATAAATTCTTGTCCCTCAAGGAGGGGAACATAAGTCTCCGCTCCTTAATTGCGGACTGTGTATAGTGACTTTCTTCCAAAGATTGTAGTATGGAAAGTTCTAGTAACACTTCATGAATACAGATGCACTACTCATAAACTACCACCAACCTGATAGGATGTCACCCCAATAAACTTTAATTGAAAAAAAAGAGTGACTATAGGAGGGGAAAAACACATGATCATATAAACAGATTAATAAAATATATTTGCTACAGAAGGCTCTGAAGCGCTAATAGTCTCTTCTAAATGTGGTATTGGATACACAACCATTCATTTGTTATTGGTTAAATTGATATAAATTCCTTTTGTAAATATGCTGTATTTCACAATAAAAATGCGATGTGAAGAAAAATGGTTTTAGGGTTTGGCAGATTCCTCAGAGATGGACTGTGTCAGATGGAGACCTGCTTCTCTAGAGTAGAGGAGCTTATTTACAATAGTTACGGTGATATGGACATAACCCTCTAAGGACCTAACTACACTATGCTTTTAATACAATATCCATTTCCACCTCACCCATGCCGAGGTGTTTTTACAAAGTTAGAATAGTGTACACAAGCCCAACAGAAACTGAAAACATGTCTTTAGCTGAGAAATTATCCACTGCCTTTCAGGCCATGGGAGAGACTATAAAAGATCCCTCCTAAACAGCATAAGGCCTTGGATGCCTTATAAAGATCCATGGCAGCTACTGCTTCTTCTCAGAGAATTTTTCTCCATTCTCCCTCTACCTTCTCCATTGTGAACCTCCTAGATATCACCTCATTTCCTCAGTTCCACCTGGCTGCCATTTACCTGGATTTTACTTCTTGGTCTAGCACCTTAGAGTTGAAAATCTGTTTACAGGGTCTGCCTAGCTTCTCCCCAGGATGTAGCTTTTTGTATTCTTCCTTTATCTACATTCATTGCCCTGCCCAGGAACAAGTTATGCCCTGGCCCAGCGTCAGAACCTGCCCTGCACCTTCATGAGGCAGGAAGGGGCATATGTACCTGCTTTAGCTTAGCTCTTTTCACTGCACATTCACGTAATTGTTGTGATACAAAACAACAACAAAAAATAATGTGGATGGAGCCAAGTGCAAATATTGGTCCAACTGCAATATCAAAACAATAAAGTTAATATTAAAACTATAAAGAATTTTTCTAGGCTGTTTACCTATAAGTGAAATTACTGGATAAACCAAAAGCCAGAAAATAACCTTAAGTTAAATGCAGATATTATGTCCTTTTTATACAAATCATAGTTTCTCTAAATCCATAGCTTTTCACATTTGCAACTAAATGTATGTTAAATAAATTTATATCTGGTCTTGGAAAGATAACTAGATCATTTTATATTCAATCTAATAATATCTCCTTAAAATGGGGTTTAATGTTTATGACCTTTTTCAGTAAGTTGGGATGTAAACAAGGTCATATCTTTTTTTATTTTTCAAATTGATTGCTTAAAACCTCGCATGTCCTTATTAGCAATATGTCCAATTTCTCCTTTTTGAGGGCTTTAGCTTGCATTTACCAAGAAAAAGAGCGTTTACTTGGTGCAAAGAAATCAATTCTTCTTCCAAAATCTACTCACACAAGGAGTCTGGTTATAATACCACTGTGGTGGTTTCATATGGAGTCACAGGTTGGACTCTGGTTCTCTGTGGTCTGATGGTTGCTTGCCCACTGCTGAGGTGAAGCCTTTGGTGGTTTGGATCCTTTAAGGCACACAGGGGTACCCTGGTCTAGGGCTCCAACTTTACTGTTCTGTGTGTGTGCTCGTGCGTGTGTTTTTAATGTCACACTCTCATTCTCAGTCCTTGTTCTTCAAAGTAAAATGGGACCTCCTCAGAGATTGAGCACCTGTTTCCCAATCTTGTGATATAGGCCCAAGATACTTTCTTTGAATAAGAGTCCACTGATGAAAGTCTCCTAATAGCTTTCATGAATAAATGATTATCCTATTTTTCTTTCTTTTTTTATTTTTTTATTTCAAGTACAAATAGAGCTTAGACACTTAGGAGTCATTCTGGATTTGGGCTGTATTCAGATTTTTGTCTGATTATTTCCAATTTTTTAACATTGCTTTTGATAATTACTAGAACATGTACAAACACCGTAAACAGATACCATAACAAATACAAATAGTTCTTGGTAAACATTCATCTCCCATGCGAGTGAGCTTACAGTGGAGCAGCTTACTAACCCTGAGTTTTGAGTATGCCCTGGGCATCAGTTAGCTTGCTTTACAGACAGTGGAGAGTGTTAACTTGGTTATTTGGTTGGGTAGAAATAGGTTTCTTCCATGAGATCATGATACACTAAAATGACACATAAAGTATGACAGTACAAAAGAAATCTGAACTAGGAGACACAGGTGTCCTTACATTTACAATCTTTCACTTAAGATGCCTTCACTTATCCCTGGTTAATATAATAGTCTTACAAATGTTTTGGTTTGTATTAGTATGCAGATCATGCTTTACATAAAGTGAGCTTGGTGTGTTTTTTATAAATACTACTTAGCCTGAAAGACTAAGTCTTGAGGTAGAGAGAAAGGCAATTAGTAATGCTGAGGGTGGGGGGCAAAGAGTGAATGGGGGAGGGGTCAGTCCTGAGCTGAAGTGTACCAGCAGGAATAAAACAAAAGGCAATTAGCAGTGCTTTGTCATCTCCTATTCCCTCGGTATAACATAGCTTTAGGCCTCCTTGTAAAAAACTGGTTGACAATCAGGAAGTGACCTTGATGTTCTATCAAGTTCAGATGACTTGAGACAGAAATCACAGCTTTTTTACTTAATTGCGTGGCCTTAGGTAAGTAACTCAAACTTTATGCAACTTGGTTACCTCACCTGAAAAGCAGTGCTGGCACCTACCTCTTTGTGAGGTTGTATTCATTTAATAAATTTAAAAAACATGCGTTAAACACCTAGACAATGCTAGCAGTTGGTAGGCACTCAATAAATTATAGGTCACAACAGGATAATGTGCAAAGAAATCTGATTTGGAGCTACTTACATCTCTCGCACACTAGGTCATTAATACATGTGTCACAAGAGTTAAAGTCTCTGACAGACCTTGACCAGTCATCTGAGCGATGTCCACAGAATCCTCTCTCTTTCTCAAACTTCTGGCCATACTTAACAGTACATTGTAACAAGGTCTTATAATGGAAGGCTCCTCCTCTCAAATTTAAAGATTCCAAATAGAACAGATTTGGGGACGCCAGAGTGAAGGTGACAGAGACTCCCTCTTCCAATTACTGAATTTACAAAGGATACAAAGTAAGACCAGTTCTGTATCTCTTGATCCCTTCAGCCTGATCAACGACATAAAAATAGATCTAGAATGGAAGCAGCAACCCTTAAAAAAAAGAATAGGTCTATATGTTCAACCTGAATCAAGCTTGAGCTACAAAGAAGTTTTAGTGGTAAATGAAATTTGGAGTTTTGATTAATATATTGCATCTGGACATTCTGATTACTGAATCAAGATTGTATTTACCACCTAAAGTGACAATGGGAGTCTCTATTATCTGAAAGTGAATGAACAGATACCCATGAGTTCTGTAAGAGATTTCAACAAAGAGTGGATGAAGATTACCCCATATTAGAAATGTTTCAAGAAACCTTGGGGGAAAGAAAAACAATTAAGTTGTATTTTTTTCTTCCAATTTTTTTACTGTGGTAAACTACACATAAAATTTACCATTTTAACCATTTCTAAGTATAGGGTTCAGTGGAATTAAATGCATTCATAATGTTGTGCCACCTTCACCACTATCAATCTCCAGAACTCTTCATCTTGGAAAACTGAAACTCTATACCCATTAAACAATAACTCCCCATTCCTCCCTTCCCTCCAAGCCCCTGGCAACCACCATTCTACTTTCTGTAAGTTCTCTTTTGAATATGTCTTTTTCAAACAGATGGGTTACCCATAAATGGTGGAATCACTTCCAACTCTTCTCTTTTTTTGTATCCACATATCTTGGTTGTTTCCAAACAGGCTTTATTAAATTTTTTCTATATAATAATTTTCCAAACTTTTTCTTGGAGTCACTGTCAAAAAATTATTCAGAATACAGTCAACTCTAACTTAACCTAGACTAATTACTTCTGATCTCTTTCCATTCAAAGCACTATTGATTACCACCAAACTATTCTCATTTATGTACATAATCTACTATCCTTACATTTTTTTCTGATACTTCTCAGAAGGTATGACAGGAAGGCAAAAAACACCTTACAAGACTTAATATTGCAGCATTAGCAGATATGCTGAGAAACTCAGGCATGTTTGGAAAACCATTTGGAAAAAGTGAAAGAAAAATGGAGTGGTAACAAAGCCACTTAAATGCTTAGCTTCAATAGGAAAGAAGTCTGAGAACAGATCAAGGACAGAGTGAACATTTTTCAGTACAGATTCAGCAACACCATATCTGGATTTTGCAGGGCTCCCCAGATTTTTAATATTTTTCATGGTTGTCCACTTAGAACACATACTAGTTGGTCAGACCTTGTGTCCCAAATTTGGGTTTGATGACATGCTGGTTGGCAGGGATCTAGCTTGGTAACGGTAAAACCAGCTGCCTATTCAGTAAAATGGCTGTGGAAACATTATCTCAAAATATTCAGAGAGTTTTCAGTTTGGTGAAATTGCTCACATCCAAATGAAACTTGACTATACTTCAGAGAAAGACAGTTCTACATATTTCCTGGGGAGAGACAAGGATATTCATGAGGATTGTATGCCAGACAAATAATACAGTATGGGCTGTGTGTGTGTGTGTGTGTGTGTGTGTGTGTGTGTGTGTGTGTTTGTGTGTGTCTGTGTGTGTGTGTGTGTGTGTGCACGTGCACTTGTGTGAACGTTGTGTGTATGTATGTTTTCAGACTATTTGGTACACTGCTTGCTTGTTACAAAAAAATGTCAGAAATATGGATCATGTGAAAGATTGACTATGACAACAGCAGAGAACAAAAAGGAGTAAGATTTTTAAAATGGGAAAAAGTAAACATATATACATACTTTAGAAATGCCTTTTAATTGTTTTTACCTCTCTCTGTTTCTCTCACTGGAATTAGGAAATGGGAGTAAACATTGAAAATCATCAGGAAAACACCATAAATTTAAAAGGATATAATTAATAAAAGTTGAATTAAGAAGCATGGAATAACTGGAAATATTTTGCAGCAGGTCTACCAGTAATTAAAACCACGTCCTTTAAAATAATTTCTATGGGGTAGCCGGTTAGCTCAGTTGGTTAAAGCATGGTGCTAATAATACTAAGGTTGCTAGTTCAATCCCCTCACGGGCCACTGTGAGCTGTGCCCTCCTAAAAAAACAAAAAACAAACAAAAACATAAAATAATTTCTATTTTAGCTTTGATGATGCCAAAGCACAACTTGAATGCATTTATTTTTCTTAGATTATTTGATCCTGCACTCAGAAACTTGAGCAGAGATTGAAAACCAGATTTAGTTTTTCTCTTAAAAGGAAGCGTGTTCCTAACAGAGAAATGTACTTGGGGAAAGGCACAATGAAATGCACATCAATTAAGTCAATAAAAAAATATATTATAAACATAAAAAGACCCAAAGCATGCACAACACATGCAAATTATGTGCTCTCCCTCCTGGGTAAACACAAACTATTAAAACATATGACCAAAGAAATGTCCAGAGATTAAAATGAAAGTGATAGTGAACTGCTAAAATGATTCAAAACATTTTGAGAAAAATGGCAATAGATATTGAATAGAAGAATATATTGGGGGAAAATGTACTTCTCAAAATCTTTCTCTGTCTTGCTTTACCAAAATTGGTTCTATCTTGTCAAGAAATATTAAAGGGTTACCAGAAATCACAGGTTCACTTAGTTCACTGTAGGGTGATGGTGTCAAAACAGAATGGTGGTGTCAATCAGCCTGATTCTATGCCAGCTATGAAAAATTGATTGCTGCAAGGGTTACCACCGTGTTTCCCCGAAAATAAGACCTAGCTGGACAATCAGGTCCAATGTGTCTTTTGGAGCAAAAATTAATATAAGATCCGGTCTTATATAAGACCCGGTCTTACAGTAAAATAAGACCGGGTCTTATATTAATTTTTGCTCTAAATGACGCATTAGAGCTGATTGTCTGGCTAGGTCTTATTTTTGGGGAAACATGGTAGCCCTGTCCTTCAGTCTTAATTGTCAACCGAAGGAATCAATAACTTTTTTTTTAATTTATTTTTTAAATTTATTGGGGTGACAATTGTTAGTAAAATTACATAGATTTCAGGTGTACAATTCTGTATTACATCATCTATAAATTCTATTGTGTGTTCACCACCCAGAGTCAGTTCTCATTCTGTCACCATATATTTGATCCCCCTCACCCTCATCTCCCACCCCTCACCCCCCTTACCCTCTGGTAACCACTAAACTATTATCTGTGTCTATGGGTTTCTGTTTCTCATTTGTTTGTCTTGTGATTTCACTGATATGTGGTATATAAACCAAAAACAACAAAAGAACAAGACAAACAAATGACGAATCAATAACTTTTATTTGTCTTCTATGTTTTTCTCCTGACCTACCAACTATCCATGCATAATTGAGCTTTTATAATTTTTAAAGTAAATTTTACTTGTCCTCCACTTTAATTTTCTCTCCATCATTCTGAAAATCCTGTATCCACTCCCTATACATGATGTCCCCTGGATCAACTTTCTCAAATGCCATCTTTAGCTTACTTTCTGCTTCCACAGGCAGTTCCTGTTCTCAACACTATTCACTGGCACACCAGTTTTTGTCTGTCAAGTTGTCGATTAAAAAGACTATATATAAGTTTCCCAACTCTAAGAACTGGGTGGCTAAAGATAAGGAGTTTAAAAGGAGTCCTGATAGTAAATGTCAAAGTGGCCAGAGTTTGAAAACATAACAATGCAGCTTCATCTTCTTATTTTACTGAGAGAGATCATTTCCAGGCCTGTGACTCTTAGTATTTGATGGTCTTTATCACTGGGGATTAGCTGCCCTTTTGTACTTTGTTCCGTGATGCTCTTTCAGATGACTTGGATAATTGAACTTCTGCCTTTTACTTCTAGATCCCTAGAAGTTTATTTACGTATTGTGAAGCTGCGTAAATGTCGCAAAGTGAATTCACAAGAAGCCAGAGGTCACTCTTAGTGTTCCTCAGTCTTCAAATCTGGTTTTGAAGGTGCATTTGGAGAGGCATCATAAACTTGTCTTCAGCAGTCAATTAACACATGATCAGAACGTTGGTACTGCACTGAGAATCACAGCTCTCAGAAGTGGAAGCAAAACAAAACAAGGTGGTTTAGAACTGTCGTGTCAAGAATATACTGATGCCAGTTAAGGTTGACAACACTGGCTATTCATCGCCAGTGGGACCAAAATCAGTGGCAATTAGAGCCTGCCGATAAGTGGACATGAAAGAAACACCATTTTCTTAGTCATCAGTAATGTGTTGAAGAGTAAGGAAGAAAATGGGGAATTTTTTATTGTCTTAGCTGCTCTGATACAGCTACTTGCAATAGAGGTTGAGCCCTGAGAGACCTGAGAAGATGCTGCAGATCAGGGGCTTCCCAAACTTTCCTTAACTTGTACATTAATCACTATGGATGGTGTGGGGACAGAGCCAGGAGTGCAGTTTCCAGGCTCTCGGCCTCACATGGAAAGGTGCTGGCTCAGGTAGTAAATTGCCATCAAATGTGATTGGATGGCCATCAGCTGTGGCTAGTTGGCCGTCAGCTGTAACCAGTGAGCCATTGGCCACTAATATAACTGTCGTGGCTATGCTAGCAGCAAATGCGGGCTAGCAAGAGGATGGTTGCTGAGCTGGCAAGCACGGATTACAGTTAGCATGGCGGAGTGTGGGTTGCGGATTGCAGAGAAGTGGACAGCAGGTTGTGGATCGTGTGGCTCCTGCTTCCTGTATCTCCAACCCAGCCGCCAGCAAGAATATAGTCATATGACTCCCCTACCTATGGCTCCGTGGGTGTTCCTTTTTGGCCTCATCATGTCCTGTGTTCTTATGCGGGGAGCGAGACCAGAGACTCCGCAGGCCGCCCTGCACGACAGATGGTGTTAAACTACAGATTCTGATTCAGTAGGTCTGGGGAGAGGCCAGGGATCTGTATTCCTAGCAAACTCCCAGGTAAATTCAGTATTGCTGGCATCCTTCGACCACACTTCAAGTTGTAAAGATGGAGAACACCAGGGCTGGAATCTACTGAATGAGCAGGTGGGGAGAGGAGAGAGAGATGGGCCTGACAGAGACAGAATAAGGGATAAATGTGGGTTCTGATAAGGCAAGCAAGACATGGAAGGCTTTACTCTCCAGGGCAGCACCCCTTACTCGTGACTTCTTAAGTAGTCAGAAAAGTTTCATAAATTCAAAACTATATAGTGCTAGTTGATGTGTTTTTCCCAGAAATTGGTGAAGAGGCTGACATTTGCACCTAGGTTGGTTAGGGGTAGAACTGAGCACAGAAGAAGCAAGGAATTGGGAAAGGATTTTGGACTCTGAAGGATCATGAAATTAAGAGATTCAAAGTTTACCTAGATGTCCCAGGGCCATCGCTGCCCTCGCTGACATCTGGATTATAATAATATAATAATTATGATTAGTGCTCACCATATGCCAGCCATTACACATTATATAAATTATTGCATTAATCCTCACAACAACTCGAAGACATAGGTGTCACCCCGTTTTATAAAGGAGGGAACTGAGGTAAAGGGCATCCTTAGAGCCATAGAGTCAGTAGGTTCCAGAGTGAGTATCTTAACCTGGGTCTGGCTGATTCAAAACAAATTCCCATTCTTGTTTACTGAAGACCAGAAAGCTTGAAAGTAGAGGGTGGGGGATTGTGAAACAGGTAGGTTAAGGAAAAGTTAAATAAAAATGATTCAGGGAATGACAAAAGGCACTGATCTTCATATTCTGATATTTCCACTTATATTTGTTTGGACCTGAATGAGCTGACATTTGAAATTTGACAGACTGCTGACAAATCATGCAGTACTACTGACTCACTTTACAGACACATTTTAAAAGGTGAAATTTAGAGGTGAGAGCTACACCGAAATACAATTCCTAAGAGATCATTTTTCCACTAGCCTCAATCCCCTAGCGCTGCTGACATTTAAGACCACCTTTTGGAAATTCCAGAGAGAAATCACTTAACTGCATTCTTCTACTTGAAAGTGCGAGTATAAATTGCTCTAGGTACCCTGTCTACTTAATCCTTTCTTAATTTCAGCCTTTCCTTCAATTAACTTTGAGCCATCAGCATACTTGAGGTGTATAAACTTGGGGTTCATTTTTTCCCATTGAGAATGTGAGTCTTTCAGGCCACAACGGAGAGGAGGGATCCACACTTTCTAATGAAAGAGAACTTTCTTACACTCCAGACATAGTCCCTGCAAGAACACTTGGGAAGGGCTCCCAGCCACAGCAATTTTGAGTCTCTATTACAAGAAATGAACACATGGGAGAGAATATAACAGTGCCAATCATCATGGATGAAAGTATTTTTGAGATGAGAGACTGACACTGTTGCAGTCTAACTTGGGAAGGGGGAGGGTGTTCTAAGCAGGCATTTCTTAGAATTTTTCTCTCTAGTCCCAAGTGTCTTCATTCAAATATCTAAGGGTAAAAGATCTCTGAAAACTCACCAGAAAGCACACAAAGATGGCTTTAGGGTAAAATCGAAAGTCACAGAAGGAGCTTAGCTACTGAGCTCCAAAACAGAGCAATAGAAAGGGTGAAAAATTTCCCAGGGCAATTCCTGATGATGAGGATTCCATCTCTATTTTAACTTCCCTTGGCTTGTGTTTAAGTCAACAGCTAAGTCATGATTCAACACTAAATCCCTTCAAGCTCCACCAAGCAGCGGTTAAACCTGCTCATCCTACCCAAGTATTCCGCTACTCAGGGTAACCATTTCTAAGGCTTCCAGTGCTCCATTTCAATTCAGTCTTCACCATGGCGCACACCAGGAGAGAGGTGGAAATGATGCATCATGCTGATGGTGGCCAAGGATATCTGAACTGCCACCAGGATGAGAATATGGTAGGCGTACACTTGCTTCAGAGTAACCAAAAGCTTCAATTTATGGTTGTAGAAACAGAGACAAAAAAAATTTTAAATGCAGTCATGAGTTACTTTCAGTGTTCATACCTGGTCATTTCTCCACAAAGCTATACACGAATACAAATAAAATATAAAGATGGAGGAAGATTTGTGCCTATGAGTGATTGTTGTTAAGGAAATACATGCTTGAAAAAAAATGGAAAAGGCATTTAGATTTAGTCCCACTGGGAATATTCTAGTTTTCCCTGTATTCCTACCTCCCGGGCATCTAATTCACACTCTTTTCATTACAATAAACATATTTATTTCAAACT
The DNA here is from genome assembly GCF_036562045.2 of Rhinolophus sinicus. Classification (NCBI taxonomy): domain Eukaryota; kingdom Metazoa; phylum Chordata; class Mammalia; order Chiroptera; family Rhinolophidae; genus Rhinolophus; species Rhinolophus sinicus. The sequence continues at coordinate 27,972,665 of NC_133768.1, read as the reverse complement.
AATCTTTCAACTCCAGTGGCCTCTTGTATTTTCACTTCCATAATTTATTTCCTTTCTTTGTGGGAGAGTAAATTATTATGGTCATAGACAGGTACTACTGCAAAACATTTACCTTGAAATCAAAACATCAACACATAATGTGAATAGTGAGTGTGTTATTAGTGACTTAAATCTAACAGATTCAACAATACCATACATTTTTACTTTAGAAAACATATTAGAAAATGATGGAATTTAGTTTTTTGGATGTGGAGTATTTTAGGAGAATTTGGCTTTTTGTTGTTAAGATGGCTTATTTTTCTTATTTTGGAGACAGTACAGAGACAAATTTGTAGGTAGTACAAAGGATGGAGTCACTCAAGGAAGCAGTTAATAATCCAGACAAATGAATCAAAACCACGTAGGGGGTGGAGGGGACTACAGTGGGGGTGGAGGAGGAAGAAACCCCAAGTTAGAGGGAACAAAGATAAAGAAAAAAACATTGGCTGACTAGAAATGGAACTTTATTGAAGGGCAGGTGACACAACTCGAAGAAAAATTTCTTTGTAACTTAGAAGGCATAGTCAAGAAATGTTCTTAAATGTTCTTAAATATCATTTCAAATGTATATTATAAGCCAATGAACATAAATCCAGGTAAAAGAAAAGTATCACAATCCCAGTCATCCCTATTAATCATCTTGGTTTTTAATTTTTCAAAGTCCCATTAGGAACTGTTTTCAAGGAGAAGCACTTACGGCTTCTTCCTCCTTGGGAGGTTGGGAGGCCAAGGAGCCTGTTAGAAGTTAGAGGTTAAGGAGCTCAGAGTACTCTAGGCATTCTTTATTAATGGCAGTAAGTATCGTGATTGAGGGGTAGGGGAATATTACCAGTTCTCTAATTTCCAAATATAAGAAAACCATGGGGTTTTATTTCACATTGTGTTGGTTCTTATTCTCAAGTAACTTGACATTAACTCGATTGTTTCTTGCCTTCAGAATGTTGCCTGGATCAAAATGTAGTCAGTCCCATAGAAAGATGAGGTTAGAAAGAAAGAAATGGTTACGAACAAAAAGTATGAACTCCTGCAGTGTCAAAGGCAGGTTTTCATTAAAAGGGAGAAGGCATTTCTTCCATTCTTCAGATCTTAACCACTATTTGGGGTTTCTCACCAAATTTTCCGGATGGTGAAAGATCTGGGAACACTCCCACACCCCAATGATCTACAATTCAACAAACTGTTACTTTTATAGGGAAAAAAAATGGAAAGTAGTCGAAGAGATACAGGAGACAGATGACCCACCAATTCACAAGCTGAACTAGTCAATTACAGAATTGCAAATTCAATTTCAAAGAGTGTTTATTCCTCACATATAGGGAAAAATAGAGAGTCTCCTTAAGAACAGGAGCAAGGTTGTATTTGGCTGAATCCTTAGCACGGAGTGCACAATAGGTGCTCAATAAATATGTGTAGATTGATGAAAGATATTCCACTTTTCCTACGCCAGGCTGTGGGCTAGATCTAGCGGTGCACAAAAATAGGTTAATGCCCAGGGAGGGATTCAGATCCAATTCAGCATAATGCAAGGCCGAATGAATAACGGTTTTAGTCAACACACAACGAAAGAACACAGCAGCGGGGAAGCAAGTAAGGTTTACTTCACATTTTGCAGGAGCTTTCATTCTCATTTTAGCGCCTGCGTTCCCTGAACAATCGCCCTTCATAGGGGGCGCAAAAGGAGGCGAGTCCAGAGAATAGAGGCAGCAGCGGGCTTGGAGGGAAAGTTAGGAAACAAGGAAAACTGGGGGATTCCTGGGTCCGTCCAGGGTTTGAAAAGAGGACGAAATACCTTTTGTCACTTTTCTCCTTCCCCCAAATCCCTCAGGATAAGAAATTGACGGGGCGGTGGTGGTGGTTGTGCTACATCACAGAAAGAGAGAAGAACATCTCCTTGCGCCAACGGCCACAGCCCAGGAAACCTAGGAATCCACAGCTGACGCCTTCTAGAAAAGGACCCACCCCATCTTGCTAAGAAAGGGAAACCCACGTGATGGCGAGGGGGGTGGGAGTGGGAAGCGTGGCGACTCCGGACCAGCGCGGTCAGGGGCGGGGCCCGAGGCCGGGCAGTTTCGAGGAATTGCCCCGCGCAGCCGGTCGGGGACGGAAGACACGCACTGGGCTCCGCGCGCACCGGGTACGGCGAAAGTGGACTCGCTCTGCGCGCGCCGCGCACAAGAGGCAGAGAGTGGGGGACCCGCTCGGCGCGCACCGGGCAGGGGCGGGGCGGGCGCGAGCCTCTCAGGCCGGGAGCCGGGAGTCGGAGCCTGACCCCGCCCGGGTGCGGACCGCCGCCCCGCCCCGCTCGGCACCGCCTCCCGTAGCCCGGGGAGGGGCCGGGGCGGAGCGAGCTGGACTGCGCCGGGGCGGAGCGGGCGCGGGCTCGGGCAGAGCGCGGCGAGGGACGGAGGCGAAGGTCCGTGGCGGGATCGGCGTCGCTGCGGCTGCCGACGACCGCTCCCCCCCCACTCCGCCCCGGCCGGCCGCCCCTGCAAATCCACCTTCGCCGCGGCGGGAGGCGCGAGGCCCCGAGGGAGTCAGTCCACGCGCGCGGCGGGGCTGCTTCCCTCCAAGGGAGGTCGGCCTCCCGGCTCTCCGGACCCGCCTGGCGTCCTCGCCTCCGACTGGCCGTCCGGCTGCGGCGCCCGGGACATGGCTTCGGCGGGCAGCGGCATGGAGGAGGTGCGCGTGTCGGTGCTGACCCCGCTGAAGCTGGTCGGGCTGGTGTGCATCTTCCTGGCGCTGTGTCTGGACCTGGGGGCCGTGCTGAGCCCGGCCTGGGTCACGGCCGACCACCAGTACTACCTGTCCCTGTGGGAGTCCTGCCGGAAGCCCGCCAGCTTGGACATCTGGCACTGCGAGTCCACGCTCAGCAGCGGTGAGGGCCCGGCGCGCCGCGACCCCTGCCTCCCGCCCCGGGCTGCCCCGCGCCCCACTGCCAGCACCGCCACCGCCTCTCCCCCCACCTTCTGTGGCCCCTACCCTTGTCCGCGCCGTCCTGGCCCTTCGGGGATCCTCGGGCTCCAGCCGTCTCCCCGATGTCCACCCCTTCCCTCTCCCCAGTCCTAGTCACCAAACCCAATGCGACGTCCCGCTCCCTCTCCCTCCTCCCGTGGCCATTCCTCGGGCTCTGGAGTAACACGTATGCTATTTGGGGTGATGGTTGTCACTTAACGGCGAGAACCGTGTGGCTGTGTTAAAAATGCAGTGCCTTCCTCACCCCCGCTGAAAAGGGGAGCAAAAACGCTTCAACTTCACCGGGATGCCCTGGGTTCTCTCAGGCTTCCACGCTCTCTTCTCCCTCCTCTCAGGGAGGCATCTGCTTGAGTAGTTTACCTTAGTGCCCACGTTCCTGTCTTTTCTCCTCCCTTTAGCTGGGTTGTCCCCAGTGAGTTTCAGTTTGGACTTCTTTTCCTTACATTTTGAGGGATATGGGGAGTTGGGAGAGGGGCAGGCTTGATTTCCTTTCCTTTTTTGGTGACACCGTCGTTGGTTGTGAGTTGCCCTTCCTAATCTCCCACTCCGAGTACCTCCTCTCTCTTCCAGACCTTTCTTTCTCTTCAGGAACTACTCTCAGGAACCTGGAACTTCATAGTATATTCAGCCAGCACTGGAAGCTGCAAATGGATGGGATGGAGGGTGGAAGAGAAGGTAGTTACTGGGGCTACCAGCCCCAGGGCGGGCTTTACAGCTTTACTCTCTCCTACACCGCCAGTTGCTTTCCCCTGCGCCCCTGTTACTCCCTTAGCAGAAATCTGCCAAGTTCCGATTTTTTTACTGCAGATCCTTTTCCTTGATAATTTTGATTCTTCGGTTGCTGGTGTCAGTGCGGAGAAGGGGGGGGATAGAGGGAGGGGACCTGCCCGTGATTTTACACACACGCACCCCCGAGAAACTCATTAAATTCCTTCGTGACAGTTTCATGTCTTTGGGACTATTTATAAAGCTTTACTGGAAACGTTTCAAGTTCCAAGAAAGTTGAAATAACACAAAAATTCACAAGAATCTGATTGACTTTTGTCTTTGGTTTCTTGTTAGAAGAGAGATTAGTTCACTTGGTTAAGTTTCTTTCATAAATTTGATTTTCTGTTTACAAAAGGCTTTTTCTTTGATATTTCCTCAAAATTCCCATTGAAGGGCTTTGGCTTTGTTGCTTAATTCACTGTGGAGGGGACTGGTTGGCAGCAGGAGGTCAACATGTAGGTCTTTTAATTCTTTCAGGGTTGGTTGTTTACAACTAAAGATAAAATAAATCGGTAAAATGCCTTTCTTCAGTAACCAGGGGATCCAAATAAACTTTGGAGAAAATATCTTTTCTTTCCCCTCTCCAATAGAAATGGAAATTTATGTAGGAATGCCAGCTTCAGAGTGTCTCCTTAGCAACGTGAATCTTTTGCCCCTTTCTGTCTCCTGAAATAATAGCCCCCTGATTGCATAAAGACTTTTCAGCTAGGTTAGGGAAACCAGCTTCAATTCCCATTTTCTTTTCAGGTCGGGATCCTTTTCTCTTGGCCAGGAATGTGGGGTATGGGGAAGAAGCCAGCTCGAATTTGTTGGGCCATATGCAGTGCCTACTAATCTTTCCTTAATTGCCTCCATACCCATCTATCGGCTTTTTTTTTCTTTTCTTTTTTCTTTTCTCTGTAGGCAAGAAAATAGGGAGCCAGGAGCTTACTGCAAATATAGTGATAATAGGAGTGGGCAAAGTAAAAATCAGGCAGGTACAGTTTCAGATGTTTTTCCCTAACCTCGTTATTCTGCCCTCTTGCTGAAACTCATACCCCAGCATTTACTTCTATTTGGGTTCCTGGGACTAAGCTTTAGTTTTGTTTTGCTTCCAAAACAGTTTTCATCCTAGAAAAAGTATACTTCCTAAGCAAAAGGGGGTGGAGTGGGGAGTAGAGATGGTTAGTTGGAGGCTATCGGGAACAAGTTCTTGGCTTTCTTTAGGTAAAAGCAGTTCATTTTTTCCTCCCCAAAGTGGTGGTGGGAGGGAAGCAATATGGGAAGTTGCTTCAGCGCCCCACTTTACAAAATCAGTTTTCTTCCAGTGGCCTGTAGACTTGAAGCTTCTGTCCACCAGTGTTGTAAAACGAAGGGGGAAGCTTGAATTGAAAGGAGCCGTGCTTTCCTTGCCTGTTCCAAAGGGCGGGCAGCTTTTCTCAGTCTGTTTGCTGTGTGGAGTAGCAGAAAGCAGGGAGGGAGGGAAATGTCTTCTCTGAAGATGTTAAGAGATCTACTTCATTGTCTCTAGAAATGAATTACCTTTGGAGGAACCAGCAAGGAGATTTTTACGGAAGGCCCTTCACCAGGATCTTCAGGGCTTGATTTAAAATGTTTGTCTTAATTAGGATTAAAACTGCCGGGAAGAGGCCAGCTTGTATTTACTGAAGGGAAATTACAGGAATGTTTCTACGGATGACAGTATGCCCTACTTAGGCCCAGTTCCTACAGAAACTTTCCCCATGGCCATTAATTTTAAAGCTGCATTTTAATTTGGGTACCTGATATGCGTTGTTTGCTGCTTATAACCTGCTTTATGGTTTTAAGCGAAAGCAGAACCATGTCTTTTGTGTCCTGGTGTGTTAAAGGTTGCGTCAGCACTTCTTGTACCAACCAGTAATCTGGGTGTCAGTCAGCCGAAATGCTTTTCTCCAATGGCCCAATTCAGTGTATGGGGGGGCAGTCCAGGCACTTATCATAAGCTTTAAGTTTTCCAAAAAGACAAATGAGAAAACGGCTGATTGTCATTTGCGGTGGAAACAAACAAAAATAATAGGGTATGCTTGTTAGGGAGTTTATAATCCGTCCGTAGTACTCACATGGCTGCTGGCCATGGAATTTCTTCTTAAGGATAGTTTTCCCCACTACTGATTTTGGCTTTTAATAAATCCTTTTTAATACATGTTTAATCTTATTTTTAAAAAGTGATAGTAATGTTTTAGACTTTTGCTTAGTCACATTTAGTTGTGATAACTTTTTTTTAGAATATATTTGTTAGGGTTTCACAGCCGTAGCAATTACAAGAGAATCTTTAGTGCAAATAGTATTACTCAAGTGTGTTCAGGGTGCTGTCACCCTGAAGTTGACATCAGATGTGCTGTATAACCTCTAGAATGAGTGTACATTTCTTCTTTAAGATTTATAAACATGTAGCTATTTCATATAAAGCAGATTCATTTTTTTTGATGTCCGTGTGATTTATTGACTAAACAAAAAGCAAGGACACGCAGATGGCCAAATGAACACATTTTACCGAGAGTAATTTGGGAATATAACAAGTGCATTTATCCATCTATCCACAAAATACTTGATCAAATAGTGCCTTTTTCAAGGAATATTGTTAACATCATTCAGGCACCATCCTAAAAATAGCTGCATTTGTAACATGAGTCACTGGCAGTTTTTTGAAATGGCAGTGCACCGTATGCTAATAACAGGTGAGTATTATTATTTTCAGTTGAAAAGAGGTTCTTTAAAGAGCGCTTTATATGTAGCTCATTTTTAAAAATGGTAGTATAAAAATCCACTTTAAAGGGCATTATAAGAAAACATGTCTTAAGTGGTAGTTTAAGATAAACCAAAGTGCCTAACCATCTGCAAATTGTAGAAAGTCTGAGATACAGTGGTTCTGAATTCAGACCTGTATCATCTCTGCATATTTTAAATCCATACCTTAAATGGGCAGCAGAATTTCCTTGGGAAACGTAACAATGTGGTTTACCCGTCAGGGAAGGTTCAGCTTGTTGCTTGAAATGAGTTACTATTGATGCATGTTTACAAATAGCTCTGCAAGCCTGGAGGTCACAACAGTTACACCCTCTTCTGGCTTCTTGAAAAAGAACAGAAGTAGAACAAAAGCTGTTTCATTTAACCTACACAGCTTAGACAGGTGGAAAATTATACAGAGTAGCGCTTAGCACCAAAACTTTCTCAAGTAATAAACCAGAGAAAACCAAGTATAACTTACTGAAAGATCTTCATGATGATTTTCTTTTAACATCTAAGATTTTCAAGTTCCCCAGGTTGACTTTTACAAAGGACATTTTAATTTGTGGGCAGATATAATCCCTCTTTTACTCACTTTTATAGAATGATTGTAATCTCCAGGGAGCCATTTAGATCAATCATTGCCAGCTAAGGGATTTGAGAGGTATGTGAGAAGCCTGGCCTTTCATAAAACATTTCACAACAAACAAAAACATAACTTAAGCAGCAGATTTTGCCTGCTGTCAGGAGTACATTTTAGGAATTTCTTTCAAGTTTCTGTTTAATTGTAAGATCACTCTGTGAGACCATATATGCATCCAGTGCTATTAGATACATTAGTGAAAGGGATTATAGATGTCTCAAAAGTCCATGGAATACTTGACCTAAATACCACATTAAACTTCTATATGAACTAAATTATAATGTAATCCTGTAGCAAGGCAGAGTAGTTTGGAGAATACAGGAGGCTTTGGATTCAAACTGTCCTGAACTTGGCCACCTATCAATCATGTGACCTCGGACAGCTTACTTAACGTCTTCAAATGGTTTGCTATGAAGATTAAATATATAAAAGTATGTGTTCATTTGGGTTGTTTTTCTTCCTTATTGTATATTCAGAAAAACCCAAAGTTATTTTTTTTCCAATAATTTAGGGTTGTTTCTCCCTTAAGCGGTAAACTTTCTTTGCCTTGAACAATAAAGTACGTTGTTAATTTTAAATTTAAATTTGGATATGCATTACCTAGCATTTAACAATGCTCTTGGTAGGTCATGATCACAAAACTATTATCTAATAGCTACCTTTTATTCAGTACTATTATAGGACAGACATCTCAGTTACTCCCAATGTCACAATAAATTTGCAAGATAGCTAATATTACCCTTATATATTTTTGAAGAGACCAGGGATTTTTGTAAATACACCAAGTTCTCAGTCAGTGGTAGGGACAGGTGTTATCCAAGAGTGTTCAGTTACTAATGCTGGGCAACAAACCACCCCAAAAGTTAGGAGTGTAAAATAACAATCATTTTATTGTGCTCATGACTTCTGTGGGTCAGAAATTCAAATAGGGCATAATGAGAATGGCTTGTCTCTGCTCCAGGATGTCTGGGGCCATAGCGACGGTTACTTGAATGGCTGGGGACTGGACCCTGAGGAACTACAGATCCTCTTCCAAATGGTTTCACTGGGTTTGCCACCTTGATGGGAATAGCTGGGAGGCTGGATTTGGCTGGGACTGGCAGTCTTTCTAGCATGGTGGTCTCAGGATAGTTGGACTTTGTCATGCAGCGTCTCAGCTCCTGCTCCCCACATAAGAACAAAGGACACGGTGAGGCCAAAAGGGAACACTCACGGAGCCACAGGTAGGGGAGTCATACCACTATATTCTTGCTGGCGGCTGGGTTGGAGACACGGGAAGCAGGAGCCACACTGTCCGCAACCTGCCATCCTAACTACAATCCGCGCTTGCCAGCCACCATCTTCTTGCTAGCCCCCATTTTTCTGCCAGCGTAGCCACAGCAGTTATATTAGTGGCCAATGGCTCACTGGTTACAGCTGACGGCCAACTAGCCACAGCTGATGGTCATCCACTCACAGTTGATGGCCATTTACTACCTGAGCCAGCACCTTTCCACGTGAGGCCGAGAGCCTGGAAACTGCACTCCTGTCTCTGTCCCCACAGACTTCTTACAGGATAAGTAGTTTTCTCCAGAGCGAGGATCCTAAGAGAACCAGGCTCTGTGTGAACCAGCCTGGGAAATCACAGAGGAGCCCTATGGCCAGCCCAGATGCCACGGGGGGAGAAGCTTGATGGATCAGCAGCAAGGTCACATTGTGGAAGAACATGGAGGATAGGAGATGCTGTCGGGTCACATTTGCAGCATATAATTTGACCCTGGCGTCTAGCTACAAATCTGCATTCTTTTGTCTCCGGAGAACAAACAACTAAATAGCTTCTTTCCTTAAGAACTTTGATTTTGATTTGATTATATAAATAATGTCTGGCAAGGGCAAAAACTGCCCTCAGCCAACACATGGATTCAGTGATTGGTCACTTGTAATGGGTTACTTTGGATTTGGAATCAAATGAACTCAAGAACCTAACCTGCCCATAAATGGAGAACTTTTTCCTCACTGTATATAACCGTAGGTCATCTTTTACATTCTCAAATGACCAAGGATCAAACTGATTAAGAATCTGGACTGTAATCTGCTACTTCACATCGCATGATAAAATTGTAGCCTTTTTTTAAAAAAAGTTTTGTTACGAGTCTAATGAGATGCTTTGCATGAATACTAAATGTTAAAATTCTAGACAGGAGCCAAGTTTGTAGCGCTAGAAAGGGATTGGAGTTGGAGAGTTGTTTTTTGTTTGCTTTTTGAAAAATAATATAATTCTTTTGATAATTACCCATATATGGAATCGCAGAATTGTAGCACATTTGGAGTAGAAACGGTTTTTTAAACAATCCTGCCTAATCAGATTGATTGCACTGATTAAGAAAAATGAGGAATGGCACAATGTTACTCAATAGAGAGATTACTGTACTTAGCTATAGCATTTGGCTAAGAGTGGGTTTGCCGGGTGGGTTTTCAGAATTCCCTATGGTACTGCAGATAACTATCTGTTGGTGTTTGAAGGATTGTTGAATATTGTCATACATGGAATTTTGGACTATGGTTAAGAACTATACATGATGAAATAGATGTCCATTTTTTATAAGATTATCACCCAAAATTTGATTTCACATAGAATTTAAAGAGTCTTCAAATAGACCCATATATGTTGATAAGTTAATTCAGTTTTAGATGTTTATTATCAAATTTACATTGTTACCATCGCTAGTCCTTAATCAAAACGACTTTTTTCTTTAAGTTTCTCCATAATAGGGTACTTGGAAAGAACTGCTTAATCTTAAGTTGAAAAATAATTCCAAAAGTATGTGGAAGTCAGCCATGTAATTTTCTTAAATGGATTAAGTGAATATAAATTTCACTAGATCAACTTAATTACTGCACTCTGGCTTTGTTTTTGTTTTTTTAAAGCTATATTTGTTTATCAAAAGAGACTGATTTTTCCTTAAGCAGAATTTCTTCCTCACATGTCAAAGACATAGATATTTAAATTGTACCAGTTTTTTCAAAGTATTGGATCATCTCTCTTGAAAGTTAGACAAGGACACCTTTCTAATTGGATCATTTCCCTTGAAAATTAGACAAGGACACCTTTCCTTACCCTTTTTCTGCTCCTGTATTTGTGTGGGATTTTGACACACTAGTAGACCATCAATTTTCTATTCTTTTGTAGTCTTGCCTTTGGCACCAATAATGCCCATTAAAACAATTAAACATCCAACAGAAATGAGGCAAAGAACCAGGAAGATGTATCTAGGAGATCATTTTTCCTCTTACTTGGTGCAGAGACACCCCGTGTCTCTGCCTCTACCAGCTTATTAACTTGTGAGATTTCAAATGATAGTTTAGTGAGCCACATTTTAACATACATCACAAACATTGATTCTTTCTTTTCAAAATACATGTTTATTAGGCAAAAGAAATGTTAAAAAATAGAAGTTGGGACCCCCGAGTCACATATTCTCTATGCATAAAAAGGCACACACACAAAAGAACTCAAATTTCCACCAGAGGGGGTTTTGTTGCTGTCATGCTTTAAGTTCCCTAAACCAAATGTTCATCAAAATGCTGCCATGGTGCTTTGTGAATGCAAACGGCAGTCTATTCCTAACACCACTAGGAGAGAAATGACCCTTCCCCTCTTTCCTATCTTCTGACATGTACCCAAGGAGTTAATTAACTTCACTGAAACATAGTCATTGATTTCCTAGTAGGGAGTAGGCATTTTCCTGGTACAAACTCAGCCAGTTACTCAGTGTGCCAGGCACTGTGCTGCCAGGTGGTGAGAGTAAGGTGGTGAATGAAACAGGTTCTTTTAAACAAATTAATGAAATAATGTAAATGTACAGAGTGCTGTAAAGGAAGAAATACAACTTTGACTTCTGCAGGGGAATAGAAGAAGTCATCTAAAGAACCTTGCTAACGGAACTGGTGGGGGCACGAGCTTGCCAGTTTTATCCCTCCATGTTTACTAAGGGATTGTCTTAATACTGACTGTGGGTGAGTGGCTGTCTTCTCTGATTATTAGGTACCATAAACCCATCACAAAAGTTTTTAGTCTCTTAGAGGAAGGTCTTCCACTCAGTCCTGGCGTGTATTTTCTTCCTGCTTTTCCAAGTAGCCATGTTTTCCAAATTGTAACCTTAGGTTTTTCCCCAAAGAGTGGAGGAATACTGTTCCATGTAACAAACTCATCACAATTTAGAAATTACTATTGGTAAATACCAGTACCCATTAGATAATACTAGGTACCACCAAATGCTAATGAAAGCTTTCTTGTATAGTACATAGTAAGAACCAGCAGTGTCTTACCGTGTACAGTGTCTTTCTTTTTGTCTAAATACTGAAACATGCTTTAATAGCAAAGCTCTTTGCTAAGCACTGTGTTTTATTTGGGAGAAAAAAACACCATATATTATGGTGTTTAGATGATAAATTGCATTTCCACCAGATTTTCTAAAAAACCTGTGAAGCAGCTAAAGTGCCCTTTTATCTATTAAAGAAAAAAGGATGCATGTTCTTTGAACATCAACACAGAATAACTCAAAGGCTTGAACGAAATTGTCATGGATTGAAAATTAGTAACCTGTCTGGCACTTTTGGACAACTGGAATTTTTCAAAAATTTTTTCAAAGTTCATCTGCATTGTGGTCATTAAAGTTGCTGCATTGGTGCTTCTCTGATGTTCCACTTATTTTGTGCAGCACAGCTCACACCGTGTCTCTGGCATTGGTCATTGTATAAAGGACGTAGTTTGCCGTAAATATTTGTGAATTTTGATATGAATTGTTTGAAAAAAGGTGGTTATTTTAATTATTGAAATTAGAATCTGAAATTTTTTCACTGCCTTTGTTTATGTCTATAAATGTTTATATCTCATGGAATAGTGGAAAATTAATGCAACACTGAGGGATTTAGGTCAGAATGCAACTTAGCCAAGAAAACAAAGTTTAACCTCCATCAATAATGGTCTCGGTTTCCCACTTCTTTTGCCACACATAGACTAACTTTAAAAAGTTAAGTGTATCATTTGATACCTCTGGAAATATTTCGGCTGTTAGGTCTATAGTTACCTTCCTTTTACACAAAATAACCACCATTTTGGTTCATTCTTCATATATGAGGATGTGGCCTTACTCTTCAAACTCAGAAGTATGAACCATTAATCTCCAAGTAGATTTTTAAATTATATCTGATGGATGTAATTAAATACCATAATTTCTGACAATGAGCTGGTAGGGAAAAAGACATGGTCTTCAGTGAAGAGATAGATATCTTGGGGAGTGCAGGTTTGAAATGTTATTCTGTAACTGAGTCTTTTTTTCCCTTAAATATAAACCATCCCAATATTTCCAATTCCTGATGATAAAATGGAATTAGCAGTACTGAGTACACTTTGAGTTCTCACCAGTATAACTAAAATACATTTAAATGTTTTGCTAAAAATATGTCCTGTAAGTGAATAAAGGCATTTAGAAGAACTGAATGTTTGCTGGGGGTGAGTGAAATGATCAAGTTCATGTGGGTGAATTAGGGAGAACTTGTGGATGACTTGTGAAGTGGTGTCAAGATGATAGGTTAAATAGTGAATAATTTTGATTGCAGTCATGGGTATCATTTTGGTTCATATAATTTTCTTTTGGAGAATTCATAGGTGAAAGTATAAGTAGTGCCTGTCTGGCAAATGTGAATGTGATTATAAAAGTTACTAAAAATCAATATTTTAATCTGTTGAGAATTACAGAAAAGTGAGAATCATGCGTTAAAACAGAATACATTTAGGGAAATAGTACCCCACCCAAACTGTGGGAGTTGAATTTGTAAGGTGAAAAATCTGTTTCTTCATTGCTTTCTAATTATATCAAATTTCCTAGAAGAAGTGGCAGTTGTGTGCTTAGGGATTTACATACAGTAGAAGTAATCTCAGTGTATAAACAATACCTATAGAAATAAATCAGTGTTTGACAAGTTAAAGGTTTTGAAATGAGGTGGATAGAGGAAAACTTTAGGTACTGGTATAGAACATTGAGTTTGGCTCAAAAGTGGAAAATGTACCATCATTAAGATTTTGCCTTTCATGAAAATCGGAAGTCAGTTTTGACCATGAATTCCCTAAGGGAATGTGAATTCTCCAATTTAGCAGTTATAATGTAGCCCATAGGATTTTCATAATGCAGTGGCAATTTCAAAACAGTCTCATGTTAGACAGTAAGGTAAGTCAGCACAATTCTGCAGAATACTAAAGCATTTATAGACATTGGAAACTGGCTCCAGCTAATAAAAATACCTTGAAAGAGGATTTCAATATAGTTCCTGAGTTGCATATTAATAATGTTGGACTTGGTGTTATTATGGGGTGGGAGTGTGTGCTAATCTAAATTTCTTCCTTTTCCCCTTTTAGTTCTTCTGGCTGGCCTAGGAATTAAATTGACACGAGACAGATTAACCGTAGAAAAATAACCAAATGTATTACATATGTACCTACGGGAGTTCCATAAGAATACATGGCTGGGGGACACATAGGGCAATTGAGGCTTATATGCCATTGTGAATAAGGAGAAAGGGGACTAGTGGTTGGACTTCAAAAGGCAGAAAGCAATTCACATGGCGATGGAAAAGCAAATGTTTGATAAATAGGTGTTTGCTGGGCCATCTCTAACAATGAGTGGACTTTGATCAAAGGGGCCTTACTAGGTTCCTCCCTGTCTACCACACTTAGTTCATATTAAACTGCCATTAGCTAGGATGACAGCTCTCTTCCTCGAGCAGGTCTTCTAACTAAATTCTTTTAGGCAGTTAGGGAGCAGGTCAACGTTTCCTGAGTCTTTTCTTTCACCAAAAAGGAATATTTTGGGGTGGCAAGCTCTGCCCCCCCCCCCCATTATCTCTCTCTCTCTCTCTCTCTCTCTTTTCTGTTAGAGAAAGCACAGAGAAATAGTGGAGAAACAGACACTTATCTCGAACCTTGGTTTCCATTAGGTGCAGTTGCAATGCCTCCAGTGTGTCACTGTGTCAATTTTGCCAAAATACTCGTAAGTGTACCCTGACATATACTGTGACAGCCTCATTTCCTGTTTGATTTCCAGATCTCAAACATTCCTCTCAGCCTGTTTGAGCCCTCACCGGTTTATGGACCAAGGATGTACATTGCTTCCTCAAAACTGATTATCCCCTTATTCTTAGGTTTAGAAACCATACTCAGATTTCATCTCAGCTGGCCTGACATTGAACAATGACCAGCTTTAATTGTGCAGAGCAATGCAATTTGTAAAACAGCACCATGGCCGTTGATGTTCTGCAGAGCTGGTTCCTGTTCATTGCTCCACTACAGTATCAGTATATCATTTATAGAAATGTGTAAAACTAATGCAGAGTAATAAATCTCTAAGGATTTTTAACACTTCATCTGACTAAATACTGTGAGGGCTATAAAATTAGGGAACTAAGATTGATACAGAAATTGACCAATGATGAGAACTTTGATGATTTTTTTTTTTAAGAAATGGGGCTGAAAATTGATAATTCTGTGACATTTTAATTTGTTTTGCAAGTATTTGTGGCATGCAAACCTTCTTAATAGACAAACTTGGTGTAGAGACAAGTTTTCTGGTGATTTATTATTACTGTAAAATTGCCCAAGTTCAATAGTATATAACAAAATATTATATATATATATATATATATATATATTCTTCCCAAGTCTACATTTGGTACTTTATAAAAGTATTTTTCATTTTTTTAAAAATATTCTCCATATTCTAGTCTTGTTCAGTAAGAGGGTATCAGGCTGATCTACTAGTCTCTGACTCTCGCCCACCATAAGGCAAGCCCTAGCGTAATATTTGGATGACGAATTTGAGCTGTCTACTGAAACAGACATGATACCACAAGCGTGTTCTCAGCTCCAAAACGCATAGTGCTGAATCTTGAAAAGTGCCCAGGGCTTCCTTTACTATGGTAGCCATCATAGCGAACCACTTTTTCAGCTTCCTGATTGATGTTCAACGGGTCGGCGAGTTAAAGCTTTGGTCCTGGGCAGCCTGCCTGAGTGAACCATTCCAAATGGATATAATGACAACAGTCCCCAAACTTGGCACCCTCTACCAGAGATAAAGCCTCAGGACTTCAGTTTGAGCCCTTGCCTCTGGCCAGGACGTGGCAGACATAGCCCAATTCTAGTCTCTCTTGGAAAATAAAATGGCTTTTCTGTTTGAGCAGGCATATCTATGGTTGTGGACCAAAGGGAAGGGAAAGGTAGCAATATCACAACAGTGGTGATGCTGGCAACATGCCTTGTTGACTTTCTGTCTAGAGCGACTCTTTCTTAGCCACACTCTCAGCACTAAAAGTAAATACAGGACATTTAGAGGAGAATCAGAACTGATTGTTTCATTTACATTTTAGAACTATTTCCTGTGCTATGAGAGGTTCCCTTCCTAATTAGGTTCTGGTCCCTTTTAAGAACTGTCATTCTCCTGATGGTTTCTAGTGCATTTTACTGGCTTTCCATATGAAATAAAGTATTATTATTGTAAGGAAGTTCAACATGATGTGAGATTAGGATTTTTTGTTGTTGCATTTTTCTGCTAAATTGCATAAGCATCACTTTTGTACGCCTTTATTACTCGTTTATCAAATGGACTGAATTCATTATGAATTTATCATTGTCTGAGAGGCTTTTACCTAGAAAAAAAGTTGAATTTTTAAAGTGGTTCATAAAGTCTAGACCAGGGGTCAGCATACTATACCCAGAGGGTCATAACCTGCCCACCACCTGTTTTTGTAGATAAAGTTTTATTGGAACATAGCCCTGCTCATTCATTTACATATTTTCTATGGTTATTTTCACACTACATGGTGGAGCTGAGTAGTTGTAACAGAGACCATGACCCACAACGCCGAAAATATTTCCTATCTGGCCCTTTATAGATATTTTGGCAGTTTTTTTGTGTGGTTTTTTTTTTTCTATCTTAGTCTATCTTTATACAATGCGAATAAATATGTGTAGTTTAGCTATTCAAGGATAAGAAAGTGATCAAAATTAATTCCTGGTTTATTTGGGGTTGAAAGTAGAAATAATCACTTGTGGCATTTTACGCATACTATGCTATATGAAAGAGCTTACCAGAAAAAAGCCATTTATTGTACTTTTAACGTATTGTTTTAAATGAGTAAACATTTAGTTGTATCTTTAGACAAAATAAATACTTTAAAAAATCTTATTTAAAATAATTTATAAGAAGATGCTAAAAGTACTAATCATTTTATAAAACTAATAGTACAACTAGAAAGTATTCAGCATAGGCCCTCTTAAAGTCTCCAGGAACTGGATGGAAGGAAGGATGGGTGGATGGATAGATGGATTTTATTTTTCTTTGTACCCCAAACACTGATATAATGAAAATTCGATTTATTATTAAGAAATTTCAACTTACAACTTTTCAGAAGTGTTTCTGTTCTGTTAAAGTACAGTATAATTGTGCTGTATGTAAACTTTTCCAAAGAAACTTACAGACTTCCAAGTGTAAGGATTATTCTTTTGTTTTGTTTTTTGTTTTTTTTATTCAAAGCTACATGCAGTTATCGAATAAAAAGACATAGTATGGCCATCCTTTTAAACTCTAGTTGAAAGCCAGATGTACTTTTGTTTGAAGTTATATAGCTGTTACAAATAGATAGCATAAAAATACTCTCGACTTTCTTGTGATTCATCTTTATATTTTAAGAAATGTGGATTTGGTCTGTTTTCCCCTTTGTTTGTTTGTTTCCTGAATGCAGTGTGAGTTCTAGTTCAGCACCAGTTCTATACAAAATTTATTAGGAGGAGAGACTATGGAAGAGGACCTTTGAGGCAGGGGTATACAAATATAAATAAAAGAAGAAAATAGAAGGTATTGTACTGGTAGGTTCCGCCACTCATCCCTTATCCTACAGTGGCAAAGAGTGCACTTTAGAAGGTTTCTGGAGAGATAATTCAGCACACAGCATCAAAATATCATGAGTTCTTGACTGTGGATAGACTGCATTGCAGTTTAACCATGGATTAAAGTCTTATTTTCATTTCCTGCACATACATTAAAGGGAGGGCCAGAAGAGGCAGCCTGGGATTTAAGAATGTTTTCACCAGTATCATTTTCTGTGATGCTTCCTAAGCAGGATAGTGCTTTCATATATTCACTTTGCTTCTTCTGAGAGAACATTCTACTCTTCTTACAGAATGAAAAATGGGCCCGTTTTCTGTCATACTATTTCTACATCTTTATATGAAATGACAAACCCATTTCAATGAGGTTTATGTTTCACTCAGGGCATGTACAGAGGCCTGCACATAGTAAGTAGTCAACATATGCTTACTGTTTCTGTGTATAAATGAAGAAAGAGGTCGAGCAGCCATTTAGAGTCTGTTCTGGCTCCCTGGGAATACTTAATTTCAGAAACCATCCCTGTGGTACTAAATACAATAGTAGTAAGATTAGAATGAAATGAAAGAGTAGGAAAAACAACAAATCCTTCTGATAGTAATTTGCTGGGGAGTTGTTTTAGTGAGGGGGAGGAGGGAAGAAAGGCAAATAAAAACGTTTTGTGGGTTTTTTTTTGTGCAGAGAAGGAAGGCTTTCCAAGAAAGGGCATCGATTTAAAACACTAAAAGAATGTACTACTGACACGGAATAGCATGGATGAATATCGGAGACATAAAAGCCAGGCACAAAATAAATATCACAGACTTAAAAATAACCAGACACAAAAGAGTTCATACCATTGATAGGCAGTTTAAAACAAGAAAGTGAATCCATGGTGATAGGTGTCCATCAGTAGCCTCGGTGGGAGGGTAATTATTGACTGGGGAGGGACACGAGGGAGCCACCTGTGTGATGGAAATGTTCTAGATCTTCATCTGGATTTTAATTACATGAGTGTATACCTATATGTTAAAATCCATCAAGTTCTCTACTTTCTGTAGTTAAGATTTGTGAACCTTGTGGCTGTGGCTCACGAGAAAATTAAATAATAATAAAATAAGTCACGGAGGGGGCACACAATTGAGCATGAATGTTTATAATAGAGTCCTTGAAAGAAAAGCATGGAAAACCCATGGTCTAAAAGCTGCTGAGCTTAACTTAGGAAACTTTTCTAAATAAGGACATTTATAGTCATTTTTGTTGCAAAACATTTCAAATCCCAAAGGATGCTTAGCATGCAGTAAGTTCACATCTACTTAGCTGCAGCAAGATGAAGGCTGCTGAGCAGAGTTCCGTTGATTCCTTGAGGACTTACTGCTTAAAAGCAATGTCTTTCTTTTTTCTTTCCAGATTGGCAGATTGCTACGCTGTCTTTACTCTTGGGCGGCGCAGCCATCATTCTCATTGCATTCCTGGTGGGTTTGATTTCTATCTGCGTGGGATCTCGGAGGCGCTTCTACAGACCTGTTGCTGTCATGCTTTTTGCAGCAGGTGAATAATATATTCATTACTTTCACATCGGTATTAAAGTTGCATGAACCTTGCTACCATCCTCCCTTCTCACGCGAGGCAGTATGTGGTTGCTGCATTACATACAAATGGAGAGACATTTATTGTATTTTAAGGTAAATTGGCTAATGGTTTATCATATGATCACTTTTTAGTATGTGAAGCATTTCACAGAGCACAGTGGCAATTTCTAAACTTCCAAAACATGAATAAATAATAGTTCTTGACAGAGTGGTTGACTTAAGAATAACAGCAGTTTATTCCCCCTCCTACCGCCCCCCCCCCCTTACTGCCCACTTGGTGATCTTAAGGCAACATTTTTTCTTACGTGGAACAAAAAATGTTCCAATATATGTACCCTTAAAGATATGAATCTGTTTTGGACATAAACATGGTTATACTGAAAAATCTTAATATATAACTTAAACCATCAGACAGTTGAATGGTTTGAAGTCAATGGCATAATAATTAACAACCATTTTATGAAGTACAGCTTGGATTAAAATAGCAACCAAGGTAAAATGGAGGTTTTATTAAAAGGGAGCTATTTAGAAAAGGGGCTTATAAGACTAAAAGCCCAGCACATTATTTTTTGCGTGTTTTAATTTTCGTTTATAAGAATAGCCTTGAATGTATTGTTCCTTTTGACTCCAACTGAAATATTCTTGTGGTGCCTTCAATTTACCCTGTCAGTCATTTCTGATTTCAAGACTGCAAAATAAGCCCCTGTGACTGTCAATAATGAAGACACTGACAGAACCATCTAGGCTGTTAGATGGATTTTTTTTTTAAGCTGTTTAGAGATGGGCCTCCGTGAAATTTCTCAGGATTTGAAGGGTAATTTGAGCTTAAACTATATCAGAAAGTGTTCTACTGCCCCCTGCTGTTTGTGTTCATCTTCTCCCGATGAAGACTGGTCAGAATGTAGGTCTCATCAAAATGAAGGTCCAAGGGCTGAAGGAATCTGGAAGTACATCTAATTCAGATCTCTTACCTGACTAACTCAAAATCACATAGTGGTGCATTCACTACTGACTCCCTCACTCATTCATTCAACTGTCTATTGGGTTATTACCAACTTATAGAGTAGAAAACACCATTACAGAAAATATTTCAACGTCTTAGGCAGTGGCCATAATATCAATATTTTGTTGTTCTCGTGAGTAATAACTGTGGAAGTTCCCAGTTTTTTTTTTCTTAAAAAGTTCTGTACATTTTTCCAAGTGTAGCAAAGTTTGTGAAACTAAGTACTGGTTGTAACAGAAAACGGAACTGTAAATGAACATAAGTTAAAGGTAATACATTTGGTCAAAATGAAGATTTTGATTGAGTTCTAACTACCACAAATATCAGTCAATTAAAAAATAATGAAAGGAATCCCTATAGCAATATTCATACGTGTTAATCTACTCCCTGAGACCTAAAATGAGCATTATTTCTGCTACATTTTAAAAATGTACATGTGCTGAGATTTAATTTGACTCATTCTCTTTTAACACTGTGCACGTGGAAGCGTTTTTGAAATAACCATTAGTTTAGTGTTCACTGTGCCTATAAGCAAGGTAAAACTTTCTGGTTATTTGAAACATGTTACGAGAAGGTTTCTCCCATCTGCAAAAGCCATTAATGAGTCGCCCATAGCCGGTTTCTGGAGAAGATATTCATTACACACAATAATGCATTATTGATTTGGGCCTAAGATTAACAAAGTTGGAAAACCTGCGTACTTGAAACAATCCTAGCTAAAATCATGGTTGTTTATTTTGGTTGCTTCTTAGTAAACAAACATTCTAATGGTTGGCTTGTCTCACTTGTAATTCAGCTTAGTGGTTCTTTGTAAATGTATATTTAGGGCTATTTCCCCTTTTTATTCATTGTGGTGTGCTTGAAAATGGTCTGCATTTTTCTCCTTGTCTCAAAATATTTTCTTCAAATAATATCAGCCTTACCTTGGTGTTCACACACACATAGAGAATGATATCTATCACAACAAAGAAATACTCTTTCTTCTGAAACATGAAGCACATAAAAGAAAAACAAACATAGCGCTGCTACTTGGAAACATCTCTGCACAGGACTACATATTAATTCAGTACCATATACTGTGCCTGGTACTCTGACGCACTCATGAAACAGCTGAATGAATGATGGAAGGATGACGAATGTGGCTTATGATTTGCTAGGGAAAAAGAGGCATATAAACAACTAGCAAGCTGTAATTCAGTTTTATGTAAACCATTTCTCTCTTTGCAAGCTATGAAGCAGCAAGTTGCATGTGACGACAAAGCTAAGACCAAAACAGCTCAAAAGAAGTAATAATTACGTATAAAAGTGATTTTTTTCATTTATTCATGTTTTCATTCATTTCACAAATACATGTTGGGCTCCTATAGTATGTAACCATACTTGGTTCGGTAATATATTCTAAGGGTTTATACTAAAAGCTGATGATTAAGTCTCAGAAAGACAGCCAAACAGATTTGAAAGGTTTTTTATCTTCTCTTTATTTCTCTGAGATCTTTAATTTAGGGTGGGCTTGTTTCCTGCTCGAATAGTTGCTAGAAGAGCTAAGCACTAGCCATCACTACAGCCCTTCTGAAACATTGTTCCATGTTGCAGAACTCTTATTACTCACTGGTCCTAGAAGTCTAGACTTCAGAATAAGACGTTATCTATAATAATAATGTTGATAATAATAATTAACTGAGCTCCTGCCATGTGGCACACTGCTAGGCACTTAGCATTACTCTATCTCTGATATATAACAATCTTAAGATTAGGTGTTTCTCTTCCCCATATTATCAGTGAAGAAATAGGTTCTGAAAGATTGAGTAATTCCCCAGGATTATCTAACTAGTAAGATGCAGAGCCAAGGTTTCAATTCAGGGCATCTGTCTGACTTGAAAATCCAAGTGAGGATTCACGAGTCATCTTTACTTGGGTACGTGTAGCATGTAGATAAACAAATGTAGAATCAGCATTGACTTTTGAATTCAGCTGCCAGCTGTGTGCTGCAGTTGAAGTCCGTCCTGTAAATCTAGTTACTCCATCTCTTGGGAACAACACCAGAAAGAAGTCTGCAACTTGAGATGTCATAAAGACCACAGGCTGAACAGTGGCGCATCAGTGAACCATAACACATCATGAAAGCTGTGCACGTTTCCATTAGAGTTGACCACAGCATACTTCTTACTGTGTGACTGACAGCAGTAGATACAATACATGATGAGATTTCTGATAACTGGCATCTAGTTCTTACTTAAGACTTGGTGGGTGAAGTCAGAGGGGTTGACTCGTTCTGGGCCCTCTTGTTTTATTGTCTGGCTTTGCAGATCTTTGTATGCCCCACTGGGACTTCGGAGGATTGCTTTCTTTTTTTCCCAAGGACTTTAATACAAATTGCAGAAAATTCCCAGTCTTTTGTAATTTATATGTTAAATAACAGAATGCCCACTAACTTTATGATTCGTGATGTTTCCTTTCTGTTATATGTGCAGAAAGTCTCCTGTAAATGCATGTTTATTGTGGCATGATGGTTTTTTCAGGTTCCTGCAACTGCTTTCCATCTCTGAGCTATCTCTGATTAGAGGCTTGTGTTTTCAAAGTCCTCCTCACCATCGTGTAACACAGTGACATGGCTGGAGGTTTATTGTGAGTCTAGATTTTGACAGAAAAATCAGAGTCCAGCTTAAATTTCAAACTCAAGGAGTTCTATTCACAGATCTTTGTCAATATCACACTATCCTTTGGCTAGAACAATTTAAGAACAATTTATAGTGTCACTGCCAATAATTAATTTCCTATGCACTACTACATTTAGTAGTTATAAGATTAAATTTTAAAAAGGAAAGAAATTGATAACTTCATATTAACCCTTCATAGGCAGATGTTTTTATTCTCCAAATTATTGTTTCCCGTATGTACATGCTAAGTCCTGTCAGTTTTCTCTTTAAATTGTCTTCTGAGTCTGTAGCTTTTTTTCATCCTCCATCATTATTGCCTTAGCTGAGGACACAACAACTCTCATCAACTGGATCATCTCAGCCCCCAAATTTGAACCTCCCCTACTTTGTTTTATTTTTCTGTGATAGCATCTGACTTAAAGTGACTAGGTGACTCCTTCCTTTCCCTTTTCTCGAATGCAGTTATTCAGTTTTTCTTTTGTAGTCTTTTTTACATTCCCCGATCTTTCTTTCCCACCGATATCACTTTAATCAACAGTGCAGACAGGTACCTGTGCTCGGACTAACCTCCTAGGGGCCTGTCTCTCTCCAGTCTCATCCCCGGTTAGTCTGTCTTGCACACAAACACATGAAGTGTAGTTATGAAATACAGATCTGTTCTTGTCTCTTGTCCCGTTGGTTTCCCCAGAGGCAGAATCTAAGACAAAGAATCAAGTGCAAGTACTTCATCTGGGAAGTAAAAGAAGGGATATGGAAAGTGAGACAGAGAAGGGAAGGCAGCCAATAGACAGTACATTATCAAACCGGTTGTTGCCGTAAGGAGCTGGAGGTTAATCTTACTGAGAAAAAAATCTAGAAACCAGTGTAGAACACACACCTCAGAGGCATCTCACTGGAAGGATTGGGGAACAGGGTATTTATAAACCAAACTCGGAGGATCGTGGGTAAGGGCTATTGGAGATGATGGGGAGATAGCAGTGTTAATTTCCCAGAACACCAGGCCTGTCCTGCAGTCAGGCAAGGTAGCTTAAGTAGCCAGAGGAGAAATCAGGCTGACATATACTGGAGTGATGAGGATGAGCAGATAGGGACAGAGCACCAACCGCATCTACAATTAAAATAACCTCTGAGATGTCTTCCTGTAGAACCCAGTCTATTATTTTTCTGATACACTAAGCCTTTTGTAGTCTGAACCAGTCATCTCCATGTGCATGTACCCTTCATTCCACCCGTGTGAATTTTATTTTCTATAGCCACACCCTCTTCTACCTCTCAGCTGCATATAAACGGCTTCTTCCTAGAGGTCTTTTCATTCCTGACTTCTGACCAAGTCCTGTCTACCTTCAAGAACCGGTTCAAATGTTGCTTCCTCTCTGAAGCCCTCCCTCCTTTCTCCAGGCAGATGTGGTGCTTGGAATATCATTAGAGCTCAGTAAACGTGTGATGAATGGATTATAAGTGAACATACCTCTACTGCGACTGTTGAACCTATTCATTTGCCATTATCTGTGTGTCTGTCTCCACAGTGTATGAAATAATCAAAGGGCAAGAGCCATACCCTATCTGTCTTATCCACTTCCCCCAAAACACAGTGGGCATCCAATAAATGTTTGTTGAAATATTGAAATATCCCCTTAGGAGAACATACTGAATATTTCAATATTGAATACTATGAATATTTCAGTATTGAAAACATTGAAAAATATGCCCTTAGAGAAAACTAGCAATAACACAGGAATTCATACCTCTAAGTTCTTCTCATGCTTCTATCCACACAATTTCATGGTTGATAGTTTTGTTGCGTTTTTTTTTTTTGGTTTGTTTTGTTTTGGTTTGTTTTGTTTTGTTTTTAAGTGGGGAGGGAGATTAAAATGAACCTCAGATACCCTTCAAATTCTCAAATGCTACCCAACTTCACATTTGTTGTCCCTGAGGTAGAGCGTAGGCACAGTCGGTGCCTATTATGTTTCATTGATTGGTGGTAAAGTATCCGGTGTTTTCTTGAGTTCTGAACCCTTTAGGTTTGTTTGTTTGGTTGGTTTTTGTTGCCTTTGTAGCATCTGCAAAAGGCAAGGCAGCATTTTTACTTGCATCTATGGATTTTATTGAATGGAGAAAATTATTTGCAAATGCAGGATTATATTTTTTTCTCAATTTTGCTATTACATGCATTTTTCTCAGTGGTTTCAAAGAGAGTAAAATAATTCCGAGGCATAAAGCATTTTAGGGTAATTTTCATCTGCCTACAAGCTCAGTAAACTTTTATCTCTAAGAAGGCTGCTCAGGAGAGTATGCCAGTGGAGCCTAACAGAGTTGTATTTCCACTACAGGGAAATTAAGTCATTATATTAGACCATGGAGGCCAAATAGTTGCTAAATAAAACACATTGAAATGAATATTAAAAGCTGTCTAGCTAAACACCTCACTCTGGGGACTGGCTGAGTCATGAAAGAGCAGTATAATCCTTCTAGAATATAATTCAGATCAGTTATTACTTCCCTGCTCTAACTCCACTAGCAGCTGCCCATCACACTTAGAATAAAATCCAGACCCTTGGCCATGGTTCCCTGAATGCCCCCACCCCCACCCCCACCCCCGTTGTCTTTCCCATCTCATGCCCCTCCCTTCCTTGCTCTCTGTCTGGCAACCAGAGTCCTTTCTGATGCTCCACAGCACCCAGATTGCTCATTCCCCACTATATTGACCTGCACCCCTCACTTCATTCAGGTCTGTGCTCTCATGACTCCTCCCAGAGAGTCGTCCTCCAGCTCTATCTGAAAGAGCACCCTACGTGCCTCTGTCTCTTATTTTTCTTATACTTTTTTTTTAAAAAATCAAGGAATATTGGGGAACCGTACGTTTCTCCAGGGCCCATCAGCTCCAAGTCGTCCTTCAATCTAGTTGTGGAGGTTGCAGCTCAGCTCCAAGTACAGTTGCCATTTTCAGTCTTTAGTTGCAGGGTGCGCAGCCCACCATCCCATGTGGGAATTGGACCAGCAACTTTGTTGTTAAGAGCTAGTGCTCTAACCAACTGAGCCATTCGGCCGCCCCTCTAGCAGCTCAGGGGCAGCTGAGTCTTCAGTCTAGTTGTGGAGGGAGTAGCTCACTGGCCCGTGTGGGAATCGAACCGGCAACACTGTTGTTAAGAGCTCGCGTTCCAACCAACTGAGCCATCCTGCCACCGTGTCTCTTACTTTCTTGCTTTCTTATATTTTCATGTCTCTTAGCAATACCTACCACATTCTGTATTTATTTACAATGGGCTGCCTACCCATGAGGGTAGCACTTTTGCTACCAGTGCCTTAAACTGTATCACTTTAGAAACCTTTAGATATTTATTGAATGAATTTGTTGAATGAGTGAGTGCATGGATTAGTATTCCTAATTCACATTCATATTTCAGTCCTATCCTGCCAGGATCAGTCATGATTTGACTAGTGAAACCTTAAAGAGAAATGGCTTTTTTTTCCCTTTTCACTTAGTAGCTTTGGATTTTTTTTTTCCTTTTGTAGCTCATGGTTGATAGTAATTGACTTTTTATTAGTTTTAAGACATTTAAAATTTAAAACATGAAAGAACCCTTTCACAAAGGCACAGAGCCAGCTGACATTTTTTTTAAATTAATACACATTTAGCACTTGCTGGCTCGGAATAGCTGAAGTGCGGGTTATATAATATGCTGTTAGTTGTCCTAACGACGACTTAAAACTTTTTCTGAGATTTTAAAACTGTAAAAAGGGTTCTATTTTTGGTGTAGAAGTATGGTGGGCTAGTGCTGGCCCAGAGAGTGTTGAATTGCATGGCAAAAAAGGTTAGAATTCTGGTATCAGGTTCCAGAAAGGCCACTCGAACCCCTAGTCAGAGCCTCATAGAAAGTAATTATTTTGAGGAATCACACCTTCGTGGATTTTCTGTAATTGGTCAGTTTTATGCCATAGATAGATGACTGCTATATAGACTTTCTAGGAATATTCATCATATTGGTAATAGTGACCTTTTTACAGGTACTGACAGTAGATGAGAATAGATTTTAAAGCACAAAATTCCAGTTTAATTAAGCACACTATCCATCCTATTGTTCTTTTAAAAAATGTAACAAACTGTATCTTTTTAAATTTATTTTATCAAAGTTTATTCTCGTCTCCTACTCCTTAATTCACATTTTTGTTGTACTTTTGGAATTTATAGCATATGTAAGATGAGGTAAATAATCACTTTAAGCAAAAATGTACTTTATAAATCAGGGGTTGGCAAACATGTTTTATGAAGGGCCAGACAGTAAATATTTAAGGCTGTGTGGGCCACCTGGTTTCTGTTAGAGCTACTCAACTGCCATTGTAATATGGACAGTAAATAAATTAATGAGCCTAGCTGTGTCCCAGTAAAACTTTTTTTTTTTTCCCCAAAAACAAACAGACCAGATTTGGTAGTTTGCCAAACCCTGTCACATAATATTGTACCCCAAATCTTTCGGGGAGAAGATTGTCTCTTTCATATGGTAGAGAATGAGGCAAATGCACCCCATAAATTCTAGTTAAATTGACTTAAATAAAATAGAAATGATACAATAGTTGATTCAATCGGAAGTTATGATTTTGAATGGAAGACATCATCTCGTGTAATCCGGTGTCTCCCATATAAAAATATCCACAGGATAAACACCACCTTATTTAGATGTTTTTAAAAACCTCCTTCCTGATTAATTGGCTTGTTCTTTTTTATTATGTATGACTCATCACATTTCCCCTTTAGCCCTGACTGTGAACTAAGATTTAACTAAGAACTAAGAGCTAAATGCTGGGCTCTATTGTGGTGGCCGTTATTAGCTTAGGTTTTCCAGTACCATTAGTTCTCCTGCCTTCATCGACTTCATTCTTTTTTCAAAGTGAGTGAGGAATAAATATATAAATGTCATCTATTTTTTCTAATAGAGTATTATTGGGTGTGACTTATTGACAAAGATAACTTTTGAGCCCCTTTTTGAAGGTTAGAGGTATGGACTGGATGAGAGGAAAAGAATGAAAATAGTTTTTGATCAATAATATAAGTAAAGACATCAAAGTAGGACTTGCAGGAATGTGGGCTGAATTAGATGATATTAAGAAACAACAACAAAAATATGTTTTGAAAACTGATTGACCAGTTTTATCAGTACAAATGAATTCGAATTCCTCAATTCCTTAAGAGCATAAATAAATAATAAGGGTTTTAGCTGGTATTTGGGGTCACTGTTCTTGGGGAGCTATTTACAGATATTGTATAGTGGAACAGCTTGGCTTAATTAGTACTACTTGCCGTAATAGTGATAATTAATATATGTGTTTGTAGCGTGAGAATCACTGCTTTGTATGCTCATAAATTACTGTATTGCACTAATTTTGTCAAAGACTATAATAGTGATTTACTAATTAATAGAGTAATTTTTGCTATATTGTGAAATTGTGTTAAAGAAAAATTGTTAATATTTTAAAGTATATACCATCTAGAATAAGCAGTACTTCAAATGTTTTTGCTTTTATGTTCAGTTGGTTAAAAAGTAATTCTCATACATACGTGTATTTTATATGTTATTTCCTGTAAATACATTCTTCTAATTTTGATTTGCTTTTCTTTCAGTTGTTTTACAGGTTTGCAGCCTGGTCCTTTACCCAATCAAGTTCATTGAAACTGTGAGCTTGAAAATTTACCATGAGTTCAATTGGGGTTATGGCCTGGCGTGGGGTGCGACTATATTCTCATTTGGGGGTGCCATCCTTTATTGCCTGAATCCTAAGAACTACGAAGACTACTACTAGAACCAGTAGTCTAGAATTGGGGAAAAAACAAACAAAAATCCCATCCAGCAAGGATTGCGTCTGCATCTTTTCTAACTCACTGTTTTCTAAAACATTTGTGGAGCATCAAGCAGTTTGCTCGTTTGATTTAATATCTTTTGCCTTTTGGCTGTCAACATCATAACCAGCTTTCACATCCATTTTAGGGACCTGTACAAATT
This sequence comes from Rhinolophus sinicus, assembly GCF_036562045.2. Classification (NCBI taxonomy): domain Eukaryota; kingdom Metazoa; phylum Chordata; class Mammalia; order Chiroptera; family Rhinolophidae; genus Rhinolophus; species Rhinolophus sinicus. The sequence goes on along the minus strand of NC_133768.1, from coordinate 27,944,353 downwards.
AAGAGAGCTGATTAGACATAGGTAAATGCTGCAAACTTCCAATATGTTCACGTCATTTTTCTTGACAAGTGAAGGGTCTATATGACAGCAGACATTGTGAGACTAGTTGGAATGAGAAATGCCTCAATCTCCTATTGCCTGCAGGGGAGCAGCTGGCATAAGCAACACTTAGAAGTTCATTGACGCTGACAAGGATTCCACTGTTAGGGCCCCTATCACCTGCCTTTCCCACCCAATGACTATATTGGCCATTGGTTATTTGCTTGAGTGAGCTCTTGAAAAGTGAACTGCCCGTCAGTATCTAATGGGAGTTCTGAATGTAACTAGTTAATGGTACATAGTCCACCTTCAAGAGTACTCTTTTTAATGGGAGGTTATGCTTTGGCAGTCAGCGTATCCCTGGGAAGGGAGTCAAGACTTAGAGACATGTGCTTTTCATTACAGTGGTTAGAAATTGTGCCTCAGCCATATTTAGTATGAGAAAAATTGGGAGTCTCTACTTTCCCTGGGGCGACTAGAAAGAAATATGCATGAGTTGCTTTTGTCCTAAGTACCCTTAAATCATTTACCTAACATTACAGCAAATAATTGTGCATATATAACAAGCTTAAATATTTTTATAGAAGATGGACCATTATAAATGGCAATAAGTTGTTCCCTAGCCCCACATTTGCATTTGCCTGTTACACATAAAATTAATATTTGCTCTAGTGAAGTGATTTGAACACTAACCTTGTACACGTTTGTTAAGAGGCTTAGATCGGTATTCACACTTATTTACCGTACAAAAGTACATATACCTTAAAGCTTTTGCTCTATGTTCTCTGCTGTTTCACTGGAAAGTTTTAATAGATTTGTATAAGAAGAAAAATTGAAATGGTGTTGATCTGAAAATTCATGATTCTCCTGTAAGCACTGTAGTTCAAAAGAGTAGCAATTAGGATGATCGCTTTGTTTAAAATTCATTAAAATAAGAAGGCTGAAGGCTGCTTTTTTTTCAAGTATTTTAAATGTCTTTATTAAAAAGTAAATGAATAGCGATAGATTTATATGAATGTCTAAATGTTTCAGTAGAGGAGTAGAATTCATTTGGTTATCACCTGGTCCTCTGAGTTTACTAATGGGCTAACTGATTTGTGTACACAATTATGACGGATTTATGTTAAGGGAATCATTTGTTGACTGTTCAAATGGAAGGAAATATCAATAATAGGGAATAAGTTTGCAACTAATCTCACACTGCAAACTTGTTAACCCTGTTTAATATACAAATTTGGATAGTTTAATTATAAACATATTTTTATATCAAATATACAGTTCTAATATAAAAGTTATAAATAATTATTTTTGTTAACAAAGACACTACAACAGTATGTCCTGGTTTTGGCCCTCTTGCAGAAAGAAGCATTGGAAAAATCATTTAAAACATACCGATGTTGTGTTGTATTGCAAAGTCTGTTAAGAGCAGGACCACATCAACAGTATTTAATAATTTGCTTTACCTCCCAAAGCAGAGTTCTGCTTTCAGCTTGTCTTAAGAACTGTTGCCAAAACAACAGAAAAAAAAACAACTATTTTTTATTCAAATACTTAAAAAAACTCTTGTGACTTTTCTATAGAATCTCAAATTAAATATGGAGAACCAGGCTTATTATTTTATCAATAACAGACAAAAGTGATTAAATACATCTTAGAGAGAAACCTTTATAAAAGTATATGATTCTATGTAGTATCGTAAGAAACTAGGAGTGGAAATTATCCAGAAAGATGTTAGTATTGTAGAATCTTTGGAAGCAATTTCCTTGAGAAATAACATAGTAAAATCTGGGCCAGACTGTCTAAAGTTAATTACATATTAGAGCAGCGTGAGAAATACGATATTTGTTGGAAAGGAATTTCAGCTACTAAACACACTCTATTGTGAGAGAATCTCTTTATTCCTGAATAATGGAAGAACAGTACTTGGTGCTGACATCAATGGGCACTTTTCTTAGTCCTAGTAGAGGATGCAGTGTGCTGTTAGACCAATATCACATCTCAAGTCTTACCAAGTTTTCATTCTCTGTCGATAGGACAAGCTGGAAAGTGACAGAATATGGTATCGGCTAAGGCACACATATTTGCAGTTTAATGAAAAGTAGATTTCTTAAAAGAGCTTTTTTCCCCTTCCCAGTGAAGAGCCCTATGCTATATTTCTACCATCAATAATGTTTGCAAGTGTTTCATTACTAACAAGCTCAGTACAACATGAGTTGTTGCTCATCTGAAATACGGTTTTGTCTATCAGAATAAACACAAGTGAATTTGTCACCTACATTAACATTTTGTCTTTGCAGCTTTAGCTTTGTTTGATGTTTTCTTACAAGCAAAACTGTTAACTATAAACCCATTGTTTATCTTAGAGAGAGAGATACACATATACTGTATAGCAGAAAGTACACAGCAGGGCTAGTTATTCGGATTTCTTGCACAACTATTTAGCTTTTTGTAAGTTCAACATAAATTTTAAAGACAAATAGAGAGACCTATGTGTTTGAAATATAAATGATATATATGGATTAGCATGTACTTGTATATTATTAAACATGCAATGAACTGACTGGTAAGTGACGTCTAATTGTATGGCTAGCAATGTAATTTATTCAGACTGTATTTTTGTACAGATCAGCGCACACTAACCTATGCCTCTGTGTCCTCTTCAATGCCTAAAACTGTGCCTAGAAATTTCATCTGTCTTAAAAAATAAAATATACTTCATGCTGTTTATGCTATTAGTTTCTCTACTGCTGTTCTATATTTATTGTTTTTAAATATATGACATGTTTAATACTACTTAAATACGAATTCATGGTATTCTGGTTATTTTTGCTAACAGCCCTCTGGGGGAAACCTGTTTATCACTCCAGTGGTTTTTGAGTTTGCGGTTTCATGATCAGTTTTTCATTTTATGATTTTTGTAGACATGAAGTTATCTATGTGGAAAAAATAAAAATAAAAGTGGTTTCACTGATGTGGTTTGACTTTGTGTCTTCTCTACTGTGTAGACCCTTTAACAGGTTTCTAAATTACATATCCTCAGTTCACTTTCTCCTTTATAATATATATTATTTAGAAAACACAGCTTAAAATGACATGGTCATTTTGTGTAAATTTTTTTTTTAACTTTTATTTCAAATTCTCTCCCAAGATCCTTTTTACCCTCTGCAGCTGAGTTATAAGAACAGTGAAAGAAATAATATTAAATGTCTTTTTTAAACTTTCTGTTTTAAAATGCACAGGAAGGAGATACAGTGTAAGCTAACATTTTTTCCTACTCTAATCACACTAGAAACAGGAGTAGCGAAAGGGTTTGTACTCTGTTTTGGTTTTTGTTTAGTTTTTAGTGTTTGCCAGATATGTTAACGCTGTCTTTCCTACATTTCTGTTTTTTAATTAGAGAGGGACTCTAAATTTTCAGTACACGTGTGCATGTGTGTATGTGAAGAAATTCATAAAATTCAAGTCAGAATTTCCCATCACCCTTGGTGAATATAAAATGGTGAGTATACTTGCAAAGAAATTTAAATTAGACAATAAGATTCACTTGTATGATTGTCAGAAAATTTTCTTGAAGTTATAAATCCATATATAATTGAGGAAATTTTCTTCTTGATAAAATCAGTGAATATAAAATACATTTTTGTCATCAAGATACCCTTCATGTCTCATACACCCTCAAATTTTGAGAGGCTCACAGTATATTTTTCTGCTAAAAATATTGTAAATGCTGTGCAGGCATATGATACATTTAATATCAAACTTTCAAAAGTATGCATATTTAACCATTGTAAATTCTAACATTTTTGCAAATTTTCTATCATTTTGGAAAATTTCCTTTTCAATGGCCTTATTCTAATGTGATGGAGTAGCATTCGTTTGATGTATTATATTTTTAGTATAAAGTACTTTCAGTTTTTACACAGAATTCTCATGAGCAGAACACCTTTACAAACATGTCCTGCCTGGTAATTATCCATGACGCATTTTCTCTGAATGGAAGACATGGAGACATAACTTCACTAGGGTTTGACAGGCAAAATCCTTTGCCCTCAGAGATTGCATTGTGAACATGAAACAGGAAGGCAATTTCAATTTGCTTTGCCATAATGGCCTCATAGCCTGTTAGTTTGTTTTATTAGGTCAGGCCCATAGCATGTCAACACAATGTTCCATTTTGATGGTTTTTAAGTCATTTTGGTTAGAAAATAAATTGGTAGTAAAATTATTTTGTACTCTCTAGAATAATCCACTGAATACCTGGGTTTCTAGTTTATCAAATTTTCATGTTATGACATGTTAATCTCTTTTAAGTGCAACCTTAAATAAGATAAAAAGCAAATGAAAATTAGAATGAAGTGCTTAGTATTTTCACAGGAAGCACTCGTTTGAATAATTTAACTTCATTGTCAAGTATTCGAACATGGTATCATAGCTACTTAGTGTCAAAGCTAATGTCAAAGTTAAAATCAGACTAAATAACAAAACTCCGTGTAATAAAATGCTAACAATTTTTCTTATATAGGTAGGTTTTCAGACTGGGAAAAGTCACATTTTTAACTACTAAATGTTGTCATGAGCAGAGGGTTCATGTATCTATACTTGGAAAATCTGTTTGCAAAGAGTCATCAGGTAGGTGACTCACATTTATATTCCAGCAGTAAGTCTAATCGTTCCAAAAGTATAACCAAGAGAACAGGAGCTGAACTGTTCAAGTGGGAAGGATAATATGTGGTGTTTTTAAGCCAAGATTAACAGCACACAAAGAATGGTGTTCTTTGTAAAACTAAAGCTGTGCTGGGTGGTTCACCAGAGAAACTCAGTTTGGGCAAGAAATTATTTCCAAGTTGAATGACTTCATAGGAATAATGATTATAAAAGAAGCTTGGAACAAGTACTGGAAAATCATGTCATCAAACCAGCAAAAACCTTGGAATACTTCAATTTCTGCATGTGACAAGGATTAATGAAAAAAATAGTATGTAAACATTTTATACATACACATGCTAATTTTGGCATGGGTGAGGATGTGTCTGGGTGATCCGAAGGCATTTCTTATACAACAGAAGGAGGCAGTCAGGGATGGAGTTAAACTATTACGTATATGTGATGATGGTTGCTTTGAATTCATAAAGGTAAAATAAGAAGGGAATATCATACAGCCTATTGAATTATTCAAGAAAAATATAGGTTATAAGGAAGAGAAAGTTCAAAGATATCTTAAAAACTAAACAAGACATTTTAAGATTATGAATGGGGAGTTAAATTGTTAAGGGTTCAAAAATGGAGGAGAAACACTACTTTGCAGGTCTTTGATACTGTGTGTTAATTGAAAAGACAGACAATGCTGTCACACTTGGCATCGTCTGCCAGGCAAACCGGTATCAAAGCGTCTGGAGAGTAAGTCCCCCTTTGTGGCCGTATCACTGCTCAGTGGTAATATGGCAACTCCTGACATCAAGAACAAGTTTTCCCATTTTTAATTTTTAGGTGGTTCTTAAGCATTAGCTAGCTACGATGGTTGTGTTAATGATTTGAGTAGTGTATCTAAAAGAAGCAAAATGAGAAATTGTAATAAAACATTTAACACTTACGATCATGAACAGCATATTTCTCATTCAACTCCAGGCTATGAATACTACTGACTGTTGGAAGGAATTTGGCATAAATTTGACATAATACAGAAATCTTCATGGAGGCATAATGTTTCATATAAAATTTCCAGTTATATTTTCTGAAGACCTTGATATTTTTAAATGCTTCTTAATGAAGCAGAATTTTGAAAAATTCCATTCCCAGAATATTGCTTTGCAAATCTCAATATTTAGCACATATCTTTGCAGCCAACTTTCAAGACATGGAATACTTGGACTTACTTTCCCACTTTGTTTCAGGCACGGATAAAAAATTTTTTCCCTAGCTATATCAGAGTCAATAAACAGTATAATTTAGCCAGGCATTTGAGCTTCAGGAAGTTCACCTATGATCCTAAACATACTAACCTCCTCCTGCTACTGATGATTGCATGACATCTGTGAATTAGAAATGCTCTCAAGTTGAGGCAACTATTAAGACTTATACTCATTCATGCCAGCACTGTTTGACTTCATTTAGGCTTATTTGACTATTATGCTGTTGGGATGAGGAAAACCCATGTAACATGCTGTTTTCCTAGAGTTAGGCTGGTTTTGAATTACTAGTATAAATATGTACAAATTTCCTGCATTTATATACTTGGAATGATTTGCATATTATCTACATTGGAACTGAAGCATTTTTAGAATTATTTACAATTTATGGAAATACAAAGTTAAAGTCAGAGGAAGGATTGGGAAAAAACACAGGAAAAAGATTACACATTTGGATCTTCCAAGTTTTACCTTTTCACCATGAGTGTGTGGTATAGACTGTACAAGAGTAGAAACCTGACAGGTTGATGTAATTGATTAGCTTTGGAGTCTATACTCCACCCATAGTGATTTTTCTGTAACAGAGGACTTGGCAGGCAGCCATATTTGCACCACATGACCCTGCTCTCCTGGTCAGAGGTGATTACAGCAGAGATGGTTCCTGCTTTAGGCTACCTCCCTCTGTTTCTCTTGCCCATTAATTTGGAATTGGTCTCTGCATGCAGCTAGTAATAAAACACGTAAACTATGGGGCTTGGGGTATGTGTGCAGGGATACATAGAAAAACTTAAGAGAATAAAGGAATGAGATATTCAGAGAAAAGCAGTCAAGAAGGACCATGTAAGACCCAGAGAGAATGAAAGAGTGGGTGGTTCCTGTTGCTAGTAAGGTCAAGCTGCCTTGTGTTCCATGAAATACTCATGTGTGCTTCCAATAGTATCCTGTTTTGATTATCCAGTTTTAGTTGGAACCAATAGAACTTCTGTTAGACAAAGCCCCCTTTGTTAGATGGTTCAATATTCAGGTTTTGCTACACATCTCAAAAAAAGGATTGGGAAATACATGAAGATTTCTTGACACACTTCCCACCTCAGCCCCAGGGTGCCCAATACTCTATTTCCTTGTCATATATTGCTCCCATTTGTCTCATTCACAGTAAAATATAACTAAGTGAAAATATTTTAGTGTAAACTCTCCCTTCTGTGTGTGTATTTTTTCCAAGATCATAGTCATATGCTAAGGGAGGAAGATCAATAATCATCAGATGGTATGAAAGCTGCTTTGGAATATGAAGCCACTCATGGTAATTTCTCCCCCATCTTACATCTAGAATGCACTGGCGATCTGCATTAGTCCATAAGAGCTGTTGTGTCATACAGCTCCAGAGAGCACCATTCTCGCACGTGTTCTCCAAGAACGCCAGTCCTGCTGAGGTTGCCTATTTCTTTGCACTTATGGTTTCTCTTGAGTTCAGAGTAATACCTCACACATACAGTACTATCAACCAAAGTTTCCATTGCCTTCTGTGGACGGAAAAGGGGTCACATGTTAAACCTGACAAGCGTAGGAGACAAAATAACCACATAGGATGGCATAAGCAAAAAAATTTCTAACTAAGGTGAGCCGTGGCGGGAAGTCACATCTTTAGCCTGAAGCTTCCTTCGTAAAGTCAATCTTCACCTTAAGGGAGCCTGTCTATTGTCTTTTTGCACCTAAGATGACATCCTTGGAATGTCAGTAATCCTTTTTCTGGACCAGAGCAGGGAAACTAGAATCCCTCATTATTATTCTTGTCCTCTGATTACCATCTCTGCGTGTTGTGAAAGAAGTACCTGTCTCTCCAATTTACTTTTATCCAATCCAGAGATTTCCCTACTTTGCTTTCTCCCACCCACTTAATCTACCACCAATGGATTTCTTGTAACCCTCCTTTGATTTTATGTATAAAATAAGCTGCAAACCGCCATTTTGCGGAGCATTTTCTCAATCCGTTGAGATTTTACTTCCCAGCAATTATCATCAGTTTGGCTCAAATAAGCTCTTATAAGCTTTCTCTTAGGCTGGATGTTTTTTCGTCGACACTTCACTCTAGTGCTGCTTTGGGCTCAGGTGAATCAAGCCCACATAGAATCGAGCATGTTGGAGTGAACCAGTTAATTGTATTTAGTAAAAAAGTGTACTCATCCAACTCTGGAGACCTAATCTGCATGCCTGCTTAAGCAAGACAACCTGCTGGTTACAGTTATTCTTGGATCTTCCTTTGGCTAACACGGGCTTCTCACATGAAAAAGTAGTTATACACAGCACAGACAACTGAACCCAAAATCAATGGCGAAATCTCTCCTACACTTGTGTCCCCAACTCAGCCTAGGATTAAATAGATGGGAAGTCACCCGCTCCCCTTCTTCTTATTGTGTCCTAAAGGCAAATCTGTGTGTGTGTGTGTGTGTGTGTGTGTGTGTGTGTGTGTGTGTGTGTGTGTGTTTTAAGTAAAGATCATTACTTACTCATGATATCCACTGATGTGTGTATTTCAGTATCAGATGCACTATAACATAAACATCTTCAAAAGAAGGATTGGTCTTCCTTGCAATGAGACCAAAAATATTTATGTGTTTAAATGACATGTTAGGATGATTTTTCAGTTCTTAGTGCAAAGAATTACACGCAGTCAAATTATCTGTCATCTCCACAGCTTTCATCCAGGGGCTAAGACATCCACTCTGAGAGTTTTTTTGTTTGTTTGTTTGTTTTTGGTTTCTTTTCTCCTATTTAATTTCAAACTGAAGTTCTATTGATTGATGTGAATTTCAGCTTTGACTGACATTTTTTTGTGATTCTGGATGACAGCAGATGGCCTCAAGCCCTTAAGACAAACTGATTAATCACTAGAAGCATCCACTGTTACAGTACACGATTCCCGCTTTTTGTGAACAGTGTCTTCAAATTGTCCAGAGAAGCCACATGCATGCAGAACAGGAGACAAAAGAGTGGTTATGACAACTGGTACTACTGAAAGATGATTTAATTGACAGAAGACTTCAGGAATATGATGGGACTTCCCCTGGGCCATTGTAGTTGTTTCAGTAGTTAATGTCACTAATACTCTACATCATCATTTTCTCATTTAAGTTTCTCAGGCCTTCAAAAGATCCTTGAGTAGGAGGTCTGACAATTAAGTTTGCGAACTTGTTGCAACAATGTTACTAACCTTTTTTGATATCAGAGGGGTTATTCATTATGAATTTGTACCAACTGGACCAACAATTAACCAAGATTACTATTTGGAAGTGCTGAAAAGGATACGTGAAAAAGTTAGATGACCTGAACTTTTCACCAACAATTCATGGCTCTTGCATCACGACAACGCACCAGCTCACACGGCACTGTCTCTGAGGGAGTTTTTAGCCAGTAAACAAATAACTGCATTTGGAACACCCTCCTTACTCACCTGATCTAGTCCCCAGTGACTTCTTGCTTTACCCGAAGATAAAGGAAATATTGAAAGGAAGACATTTTGATGACATTCATGACATCAAGGGTAATACGACAATAGCTCTGATGGCCATTCCCGAAAAAGAGTTCCAAAATTGTTTTGAAGGGTGAACTAGGCTCTGGTGTCTGTGCATAGCTTCCCAAGGGAAGTACTTCGAAGGTGACCATAGTGATATTCAGCAAGGAGGTATGTAGCACTTTTTCTAATATGAGTTTGCGACCTTAATTGTCAGACCTCATACATTTAACAAAAAATTCAATCCTTAGCACATTCTCTTCCTGTGGCCTAAGCAGCAAAAGCCATTTATTTTTGCCTTTTATTTACATATTTATTTTTAAATTAAATTTATCAGGGTGATATTGGTTAATAAAATTACATAGGTTTCAGTTGTATAATTCTATAGTACATTATCTGTATATTGCATTGTATGTTCACCACCCAAAGTCAAATCACCTTATGTCACCATATATTTGATTTAAGTTTGCGAACTTGTTGCAACAATGTTACCCTTTTCTACCTCCCCTAGCCCCCTGTATGATTTCAGTCATATGTGGGATATAAAACTGAAAGCAACAAACAAACAAAAACTCATAGACACAGACAACCATATAGTGGTTACCAAAAGCCATTTGTTTTTGAAAAACCAGGCGATTGTCACATTTCCTGGGTCAACGGAAAATGCATGCCTTGTTATTTTCCATTCTTATTTGGATCTAACAATGCAGGGCAAAATAATTTTGCATTCCTTACTCCTTCATCAGGAAAATGACATGAGAATCCGCATAACAAACATAGCACGAGGCAGTTAGGAATGCTGTATTTTATACACTATATTTAAATGCTGCAGGAATAAGAATAAAGTCTTAAAAATACATCCGGTCAGGACTTGCTTCCTCCTTTCTCCAGTCTTTAAATGCAAACACATGCATACTGACAGCTCTCAGAAAAATAGCCCTAATGAGAATTTCTCCCTTTCCCCAGGGGTGCCCTCTGCCACCATCTATTTAAGGAATAATAACGGGCTCCCTACTTCATTCTCACATCATACGTTTAAAAGAGCAATTTCCATTTTTGAAGTATTGCTGAAAGGAAAGAAGTCATCTTTCATCACAGCCAGGAAAGGTCAGCAAGTCAGTAATCCTCCATTCACTTCCTGACAGAAATATCTTCTTTCCTTCCACAGCAGACCAGAAAAGTGATTTATTTGCAGTTGGCATTAATACATAAAATGGCCAATGCACCTAGCTATGCCTGGACAATCCCTTACATGGTCCAGAGACTTCTTTTATTACCTGCTAAGGCTGTGAATTGAATCTGTTGGAGCAAGCATTGTAGATAGGATTCTCAGTCCCCTCCCATGCACTCTTCCATAATATCAAATTCTAGTAAGGCCAAAATATATTCATAATGAAGACCAACCAAGAAGCTCTCTGCTTGTGTGCCCAGATACTGACCTTTCCTTCCTTTGCAATTGGGCGCGGGCACGTGCACACACACACACACACTCTATTTATGGAAGTTTTGTTTGTTTCTTGCAAACCTCATATGTATGTTTTTCAGCACTCCAAATATTCACTGTTTTATTGCATCTTTAATATGGGTCCAATACTGTACAAAGCTATGGAAGATTACTAAAGATATAATCTGAGACTTCAAGGATCTTATAATTCAAGTAGGGAACACAAAGCATGCACATAGAAACAATAATTCTGCCTTATATCGTGGAATGATTTACAGTTCTCAAAGTAAATGCACTAATTTTATTGCTACCTGATACTTTTACTAACAATACAGACTATGTAGCAAGATTTTGACCCAGATTAATAGACCGTTAAACAAAACGTACATGTGAGAATCAGTCTAGGTTTTCCCGTCCAATTAATTGTAGGCTAAATATTTTCTTTTGGAAAAAGGGCAAATGTCTAATTGTGACTTGTATTTTGTATAACTAAGAAACTACTGACTGTAAGATTTTATGTACCAATAAGAAAGGAAAAACACAACCAAGACTAGGTGGAGGGGTGGTCTAGGAGTTCTCTGAATAAAACTGAGTCACCAAAGGCAAAAGCTTCAGTATAAAACTGACTCAATAGAGTGGCCACAGAGGAAAAAACAGCAAGGGAGCCTTGATGTCTCAACCTTGGCACTGGGTGGAGAATTTAAACAACTAGACGGTACTCGTGCCGGTTTGAGATCTGAATTCACACTTCCAGTGTGGTCCAAAAAAACCTCAAGCAGAGAATTTAATTTAAATGGTCTCAGATGGGTAGTGCCTAACGTTGGCTGGCAAAAGCAAATAAAAATTCTCTCTGGAAGACCTTCACTTCGACCCAGGCTGACTAAGACTGAGGATGCAGTTGATTGTAAGACGGACGCTGATTTCATAGGTGTGACAAAATAGGGTTTAGGATTAATGAAATATGGTTACTACTTATTTGTAAGTGATTAAAGGACTTTCACCTCAGAATTAGCTCTTAGTTATGATTAAAATATTTGATATTTAAGAAGAGTTAATTGTCTTACATATCTTAATCATTATTTTTCAGTGTCTAACTTTTGGAGACTTCTGAAATACGTTTCTAGCCTAGCAATTCCAGGCTAATATATCACTTGTTCACAAAATAAGAATGGTGACAGACATTAGCTAAGACTTTAACTACTCTATTTGAAAGATTCGATCTATATAAATGCAACCGTTTAAAAAAAAAGGATGTTTAACAGCATCTTAGGCTAAAGGAATGGAGATAAAACAGATAATCTTGTAGAGACGCTTCCATACATGACATTCCAATTAGTATTGTTGGTTTTTAATCTTTTTTATTATGAAATAAAACACAAAAGTGTGCAAATACATACATAGAACTCGGTAATTTATCACGAAGTGAACATGCGTATAACCATAACCAAGATCAAGAAGCTCTTTCATGCTGTTCCCATCACTGTCCTCCTACTTCCTCCACCCTAGAGATTAATAATTACCTTGTTTTCATTTTTAAAAAATAGCTTGACCATGTAACTATTCATCCCTATACATTATAGTTTCATTTAGTGTGTTTTTGAACTCAAGAAAATGGATCTAGGCAGTATTTGCTGCGTTTCTGTATTATCTTGCTCAACATTATGTTCTTGAGATTTATACATACTGTTGTATATAAACTGTAGTTTGTTCATTCTCATTGTTGTATAGCATTTCATTATATGAAGATGTCACAATTTATTTATTCATTCTACAGTGGCTGGACATATATTTTGCTCTCAATTTGGATTACTGCAAATACTGCTGGTATGATTATTCTTGTACAGGTCCCTTGATTAAAACTAGGCACACAATTCTGTTGTGTATTTATAACTTGGAATATAATTGATGGGTTACAGGGAATTCACATGTTCAACTTAATAAGTATTTCCAAGCAGTTTTCCAAGGCAGTGATATTAATTTGCATGCCCAACAGCCATGTGACAGAGTGCCAATTTTTGTTGTTTGTTTGTTTGTTTGTTTTTCAGTCATCTGGCCTGCGAAAAAATTTTTTTAATGACTTTTAAGAATACCTAAAAATGTCCAAATAGCATTGTAGGATTATACTGTCAGGATTCAGAGCTATTGACAGGCTAGGACAATGAAACAACAACAATAAGGTGAAATTCAGCAGGAACTATCCAAAGCTACGCCATCTGACCAACTACAGTATAAGGAAGCTAAACGTCAGAGAATTTCACATGAAAACGATGCTGGGATGTTACTAAAGTATAGTCGTCAGGGAAAAAAAAAAAAGTACAATCTAAATCTACATCTCCTTTCCCTAAGCAGAGCTTCTGAATGCCAAACTCCTAATGAAGAGTTACCATTTCACTTACTAGATATTTGGTAATGAATGAATAAGTGAATGAATGAATGAACCAATGAATGGTTGAATAGTTTGTGTTCAAAGCTGAATATTAGAGCAAGTAAAGACACTTGAGCAAAACTCTTCTGAGTATTTGCTCTCTTTCCCTCTAAATTTCCTTTTTATTCAAAGAAAGACAAAGAAAGTTAAGTGACAATTATCAGAGGAGAAGTAAATGGCTAAAACAAGAGCCAGTTAAATTAAACCTAGCATTTTGGGGAGACATTTATGAAACAATAAGTTTTCTATAAATTATTTAAGTCTTAGTTATGCTTTTCAAAGCAGAATTTTCCTATTCTATTTAATCCACATCTTCTGGGCTCCTTTTTGCTTCTTCTTCTAAGTTCATTTTTTTTCTTTCTCTTTTTTTTTAAAGTGTCATTTCTGTGTTTTATAACAAAAGGAATCCTGCAGACAAAAGCCTCCCAAATCAAGAAGTCCCTTTTCGGTCATGCCTCACTCAGCTTACGGGCTGAGCACTTCCACAGAGAGTCCTGTCTCCCTCCAGTTCTCCCCATTATTCATTTCACCCAGTGCAACATTCGAGTTTTATGTTTTGAAGAAAATAGTAATTTGGGGGGGAAGGGTTTCGATATATGTAAAAATGAAAAATCAAAATGGAATTTTAAAAATTCATGCCCATAGAGAATATTCTTTGTAAATAAAGTCACACCTCATAAACTTAATGCCTATTAGCATCTCCAGACTTTTCTTTTTTATGTTTATTCCAATTTCCAGGCATAATCAGCTTCCTGTTTTGCACCATTTGTATTTGCATGCCTCTTCAAAGCGGAGGAATAAATGTCCTGTTTCATTGCTATTCCCCTAGGTTGTTTTGGTTGGATGGTCTGATGTGTGTAACGCTTCGTAAAATTAAGAAATATCTTATTAATGCCTTCATTTCCCCTTCAGGTTTTTTGCCTGTATGATCTATGCTACAGATTACATTTACTGTAAACTTAATCTATTTTTAATGACACTTGCCAAGAAAACCGTGGCTTTATTTTTCTGTTTACTTGGTAGTTGCCTAGCAAATAGCAGCGGTCTATCACTGATTCGGAAGGAAGATGGCATGTGAAATTTCACCATTTATCAGTTTTCCCTGTGTAACTGGCATATCAAAGAACAGTGCACTTTAAATCATCTAGTGCTTGCCTGGGGTTTCTTATTTTTATGAGACAAAGAAAAAACTTAGCTGAAATTTTACAGCATCTTTGAAAAGGAGTTGCAGCTTCATAATAATGACTTATATTTTTAGTGTGTTTTAACATTGACAAAGCGCTTTCAAAAAAAACCCTCTCATTTCATCTTCATAAGAACAAAGCTCTTTAGTGTACTGATTAGAATATGGCCTCTGGAGCCAGATTTCCTAATTTCAAACCCTTCCTCTGTCATTTACTGTCTGTTAATATGACCCAGAGTGATTTACTGAACTTTTCTCTGGGTCACAGTATCTTCTTTTGTCCAGTGATGTTATAGAACAGAAAGAGTTTGTCCACTCGGCGCTAGCAGAGCCAAACACTGAAAACTGAGAATCGCAGTGGAGAAATATTGGCTAGTTTACCGATGAATGGCGCCATCTAGGAGAACCGGAAGCTAATGCTCAAAAGCCCAACTCCTCGATGGCCTGTAGGTTAGAGATTATACAGTGCAAAAATCACAAAACACTGTGGGTTAGGGGCTGCCGGGTCATGCTGGGAGCTGACTGGTCAGAAGTGAGGTGAGGGTAATGAATCATTTCTTCAGATCCTGAGGATAGTTCTGAGGTCTTTCCCGGAGTCCCTGTGTCTGGTCTCATGGGAAAGTAGCCAGGAGGTCGTTCCACCTTAGGGCTCAGGAGCTGAAACGTAACTTAGGGCAAGCTGTTTTTAGCCTGTCAGAGGTATGGACCGTGTGACTGTTAGTCAGGTCTTCTGCTGCTTCGGGGCTGCTGATTATTGGGGGAAAGGCTCGGTCTCTGAGGGGTGTAGGGACAGAGAGAGCAATGTGATTTCTAGAGCTAGAATTTAAAACTAAATTTAATCAAGGCCATAAGGACCCTCGGTCTCAGTGAGGATGATAAAAGTGTCTATAGATTTGGTATAAGAGTGAATTGAGATAATCATTTGTATTTGTTAGTTATTGCCACAATATGTGTAGTGATATAAATCCTCAGTGGTTTACAACTAAAATTTTACAGCTGGAGGTTGGCTAGAGATTGACTATACTAATCATACCTAGTCTGAATAAGTCTAAGAATTGGCTGAATGTCATTTTGTCTAAGATGGCCTAGCCTGGGATGATTAAGTGTCCTTGACCCTGTTCTAGATGTGTTCGTTCTCTAGCGGTTTATCCTGGACATATTTTCAGGTCAACAGAGGGCAAGCCCCATCACTAAAGTTCATTTCAAGCCTCTGTGCTTGCTTACCCATTCTAATATCCCATTGACAAAAAAATAAGTCAAGTTGGTGAGCCCAGACACAAGGGACGGGGTAGGTCAACCCAGTCATGACAGGAGGACACTAAAACTGTATATTGCAAAGGGCATAGACACAGGGAGGGGTAAAAATATGAAGCCATCATTGTAGTCTACTATAACATGTAAAATAATTCAAAGTGCCTATAAGAGGATTCAATAAATGTTATTACTATTACTATTAGGTTGAGCCAAATGAAATTATCATTTTTGTATATAAAAATGATCAACTATTAGCAATTTTATGATTCAACCTCAAATTTCTATTACTACATCCTGTATAAAGGAATTATTATCTAAAATTTTCAGTGGAAGAAACTGAAGCCTAATTAATTTTCAAGGTTACTCAGCTAGTAAATTTTAGCTTTTTATTTCAATGTAGTCTTCTGACTCTAAATCCAGTTGTCTTCTCTTATATTACAGCTGCGTTTTCAGATTTTTTGGTGATAGATAAATAATTCTAACTGTGACATGACTTTATATATAAAACACAGAGACATAATTTCCCAGCTCTCTATCCTCATAAAACTCATGCACTGCCAGTGAGTACTGACATCTGAAACACCTGGTCTTTTGCCAAAAATAACTCTGTAGCATTCCATCTCTTGGTTACTAGCTCCTAGAAATAGAAAGGAAGCTAGTAGTAGCTAAATGCTATATTAGTATTCCCAGAAAAGCCATCTCAAAAGCACTTGAGAATTTGTGAGTTACAGCTAAATACATCATTTCATGCTTCTCTCACTTGTATTTTCCTAAACAGAGTGGCTACAGTATTTTTTTTCTCATTTATTTCTTGCTTGTGTATCTAATTATTTTTTAGCCAGTTAAACAGATACATTATGTCTAAATATACATTTGGATTATTTTTACATGTGTGCCTATTACATATTTAGCACTAAACTATGCACCACAATGTTTTTAGAAATGTCCTATGTATTGTATCGTTTTTTTCAAATGGCCTCGACTCAACCAATTCACTAGATTAGTAAACAGCCATACAGTTACAATACAATTGATTTCCCTATGTGTGCATTTAGATGAGTCAATTAAATGAAAGTCCAAATCAAATTATTCTGTCGATTACAAATAATGCTTCATATAGCTCGGAAGGAGAGAATATTTATAAAGATCAATAAACTACTGATGCTCCTCATTATCATAAATTATGGAATTAAGTTTCCTTATTCGTCATTTAGTGTCTTACTGACAATAGGCTCAATTTCATTCCTTCTTCCTACTCCCACCACGGTCAGGAGCATTGAAGGATTCTTCATTCTCTGAAAAACTGGTAATTTTGAGACTGCAGAACTGTTACTTAATGCTTTTTAAATTGAATGATTGCACTGATCTAATACATATATAGAGTATATATGAGGTCTGACAATTAAGTTCGTGAACTTATTGCAACGATGTTGCTAACCTTTTTTGATACCAGAGGGATTATTCATTATGAATTTGTACCAACTGGACAAACAGTTAACCAAGTTTCCTATTTGGAAGTGCTGAAAAGGTTGCGTGAAAAAGTTAGACGACCTGAACTTTTCGCCAACAATTCATGGCTCTTGCATCACAACACCGCACCAGCTCACACGGCACTGTCTGTGAGGGAGTTTTTAGCCAGTAAACAAATAACTGTATTGGAACACCCTCCCTCCTCACCTGATCTGGCCCCCAGTGACTTCTTTCTTTACCCGAAGATAAAGGAAATATTGAAAGGAAGACATTTTGATGACATTCAGGAGATCAAAGGTAATATGACAACAGCTCTGATGGTCATTCCAGAAAAAGAGTTCTAAAATTGCTTTGAAGGGTGGACTAGGCGCTGGCGTCGGTGCATAGCTTCCCAAGGGGAGTACTTCAAAGGTGACCATAGTGATATTCAGCAATGAGGTATGTAACACTTTTTCTGGGATGAGTTCACGAACCTAATTGTCTGACCTCGTATAACATCTTACCAGCACTAGTGACACCCTAAGGACTCACAGTTAACTGTCCTGTTTTCTGCTCTGAACCTGAAAGCTGTATGTACATGGAACACCTGTCATATGCTATCTAAAGGCAGTGTGAGAAGGTAACATGACATCACAGTTTCCATAGTTAATTCCTATTTCTGTCATGTACTAGTTGGATGACTTTGGGAAGGATATTTAAGTTCAGTGTTCTGTCTCTAATATTTGCATAAGTCCTAACTCACAGTGTTCCTTGGCATCAAATGAGATCTTGTGTACACTTAATTACACACAGTTGTTGGTCAAGCTCTGAATTGCAGAATCCAGAGAGATATCTGCTTATATATCCAGTAAAGGAGAAAATGAAAAATAGCCCACACAACCTCTAAAGCCGAAGAAGTTACCAATCAAATCTTTCAGTTATTGTACTTTATTTTAGGGGCTTTCTTTTTTTGCACATTATAATTGCCACAGATTCTTTTGATTCGAGAGTGTAGACTGCAGTAGTTTTCCAACTTTTTTACTATGATACAGTAAGAAGTGCATTTTTATTTTAGATCATTATACACATGCTTCATACATACATACACACCTGAAAGAAGAGTTTCACAAACTGTTACTACCTGTGTTGCCATCTAGTATTTTCTACTCTGCTTTGTTCTATTGCAATTTATTTTATTTTTTAAAAAAGGGTTGCTCAGTATCGCAGCAGCAGTGTGTCACAACGTGTGTTTTAAAATACTTTGAAATAAGCCAGAGATCAGAATTTAAATGTCAAATCATCCGTTTATTAGCATAGTGACTGTGAACAAATTAAAATCTTGTTTCCTTATTTGTAAAATAGGAAAATAGAAGTACACCTTATTTCACGGAGACATAGCAAAGATTATATCAGATAGTTAATATAAAGCACAAAGTATAGTAGATGCTCATTACTTGGGGGTTTCAAATCACTACCTTTAATTGAATTAGAGATAAAGTTCAAAATATATTTGTATTCTATCAGATATAGAAAAGTTAGACAATAATCTGGACAATTCAGAATCTTAAATGTATTTCTCTCCTGACTATTTCATGCTGAAAGAAATCAAAGATTACTTTAGGATGTTCAATAACCATTGAAAAACAAACTCACTGTCCAAACACCACTGACCTAGTTTGGTGGGAAAGGCCATGAATGCTTTGGAAGCATCATTCTAGAACTTGACAAGTGCCTCACTGCACAAAGCCATTCAGGGCACTGGTATAATTTAACTCGGTTCCCGAAAGCTCTAAATCCAGGCCAACATTTGTAAACACCAACGCACAATTGATTTCAATGTCACCTTGTTCTCCCTTTTCCCTTCTCACCCTACTTCATTTCCCAAACATGACCCAAAGTTTAAATTTATCTGAACCTTCCAAGTGTGTCTGAAAAAATTGTATCATTGTTATTCACTTACTTCCCTTTGGGCTTAGAATACTTGGCCAAAATCAAATCTTGTATTTCAAACCAGACCTTCCTGTTTACTACTAGTGTGAGAAGCAGAACTTCAACTTAGTTTAATTTGTATTTTCTCCCTAATTTAGTATTGCAAATTATTATATTTTACACTGTAGATGCTACAATGCAGAATGCAACTGGGACCCTGTTGGCTACCAACCCAGATAAGTGAATCAGTGGAGATATTTACAGGAAAGCAAATGACATGTTTACTTAAAATTCATTTCCTTTTAATGGTAAGAAAATTTCTTCTTAAATTGCAATCTACAGGTATTTGCCAACAGACCCTTTCAGTTGTTACTGCTTTCCTTCTCCTCTACCCTCTTTTGCCACGATCAGTAAATATTGTTGACAATGGGTTTCAAAACATCCTGCTAGTATGTTATGTTTCAATGTCCTGTGGATTGCTTATTATGCCCTCTTGATACCATCTGAAACATAATGTGTTTTTACAAGAAAACTGGATGATTACTTAGTTGTAGTGTTTCTGTTTTCACTGCATGTGCTACTGAATAGAAATGAGAGAAATATGGTCTCCTAAATAAAATTCCCTAGCCAAGACAGAAATCTGATTTTCATGTCTCACTCATCAGGTGAATCTAAGCCAAAAAGATCCTCTTTCTGAATGGAAATGTTTCACGCCTAATATCTGATGGAAGATGAAGTTTATTTTTATCTAAACTATTTCAGTCACTTTTCCATTAAGAAATATTCAAAAACAGTTTTGTGACCTATAAAATGTTCAAGCAGCCTTAAAAATGGAATTAGTTTAAACTAGCAGAAAATTTCATTAATAAAATCACTTACATGCTCTGTGTTTAATTGCAAGCCCTTTGGAAAAAATGTCACTGTGCACTGATATATACTCAGAGATTTTAATGATATAGACTTTAGGATTTGACGTCTATAAATTTAAACTCAGAAAAAAACAAGAAAAGTTAATCATTCATAAAGTAGTGTCTGCATTATGCATAGGCATTCTGTATTTTTTATTATTTTATTACATCTTTGTACCTTTATGAAAGCTGTCAAGCTCCATGGTATCTGGGTCAATGATAGTGACCTGCTTCTGCGTAGGTCCATTGCCCATTCTACCAAGTAAGCTGGGCTTGTCATTGCAATGAGAATGTGAATATGCTGTTTATATGTATGTGTAATCTTAGAATACTGCCAGTTTGTCCAATACAAGAACAACAGTCACATCAGGAGTAAGGACTAGAATTTGGACCAAAGGACCAAACAAAATAAAAAGCCCTAGGGGCGGCCAAATAGCTCAGTTGGTTAGAGCACGAGCTCTAAACAACAGGTTTGCCAGTTCGATTCCCACATGGGCCAGTGAGCTGCGCCCTCCACAACTGGATTGAAGACAACAAGCTGCCGCTGAGCTGCCGGAGGGGTGTCCAGATGGCTCAGTTGGTTAGAGCAGAGCGTGAGCTCTCAACAACAAGATGGCCGGTTCAATTCCCGCAGTGGGCTGCGGCCCCCGCAACTAAAGATTGAAAACGGCGACTGGACTTGGAGCTGAGCTGTGCCCTCCACAACTAGATTGAAGGACAACGACTTGGAACTGATGGACCCTGGAGAAACACACTGTTCCCCAATATTCCCCAATAATTTTTTTTTAAAAAAGAGAAAGAAAAAGCCCTAAATGGATGAACGGATGAAAGGGATATGACCAGAGTCACGAACTCAAATACCTATGTGCCTGCCTAGGTAACATAAATGAAACTGGTTGGATGCAACACACATTGGAAGAGTAGTGGGTCTATGTCCTACTGAGACGGTAAGGATTTATTTGTTCCTAAGCCCAACTGTTAGGCTTATGTGAAAATGTGGGTTCAGTGTTTCCAGGTCTTCTCATTTTCTATAAAAAGTCAGAAACACAGATTTCTAAATTGAAAATGTTGGCAGCCATTTAAAAAGTTACTCAAACATTAATTTATAAGAACTTTTGTTCAGTTTTTACCTTAGAGTTCTCAATCTTTCAAAATCTTAGGTATAATTTACATAAAATAAATTACAGATTACAGATTTTAAATATATAATTTAATAAATGTTGATAAATGTATGTATACTCATGTAACCTTTACTGCAAACAAGTTACAGAATGTTTCAATTACCACCCCACCCCACCACCCCACCCCACCCCCGCCAAATTCCCTTATTCTCAGTTCCAGTCAGTTCCCCATCCCCAGAGGTAACAATGATTTTGATTTCTATCACCATAACTTAGATTGACCTTTTCAAGAACTTTATATAAATGGAATGACCCAGCCAATTTGGGTTTGGCTTCAATATAACATTTCTGAGATTCATACATATTGTTACATTTATTAGTAGGTTGTTACTTTGCATTGCTTAGTAGTATTATGTATTCAGTTCATTTGAAAGCATGATGTGGCCCAAGTCTTGTGATAAGACTTGGCCTACAGGAAAATGATTGTTTTTTTCTGGATTGGAGAGAAGATAAGGGGTGAAGGCAAAGAATCTTAAATGCAGAAAGGATGCGAGAATGGTCATTGTGCTAGGAGAGTTAAAATAAAACAGTGTAAAATAGTGGGACTAGAAGAACGGGAAGGCAGAAGAGAGCAAAGTCATCCTTAGGTAGGCCTTTCAAGGTTTTGAAGAATTTGGGAGAGGGACGTAGATGTGACTAAAGAAGTGAGAAAAAAAAAAAAAAAAAAAAAACAGCTGAGGAATGAATGCACAATTTAGAAAGTGAATTTTAAAAAGTAACATGATTTTTGACCGCAACTCATTTAAATGCAAGTGTTTTGAACGTTTTTAAAATAAAAGGATAACACAATACCCTTCTTATTATCTTACATTTTTCTTATGATTACACTAGGGTTATATGTTTTGGGGAGGAGGACCACAGAGATCAAGTATCATTCTCATTACATCATATTCAGGGTACATAACTGTCAACATGACTGATCACTGTTGGTGTTGACTTTGATCACCTGGCTGAGCTAGTGTTTGTCAGTTTTTTTCCACCGTGAAGTCCATGGACAGGCTTTTTTTGCCTGCTCCCTCTGTGCTCGGCCTGCATGTATAGCTGCGGGAGGGGGGTGCCCCTGAGCCCATTAATAACTATTTCTTTGTTTGCTATAGTTCTCTGAAACTGGTGAATGCAAGCCCCACTGGGTATGAGAGCCAGGGGATCTAAGGGCCCGTCCCCTGGACAACAGCCACAAAAACTGGGTGCCAGGCATGAGTGGAAACTTCTTTCAGGGAGATATTGGCAATTTGTAGTGGGCTTGGGTGAAGGATCACAGTCAGCCCCTAGACGCATGCTAAATTAGAAGCCTGACCCTCAGGGGGCAGCATTTTAAAGCCTGCAAATAGGCCTCTTTCAGGGAAACGCTGGGAAGTTTTCTGCTTGCTCCCTCTGTTCAGTCCTGCAGCATAGCAATGATGAGTCCTCAGAAACCTGTCAAGAACTGTTTTTGTTTTGTTTTGTTTTGTTTTTTGCTATAGGCTCATGGATGCAAGCAAGCCCCATCGGCTTTCAGAGATAGTGTTTTGGGGGTTCGTTCCACAGGTGGGAGTCATATAAAAGTTGGGGTGTTAGATGTGGGATTCAAACCCTTGGATTTGAGAGAAGCTGGGAGTTGGGAGTTCCCTCCAGATGTATGGCTCTGTGCCAGAGGTGGGGTGTACTGGGAGAGTGTCTCAGCCTTTCCTACTCATTTCAGTGTGGGTGATGTAAGCACTTTCTGGTTCACCTAACGGTGTAGGGCTTGCTCAGTCGGTTTCTGGATTTCTTCCTTCCAGAGGGAATTGCTTTGCGTGTAGCTGGAGATTCAGTGTGTCCTTGGGAGGAGGTGAATTCAGTGGTTTCTCTGTCACCATGTTGTCCTGGTACCTTTCTTACAGCTTTACTAATAATCTCAATATTCTGCTACGTGGATTCACAAAGATTGTGTGGTTTTGTGTGTTTTTTTCCTTTCAGAATTTTGTTTTTTTCCCATCTTTTCTTCTGATGCTCTCACAGTAGTCTAAATCCTTGACTATTTAACAATGATTGGTTTTCGTTTTCCTTACTCGTGAAGGTTAAGTTTGCATTGGGAAATTATCTCCGTATTGATGGTACTTTTCAGCACGCGTCACATATGTTCTACTTCTCACACTTCAGAGCAATAATCTTTGTTCTAATTTTCGTCAGTATCTTATGCTCTGCAGTGAAATGGAATCGCAATTCCTTCACAGTACAGAAAATTTCAACAAGACCATTGTCATCTATGAGCATTCAATAGTCAGAGAGCAGATATTATAGAAATTACTTCTCCTTGAATCTCAACACTCTAAAATTGCTATACTTCAGTCCAATCTTCTTGAATTTCATTCATTATTGCTTGCCTCTGTTTCCTGTAAGAGATTTTAATACTTGAGGTTTTTTTCAGTCCCGAGGTTTTCCATAATTTAGAGGACCTGGGAGTCTCTCAGCTACAAACAATGCTATCTTCTGATATTCCTCGAGATGGTTTGGTAAATCCCTTCAGAATTGGATTACACTATATGAACCCAAATATATTCTTTCTGTTGCTTGCAATGTAGACAAAAACTGTGAACTATGATGAATATTCTACTTTTGCCTAAAACTCAGTCCAACAACAAAATATTTTACTATGAATCAAGGCCTGAGTAAAATACCAGTGGTAACCTGGGAACTTACTTTCTTGCTCACCAAAATAAAATGTCTTTTCCTGAAAACATGGAATAACATTTATTCAGATTAGTCCAACTTAGGTCACACAACCTATGTTTAGCAGGAAGAATAACCAAGAGAAATTTGATGCTCTTGTTCCATTGGCAAAAGGGAACTCCGCCGGATCTGGAAATGGAATAGATACCTAAACAAAATTAAGGTACTGTTAAGAAAGAGAAAGTGTGGCTTGAGCCATTTCCCTTTCTGTTTCATCTTCTACTCTAATATCTCCTGAGATTTTATTTATAACACGTGAGCATTTAACAGCAGTTCATGCCATTTAACATGTGAAAAGGCGAGAACTGAAAACCCATTGGAGTCTAAGTACAAAGTGGTTCATAAAATGCAGACACAGAATTTTTATAGTGAAGAAATTATCCATAACTTGCAGAAATAAAAATCTTTCCAAATTGTTTCTTTTAATTGGATTTGTTTCCTGGCTGTAGAAAGAAATAAAAACTTATTTGAAATTTGTGCAACATGCCTTCAACCACCAGAGATGGGTTGAGTCACTGATAAATAATTCATTTAGCCTGGAAACAGATGAACCAATTTCTGAAAGCTGCAGACATCTAAGTTTCCCCATACCTTTCCTCGTTGAGATTAGCTGGAACAGATGAATGATGACATTCTAATCAGGACAAGAAAGGGTATTCCCTTTAAATTTTCAGCAACCTGCCATGCTGAATTACTGATGTCATGCCTAGTTATATTATTTGTACCAAGAGTCCTCTGG
Organism: Rhinolophus sinicus; assembly: GCF_036562045.2. NCBI lineage: Eukaryota > Metazoa > Chordata > Mammalia > Chiroptera > Rhinolophidae > Rhinolophus > Rhinolophus sinicus. Next base: position 27,919,694 of record NC_133768.1, on the reverse strand, counting down.
TCTGCTGCATCTAAGTGCTGCAAATAGTTGTGAAGAGTTGGTATTTCCTCCAGAAACATTCACATTTGCAAATTATCACATCTCCTTTAGATGTCAAAGGCAGGGGAGTGGGATAATTCTACTCCAAGTATTAGGTTGGTGCAAAAGTATTTGCGGTTTAAAAAGTTAAAAATAATTGCAAACACCGCAATTACTTTAGTACCAACCTAATAATTTAAAAGTAAGTTTGAATTCGTTTTACCCAAACCACTAATGTAGTTTGAGGATTTTTCTCTGCCATTTATTCAACACTGCAGATTACAAAGTATCTTGGGGAATATTTATTGGATAATCTGCCTGGTCTATTCTCCAATATCCTTGATAAAGTAAAATAAGGAATACCCTCCTCCCCCCAAAGCAATAACTTAGATTCACAAGAATAAAAGTACTTATATGGTGTATGTACATTTTAGTTAAAAGCTAATGTTGACTGTGGAATCAATAAAAATTCTTTGGTGACTCTGAATAATGTTTAAGAATACAGCCACAGAACAGGAAGTTGTTTTCACTGACGTTTCACAAATACATATCATAAAATATTTGTAGGTCAAACAAACTAGATCAGAAAAGGAAAACAATTACTTGAGTGTTGAACAAATTTCCCTTGTATTATTCAGCCTAAATTAACCTTTTCTCAAAGAATTAACTTATACACTTTTTAAATTACTTAAGTCAAATTTATGTATAGTGAAATAAACAATATTTTCAGTGTATAACTCAATATTTGATTGTATACACACACAAACACTCACATGTAACATACACACATGTAATCTGTAGCCATTCAAAACAAAATCAAAGGGCATTGGTGCTTCAATTGTATCATATCCCCAGAAATGCAATCACTGTTCTGATTTCTGTAGCCCTGTGTTAGATTTGTATTTTCTAGCACTTCATCTAAATGGAATCATAAACTATGTAATGCTTTGTGTGTGTCACCTTTCAGTCAACATTATATCTATGAGATTCACACATGTTGGCATGTATATCAACAGTTCGTTATTTTTTATTGCTCAATATTATTTCATTACACGAATATACCACAGTTTACTATCTTGTGTTGATAGACTGTTGGGTTATTTCCAGCTTTTTGGTTATTATGACTAAAACTACTATAAACATACTCATACAAGTCTTTGTGTGGACAAAATTTTTAATTTCGTTTAAGTAAATACCAAGAAGCAGAATCACTGATCTAAGAGTGGTATATATTTAACTGTTTAAGAAATAGTCAGAATGATGTTTAAGAAATAGTCAGCCCAGTGGCTCAGGCAGTTGGAGTTCCGTGCTCCTAACACCGAAGGCTGCCGGTTTGATTCCCATGTGGGCCAGTGGGCTCTCAATCACAAGGTTGCCAGTTCAATTCCTTGACTCCCGCAAAGGATGGTGGGCTCCGCCCCCTGCAACTAACAACGGCAACTGGACCTGGAGCTGAGAGGCACCTTCCACAACTAAGATTGAAAGGACAACAACTTGACTTGGAAAAAGCCCTGGAAGTACACACTGTTCCCCCAATAAAGTCCTGTTCCCCTTCCCCAATAAAATCTTTAAGGTTTAAAAAAAAAAAAAAAGAAATAGTCAACTAGTTTTCCAAGATGGTTGTACCACTGTGGTTTTAGTTCTTATTTCACGGATGCCTAATGACATTGAGAATATTTACATGTAATTATTGATTGTTCACATATCTTCTTTCGTGTAGTATTTGTTCAAGTATGTTGTCTACTTTTTATTAGTCATTTTTGAGAGATCTTTATATAACCTGGACACAAATCTTTTGTCAGATATGTGTATTGCTAATATTTTCAACCTCTGCATGGCCTGCATGTTTATATTCATAAGGACAATTATTGAAAAACAGAATTTTTTATTTCAAAGTCCAATTTATCATTTTTCTTTAAGTTCAGTGTTTTTTGTTTGTTTTTTTGTGGCTGCTCTAAGAATCTTTGCTGAACCATGTTCATAAAGATATTCTTAAATGTTTTCTTTTAAAAACTTTTATAGTTTTAACTTTTACATTTAGATCTTAAACCATCTCAAATTAATTTTTGTGTATCATGTAAAGACGGATCGAGGTTAATTTTTTTTCTATGTGTTTAAGTTACTCCAGCCCAGTTTGTTGAAGATATTTTCCTTTCTTTTTTGTATTACATTGAGCTCTTTCTTGAAAATCAATTGACTGTATAAGTGTGAGTCTTTTTCTAGATGATATGTTCTGTTCATTTCAGATATCTGTCTTTTCTACTTATATTACCACAATATCTCAATTACTCTAGCATTATAGAAAGGCTTGAAATTAGGTAGTCTACGACTTTTAAAATGGAAACTTAGTCATTGATTTTAAATCTTACTTATTTCTAAAATAAGCATGTCAAGGTATAAATTTCCCTCTAAGTATTACTTTAGTAGCATCCCACAAATTTTGGCATGCTATGTTTTCATTAGAATTCAGTTCTATATTTTTCTAATTTCCTTTATGATGTATTTGTTGACCCATGGGTTATTTCAAAGAGTGTATTTCAAAGAGTGTTAATTCATTTCCAGAGTTTGGGGCATCTTCTAAATATCTTATTATTGATTTGTAATTTAATTCTGTTATGTTCAAAGAACGTACCATTGGTGGTTAATCTTTGCAAATTTATTGGTACATATTTATTGCCCAGAATTTCATCTGCTTGGAAGGAAATTCCATGTGCACGTGAAAAGTGTGTTCAGTAATTGTTGAGGTGGTCTATGAATGTAAATAAGCTTGAGTTGATTGATAATATTGTTCAAATCGTCTACAGCCTTATGATTTTTTGTCTACTTGTTTTATCAGTTACTGAAAGGGGTAGTAAAATCACCAACTATGACTGTGGCTTTTGTGTTTCTTATTCTAGTTATATTAGTTTTTACTTCATCTATTTTGTAGCTCTGTCATTTACTTTTAGGATTGTGATGTCTTCCTAATGAAGTGATAGTTTTTTGATATGGTTTAATTTAAGTCTACCTTCTAAGCTATTTGTTTTCTATTTGTCTCATATACTGCTTTTTCTGTCCTCATTTATTGCTTTTTTGTGGGTGTTACTTGAACATTTTTAGTCTTTTATTTTATATCATCTATTGGATTTTAATTTATAACATATTTTTCCTTTTATTACTTTTTGTTAGGATTGTAATATGTATTTCAAATTTATCACAGTCTACTTAGAATTAATATTATACCACTTCCTGTAAAATTCAAAACATTTGAAAGAGTATAATTCTATCTTCCCTCCGATACTTTGTATTATTTTGTCATACATTTAACTTCTGCATATGTTAAAAATCCCACAATGTTATTATTTATGCTTTAAAAATCAGTTTTCTCTTAAAGAAATATAGATCTTAAAGAAAAAATGACAGCCTTTATATTTACCCACATATGTAAGTAACATTTCTATTACTTTTCATTTTTCATTGTTGATTTGTTTTTGCATTCATGTGTGAGAGAGACAGAGACAGACTGGGGGGAAGGGATAGGGAGTTGGGGGTTTGGGGAGGTAGAAATATGTTCTCTATCTTGGTGGTAAAGGTACACTAATTGGCCCTTTGGTTTAAAAAATATATAGGCTAGCCCAACCCAACTCAGTTAATTCAGGAAAAACTGTGGGCCACAAAACCTCGACAAAGACCTCTTCAGGTCAAAATCTGAGCCTATAATATTGATCAGGACAGTTGCTCTGAGATTCTAAAGCCAGAGGTTATAAATCTCTTTGCCAGCTGAATGCAGTCTTGCAGTTTGATACGTGAGCTCTTCCATCTCACGGCAGTGAACAATTGACGCAAATTGCCTGACCTAGGCCCAGATGTGGCCAAGTGCAAACAGACCAGCAACATGGTGGATGGTGCCATATACCAAGGAATACGCAATTTGGAGTGAGACTGGTGAAGCAGTCTGAGCTGAAGTTGGCAGGTATTTTGTCAAACAAACCTGGGCTTAAAACCAGAAAAATCCAAGGCAAGGGTAGCATCCAAGGCAGCAAGACAAGGTTTGAGGCAGAAACACCAGCAGGTTTTAAATGAGGGGTGCATTATTGAGCGTGACACTAAGGGAGACGGGAGGTCTGATGTGTCAGCAGCAAAGAGAAGGACAGTCATGTTATTGAACAGGACTGATACAACATTGTCAGCCTAAACGCCAGTATTTTGTAGCTTATGAAATGATTGTGTCCACAGGGAAAAACCTCTAACCCCCATAGCTATGTTGCAGTTTTAATGGAAGCAGGCATTCCACTGTCAGAGCCTGCTGTTTCTAGAGAAAAGGCAAATTCAAAACTTCAACATGCTTCTCAGAAGAGTGACGCATGCTAAAGGTAGGAAGGCAATACAAGGCCACACATTTTCAATGCAGATTGTATAGTAACTGTAGAGGCTTAAAGGAAAGCACTTAGTTTCTCAAATTACTGCACAAAGTAGACTGAAATGAAAATTCTTGCAAACACCAAATGCACTCAGAGAGCACTTGAAGTACTTGGCAATCATTCTGAAGCTCTTTATTAAAACACTAAAGCTCAATAAACCCAGCATTCTCCGATGGAAAAAAAAAAAGACATTTTGAATTACTCGCAGAGGGTACAGGGATTGCTTTAGTTGATACTTTTAAAGTTGTCCTCTCTTCTCCACTGCATTAATGACTACACTTAACAAAAACTTTATTGCCCATGGATTTGTGCTAATGATTTGGTTTTAGAAAAATATTTCTGCTAAAGTTGATTCATAAAAGACATGAACTTCCCATACATGTGAGCAAAGATTTTTGCTCTCTCTCCAAGCTTCAATATCCTTCATACATAAAATGCAGATAACTGAATGAAAAATTAGAAATCTATTCTAGTGACATAGTCTTACACATGGGCCAATGATTTACACACTGAAAGTGTTCATTGTCAATGTGAAATACTGATTTTTAGAAACAATCTAAATGTCCAAAATGGATAAATTAATTACACTATACTTGTTTAATGGAGTATAATACAACTATATACAATCACATTCACCAACAGCTTTACTAACACATGAAAGTGCCTGTGATAACAGTGTGATTTTAAAAAATTGGGAAATAATATTGTTAGCATCATTTTAACTTTTGTATAAATTTCATGCAGAGCCTGGAGGAAAAAGTTACTCTCATACATTGCCAGTGGCAATGCAAAATGATAGAACATCAAATGGAGGAGAGTTTGGTAATATCTAACAAAATCACATAGGCATTTACCCTTCAACTTAGCAGTCCCACTTCTCAGAATTTACCCTGAAGATATGATTCCAACAGTGTAAGAATTCATATGATCAAGGTTATTTATTGGAGTATTATGTATAGTTGCAAAATACTGGATACTATCTAGGTGCCCTCCCTTAAAAAGAGGTTGAAGAAACTGTTACATACGCACCTGTGAGTATAATGCAATTGTAAGACAGAAGGAGGAAGGTCTCTATGAATTGATACAGTGATACCAGGGAGATGATATTAAAAAATGCCAAGTGCAAAAGAGCATAAACAAGTGGTACCATTTGTGTGTATGAAAGATGGAGAAATAAGAAAACACACAAATGTCTGCTTATCTTTACAAAAAGAAACACAAAATACAATGAATAAGTTACACAATGACTAGGGTGAAAATGATACAGGCAGGAATGACATTTCATTGAGTGTATCTTTCTGAATATTTTTGACTTTTGAATGTAAATGTTTTATATATTAAAAAATAAAATCACTAAAAATGAGAAGGAAAAAAAATCCAAAAGTGAAAGCAAATGGAAGTAAATGAACTTAATTTTATTTCAAATGCATATCATATCCACACTGGGAAGGAAGGAAGGAAGGAAGGAAGGAAGGAAGGAAGGAAGGAAGGAAGGAAGGAAGGAAGGAAGGAAGGAAGGGAGACTAATTTAAGAATGAGGCATTCGACTATATACAGAGGGTGCCAAAAAAATGTATACACATTTTAAGAAGGGAAAGCTGTATTAAAATTGTAATACTCAATATGTACCGATAACAAAGAATGAATACAAGTTTGACTTCTGCAATTACAAGAGGTGCTCAAAGTGGTTACCATCAGCGTCCAGACACTTCTGATGACGGCGAACTACTGCTTGAGCAACGTTGACCAAAGTGTCCACTTGTATACCTTTTTTTGGCACCCCCAGTATATATATTCTCAGTCTTGGGCAGCGTTGTGGGTAAGGGAGGAAATTTGCAAACAAATTTTAATTTCTTTTTAAAAACTGTGTTTATTGTAGTGGTATGGAGGAAACAACTCAAACTATCTCACATGTATTATAAAATTAAGCATATGAGTAAAACTGATGTTGTTGGGAGCCAATGATCTCACTGGGCAAGAAGGAACATGAAAATATGGAATATGGAGAAGGCAACAGAGAACCCTGTGGAAATTGATTTGAACTGGAGGTATTACTGTGAATCCATGATTTCTAAAATGTGCACATGTGTGTACTTGGTTATGTGTACATGTATGTTTGGATGTATATATATGTGTGTGTATATGCAGGCATAGTTTTCTAGTTCTACCCAGTAAGAGGGCCAAAAAAGCAGTCACCCCAGGGACAATGAGCACACATCACCAAGATCTAGGATTCCAATACCATTTCTTTCTCATGAAAGACTCAGAACTCCTTGGAGAAATGGTAGATTGCAGGAATAACGCAGGGTAGATACAAAATGAGGCTGGAGCATCTTGTTATGTCTGAAAGTAAGAAAGAATTTTTAAAAATGGATGGGTTGGCTCATAAAGGCATAGGAACTAACTTGACAGAGTTGCCAGAGGTCCACGGGGCTGTGCAAGAGAAAATTCAACCCAGAGCAGCGGTTCTTATCTCTGCAAGAAAGAATTCAAGAGCAAGACAGATGTAGGAAAGTGAAAATGACTTATTGAAAATGAAAGTGCACACTTGAGAGGAAAGTGTGGGGGAACTCAGAGAAGAGGCATGCTAAAAAAGTCCTGACCATGGGTATTTATACCTCCCGGGGACAGGTTTTGGCAATGTCCCATTGTATTAACTACAATGTAAATGAGATTATGACATTGTAATTAGATAAAGCTCAGGTCCCGGTCATAGGGATCAGCCTAGCTGGAAGAAGCTGATTCTTGTTTTTCTCCAGCTGCAGGTACTGGATACATTCACTTTGTTACTGGTGTAATCCGTGAAGCACCTCATATTGTACCCTGGAGGGGGCTGTCAATTTCCTAGGCTATATGTCCCGCCTCAAGAATCATTAACAGTTGTTAAATATACCTGGAAGTTTTGATGAGGAAGGGCAATCAAGGCCTTGAGGTGTTTCCTCACAGATTGCTTATGAGTTTCAAGGGAAGAAAAAAATAGTAAGTATACATTAGAGAAAGTGGGAAACATCTGATAAAGTGATTAAAATTCACATTACTGATGTAGGATAGATGGATAAGATGTGATACCCTATGAAGACTGAAAATTGAAATCTTATCATGAGGAAATACCAGACAAAACCCAGATGAGGAACAGGTCATACAAAAAGACGCACGCATGTGAATGTTCATAACATTCATAATAGCCTTTAGCTGGATACAACTGAAGTGTTCATCAACCAAAATGTTCACCAATAGTGAATGCATAGAGCGTAGGGTGTATCCATACAACGAAATAATATTTAGCAATAAAAAGGAACAAATTTTTGATATATTCAATCACATGAATGAATCTCAAAAGCATTTTCCTGACTGAAAGACTCAAAGAATGCACACTGTGTGACTCCATTTCTATGAATTCTGAAAATCAGCAAAACTAGTTTATGGAGATAAGAAGTAGATGAGTATTGCCTGGGCAAGAATAGTGGTGGGAATTGAATGCAAAGGTGCATAAAGAACTGTTCTGGTGTGATGGAAATACTCTATCTTGAATGGCTGGTGCTTACATGCATAAATATATTGGACAAATACATAGCACCGTTTACATAAAATTTGAGTCTTCTAGTCTGCTTAAATTATACCTTAGTAAAGTTTATTTTAAAAGTTGAAGGGAAGGTATACTCAAGGAAAAAATTTTGGAAGGAAATACAGCAAAATAATCAAGCTGGTGACTGGGTGGTTCTTATTTTCACTTTTAGACTTTCCTGCATTTACTACATTGTGTCTAATGAGAACAATCTCTATTTAAGTTTATGTTTGTGTTTAAAGGCACTGCATTTTATTTTGCAGATGGAGATAATGTGTGACATTTAAGATTCTTCTCTGTGAGGTGGGCTGCAGTGGCAAACTTATCCCTCAACTGAGAGACCCGGGTTCCATTCTGATTATTCCTCTGACTGCTGTACATTTTTGTGAAGGTTTTTGACCTCTCTAAGTTGAATTTCTTTATCTACAGAAATGTGGAGAGTTGATCTACCTTAGTTCAAAAGTTTCATGATACCTTTTGGTGCCAATTTAAGAACATAATATGTGGATCTTCTTAATCGGATATCTTAATAATATCAGTGATGTATTTGCATATTCAACATCCTTTATACTTTCGTGCATGACATGTTTTTCTTATAAGCCATAACAACATAAATACCTGAAGGCCAATTTAGGGAACGCTATAAATCCTTGACAAAAAATGTGACATAATCATCTTCAGTTTATTGCTATATAAAAGGTGCTACTCACTTCTTTTATTAAAGAAAAAAAAGTCTTTTCCTTTAGTATTTTCTCTGAACACTGAAAATATTGCAAGCTCCTGTTAGACACAATAATAACCTTCACATGTATAATCACATTAACAGCCTCTTTTCTTCTCCAGTGAAAGAATCATAGGCTATAAAAGTTGCATATCCACTTTTTCTTTATTGAGTGAAATTAGCTTTTCACTCCTCTGATTACATGATAATTGAATCAGACTCGGTTCTAAGCAATATGTTTTCTTGCTTTTCCATTTGTTTATTGTTGTTTGCATTGCTGCAAACGCATTAAAACTGGATGCTGATGTAAAGAGCTGAATTCTGACTGTCAGATGGGAAGAGCATGCTTGCTGGCTGCAGATGCCATTTTCACTCTGAGTCTTTCAAGTGCAGATTTTCTCTGTAGTTTTTTCTCTAAGACATGTTTTTCTCTTCAAATCAGATAACGCCTTTCAGAAGGTAGAAAATGACGAGGAGAGGCTTTTTTCCCCCCATCACCACTTATATCAGATGGTTGCACTGATGCCACAAAATAATAGAGAAAAGTTCTAAATCGGATCTAGTAATACTTCCTGTCACATAAAGTAGACTTTTAGCTGGATCCTTTATGATCTCATTGAGAATTAAATAAATTTAGTCAATATTCTAGATGTTGATTCTATAAAAGTATACATTTTATTTACATTTTCCAATTCTGGCTACAGGGCTTGTTGCGCCAATTATTGAAGGAACCGGGAAGAATATGGTTCAATATTTTATCTTTGGTTTTCACAATACTCATATATAAAACCCAGGAATCTCATTGATGTAAAAGGAAGTGACTTAATAAGCATGATTCCTAATGACAATACATTCTGGGAAATGTACACTCAAACTGTGATCTTTGCCTTCAACAATTTACAAATGACTTTAATATGCCCAAGTGTGCTGTTCTTAACATTGTTCAGTGTAAGAAAACGGAAGCAGCTGGTACTATTGTATATGCTTCAGATCATAAGAAAATGAGAGTATATCCTGTTTCTATTGTACCCAGAAAATGTCTATTGAATCTCAAAAATCAGGAGTCAAATTATTTTGAAAGCTTTTAGTTTCTCCTTACTGTAATGAGATATAATACTTATGACTCTGAAATTTATTTCACTTCTGGAGATTCCTGCAATTTGGGAAAGCTAGTGAGAAAGCATTATTAAGGCAAAAATAAAACAACATGGCAATGATCTGAGCTATAAACAGTCATGGTTCTCCTACCTTCTCTTTTAGTGAAACACAGATGTTACATTTTGCAACAGACCTTCTGCGATAATGTGTTTAAGAATAAACACCGACATTTTTACTGAAACTAATTTACCTGCTTTTGATTAGTAATGCTTAGCATTTTAAGAGCCTAGGAGGAAACAGGGGAGGAAGCAATCATCCAATCACTGTTACTTCATGGACATAGCAAGGAAAATTACTTGAATTAAGGTCTATCCCCAAGTCCCGTCTGACACCTCCCAACAGATTTCTTACTGAGGCCCTTCAATCCAGCTAAGAAAGTAACCTGGTGTTTTGTTAAGCATTGACTCTTAAAAGCCAGAAAATCCATAGGAGATGCTTGATGATTGGTGAATTATTGAAAGGAGAAAGAAAAATAATAGAGTTGATGTTTTAGCATCAGTTGTTCACAGAGTCCAACTCCTAGCTGCAGTTTGACTTTCAATACAATGAATCAAAACAGGAGAACTGCAGCTGGCTGCTTATTCCTAGGTCTGAAAGCTGGCAGAGAAGGTTAAAGAAAAAGTAGCTAGTGGCAACAAAGTTAGACTCTCTGAGTAACATCACATAAAATAGAGTTCCTCAATCATAACTCCACATTTAGAATCATCTGGAGAGTTGCTAATGCCTGGACTTTGATACAGATAAATAAATCCATATATCCAGGGATGGTCAAGGGCATGTGCAGTCAATTGAGAATCACTGATTTAAATGATCATAACTTTTTTTCTAGGATATACCTGTGACTGGGAAATTTTAAATTGAGAACATTTAATTGTTTAAAAATATTTTTCTCTACCCAAAGAGGATTTGAAGTTTGAGGGTATTTAACAGAGCAATGCTATGCTAAAACATTTAAAATATGATCTTGTCTAACACATGATATAAAGTCAATAAATGTTAGTTTCTTTTGTTTTTCCAGTAAGTCTATGTATTTATAGACACACACACATACACAAACACACACACACACAGTAGTTACATGACACTAAATAATTGTGACAATTTTTTTATGGACATATGGAATCATTCTTACTTTCTATTATTATTTGAATGGCAACCAATTGTTTTTCCACAAAGAAAAATTCCTGATTTGAGTTTTAGCAGTCTTTTAAAGACTTTCTTATTTGCAGTTATAAAAAGAGTAAGACATCTGTATCAGAATATTTTTGGTTGCAAGTAACCAAATCTTTAATAAAGATGACATTTATTGGCTCAATATTCGGAAAATTCCAAAGGTGTTTATATTGCACATTGTGGGATGGCTTCAAGTTGGAATTGATTTAGCAGTATAAAAATGTCACCAAAACCAAATTTCTTTTTGTACCTCTGCTCTGCCTTTCATGGGATGGTCCTATTCCTAGGACTAGCTCCCTCAGCTCTTTCCAGATGGCCGCCAACGTAACCTGGATACAGGCTTCCTAGTCCTCATTCAGTGAGCAAGTGAGAGCTTCTCTTCTTCCAACCATAAAGCAAAGTTCTGGGCAACACTTTACTTAGACCAAGTAGGTCACATCACATGATCATCCTTAACAAATATTTGGTTCGAAGGGGATGAGGTTATGTTGATTGGTTTGAGTAGGCCCAGAACTGGAACTAGGGGCTGGGGATGGCTAGCTCCACCCAAATTACATGGTTGCCTCCTGTGTGTATCTGTGTCTTAGCGATGGTGATGGTACTGGTGATAATGGCAACCAGGTAGATTTCAGGGACAGCAATCATCAATGTCTACTCCACTGATCAAAATAACATCTTTTAAACAACTCATCAAGCAAGCATTAATAAACCAGAATTCATGAACATGTATGAATACTTTTGTTGGCTAACATGTATGGCTATATTATTAGACGGAATTAAGATATTGAGAGTTTTCCTTTTTAGATTCATGGAGGATGTAAGGTATTCAGCACAACACTATTTTGTATAAATTTATAAGTCCACACGAACTAATTTTAAGTAAATTAAAAACAATTTTGCCACCGTTACATCCTTTGCATTATTTGAGTATTACAGTAGAAGTAATACATATAGTACAGAGGTTCCTAAACTTTTCACACCAAGATACTCATGGTGTTTCAGTAATATTTTCATGTTGGATCCCAGGCCAAAATAAATATGTAAGAGTTCTGTTTACTGAGTTGTTAGGTCCAAACAGGCCATTTTGTGCTAAAGATTTAATAGCCATTTGGCAAATAATAATAATAATAATAATAATAATAATACATCTAAATTGAAAGGAAAAAATAGAACTTTGATTTCATTCATAAAGAACCACAAGATGTATTTGCCTGTTGAGCACTGCACACCTCAAACCTTGGAATCTGTTTGGATACCATTACCCTCGTTCTTATCCCACATTGATTTTTGTAGAGTACTTGCTTTTTATCACAGCAACTACCAAAAGTTCAGTTTCACAAAGATATGATATTGAAGGGTACCAAAGTTTTGTCTTTTTGGAATATTGATGGTAAGTTGGTTACTAAGGAACAAAAAACTCAGAAAGAATGTTTGAGCCTCCCCCCACCTTTCCTGACCAAGAGATTAAGTGGAAAGACCTACTTCAGGAAGGAAATCTTAGCTTATTCACTTTAGGCTAATTTGAATTAAGTATGGTAGATAGGAAGGTGCCAAGAGCGGCCTGTTAACTAGATGACTCGCCATGTCTCACTGTTGCTCCATTGCCTAGGAAAAATTTACCTGTCACATATACTCCACTCTACCTCAACTATCTGTAAATTGCCTACTTCTTTGAAATCTCGGACCCCCTACCCCCCATTTCTCCCTTGTCCAAAATGACACATATACCCAATTTTACCTCATTGTCTTTGGACTTTTCATGCTTATGTGAATTTCCCATGTACACATATTAAAATTTGATTTTCTCCAATTAATTCGATTATTAGCTCAGCTAGAAGAACTTAGAAAGTGGGAGGAAAAGTATTATCTATTTTGCTCCCACAGTATAATCAAAGGGAATCTTATGTGATCTAATGATAAAACTGTGAACTACTTTGTCCTAGTAGTTTGTACTGTGTCTGACAGATGTTCCTGGACTTCTTTTGTAAATTCAAAACATCTCTTAGTGTCCTAGGGTGTCTTGCTGCACAGTTTGGGAACTGCAGTTAGAGTTGTAACAGAAGACAAAATAAAAGTCAGAATTGAAAAGCCGGGTTCCAAATTAAAAATTCCAGGAGATAACAGCTAGTATTAAACAAAGTTAATTACCATATAAACCTTTCAAATATATTCTTAATAAATTAAATATTTGATTTGTATAACAAAGATTTTGTTTATATACTTTCCCCTCCAAAACACATTAACAGAAAAAATTATGTGATATAAAATTGATCTTTGGAATTTTTAAAACCCTCTACTACTTCAGTAAATTAGCATTCTATACTCAAGATAACCATGGAAATACAAACTCATTCTAATGAAAAACGGGGACAGGCCAGTTCAGGAAGAGATACAAACATACATTACTGTAGATTCAAAATTTTAATACACTTCTAACTAGAACAGTACCAATGACTCTAATTGCTGGAAATTGTCAATGTTCTAAACTAACTCAATGGTTTCATTGACTTAGCTCACATTTATGACTAGGGAGATATTAGAACATAAAAAGTTCATCCCCTCTGGATTTCCTCTAACTGCCTGGTGGTTACAGAATTAGGACAGACAGAAGGCTATGCTTTTATTTCTCTTTAAAAAAGAGCAGTAAAAACCCATAGGCTAATGTATCACAGTAAGATTTTAGAAGGAGAAAAATCAATTGTCAGTAGGATATATTATAATAAATCTTATAGTACTGACCTTGTTTGGCTGCTGCATATTACAAAGAGAAGCCAGTCAAAATGGCATGAATGATTAATGCATTTCATACAAAGTCCATAATATTCTTGGAATATATTTGCTAAGGTGCTGCAGTGATAAGAAGGCAAACAAATGATACAGCTCAAGTAAGGAGTTTCAGAAGGAGCTCTTAACAGAGACACATGTGGTTAATTTCTTAGTTTCCGTTGTCTATACAAACTAAAGTACTAATACCAGAATACACATTGTAAGGGAAAAATGACATTCAGATTGTAGGCTGAAGGTGTGAAAACTGGAGCTATGTAGATTTTATTACTGAATAATCCTAAAAAAGGATGGTGAATTCTGCTCTATTGACATAAGGCTTAGTAATATGATTTGCTTTGGCCAAATGGTATGGTGTGTGTCACTTTTTAGCACAAATTTTAAGGCTTAATGTGTGGTTCACCATATGTTCTTTTTCCCTTTGCCACAATGACCACTATTCGAGATTGAGGCTCCTCCCTCAGCGTATAGCAGAGCTCCATCCAACCCTTGATTGAGATGTGGAATGACTGAGCCACGGAGATATTTGGGACGTTTGTCACTGCAACATAACCTATCTTGACTGATAAGTTGGTATGTTATTGGCTAAGTTATTAGCCATTAGTAATAGCATAAACTAAACGTGGGGAAATAGAGGAAGAAGAAGAAAAAAGCAATTACTTTCAGAATGGGTATATCAAGGTTTTATAAGCATGTGAAAAGAGTCAGGCCTTGGAAATGGAGAAAGGAGGAAAGAAAACCTTGATAATAACACCATTGTTAGAATCCATGGCCTCCGACTATAGTGAATAACCACAGCTCTCATGATTACTATTGTGGAACACGCACTGTCATATATTTTCTCTGAGCTCAGAGAGTTTCAATTGTTTTCTTATGGTCACACAGTTAGTAAGGGACAGGCTCAAATGCTTTGTTTTCAATTATATTGCATTGCCACCTGATCACAAAGCGTGAGCATCTGGATAGGCATGGCAGCTGCTCAGATCTCCCTTGAAGAGAAAAGCTGCTCTGGGGAGTGCAAGTAGCTTAGCATGATATTTTCCCCAGGAAGCCTTCCACCTCCCACCCTGGTAGGTGTCTTTGGGTCTGGCCATTTCTGTCCAATGCAATGGATAATCTTTATTCTGGGGCTCTCCATTTTAATGCTGAAACTTTCTCAGAACTGCACTGTGGTCTGAGGCTCTTCCAACCTCCTCCTGCTACATTCCCCCTCTGCCTTCACAGGTGTCAGACCTGTGTCATGATCTGAAGGTTTTCCCTGCCTACTCCTGCTCCCTCACCCCTTATCTTACCATGTTTCCCTAAAAATAAGACCTAACCAGAAAATAAGCCCTAGCATGATTTTTCAGGATGACATTTCCCGAACATAAGCCCTAATGTGTCTTTTGGAACAAAAATTAATATAAGACCCAGTCTTATTTTCGGGGAAATACGGTACATAGGGTTCACTTCTGAAACAACAAAAAGTTCTGATGCTGTTAAAGTGGCAAGGAAGACTTTATTCAGGACCGCTGTGATGGATGTCAACACTATCACAACAGGGGAGAGAGACTGGGTTCAACTTTGAATACAGCAAAGACAACTGGGGATTTAAAGACAATGAGCTGAATGAGGGGAGTCAGTGGTTGGCAAATTACTAAGAGGAGAACATCAAAGGTAGGTTTCTTGCTAAAGTGATTCTTGCTGAAGACAGGCCTGGGGGATCAGACATCTAGGGTGGGCGGGAATCTCACTAAATTGCCTTTAGCAGAATTTTTACTATATCTGGGTTGCGCAGGCCAAAGACAAGGCCCAAGAATGAGGCCTAGTCAAAAAGAGTGCTCAGAGGAGTCCACCTAAAGTTTGGTCAAGGGAAGGCTTTGTCACATCCCAATAAATCACTTATACTTCTTCTTCCATCTTGGCCCTGAATTAACACACAAAATGAGCTGGGAAATCTGATTAGTACTGTTTTGCGGCAAAATGTGTAGACCTTTATGGCTAGATGACTATGCCTTAAAGGATAAAGTTCCTCCTGTTTAAGAAAAAGTTAGAGGCTTCAGTGCTTGTCACGTGCTGCCATCTATGGGCTGTTTCCTGTTTGTTAAACTCTGCAGGTAGGAGTTTACAAGGATTGTCTGATTTCCTGCTTATACAATGTTGCCAGTTAAATTACTTGGTTACTTTTATTTTATACATGAAGAAACCTAAGCTTAGGTGAAAGGACTTGTGTAATGATCCTTCCAATGCATGGCAGAGGCAAGAGTCAGGCCCGGATCTGTAATATTCTACACAATTGAAACAGCACACAAATCACACTGACCAGCGTAAACTGGTTCTGTTCCCTTAGAGCAGATCAGTGATTCACACAATCCTTGAGTTATTTTACAGAGACAGCAGTCTCATGTGCCACCCCTGCCCTCCAGTTGCACCTGGAACCTAAGTCTTGCCCCATCCCCCCACCCTCCAAGGAACCAAAGGATCATGACTTGACCAGAACTTGAATTCTGGAACCCTTTGAGAAGCAAAGGGTTTGTTGTCCAGGAAGATCCAGGGTTCAAGGCTCTTACCAGAAATGGCCAAGTTCAAAAACTCCAATCAAACTCTCCCTGCCAGTGCTTCCACATACTTATTCCCCCTAAGTTCTTCAAACCCTCTGATTGTAAGCCATTGGAGAATTTGGGCTTTAAGTGATACAGCTTCCCATTCTCCTGGCTTAGCGCTTTGCTAATAAAATGACTCTTAATTCCTCCACTGCAAAATTCGATGTTCATTGTTGGGCTCTCCTGGTGCCTGGTGGTGGAACTCTTTCTGTTCAGTAACACGATCACTTTTACTCATAGTCAGAATCTTAGCTGATATATTACTGTTATGCAGGTATACTGAGTATGAGGAAAAAGGTGCAATATTTGGAGTCTGCTTTATGGTAGGAAGGAATTGAGAGATATGAGGTTTTGTGAGTATTACATGGTGAGTATAACATTTGATGCGTACTGATCTCATTGTTATGCAAAGTCTCCTGGAGAGTTAAACCTGTTGGACTAAAATGGATAGTCACAATTTGGGTATGCATTTCCTTGGACAGGGAGTTCTACGGCTAACAAATTGGAGAATTGTACAACAAAATAGAAAAGAGAAAATAAATGGCTCTAAATTCAACTTACATTCAGAGTAATTTTTGTTTCTTTTGGATAAAAAGAATCTGAGAATGCTTGGCCATGAACCCAAATGGTGACTCTCAGCCTCCTACACTAGCTCAGGAGCTGCTTGTGTCAGATACTATTCTTCTGTAACTGTTCCTTTGCAGCACCTATTCTACCAGGCAGAGGGTATTAGAGAGAGGTGGTGATTATGCAATGAGATTGAATAAGGAAGCAGCAAGTTGAGAGAGATTAATGTTGAGAATCTGAGTTGAGAATGGATCATTCATTCTTTAATTGATGACAAAAAATATTGTGCACTGTAGCTGATAATATCATTGCTGTGCCGAGATCCATCAGATTCCCTTTTACCAAGTACATATGTGCCTTTGTATCCTTTGATATGCTGTTGCTTCCAACAGCCAGCAACTTTGGGTCTTTTCCCAGGATTGGCCTTGGGCTACTGGTGCCTCTTTGCTTTGGTTCACACACACAGAGCTGGAAGTGCATGAGGATTTACAGTCTCTGACTGACAGGGCATAAAAACCCCGTTCTTTTCTTTGGTCAAGATAATCCTGAGGTTTAACTTTCACTCCAGAGTTAGCCCTATGGGATCAGGTTGAAGTCTTACCTTCCACAGGAATTTTCCTGAAATTGCATCCTTGCTTGACTTCCTCCCTTTGCCTGTCATGTTTGCCCCACTCCCTTAGCTGTTTCCTCTGGGTTAGAAGCACTACCTTAATAAATCACTTGCACAGGTTTCCTCCTCTGACAGTCAGTTTCTAAACCTTAAAAAAGCCCCTATTAAATCTAAGTTACATTGTTAAGAAATAACAATGACTCTTGCCTTTCAGAGAGGTAATTGAATAATGACGATATTTAATGCTGTTAACACGGCTGATGTATATTATGAAATAATATTGAGAAGGGAGTATCATTAGCAAGTCTTTTCAGAGAAGTTAACATTTAAGGAAATTCTTGAAGAATGGATGAATGAGTAGGTATCCACTAGAATGAAAAGAAATGAAGGGCATTTTAAGCAAAGGAAACAGATTCTGCTTTGATAATAGTTTCCCTGGAAAGAGTTTTGTACACTTCATTTTATTCTGGAAGGAGAGCTCCACTGTGAATTCTAAGAAGGGAAGGACACTTTCTGAATTATACAGTGAAGCTGGTGAATGAATACCCTCAGAAAATATCTTTAATACAAAATAGGTCTGTAAGCTAGTTTGGACTAACAGTCACAACAAGAAGTCCCCTCGTACCCTGTTAATCATTATAGAAATTGCTTAGCGTGGGGCCTGTTAGACTTCTGTGCTGGTGGGGGGGGGGGTGTAAATAACCAAGACAGCAGAAACAATAACATACAATGAGTACCAGAAGATGTATAGCTTCCACCACTGCACACCAAGATAATCTGTTGACATGCATTGTTAAGATGTTTTTCAGCCTACAAATGACCACCTCACTGCAAGCTCACCGAAACCAGTCAAGGTTACACCAGGAGAGAAGCTGATGACTAGAAGGTGAAAATTAACCACTTACATAATCAAGGACCAATCAGCGAGACCCAGGATTCCAAACCCCTTACTCATGATTATTCATGATTTTTGCTCTATAAACCCTCTTGTCTGTAAGCCATCTAGGAGTTTGGATTTTAAGCACTAGCTTGCCGTTCTCCTGAGTGGCGCTATTTATAATAAAATAACCAAATCTTCACTGCAAAGCCCAGTGTCAATTTTATTGATTAGCTGTGAACGGGTTCTTTGGGTTGTTCGATTGCACAGGTTATATCCCTAGTGATGAATATAGGATGTAAGAAAGTGTGTAAAACATTTGTTTTTGACAGGCGGATCCATTTCCAGAATGCATTCTGGCCTTCTCAGTTTTCTGCCATCTTCCCTAACTTTAATAATAATTACAAGAGAATCCTTGAACCATACAAAAATGTTAGGAATGATTTAAATTACCTGGACCATCTGCATACAATAGGAAGATACTTAATGCCTAAACTTTCTTTCTTTGTGTACTAATTTTAAAAGTAGCATTTAATCAATCTCACTTAATTTAATTCTAAAGTCCTTACTGTGTTTCAGACACCCTGCAGTGTTCTGCTTACTAATCACCATCATTATGAATTTAGGATTTGGAATGTGGGTTTTAATACACACTCAGCTGCTAATTGTGGGACTTTGAGCAAGTTATTTACCACCATGAGAATAACCACAGTGCCCACCTCATAGAATACTGTAAAGAGTATATAAGTTAATGCATGGAGAACTCAAATCACAGTGCCTGACACAGAGTAAGTCCTGAGTAAGTGTTCATTGTCACTAGTGTTGGTGTTATGGCTGTGGTTGTTGTTTCTGTTATTCTGTCATACACGAGATTTGCATAGGTTCTTCGGCTTTTTTCTGCTGTAGAGTCAAACCTTTATTGTGTTTCATTCTTCTGAAAGATTAAGAAGGATGGATGATTACAGCATACATACATTTACAGAAATCCTGACACACCAATCAGTTACAGAATGCTTAGTTTCCTCATTCATCTCAAAAGCAAATGATTAACTCTCGATCTTGGCAAGACAAATTCATATGTAATCAGTAGGCTTCCATTTAGTGAATGACTATGTAGATTTTTCCGTGTAACCAAAGGCATGTATTGTGTGCTGAAACTTCTCCCCTAGCAAACAAGGAGAAACAAATGCCTTCTACATAGAAAAAAAGATTTAAAAAATATTCAGTTAAACACTTGATAAATACTTAGATTTTGCATCAGCCATTGTAAGCCAATTAGGAAAGATTAGATGTTTTAATTTCAAAGTTAAAACACATACATTTTGCTCATCTAGTTCTGTTCTGTGTTGCTAAATAAGATTGCTCGGCTTATTTTATTTGAAATGAGAAATCGTTATGGTTTTTCCATTGGTGTTTTAGAAATGACTCCCCACTTACTATGTTTCAATTATTTTCAGATTAAAATGTCTAACTTGACAAATGGAAATTAGGGCCTCATAATAATTATTTATCTAAGACTTTAGTGTTAAATATATAGACTAAGAATTTATTTTATTTGGGATAACTGATATGTCAGTCACTTGCCAAACACTTCAATATAATTTTCTGCACATCAAAACTGGCAGAGACACTAAGAATTTTAAAAAGGTAATTTAAATACCAAGTCCAGTGAGGCCTGTCATTTCTCATTGCTTGGTTAAGTAAAACCTGCATAAAGACTTAACTCTGAAATACTATATGCTCCTTCATACCTACTATACTTCAGATATAATAAAGGCATCAAAAGAATGATTATTAAACCTGGGAGTTTAATTTTGTCTCAACTCATTCCTTTGCATTTAAAGTTGAAAGAATATAATTAAAAATCTGGATTGATATTATATACTATTTTTATGCACTTAACTTCTTCCAAAATAAAAATGGTGTACAATGCATATGCACTCAGCTCCTCACTGTGGTTACAGTAGTGGGCCCTTCTCAGCTCAACGTCCAGGTTCTTGGCGTCTCGAGCAAAGAATTGAACGACATATCAAGGTAAACTAGTGAAAAAGCAGTTTATTAGAAGAAAAAGTACACTTCAAAAAAGTGGGCCCGAGCAGAAAGCAGTGTCTCTAGGCCCTTATTAGAAGAGAAAGCATACTCCAAAGAGTTTGTTTGAAGCAGGCCTGAGCAAAGGCAAGACTGAAAAAGGCGTGGCTCGCAGGGGCCTAGGGGTCTTATCTGGGATGGGCTGTTCCTCTCCAGGTGTGGGACCACTTGATTGACACCTGTGATTGACAAGAGGCTATTACCTTATCTCTTCAGACTGCGCATGTTCTCTGCCGTTTGAAATTGTTAACTACAAATTGGTTGGCCCTTCCCTCCTACACCTGAGCTGATAGTTTTGGCGGGCTCTGCAGTTTGAATCTATTTTGTTAGCTATTAAAGTTACTTCCTCTGGCTTTGTTATGGTCTCCGCCTTAATCCCCTCCACTGTGGCCATGTCCCTGACTGCCTGTGGTTTTTCTATCTCACTGTGATCTACAAGATGGTGTTTGTTTTTTTAGTATAAACTTGAAAAATGGCTCTGACACGTTTCCAATACTGTTCACATACTGCTTTGAAAATTTTCTTTAAGGGTCTTCAAATCAATATTTTTTCATTTGGTTCCAGCAAAGATAGCTTTCCGTGCTATTGTGAAAATTGCTTCCCTTTGCAAGTACAATGGCAAAATCTGGATCATGAACAACAGAAGTTCATGAATTTCTAATTTACATTGAAAGTCCCTAAAATATTCTTTGCACATTAAGAAAGCTTTTTAAAATTTGAATAGTTATTTTTAATAAAGTTAAAATATCACCAAAAATTACCCTTGGAATGCTTGGGAAAGTGTTGTATGAAATTATACTGCAATGCTTAGGTACTTCATTGACTTTTGTCCTCAAGAGCCATCAGTTTTTTACATTTCTTATACCATCAAGCACTTTTATCAACAGGTATTTATTGGACTCAGAATTTCTGTAAGTGTTGTATACAGTGCAAAATCAACAGAAGATATAGTTTTTACTTTTAGGACAAAGTTCTTATTTGGGGAGATAACACTGAATAGAAATAATTGTATTAGGGAACTGTTAAGTATAAATCTGTATGGCACCACTCTGAGATTAATAGTTTAGAAAAGAGAAAGATCATTAAAGGCTGACATTTATGGAAAAGTCTCCAGGGAGAGTTGCATCTCACACTTGGATTTGAAGAACGCCTAGGATTTAAGCATAAAAGCAGAGACTATCACCGTACTCCTTAGATTTTCATTTAAAAGAAGATGTCCTTTTCATCTTTAGAGAAAATATTAGAATGTTAGTGAAGGGGAGCAGAATTTGCCACCCCAAAATATGCCTCCTTGGAATAAGGAGTATCTTAAGCTGGTTATATTTAAGAAACAGACAAAGGAGAAGCTCTGAAAATCAAGTATAAGTTACCGATTTTGTATGAGACACTTACATTTATAAGGGAAATCTCCATTTGTAAGGGCATCTCTATCTCTGTACCTAGAAGAGGAGGGGGATTAAATCTCTAGAAACTCTTATCAAAGGAGAAGACAATGATTTAAATCTGCATAACAACTGTACCCTTGTTTATTGTGCTTTGCCACCCCACCCCCCCTTAACCTCCCATAACTGGCCTCCCTTCCCCCTACCCTCTCAACATCTTTTGTTTTTAGCTGGAGATGGTATTTAAGGTGGGTGACTTGGGCCATTTCCAGGAGTTACTCAGTTTTCCTTGGTCTCTCCTATGTACGCGGGAGGTATGCAGGTTGTTAAACTTCCATTTTTTTCTCCTGTTAATCTGACTTTTATTACTGGGGGGGGGGTCTCAGTCAAGAACCTAGAATGGTAAAGGGAAATTTATTTTTCCACCTCTACAATAAAAACATCTTGATTGAAAGAATGCTCACATTGTGCTTTTATGCTACAGAGAATCCATTACAATTGCAATTCAATAATAATTGTGGAGTTAATTTTGCATACTTTTATCCACTCTCCCATTTAGAATATAAAATCCATGGGACATGAATTGTATCTTTATTGTTCACTGCTTTTGGATTAAATGGTTTGGATACCACAAAAGTTCTATCGCATACTCTCAAGGAATCTAGAGATTTATTCTTTTTATGTATGGAAGAAAAATATGAGGAAATGACTATAAAAATTAAAATAACAGACAATAGCAACATAAATGTAAGGAATTTGATGCATGATAGGCACTCAAATTTGTTAATGTTTAAGCTATTACAAACAGTATGAGGTTAGATACCAAATAAATATTTAGCATATATTCTTAGAAGTGTTATTAAAAGAATATAGGGTGGAGAGGCCAAAAAGGTCTTACGTAAGAGGCAGAGTTCAAGTATTTTAAAGGTAATGACTCTTACAAGGGAATAGGAAAGGTACGGTATTAGGAGAATATTGGCGTAAATACAGCTAAGGGTTGCCACTGCAAGCAAGTAATGAGAGAAAAGGC
Source organism: Rhinolophus sinicus (assembly GCF_036562045.2). Classification (NCBI taxonomy): domain Eukaryota; kingdom Metazoa; phylum Chordata; class Mammalia; order Chiroptera; family Rhinolophidae; genus Rhinolophus; species Rhinolophus sinicus. Next base: position 27,896,739 of record NC_133768.1, on the reverse strand, counting down.
TGGAAATTAGGTTGCCTGGGGACTTGAAATATAGTTTTAGAAGTTTGGACTAATGAAGTTAATTTGTATATCAGGACCCACAAAATGGAGGCCACCCTAGTGGCCTGGCCCACATCACAAATCCAAACCTAAATCAGTCTGCACTAACAGGAAACAGCTGTCAAGGAAACCTAATATACACCAATCACAATCCTCCATCTCAGCCTTAGCAGGCTTACCTTACCCTAGAAAATAGGACCGCCTTATAACAAAATCCCTGACCTCTTAGACAATCATGTCCTGTTTATGCTTTGCCTCTTCTGAGGCTCTAAACAACTGGCTCTTGCCCCAAATCCTCTGGAAACGGTGCTCCATTGCTGCTGAGGCACTGCACTCCCCAATCCATGGATTATTTTCCCTTGAATAAAGGACATCAAACTTATTACTAAGTTGTTTTAGTTTTGCCTTTGACAGGACTAAATGTTCTGGTAATGACACAGGTAAGAGAGCAAGAAAGGTTTTTAAACAACTTAGCAAAAATATAAAAGTGATACTGTTACAGGAAAAGAGGGTTCTTGGCTTCACATAGGACAGAATTCAAACGTGAGTCGGTATAGAGTTTAAAGTTAAAGTAGGTTTATTTAGCAGAGAGTATGTAAAAAAAAACAAGTCCACTACATAGAAAGTAAGAAAAGGGGGGGAAAGGAGGATAGAAGAACAATGGTAAGTTTAACTTCAGTAAGATGCAAGAAGAATAAGGGCAGGTTGGTTTTGAACACTTATAAAACACAACCTGTGTTTTCTTTCTTGGGCTTAACTACAGGGATGGTCCTGATGGAATCTCTAGTCTTTGGAGAATTTGCTCTGGGTGATTCATTAACGTCTGCCTAAGTTCTGTATCTTGGAGCATGTAGGCAGCAGGCTTGGAATCCAACCTCCTAGTTCCTTCTTCTGTAAAAAATAGTCCTCATGTCCCTTCCCTATATTAATACTTTAGAGATAATTAAGGTGGCATATGTAAATACAGCAGTAGAAACTGGAGGAAGGAAAATCAGGTAGACCAGTAATGATGTAAGCAGCAAATGCTTCCAATGGTAACTTAAGGGAAGTGGTGAGGTAAAAGTACACTTTTTTCCCCAATCAATATTGTGTCCCTAAAATATTTCCTGACTTGTGATACAAAGAGGATATCTCATCTGTACACAGAGCAAGGCTGTAACATTTTTGCTTCTTCTAAGTAAATCACATGTCTGGATATTTTCCAAATTGTTATATCCTATAAATTACCCAGGATTATCCAAATGTTACTCTTAAGAAGCAGGTGGCGATATCAGAGCAACCACATCATTTATTAGATATGAAGTTGTGTTTATGTGTTTCTGGTCTGAAGCACTTATTTTAAAAAGGCATGGTGAGCATTGACCATCTGCTTAGCTGTTTAAAACAATCTTGTTCTACTATTAGAAGGCTAAATTCCCGGTCTGATGCACCTGAAAAACTTCATTAGAGTTCATTGGGATTATATGTTAAGGACAAAGGGCAAATTATTCCCAAAGAATGAATAGACCTGTATACATTCATGACCACTTATCATCCTCCTTTAAAAGAAAAAAAAAACCAACCTAAGAAACATAACTTTCAAATAGATTAGACTGTTTTCAAAAGAAAAGAAACATTTGAGAGAAATCCAAGATGGCGGAGTAGATAAACCCATGCCTGCTTCCTTCCATGAGCACATTAAAATTACAACTGAATTGTAGAACAATCAACCTAGAGAACCATCTGAAGTCTAGCCAAACAGAAGTCCTATAACTGAAAATATAAAGAAGCAGCCACATCGAGGCTAGTAGGAGGGGCAGAGACAAAGAACGGGCCCCAAACCTCCCTGTAACAGTTGAGAATCAGGAGGCATATGTTAGCCGCAGAGGTTTCCCACAGAGGAGCAAGGGACCCCAACCCCCCACACCAGGCTCCCCAGCTTGGAGTACCAGTGTCTGGAAGTGGAGCCCCCACAACATCTGGCTTTGGAAAACAGTGGGCATTCCGACCGATCAGGTGGGACTAAAAGCTGTAGGAAACTCAGATGTCCTCTCAAACTGCCCGCACACAGACTTGCTCGCAGGCACTCACCTTGAGCTCCAGCGGGGGGGTGGTGACTCACGGAGTCTCGGAGACATATGGGGGTGGGAGGCAGTCTGAGGAGTATAGCTTCAGAGGGAGGGCTTCCAACAGAAACTTAAGGCAAGTGATGGACACTCAGCATTTTACCAGTGAGGGGTCCTTCTCCCATGAAGCCGGCAGGCGGACACCATCTTCCCTATGTTGAGCCCGCCCCCACAGGACAAATCTGAATCTGATTGGCCTGTTAAGCTCCACTGCTCTGCCCTGCTGACTCAGCTGGGACCCTGCTCCACCCAACTTATGCACCTGAGGCACTTTCTCCAAGAGCAGCCTCCTGCATTGCACTCTTTCTTGGAAAACTGTCAGAGTCCATGAGCCCCAGGCCGGCAGCAACCAGCCACAATGTGCTCTAAGACTTTTGCTGAGTTGCTCCAGTCTCAGCTCTGGCACCAAACCAGAGTCTACATTAACCTGGTGACTACAACTCTTCCCACTCTAGTGACTCCTGATAAGTCGGCTGGTAAAGGAACGTGTATGCTCAGGCAAGTTAAGAAAGTTTTTATTGTAAGAGAGAAAAGTATATCAGGCTGAGCAAAAGATGGCTACAGATCGGGCTGCATGTCTAAAGAAGACTTGCAGCCCAAGGGAGAGGGTGAGGAGGGTTTTATAGGAGCGATGCTGACAGGGTAGCATTGTTTGAACAGAACATGTTGACAGTCTGTCAGCCAGTAGCTGTTTTGTGGCATTTTCTGTTATCGCAAGTTTGGCTCTGTCTGCGGGTACAGGCCAACAGACATTTTGTTGTGTTCCTGCAGACATGGCTCTGTCTGTAAGTCAACGTCTCTGAGACCTAACATTCAGGGACCTAACATTAAGTCAAGTTCTCGAACATTCAGAGACCTAACAACTCCCAGAGACACTGCCTCACCCAACTTGCGTACTGCATGAGGCTTTATCAGTGGCTGAATCTTAAGGGAGCTGGCAGGTGGCAGCTGGGATGACCTGCCTTTTTGTGGAGCTACTTCAGACCTGGTACTGGTGTGAACCAGTCCTCAGTTCACAGTGTGGCTTCTCCCATGTGCCTCCAACTTTAGGGAGTTGGGGGGCAGGGTGTAAAAGAAGGGAGTAAGAAGTACAAACTGATAGTTACAAAATAGTCATGGGGATGTGAAGTAAAGCATAGGGAATATAGTCAATAATATGGTAATAACTATATTGTATTTCCCCGAAAATAAAACCTAGCCAGACCATCAGTTCTAATGCGTCTTTTGGAGCAAAAATTAATATAAGACCCGGTCTTATTTTACTATAATATAAGACCGGGTCTAATATAATATAATATAATATAATATAATATAATATAATATAATATAATATAATATAATACCAGATCTTATATTAATTTTTGCTCCAAAAGATGCATTAGAGCTGATGGTCCGGCTAGGTCTTATTTTCGGGGAAACATGATAGTGTGAGGTGTGTACTGATGAGGCAGAAAAGGGTTAATAAAAGTGAACCTGAAGGGGACTGCCCAGGCCTGCATCCCCTCCCCAGGAACCGCCCAGGCTCATCCCCTAGAAATAAATCTAATAAACCCTCATAAAAAGAGGAGATAAGACCCAACTGGTTTTAACTGGTTCTCCACACATGCGCTAACTGCCAAAACCTACCTGTTAGTTGAACTCTAGCCCAATTATAATGCAATTAGAATAGAATGAACATTAAGGCCTGCCCCCCCTCCCCCCATGGGTTTTTCTGGATGCATTCTGGGTAAGAGCATGTGCAGAAAGAAAATAGTTACATGATCAATATATGTCAATCAAATGACCTCAGTCTATGTGTCACATCTCCTGCCATAAGGAAATTTACCTACACTTTCCTATATAAGAAAAAGGTAACCTAAAGTTAGATGCAGTCCTCTGCCCCAGCAACGTCTAGGCCAGCTTCTTTCTTCTTGAATAAACTTACTTCCTTGCTCTGCTTATTTCAGGCTGAGTCTGTTAATTTTTTTCACCTTTTGCAAATGACCAGGGGTTAATTCCAATGACACAACTGGTACTAGATTAGTCAGGGGGATTACTACTTATATCAATGTCTAACCACTGTGCCATGCACCTGAAACTAATATAAAATAATATTGACTGTCAACTGTAATTGAAAAAATAAAAAAGGGGGGAAGGTGAAGGGGAATAAGAGTATAAAACAAATAAGTCATGGAGATGTAAGATACAGCATGGGGAATACAGTCAATAATATTGTGATAGCGTGGTACTATGTCAGATGGTTGCTGGACTTACCATGATGATCACTTCTTTAGGTATAAATGTTGAGTAACTATGGTATACACCTGAAACTAATATAATATTGTATGTTAGCTATATTTTTAATAACATTCTTTTAAAAAAGAGAAAAGAAACATTTACCCTCTTTCAGAGCAAAAAAGAAATAATGAGAGGTCAAGCGAAAAGGGTTTATTGATATGCGTTTGATTCTAAAAAAGATATCTTTGGGCTATAATCGATAGTATGAAATAATACGTTAAAGAGGAAAAACTTAGGAAGAAATTATCCCAACTGCTTTTCTAATTTCTGGTAAAATTGGGCCCATGATTCTAAAGATATTACTTAAGTTGTAATTTTTGCAGAGATTGTTTGAGGTTATGTTACATGGCAAAGCACAGACGAATTCAGTCTGGTTAGGGTATGATACTAAATGCCAGTTGAACAAAAGGATGATTCACTGCTTGAGGTAGAATTTGTAATTCCACAGGAAGGACATTGCAATTTAGCCTCAAGTAATACGTTACAATGCCTTTATTATTACAGAATTGTATCTCTGCTTGTCATAAATTTTGCTCAAAGACAAAACATCCCAATGATAGCAATTATTTTGAGTAGCTTTGTTAAAATACCCTTTTGGAAGGAAAAGGAAAATTTTCACTCTGACAATAAATGTTACTATATTAATAGCAATGGATTTTTACCAACCGTGAAGATGAAAGCTGAATCTATTTGCTTTTAATTATTATTAAAAATTATAATCCAATTTTATTTTTAAAATCACTTATTGTTTTAAAATAATAATAATAATTATTATTAGTTATTTTGGGAACATAGTAGAAAGGCTTCCTGCTTTATGAATTTCTTAAATGTTGATGGAACAGCAGGTCATGACACAGCAAAACTGTCTTAGGGAAGAAGAAATTTCCAGAAGAAATTGCTAGAAGAAATCTAATTTCCTTCTGGTTTTCACCTGCTTCTTCCTACCTCATCACACAATATTTACTAATGGGAAACTAGCCCCTTGGGGCTTTGAAATTGTCTAAACTAGTTTAGACAATTAGGCTTAGTTTAAAACTTAAATTTATTTTATCATCTCAACTCTGAAGAGGAAATGAGTGAGAAAGGAACAGTTTGACATCATTTTTTCTTGGTGCCAGATTTGTGCTTTGAGGATTGTATTTTTAATGCTGACAAACACACATACGTCTTTGCATTTATTCCAAGAGGTCACACTTTTTTATAGCTCTATAAATCCTCCAGGCCAGCCTTTTTCAATTATGCTTTCCAATTTTTGAGCCATTTCTTCTGCCTTTGTGAATAGGTGATTTGACAGAGGCCAAGACATTTCTGATTACTTAACAACATTTTCTCTACCTTATTGGGTTACAAATAAGAGAGGTTTCATGAGTGTGTAACACTCTATATAATAACACAGGAAATTGCAGGAAGCCTTACCCGGCTGTTCATGAGCTCTGTGATTCAAGGTATCCTCTCAGAAAGGCCAAAGGAATTTTTGTGGAATGTTCAGTACATTCCATAAGAGCTGGATGAATCATTTCCTGTTTCCTCCCAGGACAACTATGACCCTTCATTTTCTGCAACATAATTATGACATGGTTTTAGAGTGTGCTTAAGAAAGGTACAAGAAATAATATTAAGCAGGTTTGGTTAATTAACTTTATATATTATTTATATGACTCAATACTTCCTTCTCCCTCCATATCCCAGAACACAGTTACCTAAGCAGACATTTCTATGCAATTATTTATAGACTTTTAAATATTTTGAAGAACTAGGTTAGTTCATTATGATACAATGTTTCTTTTTATCTTTTCTGTGTGAGATTTGTGAAATTAAACAGGTGTCCCTTTTTTGTTTATTGACTACCAGGAAGCTCAGAGGTAAATTTCAGTTCAATCTGTGGCAAATATGCAGGAGTCAAATAACTTTTACTTACTTTTTTATTGAAATATAATTTCCATAAAGTGCAAAAATCTTAAGTGTACAGAGTGATGAATTTTTATGTTATGTTATGTGAGATTTTATGCCCATGAATTCACCAGCCAGTTCAAAATACAGAATGTTGTCAGCATCACAGAATGTTGTTTCCATATCCATTTCCCATCAGTACTCCATATAAGGTAACCACTATTCTGACCACTATATAATATGAAATTTTTTAGGAGACTTATGTCATATTATGTGAATTATACTTGTTTTTATTTTGACTTTATTTTTCTTTACCTACCTCTAAATTACATTTTCTTGATTTTTAAAATTTATACTTACACATTTCAATTCTGAACTTGAGCCAAGATGGGCCATAATATATCCTCACACAGTATTGATACACTTATACAATTGCTGTCTTTAAATAATAAAGCTGTAATACTAACATAATCTTGCCTTTTACATTTCAAAAGACAACACTTTATCTAACCTCCTGTCCTCATCCTCCTTAAAACAGAAATACCATCAGACTCAATTTGTATATCAAAAATATGATCTATAACAAAGAGTGCTCCTGATTAAACAATAAATCATTAACAATAATTCATGTGAGGAATTCTACTTCTGACCAAGATGGAGTAACAGACACAGGACCTACCCTCCTGCCTGAAATAACAACAACAAGACAGTCCACGTATTGGAAATAACCAACATATTGGAAGTATCCAAAAATAAAAAATCTTGAGAATAACCAACCAACCAACCAACCAACCAACCAACCAACCAAATAGACCCTGGGAGCAACAAAAACATAGCGTAGGGAGGGGAACCTAGGTGGAGTCCAACAGACTCCCAGAGTTGAAGAGACAGAGGTGAGAATCTGGGGTGAGAAGCAGCTAGAATTCATAGACAGATTGCCTGAGAAGAGAGAGCTGAGCAGAGACGGAAGCCTGGAGATCCACAGAGGGACCTTCTCAAGTATGTAGTTAAGTACTGATGTGCACACATCTGAGGAATCTGTGTATTTTGTAGTTGTCTTTGCTCTGCTCTCGACCCCAGGAAGATTCTCCTTATAGACTACATCACTTATTCTTCTTTGCCTTCAGTTTTTGGTTACATTTAGACAATGGAGGCACTCCCAGCAGGTGGGCAGAGAGTAGAGAGAGACTGGTGTGTTCATTATTTCCATTTCTTCCCTGCTTCCTTGAGGTTCTGTGGTGACTAACTAGCAAGGCCCTTGCTATTCCAAGTGTGATCCTTGGACCAACAGCATCAGCATCACCTAGGAACTTGTTAGAAGCATAGAATCTCCGGCTCATCCCAGGCATGCTGAATCAGAATCTGCACTTAAATAGGATCCCCCAGTGTTTTATATGCATATTGCCTTTAATGTGCACCTCCTCTTTCAAGGCTCCGCTTTCACCAAGTTAAGATAATGCCTTTTCCTCCTCTTGCTTCTTCTGGCTCCGGGCCATAATGACTTTATGTTCTCATCAGTCCCTTGTTAGATCACATAGATCTCTGCCCAAATCTCTGTAAATAGACCCTTTGAAGATCTGTTTTCCAGTTAAACTTTTGAGTATACAATCTGTTTTCTGCCGCACCTTAATGATTCAGTAATATATTCTGTGTTTTGATATCTATATATCTATGTTGATAACTGTATACATACTATATCTCTATCTCTGTCTTTACCTCTACCTCTATTGTTTCTATCTCTGTCTCTTCCTAAAATTCCAGTCTTTATGCTTTAAAAAAGTACATGGAATTTTGTAGCACCTTTTTCTTAGTTACAGCTGAATGATATCAAATTATGTACATCATAATTTCCCAACAATGAAAATCCAGTGTTTATGAAGACAAATATATTATTACGAGTTCATTAGGGAATTTTGTGAATCTGGAGAGAAAAGCATGACATTATTTGGCATTTATATGCTAGTGTGATGGTTAGCCTCTAAATTGGTCCCCAATAATCCCTGCCTCCTGGTATTTACACTTTTATGTAATCCTCTCCCCTGGAGACTGTACTAGGTTTTGTGACTCACTTCTAATAAATAGAGTACAGCAGGAGTGATGAAATGTGATTTCTGATATTAAATTATAAAAACGTGGCAGCTTTTGTCTTGAGTACCCTCTCTCACTTCCTCTTGCATTGCTCACCTTGGAGGAAGCCAACTACCATGTTGTGAGGAAGTCCTATGGGGGGGTGGGCCTACCTAGAGAGGTACCAAGGCCTACCATCCTCCACATGAATGGGTTTGGAATAGATCCCCATCCTCACATCATTTAACACTGCAGATGAGCAGCCCTAGTCAGAGACAAAAGCTTAACTATGGCCTCAGAGACCTTAAGGCAGAGGCAACCAGCTAAACTCCTTCCATATTCCTGAAGCACAGAAACGGTGAGATTATCAATTTTGTTCTTTTCAGATGCTAAATTTTGGAGTCGTTTGTTATATAATAATAGATAACTAATATTGCTAGATTCTTTTAAAGCATAAATATAATTTGGGAATTTTGTTTCTTAATAGGAACAAGATATTTTGTTTACTTACTGCTGTTTGTCTTTCAAAATTTACAGATTTCTTAACATTAATTTTGAAATATATTTAGGGTCATTTTTTGACCCAAATCAAGTTTGTCAGTCAATTGAAGCCCTAGAAATGAGAATTTAAATATAAATACAAGAAGGGGAAAACTAGCATAGTTTTAGTAAAATGAGAGTCTTCTAGAGAAATGTTAATTTAACTGAAAACAGTATATATCTCCAGTGAAATAGGGAATGGTTTGTGTGTCATGTAAGTACAATGGAATTTTGTAAAATAATGTTTCACATAGATGCCAACATATACCTTTGTATTTCTTTTCTTTTTTCTTTTTTTGTTTTTAATGCTTTGAGGGAAAAATATATATGAAAGAATGTAGAAAAAGCAAAAACAATGAGTGATACTAATGAGGTGACAAACATATATGGCTGAAAAGATAGCACAATCTTTCTTCCTTCATTAGAAACAACGTGAGGAATACAGCTTAATCCAGTGAACTTGAAACTCAGGTGGAAAGAACTGCAAATATATTTTTCAAATTCGAAGTTTCCAAATATTTCAAAGAGCTTTTCTGATTACTAAAGAAATACATAAAATGGAGAAGAAAATTCTAAGTATGCAACCATCCGTATTATTTGTAAGAACCATCGACTTTTCTTTGACTTTTAATCTCTCTCCTTGCTTTTCCTCTTTCTACCCCCCTTTCAGGAGAAAAGAGAGCTGTGAGTAAAAGAGTTGTGGAAATAAAGAAGTATCATCTCCAGAATCCTATTCTTTCAGAGGGTAAGATGAACCTTGAACATTTAGAGTTCTGGACTCCAAAGTAAGTAAAGATGATTGTTTTGAGGAAGTCTGTTGGTTTCTTCTTTTCTTAATGTGTGAAATTGTAAAGTGGTATACATTGTAACCATAGAGGTAAAAATAGAGCCTTAATACTAAGTACTGTCATGAGGGCAAGCAATACCCACTCTGGACCCACTGGCTAGAATAAGACATATGAGGAGAAAAGAATGAGATAAGAAAAAGCTTTGGGGAAACTGAGTTGGTTAAAGACTAGAGCAGGGGTTCTCAAAGTTGAGGACTCATGAAAATCACCTAGAGGGCTCATTAATGGGCAGATTGTTGGTCTCTACACGTGCAAGTTTCTGATTCGATAGATCTGGGGTGGGTTCCCCTAATTTGCATCCCTAACAAATTCCTAGGTGATGCTGATGCTACTACTAGTCTGAAAACCATAGTTTGATAACCACTGGAGTATTGGGCTTGACCATATTTTAATGTAATCAATGTTCCCTAAGTTTTATTTGTAGTATTTCTGTTTTAAATCATCAGTGATGCCACAAATAGCAAGTATGCCTGGTCGTTATTGATCTTCCCTCTTCCTCCATCTGTTTGGGAGAAAATGAAAAGGGAGAAGGGATTGTATAAAATCAAACATTGTGTGTTGGCTAATTTTTTAATGTCTCAGTTTGTGAAGTTAGGTAACATCTTTGGTTAGCAGGACCATTTTGACCAATTCTGGTGCAGATTAAGGGTTCTTTTAAGGAAACTTTGATGAAAACTGTCCATGAAATTACCCCATAATGGGATGGCCTGCTGGAGGCTCTGCCCAGTTAATTGAATATAATTGTAATGTGGGAAGAGATAGCTATAAGCTTGAACTGTTACTGCCATCTGTAGGAAAAGGAAGGGAACCAGCATTTATTGAACAATATAAAGGCTTTTATGAATTTAGTACTATACTACTGTTATGTATGATTTTTTCTCTTATTTATACTGGATTTATAGAGCTTGAATAAATATATATATTTACTCAATATAGAATATATATACTCTATCTCTATATATCAATGTATATAGTCAATATAGAATATATATGCTCTTTCTATATAGATATATAGATCTATCTATATAGGTAGATAGATCTATATATCTATTTGTATATATTTATATGTATATATATATATATATATATATATATATATATATATATATATATGTATATATAGCACTATTAAGCCCTGAACTTATGTATTTCTTGGCTTAGTATAACTCTACATTGGATGCAAGAGTATAAAAAAATCAGGTCTCTATGCAACATTTTCTAAAAGTTGTAAGATAAGTCACCTTTATTGTAGCAAGTTATATTTCTTTGTTGTCAGTCTACTTTTGTTAAAATAATATTATCTACAAGAATTTGGGGAAATCAGTATACCATAGGTTGAAAACTGATTTTTAAAACTCCTTTCCGTATAGATTTGTGATTAGCAATAATATTGTCATTAAAATCATCTTGATTTTCACAGGAATTTTTAAATCTTTTTAAAGACTAATTGGTTTATTAATATAACATTGATACACGTTCAAAAATGATTCAAGCATTGGATGAAGATAAAAGCAAAAATATTCCAAACTTAACCATTCATAAATAAACATCACCAGTATTTGGTAAATAGTATTGCTTGCCTCTCTATGTGAATATTGGTAAAAATTTAGATAGATACAACTTTAAAAATATTGGATCATAAAAAATGCTGTTTTTAATAAAAAGGATTTCTGGCAGACATTCTTATCTGCTTAACATCTATTTACCCTTTATCTCTTCCTGATGAAAACCCTGGCATTTTTTGTACCCAGACTCAAAGAATGCTAGATACTAATTTTCTCTCTCCCTTGCAGTTAAGATGAACTTTGGGATAATGGAATCCAAGACAATATTTCGATTAGCCTTCTGAAAAAGAGTTTTGTCTTTTGGATATAATTTTTGTCTTCTTAGAGAAGGCCTTTTACCCTTATGCTTTACTTTCTGCTGTTATGAGAATCTGATACCTAGAGTTACAGCAGCCTCTAACTGTAAAATGGCAAACCCGAATATGGTGAGGGTGGTAGATAGGATGGGAAAGCCACTATCCTTATTGGTATTGTTGGGTTTCTGAACAACTCCTGTGTCTAACAGCCTATATCCAGGTTTCTGGTTAAGAAAACAAGAATGTCCTTATGGTTTAAACCCTGGTCAGTCAGGAAAACATTTCTAACTAATACAACCTTACATTTAATTTACTTGAATTTAATGAAGGAGGAAGGACGAAAGTAGATTGGAAAAACTGTTAGATTTAAGATTATGTATTTTTCACCACAAGGAAAAAATAGGTCTGAAAAGATTTCTGTAAAGAGAAGTGGAGGGAGAGGAAAGATTATAAGTTTTATTTGGAGGTTGGAATCATCATTAAAACATATATTAAGTGAAATAAGCCAGTCACAGAAATACAAATACTGCATGATTCCATTTATATGAAGGACCTAAAGTAAGGAAGCAGGAAGTAGAATGGTGGTTGGCAGGGGCTAGAGGAGGGGGAAATGGGGAGTGTTATTTAATGGGTATAAAGTTTCAGTTATACAAGATGAAAAAGTTCTAGAGATCTTTTCACAGTTGTACACTGTGAAGGAGGAAGAAATTTTCCTCTCCCCTTCAGGGTTCTTTCAGCTAGTCTAATAATGAAATAGATGAGACAGATTAACAAGAGAAAATTACCACATTTAATTACAAACGTATGTATGAGAACCCCACATAGATGAGAGAGTCAGAGACCCCACATACAGGGGAGGTTCGGCGACAGAAAGTCAAAGTGAGTTATATACTAGGACATTCTGAGCTCAGGATGAGGTAAGAAACCTTGGGGCGTCAGAGGGGAGGAAGGTCATTGGAGGACAATAAGAAGAGCAGATGTTCAATAATTAGAAGTTTGCCCTGTGCTATAAAAAGGTCATAAAAGGTTACTCCTGGTAATAACCCTTATTATGGACATACCCCTAATTTAAATTCTTTATGGAAGAGATAGAAGTTTCTCTTGGGCTGTCAGGGTCTTGATTGCCTTTAGCTCAAAATGATCCACATGTCAAAGCAGCACATCTTGGTGAGCCTGTGCTGAACCCCTTCAATAACATTGTGCTTACAGTCAACAACACTAACATTTGAGAGTTTTATCTCATGCATTTAGGCCTATGATCCACTTTGAGTTATTTTTGTATACAGTGTGAGATAAGAGTCTATGTTCTTTTTTTTTTTAACTGTGAAGAGATATTCCATTGTTGCAGTTTCCTTTCTTTCTTTCTTTCTTTCTTTCTTTCTTTCTTTCTTTCTTTCTTTCTTTCTTTCTTTCTTTCTTTCTTTCTTTCTTTGTTTCTTGCTCTCTGTCTCTCTCTGTCTCTCTCTGTCTCTCTTTCTCTCTCTCTGTCTCTCTCTCTCTCTTTCTTCCTGCTTGCCTTCCTTTCTTCCTTCCTTCCTTCCTTCCTTCCTTCCTTCCTTCCTTCCTTCCTTCCTTCCTTTCTTCCTCCCTCCCTCCCTCCCTCCCGCCCTCCCTTCCTTTCAATTGAAGTATAATTGACATACAACATTATATTATAATAGTTTTGGTCAGCACCATTTCTTAAAAAGTCTAGTCTTTCCTCATTGGATTGCGTTGGCATCTTTGTTGAAAATCAATTGATGATAAATGCACAGCTTTATTTCTGGACTCTTAATTCTGTTCCATTGGTCTAAATACTTATCCTTGAACCAATATCACACTGCCTTAATTTCTAGGGCTTTATATTCAGTTCTAAAATTGCATAATGTTTTTTTTGTTTTTTTTTAGTTGTTTTGGCTATTCTAGTTCTTTTGCTTTTCCGTATAAATTTTAGGACAAGCTTGCCAGTTCTTACAAAACTGGATTTTGAAAAGACTTGCCAGAAATTAATAGATCAATTTGGGGAGAATTACCATCTTGAAAATACTGAGTCTTCCAATTTATGACAGTCTTCATTTATTTAGATGTTCTTTAATATAGCTCAGAAATATTCTGTAGTTTTCAATATTCAAATCTTATGCCTCTTTTGGTAAATTTCCTTTAATATTTTTACCCTTTTTGATGCTATTGTGAATGAAATAATTCCTTCATTGCATTTTTGGAATAATCATTGCTAACATATAGAAATATAATTGATTTTCATAATTTGATGTCGTATGCTATGTGCGGGAGGAAAAATAATCTTCCCTTTGCCCTTCTATGTTCTTGGTTGAGATTCCCAGTACTGAAAATACAGATTAACAGGAGAAAAACAAATAGAAGTTTAATAATGTTACCGAGAAATGACATTGTACCTCCGCACTAGTCTTCCTGAAGGAAAGACTTCAATCAAGAGACAGAAATTTGCGCAGCATGAACAACAGAAGTTTATTAATAAAAGAAAGTACACTCCGAGACAGGGAGCAGGTTGACCCAAGAGAGGGAAGCAGCCTTTCCTTACATTGAACAAAGGCTTTTATTCCTGTGGGTAGAATTGCCTCCCCCTCTCCCTTCTCTTATCTGTTTCTCTCCCTGTGGTGCCTGGTCCTCTGGCATTTAGCAATGCATTTCTTTGATTTAGGGGCATGTGTAAACACACCCCTTTGGGGTATGTGTAAACCTGGAATCCTGCAGGGCAGCTGCAAGGGTTCTTGACCCAAGTAGGAGCTGCAGCAAGGGGCTTTCCAAACGGGGCTAAGTTTCTCCTTCTCCTGCCCATTTCTATCTATCTACCTACCCTATCAATAACATGTATACCTCCTATGTATATGAGAGAGACTCAGAAAAACTGAGCAACTCCCTGAAATGACCCAAGGACTTTTCCCTTCTAAGGAGATTTCCCTTATAGATGCAAATGTCCTTTACAAAAGGGTAGCTTCTACTAAGTTTTCAGAGCTTTCCCTGTGTCCGCTGTCTCTTAAAAATAACCAGCTCAAGATAATTCTCATGCCAAAAAGGCATATTTTGGGGTGGCAAATTCTGCTCTCCTTCGAAGAGAAATGGCTTATGGTCTACCAGCACATATGTTTTCTTTTAACTTGCCTCCCTTCTGGTTCTGTATTATCCTACTGAGGCCACTGCAGGGACCTCCTCAACCTTTCCTGTGACCCTACATTTCAATGTATTCTAATTGTTGGGATTCAGGGCAGGCCGCCTCCAAATATGCCATAGTGGCATACTGTTTACTTTGAGTTAAAGCCACTTGAGAAACTGCCAGTGCAAAAAGGACACTCTAACCCTCCTTTATTCCCCTGAAATCAGGAAATAAAAATCCCATGTGAAAGGTACCCTCCTTGTACCAGGAGGTAGAAAGACATCCTTATCACCAGAGATAGGGGATTCAGGGCTGAGAAGGCTGTATAAACAAACATTGTTACTTCTTTACTAATCAAGCACCCAAGCCTAAGTTTGTCTTTTCTTCAGGAATGTGTGGTTTCTTTGCATAAAAAATATAAAAGCTTCCGGCTTTTGTCATTTCTTTAGGTCTCATTTCTATGAGACCTCTGTATGTGCAAACTAAATTATTTTTTTTCTCCTGTTAATCTGTCCTGTGTCAATTTAATTGTTAAACCCCCCCCCCCAAAAAAAAAAAAATGAAGAATTTTTCCCCTCCCTGACATAACCAAAGGAACATTGCTATGTCTTTCAGGATACTGGTCCTTAATTTTTAACAGGTCTAAGGTGGTACTGGTAACCCCCAGCATTGTTTCCGTCCTGATTTCTCACTCTTAGTAACGTGGGGCTGAGGAAATTATTTATTGTATTGTTTATTCTACATTTTGTTTTTTATATTTTCCTTTTGGAGAGATTTGAGAGAGGACATGCAGCAAAAATTCTCCTGCTTCATTATATACAACCAGAAGTCTTAAAGTAAGTTCTATTTTCACACTTGCTCCATGAACTATTCCCATGGGTAAGTTTGGAAATAAAGAACAAAGATGAAATCATTTACCTAGGGTGATACTCATACAGTTAGCCATGCAGAAGAAAAACAAAAATCCATCTTGCTCAAGGGTCAGTTTTGGCCAGTCTACTAATTTAGTATCTTGGAATTTATTCTTATAGAAATGATTTCCCCAACCTGAGAAGGAAGGCAAAGCAGAAAAAAGAAAGAAGGTTAGTACCCCAAAATATTTTTTTCCAAAAGCCAAGAGAAGCTGGACAGAGTAAGTCAAAAAGAATTAGTCAATGTAAGTCTATATCAAAGTAAACCAGTTTTAAAACTTAGATTTTATTTTCCAATCTCTTTTCCACACAACACATATACTACTTAAACTTTTGGATGCTTAGTCTAAATGTATATCTAGGGTTGCCACTGTTTTTTAAACAAAATTTTCTTGGGTGATATTGGGGAACAGTGTGTCTCTCCAGGGCCCATCAGCTCCAAGTCAAGTCATTGTCTTCAATCTAGTTGTGGAGGGCGCACCTCACTAGCCATGTGGGAATCGAACCAACCACTCTGTTGTTCAGAGCTCGCACTCTAACCAACTGAGCTATCTGGCCGCTCTACCACTGCTTTCTTAGATGTGACTTCACAATCATAAGAAATAGCCCAGAAGGTGTAGCCACAGTCTAAGATCTCTAAAGCAATAAGTAGGCTGTAGCGTCTCAAGTATCTTCTTTCAGGTTAAATTGTATTGCAAAGCTTTAAAAAAAAAAAACATGGTTGCCACAGTAACCTCAGTAATCCTCCTTTGGAGAATCACATGATTTTTTTTCATACCCTTCCTCTGGTAAATTTATTGTTTCTGTAGAACTGAGAGAGTGGAGGGAAGCAGAGGCTAAATGCTATGATTTTAGATTCTTACTTGTTGGTTCCAAGTGAGACTAAAGAAAATTATCTTCTATCATGTACAATTTGTTTTTTGGGAAAGAAGAAGGCAGTCCTTAGATTCACACAGCTGCAGGCTATTAAAGTTGAACAGAATGCAACCAAAATAAATTCTGACATCAGAATGCAACAACACTTTTAACTTCTTCTTTGGCTATGCCTCCTTATACACAACAGTTGGAAAATCAAGCATGAGCTAGATTTCTCAAACCAATGGCTAGTTTTAAAACAATATGCGAGTAATCGATTGACTGTATTCTACTGATTCAAACTGACTTGTATACATTGGCCTCGACTTTGAAAATACTACATAGAAAACAGTGAGGATTCCCTAGCATTCACAGTGGGTAGTTTTTAAATGAATTTTTAAAAACCTATGGAATTTTCCATAATTGCTTTTATCCAGATGTTGCTTCAGAATGAAGCTCACTCTCTTTTTTCTCTCCATGTCTCTCTAAAAGTTTTGTAGAGCTATCTTTTGTGTTCCTCAACATCTGTATGTTTAATATCGTTACTTATCTCTATGGAGTTTAAAACTAAAGCCTTTCTTTATGCTTTACCTAAGTGTAAAGCACCAACAAGGCACAACAGGCACGTTGTTACTATGGGGTGTACATATGCAGTGTTCCCAAATGGAAAATATCAGTAAATCGTAAGACAGTCAGGCATTTGGATGTTTTGGTGACATGTGGCATACTCTATTTTTCTTTAACATTGTTTTTTTTTTCCTCCCTCCAATCTCTCTGCCCATACACAATCATGATGGGAAACAAAAAGATCTACTTCACATTCCAGTTACAGTAATGCATATTTCCATTTTGACATGATGTCTTTCGAGTGGATGGTATAGGGATCATTTCCACTTTTATTTTGAATAAACTATAGGACTGAAACAAATTTTTCTACTTAGAAAATTGAAAACATGTTTTCTTTGGCTTTGTGTGTATAAAAACTCACTTGAATTTTTCTACAGATATTCAAATAATTATATTTTCATAAGTTGATTTCATATATTTTAGATTAGAGTTTAATCTGAAAGCATGACCAATATCAGATTTGGAAGACATGCTCATTTACATTGAGAATTTTGTTTTCAATCCATGGTAGGAGGGAGAGAGATAGAGAAAGAGACTATCAAGATAAATACATATCATATGAAAATCACTTTAAAAAGACTGGCACACACTATTAATATAAGCTTAATCAATTTTCATTTTATAAAGTCACAATGCAGGACTTTTTTCAGCTCTTCACAAAAATGTTATTCTCATTCATTGATTATTTTATTACCAATGTTGAGAAATGTAATTATCAAGATTGGATTTTTTAATTTTTATTTTAATAACTTCTTACTTTATAATTTTTCTTTCTTTCTTTCTTTTTGAATGGGGCATCCAGCCTTTGATTAGAAAAACTAAACAGTTTTATATTATTGAAGGCCTTTGTGCATTCAAACTTTAATAAACTAACATTTGTCATTCTAAAATTTTCTATTCATGAGTTGTTTTGTATGTGCAATCTATTCGTGATTGATTCTTATTTAGATTATACTCAGTTGTAAGCAATGTGTTCATTTTTAAAAAGGAACCAAGCAATGACATTGTTTCATATGGAATTTTATAATCGGTTATTATAAATGTGCAGTAATGTTTCCTTCAAAATGACATTTCCTTTATGGTCCTGGTGGGAACAAGGGTAAAATGACATACTAAGAGATAACAGCACTTATTAAACAAGCATTGTTCTATAAAACTCTGACCTAATTCAGATATTGGAAAATAAGGACAAATACTACTACTTCAGGGCTTTGCCTGCTTTAGTGAGAGTTCACTAAATATTGTCAAGAATGTGGGACATAAGCTTACACTCTCAGAATGTGTAAATTGATATTTCAATAGAGTGCTTTATAGTAAGATTTTGCTGCGCTGAAAAATGCTTAAGAGAGAGTTCTGAAAATGCATATCCACAAAGAGCTTCAGAAGAGCAAAGAACATGTGGATGTGTTATATACTCTCAAAAGCTCTCTGCTTATCTACTATTTGGCAAGTTTTGGCGGAAGTGTCAATATTTGCTAATTTAGTAAGCTATAGATAGGTAAGGGCATAAATTCTTTCCCTCTTCTGATTTTAGATATGCTTATATTTCTTTTCCCATCCATTATATCATGAGAAATATTAAGTTCCTGGTCTATCTACAAGGAGAAAAGAGAGGAAGTTTATACCAAATGTTCTTTAGTTTTTTGTTATGTGTCATTTTTAGTTTGCTGGTTTGTTTCTTTCCTCTCCTCCTCCTCCAACCTCTTGCTCCCCCATCCTTTTTTTCAAAAGTATGTATTTCAAACTCTGGATTTTAGTGGTTTTCTTTTTTCTCCCTTGAAGATTAACAGTGAATAAAATTTTAGCTAAAATTAAGCCAATGTAATTTTAGCAACTTCCCCATATCAGGTTTAGAAAGAAGTCGTGTATTTTCATTCATACATACAGGTTGAGATAATGTTTAAATTATAAATAAATGTATACATAAAGCGTAATATGTAAGTATCGAACAATTAACAACATTGACATTTTAAATGTGATTCTGGACATTTTATCAAAGCACAGAATATGGAGCCGGTCTTCCTGGGTTTGTTTCCTAGCTCTGACTCTATTAGCTGTGTTGCTCAAGCAATGAAGTAATCTCTGTATGCCTCCATTTTTTCATCTGTAAAGTGGGGATAACAATAGAATCTACCTTATAAGATTTTTGTGAGATTAAATAAATTAACATACATAAATCTCTTAGAATAGTACCTGGATCGGAGAGCTTTATATTTTAAATATTTGACATTATTAATACTAAGGAGAATATATTAGAAATACTGACAGCTGAGATACAAAAACCAGGTCACATGGGAAATTTGTTGAAAGAACAGATAGCAGTTAACCTGGATAAAAGAATACTAAGAAAATATACTGTAGCTGTTTTTATGTGTTGCTCCTGAAAATAATGTTAGAACCAAAGAAAAGTCACAAGGAGATAATCTTTGTTTCAACATGAGTATATATCATGTTAAAGCATATTTCAGATGTTAAAATATCGAAATAGAGTAAAACTCAATGATAATGTGCCCTGGACATAGCATGACTGATAATTGCCACCCTCAACCTCTGTCTTTTGTCCATAACCAGTTCTTAAGTAACTGGGAAAAGTTTTTGTACTGGGAATGGGGGTCATGAGAGGGTTAGGAAGTGATGGGGAATTTCTGAGTTCAGTGTACAGTTAATTACGTAAAGTATAAGCTTCATTCTCTGTACTATTGTGCTTTTGACAGTTCAGGCTGTTTGAAATTCTTATTTTTAAATCTCACAAAACAGTGAGATTTGATCACACCACATTTTATGTGATTAAATTTTTGGATACCCCATAGCATGCTATTGTGGGGTTTTAAGGAAATCCTATCAGGGTTAGTAAACAGCCTCTATTCGGTGCACCTGAGTGGACTTCTGCTGCCCAGACTATGCACCTTCACTCCTGGGGCCCCTCACACCTCTCCATGACCAAGAAACTGCCCAGCAGGTCACCTCAAAGATGCTGCTCCAAAACAAAGTCTGTTCTTCATTTGTCTAATCTGATTTCTCAATCAGTCCTTAAAGATATTAAATAGCCCCAAGGTTCCCATACACTTCTTGTTTTTTCTTTATGGCACTTACCAAGAGATAAGTATTTATTTGTTCAGTGCCAAAAGAGCATGAATCTATTCTGTTCGATTCATCACTGAAAACCCAGCACCGAGAAGAGATTCCAGCAGAAAGAAGTATACTAACTCTGCGCTGAATTAATGGATGAGTGCATAAATGAATATATATATCTTCTAAGTACAGATGACCACTTTTTGAATAATGTGCTATATCTAAAATCGAGCAGGGAGTTATCAAAAAGTTTGAATACATAAAATAAACTTAATGTTGGGGACATTTAATAAACACCATGAACAGGCTTAAGATATTAATATTTCCATTTCATTGATATTAAAATTCATGTCATTTTCCTCATAGTAGATGGAAAAGCTCCTTACTTTATTGATGCCAATTACAATGTAAAACACATTTTAATGCCATCATAGTGGATGAGATCATTAATCTCTGCAATCTGGTGAAGCACTATTTAAGTTACTAATTGGATTTCAATACGCATTTAGTAGATTATTGATGATTTTAAGTCTGCGTAATGAATATATCTATATCTATGTCTATATGTATATCTTCCAAGTACAGATGACCACTTACAGAATATGGCATATTAATTGGAAGCTTTATATAATATGGCATATTCATATCAAAGAATACGAATAAAAGAATAATTCAGAAGTATAAGATTTTAAGTGATCTGTTAAAAAAGACAAAATTTAAGGTCATTAAGCTCATTTAAACAAGTGAAGTCTACTTATTTAACATGTAGATGAATATTTGATTATAATAGTAATTTTATAAATGCATAAAATTGCAGAAAACTAAGGAAATTATAACTTCAGGGAGAGGGAGCAATAGAAGGAATAATTTGCTTTGGAAATTTACCAGTGATAGAAATTCTAGAGGCAGTATGGGTTCGTGGCTTTGTTTCAGACCTGAATTCAGATTTCATCAACTCTACTACTCACAAGCTGGGAGACTTAAGAAAATTTTAAACACTTTCTAAGCCTGTCTACCTGCTTTCTTTTTCAATATTTCAGTTTCCTCATTTGTTTCTCTTCTCTTCTCTCTCTTCTCTCTCTCTCTCTCTCTCTCTCTCTCTCTCTCTCTCTCCCACACACACATAAATTTTGTGCTTGAGAACCCCAAATTTCTTTCTTTTTAATGCAGTGCATTTTTAGCAGTATTATTACCAGGGAATCTCATTGCTTAATCATGCATAAGACCTATTTTCCTCCTAGGAGAACATATTCTCCATGTAAAAGGATGGTAAACATTAGAACAAATATAGTGAAGACTGAATTTATTGCACAGAGAAACATTTTACTCATCAATTCCCACTGATGTCGTCTGTGACTGTTTTTGAGATAATCTAGTTCAAAAAAATTTATTGATCGTATTCAACATTTCTTGAGCTGTCAAACCCATATCAGCATCATTCTAGATTGATAGACATATTTTGTTTTTCTCTGCCAGCCTGTTTTATTTCCTAGATTCTAGGAGTAGATTAAATCTAAGTCTAGTAACAAATAGTTGATGAAGACCTGCAAGGAAAATATGTATGAGGATAGTTTCTCTTTCTAGTTCACCCTCTTTTTCAACAATTGTAATTTTTTTTGGTTAAAAATACCTTCCTGGAGAACTGACTCTGGGTGGTGAACACACAATGGGATTTATAGATGATGTAATACAGAATTGTACACCTGAAGTCCATGTAATTTTACTAACAATTGTCACCCCAATAAACTTTAATTTAAAAAAAAGAAACTTTTACAAGAAGCTGATTAGACTACATAAGCAAACAATATCTAGAATTGAGCATACATACTCAATTGGTTTCATCAGAGGCATAAACTACTCCCTTGCGGTATATTAGATACTTTGGGAAGCTGTGTTGACACTTCAAGTCACTTGGGTACAATTTTGTAAATTACAACTTCAGTGGATTATTAACTTTTTACATAATATATTTCAATTAAAACAAAATTGGATCTCGATGAGATCAAATGGTTGATGCTGAGTTTAGTCTATGAGCAGGAGAATAAGCATGGGGAATGTTGCTTAAAGGCATATTGTTTACAAGAAATCCAATCATTTCAAAAGTGAGTTCACTTATATTTGACTGCAGGTGACCACATATAGGATGAGTGGAAATACATCTTAACCCTTCATCTTCCTCAGAGACTTTCCCAGATCTTATCTCCAAAAGAGAGAGTTTTACAAAGAAATCCTCACCTGAATACGACAAAAGTAACCACTTTAAGAAATTCAGGTTGAAAGGTGTTGGTATTAATTTCCCCTTACATAATTATTTTGTGTGAGTTAAATTCTTCAAACATACTATACTTACAGACCTAGATTGTATCTGTGCATATAAACCACATTCTACTAATAACTGACTCATTTTGAAAGTAGAATGAACTATTTGTTGATCACTAAGGGTCCATTTGAATGCACTGAAGAGCAGTTATTGTAACCCATGTCACTTAAGCTTTCATATACTAGCTTATTTTCAAATTGTAATTTGAAGCTTTACTACATTCGCTGAATCCTATGGAAAAAAAAGAGACATTTTGCTATATTTATTTATGGTATTTTTAATGGATTGATTTTTGTTACACTACTTCAACTTTGTGTGGTTTTCACTGTCTATCCCGTTAGTGTCTTGAAGGGCCTACATACACAACCTGCTGAGGAATGGGTCCATTAAACTGTGCTCTTATTAGTACAATGCAAGTTCTGTATAGTGCCAGCATAGAGTAAATATTTTATGGAGCATTTCACTCTCTAGAGATCTTTTGACTTTGCCTTCCACCCCCACACATCAGTGCTTCTAATTTAAATAGGCTAGCTCAGTACTTCCTCATTCTGACTGAATTAAATCTTTAGTGATACCTATTTCGAACGCATTCTAGTTTTCAATTCCATCCTTTTAAAATATATCTCCCAGGCTCTGCCTACAAGAAAAATCTTGAGAGTAGACTATATCTAAATTTTTAAAGAAAATATTCCCTCTTCCTCTCTGTAAGAAGAATAGATATATAAAAATATAACTGCAATTGTTCCTGCCAAATTATTATACTACTTCGTCATTTGACCATTGTGGGCATATTGTAAACATTCTCACTTCATATAGTAAATGAACTAGTTTGTAAAACATGAGCAACTTGAACAACTTCAAGCTGGTTTAATGTAACTTTAATGGATGCAAAAGGATTTCAGGATTTTGGATACTAACTGATCCTCTGTAGCTAGCATCTCCTGTGCCATGGCTCTTCCAGTGTAATGGAGAACATCCACGTTCTATAAATGAGCCAAAGATGGCTTCTGTGTATTGTTTATTTCATCTCTGTAGACTGAGAGTCATTAGCTCAAAAGCCCACTGGGGCCAAACTCAAATATTTCCACATTCCACTTATTATTTTTTTAAATTGAGATATAATTGACATATAATATGATATAAGACTAAGGTGTATAGCATGTTGATTTGATACATTTATAAGCTGCAATCTAAACAAGCAGCATTTTCAACCTTCTGGAGCCTCCCTCCTTTATATACCCCACAAAACCACACCTAATACCTGCCGGCCATAGGTAAGGTAAGCCTTCTGATTAAACAATCCCAAGCTGCTGCTTGCTGCCCATTAGAAGTCTCTGACCCAGAGACTTCCCGCTGTGCTGTTGAATGCCATCACCTAGACTTTTAAGTACCATTTCTGAGTCCCCTCTCTCCTGGAAGTTCTCATGTCCTTTTTCTCTTCTGAGGAGGGACAGTGTCAGTAGCCTCTGGACAGTCTCCTGCTATGAGTAACTCTTCTGAATGCAAGTCAAAGCATTGTCCTATAAAGCTTATATGTGCTACTGTCACCTTGTGGTTATATCTTTTTCCTTGATCAGCCCCCAAATCCCTTGAACCCAAGAGTACTTTTATGATCATTTTCAGTACAGAGCATGCTTACCACAGAGACCATACATTTTCTTTCCGTTGGGACAAGGGAAGTAGATTTCATTATATTGATCTTGTTTTGAAAGAAGATTAAAATAGTTAAATACAGAGACTCTTTAATCAAATCAAACTTTCTCCATTTCTTCCATCATTTTAGTATGTCTTGCTTTCCTTATCTTCTCTCACTCTATGGAATTTATTATTCATCTTCTATGTGAGAAGTACCCTGCCAGCAGCCAAGGGATATACATAGCTGAAAAATACCCAGTTCACATTCTTGAGTTTTTAGTATGTCATTTTAAAATATTTTATTTAACATGAGATAGATGAGACAAATCATATTTTCATTTACTTAAATAGATATGATGGTTCTAAATAATTTATTTATTTTATTCACAGCAGTGGCTTTACAAAAGCTTCAAGTTTTCATTATTTGGAAAAACATCTACCAAACAAAGGGAAAAATCCCCATATACTCAATTTATCAAGAACAACAATTTTGGAAATTGAAAAGATGTTTAAAATTTACATTATTTCAGAAGAAAAACAGGACAAAATAGAAAAAGGGAAAAAAAATCCCTTAAACTATAAGTCAGTTTTGGTTTAATTCTACACTTAGATTATATTTTAGTATGTTGCAATATATACATTTATATGTGCACACTGGTATTTGATTTTTTTTAATTGGAGAATATTGGGGAACAGTGTGTTTTTCCAGGACCCACCAATTCCAAATCAAGTCGCTGTCCTTCAGTCTAGTTGTGAAGGGCACAGCTCAGCTCCAAATCCAATCGCCATTTTTAATCTTAGTTGCAGGGGGTGCAGCCCACCATCCCATGCGGGAATTGAACCGGCAACCTTGTTGTTAAGAGCTCGCGCTCTAACCAACTGAGCCATCCAGCTGCCCCTCTGGCAGCTCAGTGGAAGCTTGTTGTCTTCAATCTAGTTGTGGAGGGCGCAGCTCACTGTCCCAAGTCAGAATCGAACCCACTACCCTGTTGTTCAGAGCTTGCACTCTAACCAACTGAGCCATCCGGCTGCCCTTGATTCTATAAATTGAAATTTTCTGCTACCTTCTGAAATTTAGATTCACATTTAGCAACATTTATTGAGTGTCTCCCATGTGCCAGCCAGGCTGAGTTCTAAAAATCAGCTTATGCTAAACTAGTTCAAGGACGGTTTCAAATATTTCTCCAAAGAAAACAAGAGAGAGTGATAACAGTATCATGGGAGTATAAGACATCCTTGGGATTTGTTTTCTCCCCAACAACAAAAGTTCAGCATCCATCCATAGACAAAAGTGTTTTTGTGGGAGGGGTGGGGTCCAGCACCATATGCCAAGAAACCTGGGAGGAGGCTCACCCACCTGTGTGTCAGGTAATAGCCAGACAGGCCTCAGTCACAACTGAGGACCCTGCAGTGGCCCATGAATAAGCTCCAGCATCCTCTTAGCCGCAGTCCAGGAGCCCCTGGAAAACACTCTTAAACAATCACCCACAGATAAGCGAATCTTTGTGGAAGTCCAGGTTTCCAGAGAAGAAGTCCCAGCACACTGCTGGAGCAAAAAAGTATGAGTTTGGATTCATTGGAGTGGGTAAGAGGAACAGCTTGACTTGACCAGCATCAGATCTATTCCAAGGTGGCACAGCTTATGGCCAAGAGAGATCGTCTCAGCTCGTGATTTCTCCTACAGGAGAAAGGAGTAGTGTGTGAGTGAACACCTGGCTTCCCCAGTGGTATGGGATATTGCCAAAGGAGCTCATTTCTCTCTCACCTTATCCAGAGAACTGAACTGTGACCTACATAACTCGAAGGCAGGAAGAGGCTGGGAGAGCAACAAATAGGACTCTCAGAGGGCATTTAAGGTACGCATGTCCTATTAATTGCATAATGGACTCCAGCAAGGAGCCTGCTCATGAGCAGCTGGAGAATGTCTTACTCGC
This sequence comes from Rhinolophus sinicus, assembly GCF_036562045.2. Taxonomy (NCBI): domain Eukaryota; kingdom Metazoa; phylum Chordata; class Mammalia; order Chiroptera; family Rhinolophidae; genus Rhinolophus; species Rhinolophus sinicus. The sequence continues at coordinate 27,870,646 of NC_133768.1, read as the reverse complement.
AGATTCCCCCTGCTTGTCTCCAGGCACCCCCAGTGCTCTGTGTGCCTCATCCACATACTGCCCGATCTTGTGACTTGCTCACTGCACATGCTCCTGATGGTGGTGGCAAGAGCAAGCTGTGGCAGACGGCTAGACAGCATGCACGGAAAGTGGGCCCAAATCTGCGGGCCAGGAAGGGACCAAAAACATGACTTTTAGCTCCACCTTTGAGAAAACAAAAGAGAGGTTGTCAGCAATTGGTCTGATGCCGTGCAGGATCCAGAGAAAGCATATAAGCTTAAGAATTCTGCCACAAAAGGGCGAAAGAAGCAAGGAGCAGGTGTACCAATAGAAGGTCTAGGAAAACCTCAGAATCTCTAGCAGGGCTGGCAGAAGCTATCTTTCTCCCAAAGGAAGTTAGGAAAGACTTGAGGTGATTGCTATTCGTATACAGAGAACAACACAGAACTTCAAGGATCATGAAAAATCAAGGGAACATGATACTACAAAAGGATCACAATAATCTTTCAGTAAGTGAACCCAAAGACACGGAGATCTGTATTTAACCGATAAAGAATTCAAAGCAGCTATTTTAAGGACACTTGATGAGCTATGAGAAAACACAGAAAGCCAATTCAAGGAAGTCAGGAAATTATACACCAATCAAATGAAACGTTAAGCAACAAGATAAAAATCATATAAAAGAACCAAACAAACTCTGAAACTGAAGAATACAATTAAAAAAAAACTGCAATAGAGTGTATCAACATTAGAATGGATGAAGCAAAAGAAAGAATTTGTGAATTGGAACACAGGAACTTTGAAATTATCCATTCAGAGGAGAACAGAGAGAAAAGATCTATGGGATCACATCAGAAGGACCAGTTTACAAATTATTGGAGTTCCAGAAAGAGAAGAGAGGGAAAAGAGGGCAGAAAGTATGTTTAAAGAAATAATGACTATTAGCAAAGTTACATAGATTTCATATGTACAACTCTGTAATACATCATATATATATCACATTGTGTGTTCACCACCCAGAGTCAGTTCTCCTTCCATCACCATGTATTTGATCCCCCTTTACCCTCTTCTACCACATCTCTCCCTCCTTACCCTCTGGTAACCACTAAACTATTGTCTGTGTCTATAAGTTTTGTTTCTTCATTTGTTTTTCTTGTTCTTTTGTTGTTTTCAGTTTTATACACCATATGTCAGTGAAATCATATGGTTCTCTACTTTTTCTGTCTGACTTATTTTGCTTAGCATTATCTCACCCCAATAAACTTTAATTTAAAAAAAAAAGAGAGAGAGAAAGAATGACTGAGAACTTCCAAAATCTGAGGAGAGATTTGGACATCCAAGTTCATGAAGTTCATAGATCAACAACAAAAAATCAACTTAATGAGATTCTTTCCAAGACACATTATAATAAAACAGTCAAAGATCAAAGACAAAAAGAGAAACTTAAAAGAAGCAAGAGAAAAGAAGCTTATAACTTACAAGGGAACCTCCATAAAGCTATAAGCAAATATCTCATCAAAAATCTTATAGGTCAGAGAGAGTAGAATCATATATTGAAAGTGCTGAAAGACAAAACCAGCCAACCAAGAGTACTTTATCATCAAAGCCATCCTTCAAAAATAAAGGCTAAATAAAGATGTTCCCAAACAAAAGCTGAGGGAATTCATCACCACTAGACCCACCTTACAAGAAATGCTGAAAAGAGTACTTCAAGCTGTAATGAAAGAATGCTAATTAGTAACATGAAAATATATGGAAATATACAACACAGTGGTATTACTTGGAGGCATCTATAGGAAATATATGTATAAATAAATATTACCTTGGGTACACAGCCTTCTACAATGATTTCATTTTTCTGTGTTTTATGATTGATGGTGGTGACTTGATTTAAATATACGAATGTCAGGGCTGCATCTTCTCTGACTTTGGGGCTCCAGCTTGTATCGACTCTCAGTCAAGAGTGTACTGTGTTTCTCTCTAGTGGTGGTAAACAAAGAAACAAAAATGAAAGATCACTTTGTAAACAAACAAACAAAAAAGAATATAGTCAAATTCAGATTTCTTTAATATTATAATATAGTGGAGTATTAACCACTTAACTCTAGTATAAAGGCTAAAGGACAAGAGTATTAAAAATAACTATAGGTATAATCATTTGTTAATAAATATACAATATAAAAAAGGTAAATTGTGACATCAAAGAAATATCCTTTAAAAAAAAAAAATAATCCTAAAATTTCTATGGACCACAGATGATCCCAAATAGCCAAAGTAATCATGTAAAAGAACAGCAAAGTTGGCGACATCACACTTTCTGATTTAAAACTATACCACAAAGCTATCATAATCAAAACAGTATGGAACTGGCATAAAAATATACACATAGACAAATGGAACAGAATAAAGAGACCAGATTTGAATTTCCACATATGTGGTCAACTAATATTCAGTGAGAGCCTAGAATACACAATAGGGAAAGGATATTCTTTTCAACAAATGGCACTGAAAAGAACTGGATAAACACATGTAGAAAAATGAAATTGGACTCCTATACAAAAATTAACTCAAAAAAGACCAAAGACTTAAACTTCAGACTTGATACCTAAAACCTCTTAGAAGAAAACATAGGGAAGAAGGTTCTCGACACAAAAAGCACACACAACAAAAACAAAAATCAACAAGTGGGACTACATCAAACTTAAAACCACAGTAAAAGAAACACTCTACAAAATGAAAAGGCAACCTACAGAATGAGAAAAAATGTTTGCAAACCATATATCAGATATGGGGTTAACATCCGTAATACATAAGTAACTCATACAACTCAATGACAAAAAAAAAATCCCAAACAATCCAATTAAAAATGGGTGGAGGAACTAAATAGACATTTTTCCAAAGAAGACATCCAAATTACCAACAGGTATATGAAAAGAGGATCAACATCACTGATCATCAGGGAAATGCAAAATGAAAACCACAACAAGATATCACCTCACACCTGTTAGAAGAGCTATCATCAAGAAGACAAGAGAGGGGTGGCCGGACGGCTCAGTTGGTTAGAGTGTAGGCTCTTAACAGCAAGGTTGCCAGTTCAATTCCCACCATGGGATGGTGGGCTGCGCCCCCCGCAACTAAGATTAAAAACAGCAACTGGACTTGGAACTGGGCTGCACCCTCCACAATTAGATTGAAGGACAACAACTTGACTTGGAGCAATGGGTCCTGGAAAAACACACTGTTCCCGAATACTCCCCAGTTAAAAAACAAAAAAGACAAGAGAGAAAAACTATTGACAAGGATGTAGGGAAAAGGGAATACTTGTGTACTGTTGGTAAGGATATAAATTGGTTCAGCCACTATGAAAAAAAATATGATGCAGAATGGAAAAAAAAATATGGCGGTTCCTCAAAAAAATTAAAAATAGATCTGCCATATGATCCAGCAATTCCACTTCTGGGGATATACACAAAGGAAATGAAAACAGGATATCAAGGAGACATATGCACTCCCACATTTATTGCAGCATTATTTATAATAGTCATGATATGGAAACAACCTTAGTGCTTGGGAACAGATGAATGAATAAAGAATATTTAGCTAGCTAGCTGCCTATATAATGGAATATTATTCAGCCATGAGAAAGACGGAAATCCTGCCATTTGTGACAACATGGATGGACCTTGAAGACATTATGCTATGTGAAATAAATCAAACAGAGAAAGACAAATACAGTAGAATATCACTTATATGTGGAATCCAAAAAAAAAGTTGAACTCATAAAAATAGAGACTGAAATGGTGGTTACTAGAGGCTGGGGGCTGGGGGAATAGGAGAAATGTTGTTTAAGGGTTACAAACTTACAACTGGTAGATTAAGTCCTGAATATCTAATGCACAGTATAAGGATTATAGACAAAAATATTATAAACACCAAAATTGCTAAGTGACTAGACCTTATTATTCCCACCACAAAAAAATATATGATAACTGTATGACGTGATACGGTGCTAACTAACACTACAATGGCAATCATATTACAACATACAATTGTATCAAATCAACATGTTGTATACTTTAAACTTACACATTGTTATATGTCAAATACATTTCAATAAAATAAAAAATGAATGGGGTGAGTAAATAGTAGAGTTTTTGTAGGCAATCGAAATTTGTTATTAATGTAAAAGAGACTTTTATTTTTAAGATGTTTTATGTAAGCCTCATGATAACCACAAAGTAAAAACATGCAGTAGATTCACAGAAGATAAAGTGAAGGGAATCAAAGTATACCAATATGGAAAATCAATTCACAAAGGAAGGCAGTAATAGAGGAAAACAGGAACAAGGGAATTACTAAACAGCCAGGAAACAATAACATGGCATTAATAAGTTCTTATCTATCAGTAATTACTCTAAATGTAAATGGATTGAATTCTACAATCAAAAGACCTAAAGTGGCTGGATGGATAAAAAACATGTTCCAACTATGTGCTGTCTACAGGAAACTCCCTTTTGCTTTAAGGACACATAGGCTTAAAGAAAAGGGATGGAAAAAGATATTACAATAAAATAGAAACCAAAAGAGAGCAGAAGTAGCTATACTTATACAAAACAGACTTTAAGCCAAAAATATTAAGAAGAGACAGAGAAGGTTATTATATAATGATAAAGAGGTCAATTCATTAAGAAGATATAACAATTGTAAATGTATATACACCCAACATTGGGTACCTAAATATATTAAGCAAATACTAACAGATATGAAGAAAATAGACAAACATATAATAGTAGTAGGGGACTTCAGTACTTCACTTTCAGCAATGGATAGGTGATGCAGAAAGAAAATCAACAAGGAAATGTTGGACTTAAACCATACTTTAAACCAAGTGGACCTAAGAGACATCTATAGAACATTTCATCCAACATCAGGAGAAAACACATTTTTCTCCAGTACATATGGAACATTCTCCAGGATGATCACACCATAGGTCATGAAACAAGTCTTAATATATTTAAGAAGATTGAAATCATATCAAGCATCAAGCTTTAATTCAATAAATTAATGTCAATTAAACACATTTAATAAATTTAATTATTTTAAATACTTTTAATTAGATTAAATAAATTTAATTCAATAAGTTTGCTTATTAAACTAAATTGGCTAGCTAAAGGAATTCATGGAGTGATGCAGATGAAAACTCTCCTATAACAGCACAGAAAAGTTCCCGTGTTATGAAACAGGAAAAATCCAAAACATTTTGGTTCCAAATGCAATCCTGAACTACATAGTTTTAGTAACGCTTACATGATCAGCAGGATATATGGGGGTATGCAAACTTTCATTAACGATGCTAACTCTTAATATTTCTGTCCACATTTTGAAGGAGAATATTAAATTACTGTTATTGAAATAAATATAGCAAGTTGCTAAGTCATACTTATCCTCTTGACACACAATAACTAAGCATATTTTAACTGCAACATTTCTTTAAAAGTTGAATATATTAGAGTCAAGATAAAAAAGATGATTTACTTAATAATGTCATACCATCACTTTCTCATATGTACTGTAATGTATAGATGTAGATTACAGCTGGAATGGCCAAAATATTCCTCCAAAATGATTGAGTAGTATACAGAATAAAAATATGTTCAAACTGCAAACAAAATACTGAAGGTGAAAATAGTCTCTATCATATTATGCCAACATATGATCATGTAAAGCTATTAGGCTTTTTCTATTTTATCAAGGTACCCAACAATTTTAAGTAAATTTATTTTATAAAAGTTTATCAGTCAATAAATATTGAGTATAAGTTCTATGGCATCTTTACTTGTGGGTGAAATTATGGCTTTACAAATAATGATATAAGTTGTATTTTTTCAGGGTGCTCAGAGCATAATTGGGGAGATTAAAAAATATGAAACATTAGCTGTTCTTCCTTACGTTGCTCAGGAAAGATATTTTTCTTTATATTAATTTTAAAAATATAATATATGAAAGATACTGTGAAAACCATCATCCAAGATGGCCCCCAGTGATTCACATTTCAGATATTTATATCCTTGTGTAGTTTCCTCCTATATTGAAACTTTAAGCCAGACCCACCCTGCTAAGTCTGATGGTATGTGACTTCCAAAGGTAGGTCACAAAAGGCACTGCAGTTTCTACCTTCTTCTGGGAGGAGCCAGCTGACACATGGTGAGAAAACTCAAGCAGCTCATGGATAGGTGGAGTGGGAAAGAACTGAGTCCTCCTGCCAATAGCCAGCACTAACCATATGAGCGACATACCCTGGAAGCAGATTCTCTAGCTCCATCCAGTCAGTTCCTAAACTGTGGCTGAACCTCATGAGAGACTCTAAGCCATACCCACCCTGCTAAGCTGATCCTGAATTTCTGCCCAACTAAGATTTGGGGTAATGTACAGCAACATAAATAATATACAATAGAAAAGAATATATCTAACATATATGTTATTAATATAAAACTTAATAAAATAAATGCCCATGGCACTGCCCCTCCCCCAAATTTATAAACTAGGACATTATCATATGAATGCATCATCTACTTATGTACCCCTATGTTAGTACGATTTTAAATTATTGCTGATTGTTATTATCTAATTTTCTGGCAGAATATGTGCCCCTTTCAACTTTTTGTTTTTCTTATTTAAGAGTGGCTTTGTTATTCCCTTTGCCTTTTCCTATACATTTAAAAAAATATTTATTTATTTAAATCCCTTATGATTGACATTCACTATTATTTTATATTAGTTTCAGGTGTGCAGCATAATGGTTAGACATTTATATAATTTATGCAGTGACCCCCCTGATTAGTCTAATACCCACCTGGCACTGTACATAGTTGTTGCAACATTATGGACTATATCCTCTAGGTTGTATTTTATACCCCTGTGACTATTTTGTAACTACAAATTTGTACTTCTTAATCCCTTCACCTTTCTCACCCAGCTCCTCGACACTTCTCCTCTCTGGCAACTATTAGTTTGTTCTCTGTATCTATGAATCTGTTTCTGTTTTGTTTGTTTGTTTATTTTGTTCTTTAGATTCCACATATAAGTGAGATCATATGATATTTGTCTTTCTTTGACTTATTTTACTTAGCATAATACCCTCTAGTTCCATCCATGTTGTTGCAAACGGTAACATTTCATTCTTTTTTATGGCAAAGTACTATTCCATGGTATATATGTAGCAACACCTCTTCTTTACCCATTCTTCTATTGATGAACACTTAGGTTGCTTCCATATCTTGGCTATTGTAAGTAATGCTGCAATGAACATAGGGGTGCATATATCTTTTCAAATTAATGTTTTGGATTTCTTCAGATAAATACCCAAAAGTGGAATCGCAGGGTCATAAGGTAGTTCTATTTTCAATTTTTTGAGGAAGCTCCAAACCATTTTCCATAGCAGCTGCACCACTTTCCTATGTTTTATTGCAAATTACCACGAGCTCAAGATCTGAGGATCCATAAAATACACTTTTGAGATATTTGTTTGAATTGCAGTTTGGACAATCGAATATTTGACATTGAATCCTCTTATCCATTAACTTCATTTGTTTAGGTCTTTCAGTAAACTTCTATAATATTCTTCACACAGGTTTCACACCTGTATGTATTGTATTTATTCTTAGGCATCGTACATAGCCTTAGAAGCTGCTCTTCATTAACTTATTTCATTAAAATTTAATTTCTAATTTGCATTGGCTTGTTTACCCCAGAAATAAGAACGTAGTCATCATTATTTAATTTTCTTTAAAAAACAAAATAATTTTTTCTTCTTCTTCTTATTGCTCAACTCATTTATATCTTGCATAAAGAGATTAAGTTTGATAATACTAGAAATCGAACCAATTTTTGCAACCAAATACTAATGATGACGGAAAGAAAAATCATTTATTCAACATTGTATTTTCTTAGCCAAACAGATTCCACGTGACTCATGCTTTTTCCTAGGTGAGCTTCAAATAATGTAATATATGATTTTCTCCATACATTGCCAAATATGATGGTAATACTGGAGTAATAAAGTTACATAGGCTAAATCAGAAGGAATCAGCCAAAATAATAGGTAAAGTAAAATATGAGTAAACAACCTTCTAGTGAATATATTTGATATGCTTTATCATTCATTTCATCATAATTCTGTTAAATTTAGTTATTTACTACTAAAAAGTGAGAGGTAAATTGTGTGTCATCCAGTCAACTCATTGTATATGTGTGTAGCTATGTTTTGCATAAGAAAAATGGTTCATTTGTATAACAATTGCTCTGTGTAGAGTTAATAGCAGTCCACATTAAGTTCAGTACTATTTTTCAGACCAACCATGAATGTTTGCATCAGAGCACACATGAAGCAGTCTCGTAATCCTTAAATTTGTAATCAAAGATTTTTTTGAACAACAAATATTATCAAATTGATGAGAAGCTAAAGTAATTTCCTAAGATAAACTAGTTAGGAAATCTAAACAAAAGATTTGTTAGTTTCTCGCCTTTTAGTAACAGCTTCACAAATGACTTGGAGGATAAGCCTGGAGGTAAGTTTAATTCACTGTGTTTTCCCTCATTCTTGAAGCCAACCATTTTTGAGAAATATCCTAGCAGCATCTGTCTTTGAAGATCACAATAAAAGCTGAAGTTAACACTAAAGTCTTGATTCTGTACTGATTCAAAGTAATTTTTTTTTCTCCAGAATAGTCAGCAGTGAATTTGAACGATCTCTTCTGGTAGAGGTCTATTGTAATTTGCCATCTCACATGCACTTACTAAGGCTTTTGTTTTTAAGAGCTAGTGTACCCAAAGTAAGGCCGAAGTAACCTCCCAAAGCAGTCAGGGAAGCATTGGTGGAATAAAAATGGAAACCATTGGGAATCCAACAGGAATTACAGAACAAAAGATTATAGGAGCTGCCTATGAATGAAACTTCTATGTCCAATGTAAGAGTGTTTCCCAAAGGATGTCATCTCTGACTCTTCTTGGGCTGCAGCCAGGGTCTTGGCTCCTCAGCCCCCAGTTCTCCAGACCCAATCGTGGGGACTTCTTTACCATCTACTTGTTCTGTTCCATGGAAGTTATAAAAGAAGGTTCTACGATTACTTTCTTAGTCCCATTATCAACAAAAGTTATCCTGTAGAAACTTAGCACAGCACCAAAAACAGTCTTTTGATATCTGAAGAGGTACTTTTTATGTTTCTATGTTTATTTTTGACTTATGGTCAGGATAGAGAAATGGAGCCACAATCTCCCTCAGTGCTGGAGAGTCTAATTGAGAAAAGCCTTTTGAAATTTGAAATATTTTCCTGTCTCTGGAGGGTGAATTCGATTATACAGTCTCCAAAATTAATGGAGCTTTATTTTAATGGATTTATAGAGATTTGTAAATGATTCTCTATATTTAGCAGTTCCTAAGATTTTTAGAAAAATAAAGAAACTGAAACTTTAAATGTGCTAGACTTTTGAGAGAACCCCCCCTTTTTTTTTACAGAAACTGTGAGCATGGTTACCAAGTTCAGATATTCAAGTTGAGTCTTTGCACAAATTAGACTGGTTTCAAAATAGTTACATGATTTTTCTCTAATTTTTATAGGCGTTAAATATAATATAATTAAAGCCTTTTGTTTCTTATATTTAGGTTTATTATTTTATTTAGTTTTTAAATTAAATTTTATTGGGGTGACAATGATTAGTAAAGTTATGTAGGTTTCAAGTATACAATTCTGTAATATATCATCTATATATCATATTGTGTGTTCACCACTCAGAGTCAGTTCTGCTTTCATCACCATATATTTGATCCCATTTATTGAACAGACTGCTTATTTTATAAACTGCTCTCACTTTTTTAATGAAATATATCCCAATACCTTGCACACACAGTTGTGCTTTTCTGTTATTATTAATTTTATAGGGTCTCAGTTTCCCACAGAAACTATATCTTTTAATCAACTTAACTAACTTCTTTTTTACAAAGACAATGTCTATCATGCAAAACAGTTAGCAAATGAGCAAAGCTCATGAGCCCATATAAGAATTTTAGAAATTATATACAGACATCCATATTACTTTGTGCATAATTACCATTGGCATAAAAACTTTATCAGAATATGAAAACATAGTTTTAAATTGTTTGCAGTCCTAAACAGTATATAGAAATAAGCTTGCTTATCTAATCAATAATCCAATATTGTTTATAAATATCAGAATTACTAGTCTCTTCATAAAAAATAAACCTCTAAACTACTATCTGTGTCTATGAGTTTTTGTTTATTTGTTTGTCTTATTCCTGTGTTGCTTTCAGTTTTATATCCCACATATCAGTGAAATCATATGGTTCTCGACTTTTTCTGTCTGACTTATTTCGCTCAGCATAATAATCTCAAGATCTATCCATGTTGTTGCAAATGGCACTATTTCACCTTTTCTTATGGCAGAATAGTATTCCATTGTGTATATATACCACATCTTCTTTATCCAATCATCTATCAAAGGACACTTTGGTTGTTTCCATGTCTTGGCCACCGTAAATAAAGCTGCATTGAGCATCAGAGCACATATATCTTTATAGCTAAATGTTCAGATTTTTTGGGTAAATACCCGTAGACACAGACAATAGTTTAGTGGTTACCAGAGGGTAAGGGGGTCGGAGGGTGGTAGGGGAGGGTATTACATTGCCTTTGTAAAAAAGAAGTTAGTTAAGTTGATTAAAAGATATAGCTTCTCTCATAGACACAGACAATAGTTTAGTGGTTACCAGAGGGTAAGGGGGGTGGGGGTTGGGAGATGAGGGTAAGGGGGATCAAATATATGGTGATGGAAGGAGAACTGACTCTGGGTGGTGAACACACAATGGGATTTATAGATGATGTAATACAGAATTGTACACCTGAAATCTATGTAATTTTACTAACAATTGTCACCCCAATAAATTAAAAAAATAAAAAATAAAAATAAATAAAAAAGATATAGTTTCTGTGGGAAACTGAGACCCTACAAAATTAATAATAGCAGAAAAGCACAACTGTGTGTGCAAGGTATTGGGATTTATTTCATTAAAAATAGTGAGAGCAGTTTATAAAATAAGCAGTCTGTTCAAACATGTGAAAGAGGGTAGCAAAAGACAGAACCAGGATAGATATAGAAAGCTGCAGAATTTTTGCAGGTAAGAAATTTAGTCTTGGTTCAAAATAACTTCAAATAATGGAGCTGAAAAGAAGCATTGAAGTGTATAATATTTTGACAAACTTTGCTCAGTGTTGATGGGCTTATTCACAAGATGATTTATAAAGAAAGGAGCTTATGAATCTTTTATTTGGTTTTCTCTTTGTTAAAATGAAAATTGATCTTGAAATTTTTAGTCTCAACCAAGAGTAGAAAAAGGTTACTCTTTGTGCAATCTGCTTAGAGAGCAGAGATGCAGTATCTCACTAAAAAAATGTTCAGTCCTTTGTATTGACTTGATTGACTTCTACAACAGGAGTAAGCAATTTTTCCTATAAAGGGCTAAATGTAAATATTTTAGGCTTTGCGGACTATAAGACTGTAAAATCTGGCACTACTCTGTCACTGTAGCAGGAAAGCAGCCATAGACAATATGTAAATGATTACGTGTGGCTTTGTTCAATAAAACTTTATTTATGAGCATTGACGTTTCATATAATTTTCACATGTCACAAAATGCTATTCCTATTTGCATTTTTTTCAAACATTTAAAAATCTAGAAACTATTCTTAGCTTATATGGGTAAGCTATACCCATGAACTCATGTATAAGTTTATGAGCAGTGCTAACCTCTGTGACAGATGATTATAAAATAAAAGAACAAAAGGTCTTCATTTATGAAGGAGCTAAAATTTCTTACAACCATGTAAACGTCTATGTTTATTTTAAAATATTATATTGCCACTTTGATTAAGTAGATAACCAAACATTGTTTCTCAGGTTTCCATCATCCTATCTTAATGAAGTACCTAAATTTCCTTTGATTAAAAAAAGAAACTATAATTATTTAGGTTTACTTGGTCTGCTATATGTCTATTAATTAGCTCAATACTATTGTTAAGAAATGAATGAGAAGAATAATCAGAAAATAAGAGAAGCTTATCCTTACCTAGGTTAATTTTGCACATCTAAATGCTTTTTATATAAAAATGCAAGAGATTTTAAACAGCAAGGTCCTGCGTATTTGTCAATGTGTTCACTATTCGTATTTGGTTCTTACCTTCAAGGGAAAAAGGATTAAAATCTTATTAAATAGTTATGTATTGTACACCCCAATGGCTCTCTTCCATTTTGATATTGACTACTGTAATAAATGAATGACAGCCATTTACTCTCATTTACAGGTGACCTTTGCTTTCCTCTGGTTCTTACTTGAAGACTCAAAAGTTGGAACTCATGTCTTCAACAAAGATGGATAGTTTCTGTATCTCAAGAAAAGGACTCTACCAGGTATCTTAACTATTGATGCATCAAAGAATAGATTTTGGCTAAATATTGTCAAACTGGTATCGCTTAGAAATATTTTCAATTGTGTCAGAGGACTGAATCAGGCTTTCTAGGACTTTTTATTTCATAAGAAGATGACTTCCTGAAAGCCAACTGCTGGTCTGAGGTCCAGGGGAACAATAATTAATTACATAAGACTGAATAAACTGATGAGAAAATTTTAATAGCAGTTGTTTGTTTGGAATATTGTTGATGTTGGTTTAATGCTCTATTTACTGATGAATATACAACGAATCACTTTTTCTTCCTTTCAACTCTCTTACGTTCAATGTAGAATTATATGCTTTTACAAATGGAAATGAAACATTTTTATTTTTGTTTATTTATTTTTTATTAGTTTTAGGTGTACAAAACAATGTAATAGCTAGACATTTATCATTTATATCTCTCAAACAGTGATAACCCCCTCCCCCAACCTACTACCCCTCTGACATCGCATACAGAAATGAAACATTTTTAAATGGAAGCTAATTCTCACTGAAATCTCATAATTCTGAACCAAATATGTTTAACATTTTCTTATATGTAAAAGGTATTTTCATTATTTCGGTAAGAATCTGTCTCCTCAAATTGGAAAAACTGTACAACCAAAGACATACTGTAGTATTATATTTGGGGGTGAATCACTTTTAATCAGGTACAACAAGCCCACCATTAAAGAACAAGAGCACCAATGACTACAAAACCCTCACAGGAAACTGGCCTGATACTTGGCTTATAGGACTCCAGACTCACAAGTGATAAATCAAGTTACTTCCTGGCAGGCCAAGAGCCTTAGCATATTTTGAGGATCTCGAGAAGGAGGAATTTGCTAATTCCATGGGTACTACAGTGATCTCTCAGGGAGAGGTTTTCTTGGCCTTGACTTCCTAGACTAGACTTTATAGAGTCTTTTAAGTGGTTGAATCCTAGATTCTTTAAGAAAATTTGCAGAAAGAACTAATAGTTTTGCCTCAGTATCTGTTAAATACTACATGATTAAGGAAGCTTATATGATTATTTAACACCTCCTATTGCATCTGTGGAAATAATCAGTATAAACTGCAATGAGGCCAACCTTTTATTCTGATCAATACTTGGAGATAATTTTTGACCAAAACTAATAATGCTATGGCCTGAATGCTTTTGTCCCTACAAAGTTTACATGTTGAAATCCTAATCCTCAATGTGACAGTATTTGGAGATGGGACTTTGGGGAGGTAATTAGGTCATAAAGGTGGAGCCTTCATGAATGGGATTAGCGCACTTGTAAGAAGAGACAGGAGAGAGATGAGCTGTCTCTTTGCCATGTGAGGACATAGCAATATGATAACCATCTGCAAACCAAGAAGGATACTCTCACCAGACCCTGACCATGCTGGCACCGTGATCTTGTACTTCCCAACCACCAGAACTATGAGAAACACATTGTTATTTAAGCCTCGCACTCTGTTGTATTTGTTGTATTGGATTAAGACAGGGATATTTTAAAGAAAATTATTAAAACTGGAAAAAGGCAGAAAAGGTGGGTGGCATGTCTTTTCAAATGTTATTCTGAGACGTTGTTTAAATAAGCTCACCCACAGATTATGTAATTTTCTAGAGGAATGTACCTTTGTTTGCCTTTGCTATTCAATACTTGATCAGAACCTATGAAGTTACTTGATAGCATGATAATTTCTAGCTGATAGAAAAGAAAATCCTAATGGTTATGGTTTGATTGCCCAATAGGACAATAATGAGTTTTATATAACCTAGCAGTCCCACTCTAAACATTTTTAGATGGCATTCTTGATAGACTATATAATAGACTATATAAACCCCTTTTCATCAAATGCTCTTGGACTAAGTTTTACCATTTTACTGGTTTCCTCATTAATTAATGAGTCGAATAAAATATTTTATATAAAATTATACATTTTATATTTGTATAATTAATTTTTAAGTTTTTAAAAATACTTTGCCCCATATAAGGCATTTGTTTATAAAAGCTTGCATTTTTATACAAATAAGTGAATTCATATGGGTAATCACATAAGGTTTCAATGTCATAGAACAGAAAATAAGGCTAGATTTTCCTCTCCTTTTACCTTGAGTTATAGTTAACTTTTCTGATTCAGACTTTGGATTAATTAGATGTGTATCCTTCTGTGATGGCAAAGAGGATGACAGGCATTCTGAACACAGACTAAATGGTCTTAATGTCATGAACCAGGAATTGTCTCTAGAAATAACTGATCCTATTTTCCAATTACTTTCAGAAATGGCAGGATGATAGTAAATCTGCCAAAGGCAAAATTGTTTTTGGTAGATATTTTCCAGAGGTCATATTATGAATACTAATGAAGCCAGTGCAGCAATTTGTTTAGCTATTTCAATGTGCATTTAGCAGCTGACTCAAACTTGGCAGGCTACTGGGAAATGGTATTGCACAAAATCAGAATTTTTTTCCTCACAGAGCAATACTGAACTTTTCCTCTGGCCAGGGTGGAATACACTTGCACTTATAAATTTCCCATGTAAGTGTCTATATTATATTCTGTAATATGGAACTCTAGGGTCTTCATCAGCCATTTGCTCAGGCAGGTGAATGAATTCAAAGCTGTCTGTAAGAAAAATGCTGACCTTGTCTGCAGGCAAAATTACTTAGAGGTGAAAAGTAATTTTGTCATCTCATCTCAGTGAGAATAAGGTCCTTTGCTCTCTTAACTTAAAAACTTATACTCCTCCCACCCCCAACCTGCAGTCCTTGTACTTTTCCTTTCAGAAATTATCAATACATAATACTTTTTTATTTGTTAATTTTCTCTTTTCCTTACTAAAGTATAAACTTCATAAGGTCAGAGATTTTTGTCTGTATATTTTATTTCTTGCTATAACCTGCAAGTTAATAAATGTGTCTGGTGTGCATAGTAAGTGCTCAATACATACAAATTAAATTAATTGAATGAAGTGAATGGATGAATGAAAGAATGGGCCTTATCTAAGTCCATTTAATCCTGTGATAATGTAAGAAATTCTTAAACTAGGCATAGCATCTCTCATTTGAAGTTTCCTTTTATTACATAATGAGATTTATACGACATTTTTTAAATTTTATTTTGCTTTAGTAAAATTTAATGTTTAATAAACGACAGAAACTATTACCCTAGGTCATTATGATATTACCTTCTTACCAATTCAACAATTTGTAAAGATTTTTCTTTCCATTTTAATAATTTCTTGTGTAGTTTCATAAGTCCTCTCAAATTATATTATTAATCAGATAAAGTATACATTATAAATAAATATCACCTATATCTAGACCATAAAAAATCCATTTTTAAAAACTCTGAAATGGTTGTTACAACATTACTCATATACCTAGTCTACCAGAACCCTCCAGAAAACAATATAAGTTTGGAAGAGAAATACTTTTTCTACCTTGAATGTATGAACAAACAGGAATTTTGAATAATTAAATAATTCCCACAAAAATGTTACATACATTTAAGTTAATTTGTAGTGATAGAAGTTTTCTTTTAGAATATATGCTATGACTACATTGGTAAGAGAAGTGCAACATTTTCTCCTATTGAGAAAAGAGAATCAAAGGCAGTTAGTGTAGAAGGATAATTAAATGTGTGTGAAAATTGAATTCTAACTTCCAGGCGGCTTTGCCTTCTGTCTGGTGAATTAAAAAACAAAAAAATTTCCCACACGAAAATAAATATTAGGTAGTCTTACTTCACCACCAACAATTCCAGACTGACCAAACACATTCATTTTCCCACAAATGTCAACTAAATTAATCAGTGTACAGTTGGTTAAATGAAACAAAAGATCTGACATTGCCTATGAACATATATTTTGTCACCTGCAGTACATGTTAACATTCAAATTGATATTTTGGACTGTAAATATAAACATAAAAATATAATTGGACTTTAAAATTCAATTGAAAGTACAAACAGAGAAAAAGATTCAAATACTGATAAGTGGTCTAAACATGCCATTTGTTTGTGCACCAAAACACTCTTTGTCAGTTAGTCTTAGAAACCTATAATAATTTTCTCTTAAAGAACACTGCAGTTATTATTTAGGGATTTTCAAATTATGATGGCAGATAATGACTAATAATTTGCTCTGCAACCATTAGAATACACAATAAATCTTCCAAAAAGTTTCAGACTTTCAACAGCATTGGAAACCAGTGAATCTCTAATCTATAAAACTCAAAGAAGTATTTCTATATACTAAAGTGGAAGTGAGGACATGAGGCAGAATATGGGGTAGATAACAGAGATACGGAGGGAAAAAGGGACCATAGAAACTTTCATTCATTTATCTGTTAAATTGCTTCATTCTCCCATGAAAAAAAGAGAGGGTTATATCATCTGTCCTCTCCAACATGTCCCATTCATGACTCTCATTCTCCAAGAAGTCCTGTTTGAGTTGAGAGAGCTGTGGGAATGGTGTCCTATGGAGAATGTAGTTCTTTATTTATGATCTCTGCTAATGAAAGAAAAAAGAATTCCTAAGAGTATCCAGAAACAGATCTCTTGCTCATGGGTACATAACAGGAAGTGAGACCAAGGTATCCTTCCGTAGACCAGAAAATTTACATAAAATGGATACAATTATAAAACAGCAACAACAAAAACTATTTTGTATTAGTTATGTATGGGCTAATCAGTTATTTCTTTGTTTTACAAATTAAGACAATAATTCTAATAGCAATCGTGTGGCTATTATGAGAAAGGAGAATTCACTGATTTAGATCTGATACTGACATAGCACAAGTTTTATATCTCCTATTTCATGGATGTTGCAAGTTGCAACAACAACAATAACAAAGAAAACAAAACCCCAAACTTTTGAAGAAAGGTGCACCACATGAACTGAAATTAGTTTTAGGAAGCGGATACTCTATTATGTTCTCAGTCAGAGCACTGAAAACTATGATGAAAACACAAGAAACCATGATGAAAATTCGGTTGATTTTAGTGTCAGGAAGAAATGAATACAAACTGCAGTAAGATAAGAAAATGTGTCAAAGGATTGAATATTGCAGACTAAAATTCAGTCTTAGAAATAATGAAGTGTAGTGATAGTGTTGCAGAAACTGAATCTGTCACGTGGAGGACAAATCTAGGACACCTACCCTGAATACAGAATAACAGAAAAAGACAATTACAAACCACAAGGTAAGACATGAGATCGAATGAGAAAATTTATGTTCCTAAGGAGGAGAGCAAAACCAAAGGATTGAAAGAAAATCAATACAAGATATAATTTAAGAAAACATTCTACAACTGAAGAAAAGTTTGACTTCTAAGACGAAGTGTTTACTAAGAAAAATACCTCATCTTCTCCTAGTGAATTCGTAAAATATTTCAAGGAAAAATGAATAATTCTAAAATTGAGGAGGCAGAAAATGATTCTTTTACTCCAAGGAATAAAAAATGACCTTTGGAACCTCTGCAATAATAAGTAAAGAGTACAGTAAAATTCACTATATATATATATATATATATATATATATATATATATATATATATATATATATATCTTTTAAACATCACCAAAGGGTTTGATTTGTCACTGTGAAAAGGCTGAATTTTATTTATTTATTTATTTTTCATTTTTTATTAGTTTCAGGTGTACAAAACAATGTAATACACATTTATCATTTATGTACCTCACACAGTGATAACCCCTCTCCCCGCATCTACTAACCCTCTGACATCGCATACAGCCATTACATTTCCACTGTCTCTATTCCTAATGCTGTACTCCACTTCTTGTAACCATACACACACACACACATATATACATATATATATATATATATATATATATATATATATATATATATATATATATAATTGTAGTTGACATTCATTATTGTTCAGCTTCAGCTTCAGGTGTACAGTGCAGTGATCAGGCATCTACATCATCCCTGAGGTGGTCTCCCTAATGAGACAAGTGTCCATTGGATACCCTACAAAATCTTTACAACATTATTGATTACATTCCCCAAATTGAAAAGTCTGAATTTTAAACAGATTCTTGGACTGGGGGCTAATAGCATCGGCTCGTTCAACTTTAGCACCTATCTCACCCCTAGTAGCTTTTCCAGAACTGCCACCTTCCCCAGGAAGCTCCATGAGATTTCCCAATTCAAACTTGGGCTTCTTCAGCATTTTGACCTTTCTAACAAAGACATCATGGAGAGGATAAATAGATTGGCAAGCCTTTTCAATGTCTTTTCCAATGCTATCGGGAATCAATTTATTGACCACTTCTTTCAAGTCATTTGTCTGCACCTCTCGGGTCATGATTTCCATCATCTTCTGCCGGATTTGGCGGACCTGTTGATGCTGAGCATAAGAGGTCTTCTGAATCTGATTGTTGCATTTTTTAGTAAAACTAACACAGCATAGACGAAGCAAATAACCATCGGTAGTCTTGACATCCACATGAGCTTCAGTCACAGTCTGCCATTTTTTTTACCATGGAGCACATTTTATCACGGGTAAGATCCAGGCCATGGAAATTAGTCAGGCAGCTTTTGCCCTGAACATCCTCAGTAACTAACTTGAATTTTCTAAATGCAACTTCATCATTCTGCACATCAGCGAGGCTCACTTCAAAAACACGACCCTTGAGACCATCAGATGCAATTTTGGTTCCTTGAGTTCTCATGACTAATGTTTTTCCAATATTTTTTATATTGAACATAGCTGGTGCTTTCACATCATACCCATCTTGCTTAGAAAATGGGTCAACCACTTTTTTCTTGGCTCCCTTCTTGCTACCTTTCGTAAGGTGCTTATTCTTGCTGACTCAGAGATCCAAAAGGGCAAACTTCACACTAGTTTGCAAGAGAAAGGAAGTGAAAATTTCTATGCCAGGTGGTTTGTCAGTCATGTTTGCAGGGCGGAAAAAGTGAACCACCCATGTTCTCTCATAAGAAACACTTGAATATATATTCTAGCCAGCATCACTGTGGATTATTTGTGAACTTATTAATTAAATATTTAATGATAGCTATCTGTAGTACAATTATTAGAGTCAGACACTATGCTAAGCACTCAGGATGAAAAGATGGGCCAAATTTCATACAGTACTACAAAGTGATACTTGAACTTATGCAGTGCTGGAGAGTGTATAACTAAGAGACAGGACCCACAGAGGGAATCAAGGAAACCTGAGACAGTTTTCATTGAGTGGAGAACTACAATACGAGTAGGAGTAATTAAAGTCATTACGATAAAAGGGAAACCATATTCAAAGATCCTGGAAAGGGAGTAACCACGACATGGTCCTGGAACTGAAAGAAACCAGTGTGACTATAGAGGAAAAAAGAGGATCATAGTGTCACGTGACACATGGGAAGTGGCAGGAGCCAGAGCATGCATGGCCTTATAGGCCATACTAACATTTTTGGTCTTTATCTGAAAAGCATTGGAACCCATTGATTGATTTAAGGTGTGTGTGTGTGGGGGGGGGGGACATGTTCAGATTTCATATTTTTAAAAGTTCACACTGCTTGAGTATTGAGGAATTGATTAAAAGGGAAAAATTTAGACAATATGGATATAGGAAAACAATCTATGGTGTTATTTTATTTGCACACCTTCAGAGATGGCAAATTAGAGTGGTGATAATGGAGATGGCAAAAGTAGACATCTTAAAGATGTGCTGGACTAAAAACTAGGTTTTTGATGTGTGCAATTTATTGGACATTAATGTTTTTCACTAAGATAAAAAATGTTAGAAGAGGTGGGTTGCATGTTGGTGAGAAGGTTACATGTACAATGTGGGGAATTTTTAGGTGGTGTATCCTTTGAGACACTTAAATCAAAATCTCAAATTTCAAGAAAGCAGTTGGGTCTGCATTTCTGAGGAGAGTTCTCACACAGAGATACAAGTCTGTGAATTATAATATGTGGGATTTATTAAAAACTTTGAAACTGGATAGGACAGAGGAAAGAGCTCACAAATATATAAGCCTGGTAAAGAGGAACTGGTGCTAAGCCCTGAAAGCAGTTAAAAATTAAACCAAGAATAACTGTTTTTGTAAACATAATTTTAAAAAAGAATTCCTTATGAGAAGTTATGTAGTAAATGGCTTTAATAAGATGGAGGTTTATTTTTTCTCACCTAAAATAAGTTCTACGCGTATACAATCCAGGACTGGTTTGGTAGTTTCAAGGTATCGTCATCCTTCGCAAGTGATTTTGATTCTCAAGTTGTCTGGTTCCAAGATTTCTGCTGTAGGCCTAATTTCATGTCCTTGTTCCAGGTAGGAAAAGGAAGAAGATGGAAAATACTAGGAGACTTACGTGATTTATACTCCATCTTGTTGTTTACTCTTGGGGTCAAGGGCATTGGGATATGGAGTTTGGGGCTGGGCGCATTGCTGTCTGGAATTAAATGTACTTTCTGTTGGTAAAGGAGAGATTAGACATTGGGGAGGCCACTAGCTGTCTCTGCTATAAACGTACTATGGGGAAAATCACTCTCATATACTAAGTTTATAGACTACAGTATACAGACTTTCTGAATGAAATTTTGGCAAATTATATTCAAATATTTAAAATGTTTCTACACTTTTGACAGGGCGTTTTCACTCTTAGAAAGTTATTCTAATGAAACAGAGTA
The DNA here is from genome assembly GCF_036562045.2 of Rhinolophus sinicus. Lineage (NCBI taxonomy): Eukaryota > Metazoa > Chordata > Mammalia > Chiroptera > Rhinolophidae > Rhinolophus > Rhinolophus sinicus. The sequence goes on along the minus strand of NC_133768.1, from coordinate 27,849,484 downwards.
ATTCTGTCTCATCAAGCAGACTTGGGAAGTTTATAGCTATGGTCATCTTGGTATTTAGGTTGGAAACATTCCAAGTGTCAACAAGACCAGTCAAAGTTATGGAGGCTCTGGATATCAACTAATCATTTCTTGAATAGGGTATGGAATACAGTTATGCCCTTTAAGATAATTCAAATTGGAGCTCCTGGTCCCATTATTTTAATAATAAAGATTAAACAGTTATGTCAAAGTTAAGCCTTTCACTTAAGTTTTGGTATCCTATACCCTGGTCAACTTTCCCCAAATAATCCATTATTTCACTCTCACTTGTCCAATGCTCTATAGCCTACTGCCAACTAAATATTGTACATTGATTGATCTGGTGTGTTATCATTATTGGAAACAAGTAAGCCTTATCATCACCTATTATATTTAGTGTTGTCATTCAGAGATTTAATGTCCTGATCAATGATGAATATGATATTTGGTTCATTCTCCATCTTACAAAACCAGTTGAAATTTCTTTCTTCCTATACATGGTGAGAGACCACCAGTTATAATCAATTTTTTTCTGTAGGATCTTAATTTTCCTTAACAGATTGGCTTACATAACAAATACCGAGAAAGGTAAAAATTTACTGTTCATAAAAAGATAATTTCTTAACAGAAAAAGAATATTATAGATTACACTCCCTTATTAAAATTAACTAATAAAGTAAATAAAACTTACTATATCACCTTTCGTTTGGATTATAACTTTCCTATTAAACTTCATATTAAATTTTCTTCTCATAATTACAGAGTCATGCTTTTATTCACAGGCTCAACTATTCCAAATAATTACAGTAGCATTTTCTCTGTTATGTGTATATTGTCAAAACTTAGACAATGAGAATCCTTTTTAACTGAGCTCATTTGTCCTTGCACTATCCAAGCCATCTTTGAAATCCTCTTCACTTTTGGGCTGCCAAATATGTTTTGGGTCACGGGATCAGCTATTATCCAAGAAGTGCTAGTTCTTTTCTTTTTACCAAGGAAGAGAAAATGTATTAGAAACTAAATTCTGGGCACTGAGGGCTGCATATCAGGTTTTTCCACATGAGTAAGTATGGTAGATAGGGTGAGATTAATGCTGGGTAAAATTCTGGCTAGAACTAGAAAAGACACTACTTTTAAAAAGGCTATGAGTTCATAATATTTACTGTTTAGTTTTATGAAATCTGTATTTTTTAACTTTAATAATATATTTTATTTAACCCACTAGATATAAGGTATTCTCATTTTAATATGCAATGGAGATCACTTCATGGAGTGTGTAGATGCCTGTACACCTGTACTTCCTACACGTGTACACCTGAAACTGACGCTGAATAATATTGAATGTGAACTATAACTTTATATATACATATATAGTCACGAAATCTGTATTTTTTGATGTGAAGTTTAGTTTATTCTATCAATGACATGACACTTAGATTATAAATCCTTCCCCAAGGTTTTAAATATGCCTTTTTTCTTTTATAATTTTTATGTTCCATTTAGTTCCATTCTAGAGTCACTTCATTTTCTTTCACTATCAGTTACAGTAAGAGAAGGAAATGTTTTCTAATGTGTGTTTTCTTTTCAGTCATCTTATTGATAGGTAGTGAAATAAAATATACAGAAATAAAAGTTTATTTTTATATTGTGGGAATAAAGTAAGTTATAGTTAATCAGAGATTGAAGTAATTATTTTTAAAGTAAAATGTCAAAATATAAACTGTCATAATTATATTTTGTGATATATATACAAATTTATGTTTTAAGTTTAAAAAACTCATCCTATGGGGTTATTTTTAGCAAACAAAATAATTAGTGGTACCATTTAAGGTGCTGTTATGAAGCACACCATTTGTTATTTTGGGGGGGTCTCAATAATCCTTATGCAAATGTGAAATGTGAATACATAATTAGTTAATTTATTAATCATTCATTTAAAATATTTATTGATTATGTATTCTGTGCCAAACATTCTTCAAGGTCTAGGACTACAATAAATAAGATATTTACATCTCTCTCCTCCCCAGAGTTACAAAACAGTTGAGAAAACATCCAGTTAAATAAATGATTATAATGCAGCTTAATGAATGTTTTAGTAGGAGAAATGAGAATTTTATGGGAACCTATGTTTATGGAACAAAACCTGTCTTAGTGATGGTCTTCCTGAGAATGTTACATTTAGGTGAAGAACTAGAGAATGAATCGGACTTAGCCAGACAGAAGGTGGAGGTTGCATATGGTAGTAGAAGCGATCACCTGGTGGAGTGAATGACATCTGTTTTTAGAAGTCAGACATTATTGAAAGGGCAAAATTAAGTCATTGAAGGGACTTGGTTAGTGAATAATCAGATTTGTATTTTTAGAATATTACTTAGACTGGAATTGTGAACTATAGAGAGACAGGGCTAGAAACAACAAAGCAATTAGGAGGCTGTTTCAAATCTGCAGTAAGGGAGGATAATGGCCTAGCACAGTGTGGGCAAGTGATAATAGACAGAAGGATAGAAAATAACCCATATCCAAACAATCAAAAAAAAGAAAAAAGAAAGAAAAAAGCCTGTTGAATTTAACACCACATTGTTTCCGGAATGTGACCACCGCTCACCATCTGCCTTGCCACCATCCTGGTACAAGCCAACAACACATCTCATCTCAATTATTGCAATAACCTCTTAACTGAAGTTGCCAGATTTAGCCAATGAAAATATTATCTGGCAACCTTGCTCTTAAGTACTCTCCCACCTTCTGCTTCTTCTCCCATGTCAGTATCTTCTCAACATGGCAGCCAGAATTCCAATATGAAAATGCAATTCAATTTTGAAAAATTCTAAAAAGCTCAAATGGGCACAATGTATTACATTTTTTATATACTGCTCGGTTATATTTGCTAATATTTTGTCTAAGATCTTCGCATTTATGTTACTAAGTCCTTTGGTCTCTAATTTCTCTTTCTCAGTCTGCCATGGTCAAATTTTGCTATTGAGGTTATATTGTCATCATTGAGTGAATTGTGAAATAATCTATGTCTTCCCCCCACACACACACTATTCTCTGCAAATGCGTTTATAAGATTAATCTTTTGCAATTTGGTAGAATTTGTCTGAATACCACTTAGGCCTGGTGTTTGTTATCACTTTACATTTTAAAATATTGATTCAATTTATTTGCTATAGCACAATGTTTTTTGAGTCCATTTTTATAACTTATTATTTTCAAGAAAATTTGACTATCTAAATTTTAAAGCTTATTATCATAAAATTCATGTTTTCTCTTTGTATCTGAGTTTTATCTTTACTTTTGTCCTATTCCCCTTTCTCCTCCCTCATTGTTTACATGTGCTGCTGATCTTGATTAATTTTGCCAGCACCTATGCAGTTTTATTTTTAAAAATAAACACCTTTTGTCTTGCTGATTCTCTCCATTGTATATTTGCTTTGAATTTCATTAAATTTTGATTTTATATTTATTATCTCCTAATTTCTATATTCTTTGGTTTATTCTACTTTTCATATACTATTCTGTTTTGTGTGTTTGAAATTCTCTTAATATTTTTTCTGTTTGTCAAAATTTTATGTAACTTAGTTAGATCTAGATGTCCAATTGATTCAGTTAATTTTATCTTTTATTTTATTTTGGCAAGAATATTTCATAAATAGTTCTGTGCAATTCCTATTGATTGTTTTACCTTATACCATGTTTCCCCGAAAATAAGACCTGGCCGGACCATCACCTCTAATGCGTCTTTTGGAGCAAAAATTAATATAAGACCCGGTCTTATTTTACTACAAGACCGGGTCTTATATAATATAATATAGTATAGTATAATATAATAATAATATAATAAATATAATATAATATAATACCAGATCTTATATTAATTTTTGCTCCAAAAGACACATTAGAGCTGATGGTCTGGCTAGGCCTTATTTTCGGGGAAACGCGGTATATGAATTCCCTGAATAATGAACTGGTTACCTAAGTAAAACCTCAAGGGATAAACACTGAAGGATTAAGTATAATTATGATAATCAGTGTCATTATCAATTTTAAAAGATTTGATACATTTTAGTATTCATTCTTCTTTCTGAAGCTCAAATTGTCCCATCTTTGACAAATGGGAGTCCAAATTGCCTCCCAAATGTGGTGACCAAGGAGGAACTTCCGGATGAATGGACTTCTCCAGCTCCTGCGTTTACTGCCACTAAATTTGAGGCTGCGGACTGAGCTGAAGGCACGCAGGTGCCATCTGCGCCTGTTCAGTGGTTCCCTACTGAAGACTGGTCAGTATCTCCCACTGCTCAGGCCACTAAATGGCTAGGAATGACCACTGAGTGAGCTGATCTTCCACAGGCTCTTAAACAGAAAATGGAAATACAAAGTTGACAGAAAATAAAGTTTCTGCAAAAGTAAATAAATTCTAAGTTCATAATACTAAATTCACACATTTAAATGGAGATGATAGATGATAGAATTTTATTTAACTTACTTGATGTATAGCTTTACCTTGTCTTTTATACTGAAAATCTTGGTTCCTAATGATTACTTGTGGGGACAGAGTCCCAGAGAGCAGTTTCCAGGCTCTCTGCCTCACGTGGAAAGGTGCTGGCTCGGGTAGTAGATGGCCATCAGCTGTGACTGGCTGGCCATCAGCTGTAACCAGTTAGCCAGTCAGCCACTGATATAACTGTGGTGGCTGCGTTGGTTGGTTGGATGGGTGGTTGGTTGGGTGGTTGGTTGGGTGGTTGGTTGGGTGGTTGGTTGGTTGGTTGGTTGGCTGGTTGGCTGGCAGAGAACTGGAGGGCGGATTGTAGATTGTGTGTCTTGCCCGGCAGCCAGCGAGACTAGGGTGCAGGAAGACCCCTTGTTGGGGTACTGGTAGATGTTTTGCTTTTGTATCTCCAACCCAGCCGCCAGCGAGAAATAGTGGTATGAACCTCCTATCCATAGCTCCCTGGGTGTTCCTTTTTGGCCTCACCGTATCCTGTGTTCTTGTGTGGGGAGCGGGAGCTGAGTCCCTGCATGACATTACTTATATGCTTTAATCTACTTTGCGTGTAGTGGTGTATGTGTGTATGTTTGTAATCGTTTTAAAATTATACCATATTAAACTTAATAACAGGATCACTAGCTGCAATTTAAGATTTAGTGATCTTTATTTGTGGTTCCACTTAGGTGTATACAGTCATAATCCTACTTTTAAATTCATTGAGGTAAATATCCTTGACATTATGCCACAAATTTGATATAAAATAATATTAGTGATTTTTAATTTTTTTATTTTAATTTAAAGGATTGCTTCCCTTTTTTTCATTTTTACTTAATATTATCTTTCAAGTATATATATATATATATATATATATATATATATATATATATATATAAAGGAATAAAATTCTAAGGTCAAAATTGTAAAACAAGGAACACTAGAAAATATCTAGCTTTTATCCTTGTTCTTCCCACCATCATCTCTCTTTTGTCTTCTTCCTATCTAAAGTTTACTATTTCTTTTAATTAATTTTTGTTTATCCTTCCACTGTTTATTTTTGAAAATATTAGAAAATATGCATGTATATGTATATGAGTATGTGTAGGAGTTCCCACACCTTTGGAACCCAAAAAGGTGTAACATATTTCTTTTGTTCTTTTTTGGTTTGTTTTATAACTGTTTTGCATTGGCATAAAGCTATGGAAATAAATAGCCTTGTGCATAAGTCATTTCATATTTCTGTGAGTGTATCTTAGGGATAGTTTCCTAGCAGTGGGATTACTGAGTCAAAGTATAAATGCATGTGTAATTTCTCTAATTTATAATTTGCTAATATTAAATTCTTAGAGGTGGTATGGTTTTGCATTTCCATTAACAATGTGAAAGTGATTGTTTTCTCACAGCTTTAACAACAGAGTATGTTGTCAAAATGTCCTGTTTTTGCCAAGGTTAGAAATGATACCACAGTGTAGTTTCAATTTGTATTTCTCTCACTATATGTATGATTGCTTCATATGATTAAGGGCCATTGCTGGTTCTTTTTCTGTGAACTGTTTTCCATATCATTTGCCTATTGTTTCCTAAAGTTTTGGGACTGTCTTCTTATTTTTTCAAAAAGTACTTTATTTAATAGCAATGTTAAATAGCCCTCTGTATGTGATGTAAGATGTAAATACCCAACTTTGTCATTTGTCTTCTTTCATTCCTTTTTCTTCATTTATACCATGCACATTTTTAATGTGATCAAACATCAATAATTTCCCCATTTGCTTCTAGAGTTTGAATCACAGTAAGGCATTGTTCACCCTTTTCTAGATAATAAAGGAATTCATCCATATTTTGTTTTAATACTCGAACAATTTTATTTTAGCAGTTAGATAGATGATATTTTGAAAAAGTATCATGGTCTACAATACATGTCATCTTTTGATATGTAGAATTTTATTATTGCTTAGTTCTGAATATTTTTTAAAAATTTCTATTATGATTTCTTTTGCACAATTAGTCTGTATGGTCTAGCTATTACAGTGTTTTGTACACATGAAGCTAATTTTTAAAAAAGGAAAAAATTAGTTTCTGTGATACTGCTTTGACTTTTTTTGAGACTTGCTTTAGAGATTAGGTGGCCATTTCTATAAATGTATAGTATATACTGAATGTTATTCTCTATTATTGCTGCAGAGTTCTGCATATGACCACTAAGCGAAGTGTGTTCACATTTTGTTGTTCAAATTTTCTATATTTTACTGACTATTTTGTCTGCTTGACTTGACAGAAGATGAGAGAGTTATGTTGAAATCTCCTACTATGTTGAATTTGTCTATTTCAACTTGTAGTTCTGGACAATTTTGCTTCACATATTGTAAGAGCATTTTACCACATACAAGAATTAGCATTTGAATATCTTCTTAGAGAATTGGCACTTTTGTATATATAAATATATACTAAATCTATCCAGCTTAGGTTTATTTTTTTTCCCCAATATTAGTATAACTGACTCAACTGTAATTTGTTTGCCTGGTATATATTTATTAATTTTTACGATTTCAATCCTTACTTGACCTTGGGTTTTAGGTGCATCTATGATAAAGAGCAGGTAGCTGAAATTTGATATTTTTATATAACCTGAAAATATGTATCTTAATTAATAACCTTAGTTCATATATTATTGAGAGGTAAGGGTTAACTTGTCCCAGAATGGTGTCCAGCAAGTTAGTCCCCAGCAATAAAAAAAGTTGAGTTCATAATACTGCAGTAAAGCTTCATGGAGATGAGTTTTGGTCTGGTGATTATCATTCCTGGCACATACGTAGGTTTGGACCTCAACCCCTTATCCCATGAAAGGAATATGTCAAATCTTGCTGTTATGTTGACATATCATATGGCTGTAATTACATGGCTTGAACCAAAAGGGGCAGATAATACTCCCCTCCTATCATAAATGCTGAAATTGCAGGGCAAGGCTGAAGTCAAGGTTCTGCCTTGTCAAATTGCTATTGTAGTCTAACCATGGGAAGGACTAATGTTTCCCATGGATTAAGGATGCTTAAGAGCTCTACAGATTATGTGCGAGGACCTTCTTTCAGAGTCTGAGGGCTACCCTGAAATCTCTCTTCACTGCTCTAGAATTCAGTGGGTAACAGAGGACATACACTCCCACGTGTTATTGCTTCTATTTCCAAGGGTTTTTCCTGATAAACACTACTCCAGCCATGTCTGGTGTTTGGGCTTCTAGCCATATACATTTTATACATGACAATAGGTATCATAAATATTGATAATACCTAGATTAGTTTCTATAAATTTACTTTTCCTTTTATATTTATTTCATTTTCTCTGAGCTGCTGCTTTTCTCCTTTCTTGTTTTTTTTTTTTTTTTTGTTTTTTTGTTTGTTTGTTTGTTTGGGGTTTGATTGAGCTATGTTTGTTTGCTTTCACATATTGTTTTTCCTTTTATTGGTTTTGAATACGTGCAGCAATTTTCTTTTACTGGTTATACTTCATATTTTATCCTGCATGTTTATTTCACACAGTCTAACGTTAATTCAAACACCTACTGACCAATGCAAAGAACCTAAAACTTGAACATTTATTGTCACATTTTTGACATGTTATATTGTATTAAGTATGTTGTATCTGCTGTTTTTTGAGCTCCACATATGAGACTTATTGTTGCTATTGTTATTATTCTTATTTTATACAGAAAATACCTCTTAAATATGCCTACATTTTAATCTTTTTGTTCTCACTGTTAAGCATTCTCGTCAGAAAGTAGATCCTTTGGAAGTTCCATCAGGGTAAGGTTGTTTATGGTAAAAAAAAAAAAAATCTCTCAATTTTCATGTATCCTAAGATGTTATTGTTTTCCTCTCCTTGGTGAAAGACAGCTTTGCTAGGCACACACTACGAGGTTGATAATTTTTTTCTACAACGTTTTGAAAATAATATTCCACTATATTCTGGCTTCCATTATTGCTGTTGAGCTTTTTATTTGTTTTTCATTTGTTTTGTTTTGTTTTTGTGAGTTTAACTCTCATTTCTCTCTAGTAATCTATCTTTTCTAAGTGCTTTTTAAATTTTTCTATTCATCTTTAGGGTTTTTCAACGTTACTTTAAATGTATCTAGGAATCGATTTCTATTTCTTCTTAACTATGCTGTATTTAGTGTCTATGCTTTCAAACCACCCATTTAATCTTCATTTCCTTGCAATTTCATCACTCTTCCAATGCTCTCTTCAACCCCATCTCTCTGCCAAGTTAGCTCATTCCAAAGTTGCCCTGCTCCACCAGATTAACTTATCAGTGTCTTTTACTTAGTACTTGACCTTTAGCTTGCCATAGCTCTTTATACTTGGTTTATCCATTTGTTCTTAAAATCTCTTTTTTGTTGTTGTTATTGGATGTGGTAGGCAGATTTCTAAAGATGCCTGCACCCCAAGAGTCCTCCCCCTTGATTATTCAATCAAACAGTAATGTAGGGACTGTTGTGAAGGATCAAAGTCTCAAGTCATTTGTCCTTAAAATATGGAGATTATCCATGAGAACCTGACTTAATCAAGCGAGCACTGTAAAAGTAGAGGGTTTTTTTTCCAGCTAGTTGCAGAAAGGGAAGTCAGAGAGAGTTGAAGTATGGGAAGGAATTGACTCACCAATGCTTGTTTAAAGATGGAGTAGAGGGTAGGTGAGCATGTGTGAAAAAATGTGAGCAGTCTTAACTTGCTGAGAGAGGCCCCTGGCCAATAGCCAGCAAGGAAATGTGGACCTCAGTCCTAGAACTATATGGAACTAAATTCTGCAAATAACTTGAATGGGTTTATACACAGATTCTTCCCCAGAGTCTCCAGGTAATAGACCAATCTGGCTGATACTTTGATTTTAGATTGTGAGACCTTGTCCCCAGACTTCTGACCAATATAACTGTGATGGAATAAATGGGTATAGCTTTAAGATGATAAATTTGTTGCACAGCACTTGTATGCTTAAAAATTTGCTAACAGCATAGATCTTACAAGGTATGATAAAAAAAGACACATTGCCATTAATCCCTCTCAAAATACCCCCCCACCCCTGTTTCCAACACACTTATCATTCTTGCCACTTTCTGAAGCAGTTCTGGAAGTCCTCTTTCATGAGTTTCTTTAGTTGTGCTGTCATGGCTGCCTCGATGTCCTGAATTGATTCAAAACGTTTACCATTCATGGTCATTTTGACTTTGCGGAAGAGCCAGAAGTCACATGGTGCCAGATCTGGTGAATAAGGTAGATGAGGACACACCATAATGTTTTTATTTGATAGAAATTTCCATACCAGAAGCAATGTGTGGTACAGAACGTTGTCATGATGGAGGATGAAACTGTTTGCCCATTTCATGTTAATGCGTTGTTCATGATCCATGATTTATGGAACACTTTAAAACACACCTTCTTTCAATCATAGCTCACACCCGACTGACTGCACCGAACAAGTTGAAACTTGTCACACACTGTTACTAAGGTTCGAAGTGCCGCTTCCTATATTGATAAGGTCCCTGCCTTTCCGTTGGATGGCACTCGGCAGCAGCATTCAACATATGTTTTGATCACACCGTGTATATTAAGTGCTCTTACAACAAAAGAAAAAAATACTAACAAAAAAAGCAATAGAAATTTTATATCCTGGTCCTCCATATTCCTGGCTCTCCTCTGATCATTATGACCATCTCTGGTTTATCTTGTGGATTCTCTTCCTCTGTCCAAGTCTTAAATTTGGGTTTTTTCGTAGATCTTCAATCAATCACTGTCTTTATAATTTTGTAACCCAGAACAAGAAAGTGCATCAATCTATGCAAAAGTCCTTTCTTTCTTTTTCCTTCTTCATTACTTTATGAGGGAATTGACCTCATTTTGTTTGTTTTTAAATAGCATCTGCAAATCTTGAGGATTATCTCACAATTCTTCAGTTTAAAGAAAAAATAAGGATAAATACAAAGAAAGTAACTATATAAACAATGTTTAAAATTTGATACTAAAACTTCATTTACAATTTAATTGAATCCATAAGTGTTTTAACTATTCTAGTCTTCTCTGATTTATTTCTTTTCTAACCCCTATTGTCTGTTTGATAACATTTAGAATTTAATATTTTTATTAGGATTGTTTGGTGGTTGTTCCAAGTATATGTGTCTTTGCTCCCTAAAGGTGAAGAATTCTTAGGGTTTTTCTTTTGTACTCTGTTTTGATCCCCTACCCTCCCAAAGAGAGCATAATTCTGGGAACATTAAATATGATTAATGTAAGTTTTCAGATTTACAGAGAAAAGGAGAACTAAAAAGGGGGGCTTCTGAATAAAAGGAGAGATGGGGGATATTCTGCAATAGTTCCTAGCACTGCATTATCTTGAATTTCCCCCCACTGTCAACAGTTTAACTCAATAGTACCAAAACCGTAGAGCTACAATAGAGAAAGAGGATCATATTCTGTTTGTTTACTTTTCTTACCACAAAATGCATAAATCTATGACCAGCATCTCTTGTATATGTCTACTTTGGCTATTGTTGTTGTTGGGGTTTTTTTGTGTTTTTTTTTTTTTTAGCTTTATTAAGACACAAGGTTTTTCAAAGCAGAGACTTGGATTTGTTTTGACAGAGATAGTACAGGGAACATTTGATAAATGCTAAGTGATCATCACCTAAAGATGTCTGCCAGAGTTGGCAGATTATGCCCATTTAACTTCCTCTCTCTACTGCCCACCCTAGCCTTCTGCACAGCTGGGATGTAATAAGCTCTTTCTTATGATAGATAAGAATACCCTGACGGCCATAGGCTAGACAGACCTAAGGTCATATCTGGCCACTGTGCTTTGTCTTTGTCCCAAATCTGAATTTATTCATTAGTTCTGCTTACTGCTACAATCAGAAAAGCTAAGGAGATCACATGGAAAGCAGAGGAAAAAGATGTGATGGATGTAGAAACAGTGAGAAATGATGAATGATCCTGTAGCCTCTCTGGGCAAGAGGTTTCAAAAGATTTCATATGAAAGAATAGATTTTCCTGTGATCTGAATGTATTGTCAAGAAATAAACTACTTAAAATGCACCTTTTTAATGTCCTCATTTATCTTCTCTACATATCTCAATACACCCTTTTTTAAAAGCAAAATACCATAGCCTGATTAAATATTAAAAATCCTCATACATAGAGTCTGTGATACAATGTTATAACCGAGTATTACCAAAGGAATTTCAGAATATTATAATACAAGTTAAATGAAAATAAAGGTCAAGAACTATAGGAATACAGTGATTATTGACAATAAGATGATAATAATACTAGCTACTGCTATTAAACACTTTCCACATGTCAGGCACACTGCTAAGCAGTTTATATAAATTAGCTCACTCTTTAGTTTTAAAAAGTATGGTTATGTAGACAAATGATGAAATGAAGGAAAGACTTGTCAAAAGTCACACAGCAAATATAATGTAGAATCAGGATTTTTACCCATGTTTGTCTGACTCAAATTCTTAAAATCCTTGATACACTGCCTTTCAAAAAGTGTTACCATTGCTTTTGAATGTATTCCTAGAAATTGGGGGGCTTTTGTTGAAGATTTATATTTTATTTGATACTATTTTCCTAGTGTCATTCTAAAAATAGCTTTCAGAAATGGAGATGTGCTTGTGAACCCACATTACCAAGCATTTACCTCCCTTGTCTTATGTCAAAAGATGTTAATAGATAAATGTTGAGAGGATAATGTAAGGTGCATTTAAGAAGTAACATATCTTCATCAGGTTAGATTATAAATGAAGCTGATATAGATTAAGGGAATAAGTGTGAAAAAAGGCTTCATTTTTTTCTAGATAAAAATATTTTCAAACACAAGTTGAATACATGAATCAAATTCAACTTAACTCCAATTTAAAAAATATATATTGATGTTGAAAGAAGCAAACACAGCGTCATACTTTTGCTCTCTGTAATTCTGATGGTTTTTCTTTGTGTCTGTAGTTCATCTACTATTTTGAATGTCATGGTAATGGAGGCACTGGTTTTCTTTTGTGATGTTAAAATTGATGTCTTCTACATGACAAGCTTATAATGACTCATTTAAATAAGCAGCATTTTTTTAATAGACTAAACAGAAATGTTGCTATACTTTTTCTGATATAGTTTATATGTGGTAAAATAAAGACATATTTTTAAAGAATGTGCATATTTTATCTAAACTTTTACAGCTTTTATGTCTAGTGGATTTTAGAGATATGAATCTATAATTTTCAGAGAGAATAAAAGATTTGTCAAAAATTCTGAATAAATGTCTGTACATAATATTAAATGTGATAGCCATGTTTAAAGAGGTCTTGGAACAGATAGCGTTAGGATAGAGGACTTGAGTTTTCTCTGTTGAATGGCTCTTCAAAGAATGTTTGATTGCAAGATTTCGGAAAGCCAATCCTAGAGAGTTTGGGCCTGGAGTTAGATGTACTTAATAGAGGAAAAGTTACTGGCAGGTCAGGGAGTCCAGCTATACAGGAAAAGCCAGTTGTCTTGAGAGACACTGATAGGTAACTAGTTAGCCTGAGGAGCTACAGTAAAGGTGACAGAGCTGGCAGAGCAGGGCACAAAAAACGAGGACCTACAGAGAAGCAATATAGTATTGAGATGTAGTAAGCAGACATGCTATTACTTGTAAAGAAATGTGAGGAAACAGAAAGCCAGCCCTAAGGCATGGGGTGTGAAGTTCAGAATCAGGTCTCCAGTGGCAAGGATGGAGGAATGAAAAAAATCAGAATCCCAATCCTGAAGTCACAGATGTGCTGGGTTGCTTTTCAAGATCAGGAATAATAGCAGAGTCCAGATAGGAAACTGAGTCATAGATGTGGACTTGATCCCAAGAGGAAACTAAGTTTCTAGAACTGGGACATAAAGTAGAAAAACAGGAGCAGCCAGATCAACTTGAGTATTGATTGCAATCATGATTTCCCTCTCCAACAAGGCTTGAAATCTTTCTAAACCTGGGACAGGGTCTGTATGTTGGCATTAGTGACTACAGGCAGATGATTACATGAGACATTTTAAAAAAGTCTTCTGGGAAAAATAAACCTGAAAGATTACAGCAAATTTTTATTTTAGGACTGGTATTTAAGGCAACAAGAACATAATTCATTTTGGTGTTAGTTGAGTTTGTTTGAGTAATCATTTTCACTATTAGCATACATACATACAAGGAAAACATGGCTAGGAAGAGCTACCGCTCAACAAATCAAATTGGAGGAACTATAAAGAGGAAAGGTACAAGCAGATCCAAAGGCTCACACTGAAACATCCTTAAAAATGATGCTCTGACTCATAAAACAGTAGTGATTTGATCTGCCTGATAGGTTGCTGCTTTAAGGAAAACATTTGTCAACTTTGTGTTCAAGAACTTGACTGGAAGAAGGCAGATTTTACTTTTACTTCTGAGGTACTCACTACCTAAATATGAGAATTCTTTGGACCTCTGAGTTATTCCTTTCTAAACAATAAGTTAAAAAAAATGAGATCCTTTAGAAATACCTAATTAAGTACTTCTCTATTTAAGGAAGTTTATTGTAATAATACACACTTGTTAATGGAACAGAACTTTGAAAATAGTATGTTAGTAAAAAAGTTAAATGATCACCTTAAAATTCTGACCACATATTTGCTTCTCAATCACAACCACACACAAAGATTATAATCATCATCAGAAGAGATGTCTTTGAACATGAAATCCAGTGATAAATCGCTATAATTTCACAAGTATCACCCCGTTCTTCAAACTCTAATAATAATTTCAGTTTCCACTGTGGACTTTAGATTTTAATTTATGTTTCATATTAAATATATTAGTTTCGTCCAACAAAAAGGAGATAAGCAAGTATATTATTGTAAAGTACGAGGAATGATATAAATTTGTACATTTTGTAATTTTAATGTACAAACCAACTCATTTAGTTTGATCAGCTTAGGTAGATTTTTTTTTTTACTTCAACCAATATAGAATTTTATCTCTTTAAAAAAGAAAAGTAAATATTGGTAGTATTTGTGGATTTTGTAGAATGCTGAAACAGCTAGCATTGAGGATGTGGTGCTGGAATCATGTTTGACACATACACGTCACCTTCCTTTCATCTCTCAGAGCTACTTAATTGCTGCTTCTCGGCCATGGCAGTTTGATTATTTTCCATGCTGGCACCTGCTCTTCTTGATGGACTTACCCACCCAAGACAAACATATATATTTGTTCTCCAAATGACTTCACGGTAGCCAACTGAAGGCAAGTGAGGCCCAATCCATGAACTGCTTGCTTTCCTTAAACCATATATATTTTATATATTCCCTTTATTCTTACTGCCCTCAGGCCCCAAATCAGCTAAATAATGTGCGTTTTTAACACACTTCAAACAAGCAAACTGGCTTTTCTCAAACCTAAGAGACACACTCATAGTCAAATATTCCACATCTAAAATATCTTAATACCTTAATACTTAACACCTTGACCTCTTCCTCTTTCACAGTCTTAAAATGTTTTGCCATAGAAGGTAAACTGTATTAATGGATTTTGCAATTATAATAAAAAAGGGCTCTCTGTGAGGCAAAAATAAGAAAAAACTGACCACCTTGATATCACATTATAAAGTGCTATGGTACTGTAAATTATTATAATTTTTTATTATTTTATGGTCTTGACATCCTGCAGGCATAGAATCCAAAACACAAAACAGATCACCTAGATATACAGAGAAGAATCTATGTTGATGTGAATGACACTTTGGTAACCTCCTTACTCAGTTGCTAGACCTTATTACTCCAGTGATCTCCACTTTTCTCCTTCTATTCCTAATCAAGTTCACACTTCCCAGATGCCAGAGCACCGCCTCCAAAGTCTACGTGACTCTTTCCACCTCTCCATCTTTTATTCTTTTTGAACTTCACTCCCGTTATTTTCTCTCCTCTCTTAATCTTTCAGCACAGTCCCAGAAACACATTCCTCTTGCTCTGTCTGGACCCCAGTATGGACCGTTTCAAGGATCTCATCACCGATATCCTGGATTTCCTGGCCCCCTTCACCTGGCTTGCCAGTTTCCTTCAAGTACAGACTTCTGTTTTCTCTGGCAGGAAGCAAAAGGTTTAGGGGCATTCTAAGAGAAAGCATTTAACTTGTGTTCCATCATAAATTTATCCTCTCCTACTTCATTGGCTAACAAGGACTCTTAGGACCTGCCATTCCCACTCTTTCTATGATGTTTAGAACCAGAAAAGCAAACTTTGGAGGAATATAGCAAAAAGAGGTGCCATTTTCTAGTACTTTATTAGAAGCCTCTAGAGGAGTGCAAGGGATCGAAAAGCTTTTCTCAAAATATGAGATTCAGATTGGTAATCATACTCCATTACTGAACACAGAATGTTGGATTAGAAAATCAATGCTAATTCACTTGTAATTTTTATTTGATACTGAGCATTATATTCATTGTTAAATATACTCACTCTAGTAGCCATTTAAAACAATCCATTTCTATTTACATTTCATCTTTCTCTTTATATTTCATATCTCCAGTGAATGTCTTCAAAAGATCCCAGCAGCTGACTTCTGCCCAATCAGAGCCAGGGTTCATCTTTTTGAACTTACGCATTGCATTAATACATAGCAGAAGATTCTATGTTCAAATTTACTGCCCTTCTTAGAATAATTCAGAAATCTCTTTGACTTCTCAGACCATGGACCATATCAGTTAGTATTACTGGTACTTAACTGATTAAACCTGTTAAAGGTATGTCCTACTGGACTGAGATTTCTGTTAACCAGGCTTGTAGGATCTCTTTCCTACTGACTTCTTGCAGCAGACTTTGTCACGTTATAATCACTCATAGAGCTTGTAAACTTCACATTTATTCATTACCATGTAGACTAGTGGTTAAGTGCACAGGTCCTCAAGTTCTACTGCACGTGTTTAAATTTAAGTTCAGCCACTTACTAAGTTGTTACAGAATTCATGTCTCTCTCTCAGTTCACTGTGATCATCTGTGAAATGGGGGTAAAAATAGCACTACCTCTGGTGTTGTGAGAAATGAGGTAATTCACATAAACGTCTTAACCTCATGCCCAATACATGGTGAGTTCTCAATAAGTGCAAGTTGTTTTTATTAATGGATGCAAATAGTGATACTCTAAAAGCTTTCTTAATTAAAGAGTTGCCATTTTTTTCTTTTTTAGATTACGTTTACCTGTAAATTTCTTACAGATTCAAATTACAGTGGAAATCACTTTTTTTTTCTAGTTTTGAAAAGATCAGACAGCTGAGGTAGGTGATTCAGGCTCTCCTGCAGAAGCACCTTCAAGCAAGTCACCGTCAATGCCGTCACTGAGCCAGACTTGGCTGGAGATGAATCAGAGCAGTGGGCAGTGGGAGACATTTAGTGAACTCATTTCAAGCTCACAAACTCTGACCCACTTTGATCCCAACATTACACCAGTTGACCCTGATACTGCTATTCTTCATCCAGTTCCCATTCGGATGACTCCAAGCAAAATCCACATTCAGGAAATGGAACTTAAAAGAAATGGCACTGATCATACTAATCCCACTAGCCCACTACCTGTGAAAACATCTGGCCTTTCAGAAGAAAGTAAGATAAATTCATTGTGAAATTTGCTTCTGGAAATACTGTAGCCAATGGTTACAGTAGTTCGGACTCTTTCATTTCAGACCCAGAACAGATCAGGAACAACGGAACTCATTAAAGGTTGGACTCAGGAACGTCACCAATAGCACTGTACCACCCCCTCCCCTTCCAAGGCTACGACCCTCTCATTCTAGATCATCATACACACTTACGAATCGGATGTGTATGGTCACCATGAATCAACAACAGGCTGGAGCTGTAGCCCATCCTCCTGCAGTGCCTCCAAGACCACAGACCTCACAGGCTCCTGGTCCTGTCGTGCATTGCCCAGTGGATGCCGATAGCCTAATAACTCACACCAGTACCTCACCTCAACAGATACCAGAACAACCAAACTTTGCAGATTTCAGCCAATTTGAAGTATTTGCTGCATCAAATGTAAATAAAGAGTAAGGTGATGAAGCTGAGAAACATCCAGAGGTCTTGATGGTTGAAATAGCTTCTGATCCTGCAAGTTCGCTTCAAGTTGCCAAAACAGACACTAGTAAAAGGGAAGAAAAGAAAGCTGCTAGTGCTCCCGCTAATGTGAGCAAAGGTATACCAGCTCTTGCTCCACCACCTAAACCTGTTCAAAGAAGAACTTAAGATCAGAAGATGACTTAAGGCCAGATGTTGATGAATGTGCACAAAAGAAAGGTGTCTTAGCTGCTGTTCTTGCATCACGGATTTATATATGCCTAGGTCTGTTGTGAAAGATAAGAAAGCTAATCAGGCATCAGTTACATGCAGCAAGGAAACCAACATAGTTTGGGCCAGATTGAACAGTGAATTGCAGCAACAATTAGAGGATGCTCTTTTTTTTTAAAATTAAACTTTATTGGGGTGACAATTGTTAGTAACGTTATGTATATTTCAGGTGTACAATTCTGTAATACATCATCTATATATCCCAATGTGTGTTCGTCACCCAGAGTCAGTTCTTTCCATCACCATATACTGGATCTCCTTTACCCTCATCTACCAACCCCCTCCCCGCTTACCCTCTAGTAACCACTACACTATTGTCTGTGTCTATGAGTTTTTGTTTCTTCATTTGTTTGTCTTGTTCTTCTGTTTTCAGTTTTATATATCATGTATGAGTGAAATCATATGATTCTTGACTTTTTCTGTCTGACTTATTTCACTTAGGATCTTGAGATTATTATGCTAAATGAAATAAGTCAGACAGAAAAAGTCAAGGATGTTCTTGAGGAGAGAATTTCCCTGGAGTTCAACTGGAATGACTTCCACCATTCTCTCACCTATAAGCCAGTTGCTGTTCACTGTGAACATACCCATTTTTAAGCAGTTTTGGGTTTAAGCCAATTTGAAGACTTAAACATTCAGCTTACTGCTTAATTCAACATTTAATTTTATTCTGTTTTGCCCTATATGTTCATCCTTGTATTTAAGTATCTTTTATTTTTGAATTTCAACAATAAAAGGGTCAGGATGACTTTTTCTGGGGGGAAAAAAAGAATAAATGCTTGTTGGGGGCATGCAGTACCTCTTCCAAGTGGCCCCAAGCCTGTCCCTAGTGGCAGCCAGCATCAGTTCATAGTACAACCACTCCCAGGCACCTCCAACTCCAGCACAGACAGCTACCAACTGCAGATCACTTTGTGGTGATTACCAGGTGGACCCAGGTTGGGCACAAGCAGCGGCTGACCTGGACCTGCACCAGAGCCCCTCCCAAGAGGCCCCAGAATCAAGACTCCTGGAGGTCAGCTTCACACCACAGCAGAGTACCACCCAATTAGCCCCCAAAACAATACACCCAAAGGGTGGTCTTGGCAGGTACCAGAGCCCCACTAAAGCAAATCCTGCTCTGTGGCGTCAGCACCCACACAACAGCACATCCTTGGTAATCATGGCCAGTCTTCACAGCTAGTCTGCCTGAGGCTCAATCCCACCCACTGACGTGCCAACAGCAATCAAGGCTCAAGTACATCAGGAGGAGACACACAACCCACAGAAGAGACAAACCTGGAGCACTCAGCTCAGGTGACCAGAGAGACTATGCCCCTGGGCCCAACAGAACACCTACAATATAAGGCCACACTGCCAAGACTGGGAGACCTAGCAGATCTACCTAATGGATAGAAGCAAATACAGGAAGGCAGCCAAAATAGAGAAACAAAGAAACATGTCCCAAGTGAAAGAACAAAACAAAACTCCAGAAAAAGAACTAAACAAAATGGAGGCAAGCAATCTACCAGATACAGAGTTCAAAACATTGGTTATAAGGATGCTTAATGACCTTAGAGAAAGAACAGATGAACTCAGTGACAAGTTACACGAAGAGATAGAAATCATGAAAAAGAAACAGTCAAAAATGAAGAATACAATAACCGCAATGAACAATACATTCGATGAAATCAACAGCATTGGATGAAACAGAGGACTGAATCAGCAATTTGGAAGACAAGGTAGCTTAAAACACCCAATTGGAATAGAAGAAAAGAATTTCAAAAAATAAGGATTGTTGAAGAGACCTCTGGGACAACACTAAGTATAACAACATTCACATAATAGTGATAGTGGAAGGAGAAGATAGAGCAAAGGATTAAAAATCTATTTAAAGAAATAATAATGGAAAACTTCCCTAACCTGGGAAAGGAAATAGACATAAAAGCACAGAGAGTCCCAGAAAGATGAATCCGAACAGGCCACACCAAGAAACATCATAATTAAAATGCCAAAGGTTAAAGACAAAGAGAAGAACTTAAAACCAGCAAGAGAAAAGCAGTTAGTTACCTACAAGATAGCAGGATCCAAAACTATTATAATATTCAGGAATCTGTTGCAGTTGTATGCACCAATAACGAAATATCGGAAAGACAAATGAAGAAAACATCCCATTCACAATTGCATAAAGAAAAATACCCAGCAATAAATTTAACCAGGGAAGTAAAGGCATGTGCTTGTAAAATTATAAGAAATTGAAGAAAGAAAGTGAAGAGGATACAAATAAAAGGGAGCACATTCTGTCCTCATGAATACGAAGAATTTATGTTAAAATGTCCATACTACCCAAAGCATGTAGATTCAATGCAATCCGTACCAAAATACCAATGGCATTTTTCACAGACCTAGAACATATCATCCTAAAATTTACATGGAACCACAAAACACCCGAATACCAGGAAATCTTGAGAAAAAAGAACAAGGTTGAAGATATATGAGGTCACACAATTAAGTTAACGAACTGATCCTAGAAAAAGTGCTACACACCTCATTGCTGAAAAGCACTATGGTCACCTTTGAAAGACACCGCTTGGGAAGCTATGCACTGATGCCAGTGCCTAGTCCACCCTTCAAAGCAAATTTGGAACTTTTTCTGGAATGGCCATCAGAACTGTCCCCGTCTTACCCTTGATTTCCTGAATGTCATCAAAATGTCTTTTCAATATTTCATTTATCTTGGGGTAAAGTATATAAATGTCTAACCACTATTTTGTACACCTGAAACTAATATAATATTGAACGTCAAGTGTAATTGAAAGAAATATAAAAAATAAATTTCTGCTGGTCAAAAAGAAAAGAATAAATGCTTCTTGAATCTAATTAAGCAGCCAAAGTGTAGACAAATGAAAGCTGTGGTTAATAAGAGGGGTCAGAATCAACTATTCTTCTTGTTGAGAAGCTTGATTAATTCACTTGTTATTTTCTAGCATGAACAATCATTTATTAATATGATAACACATTTTCCATGTTGAGACAATAGTAGTTTTATTTCATGTTGGTATCTGGCTGGGAATAAAATGGGCACTTTATCCAATTCATTGGCAGTGTCACGAGAGTTAATAACTGAAAGTTGCTGTGGGAACACATTTAAATTTTAAAATCTCCAAGAATTCATCATTAGATATTGCCTCACACGGGCTGTTGTTTGAGACTAGTGCAGTTTTGATTTATAGATTTGCACCAAGCACTTTAAGGCAGCAGAGAAACTTGATAGGTCCTCAGTGGAACCCAGAGAGGATGCGTTGCAATCAGGTGTTCATCCAAAATCAAATAACGGTGTAGGTAATCATGTTGATGATCCCATTGGAGGAAAAAGGTGAAAGTGTAAGATGCTGCACATTAAGCACATTACTCATTATTTATTTATTGAACAATCCTGGACTTTATTAATAAAACCCTTGGTAGCATTGTGGGGACAGAATCCCAGAGAGCAGTTTCCAGGCTCTCAGCATCACGTGGAAAGGTGCTCACTCGGGTAGTAAATGGCCATCAACTGTGTTTGGATGGCCATCAGCTATGACTAGTTGGCCATCAGTTGTTACTGGTTAGCCATTAGCCACTGATATAACTGCCGTGGCTAAGTTAGCAACCGCGGATTGTGGATTGTAGATTGCAGAGAGGTAGATTGCAGTTAGCAAATTGGTTGGCAGGCAGAAAAGTGGACGGCGGAGTGCAGATCGTGTGGCTCCCGCTGCCTGTGTCTCCAACCCAGCAGCCAGCGGGACTACAGTGGTATGACTCCCCTATCTATGGCTCCGTGGGTGTTCCTTTTTGGCCTCACCATATCCTGCGTTCTTATGTGGGGAGAGGGACCAGAGACCCCACATGACACCCCGCATGACAAGCATATATGCCTTATTTTTTTTCTCATAGTTAAGTATCTGAATTGAGAGAAATTTCAGCCTCTTATTTCAATTAAAAAAATGCAGGCACAGACTGCTTTTGACCCAAGGGTGTGTTACTGACCAAAATTCAGGAATCTAGTCTGGAAAATCAAAATGAAGAATTTTTCTGCTGGTGAGATGAATACACAGGTAGAGGGAAGTGAGGAATATAAGCGGCGTAGCCGTTCTCTGTACGTTAAGTGTTGGGAAAAGTATCAATGTAATCATTCCCAGAAAGCCATTGTGGGGGCAGAGCCCCAGAAAGTAGTTTCCAGGCTCTCGGCCTCACATAGAAAGGTGTTGGCTCAGGTAGTAAATGGCCAACTGTGATTGCATGGCCATCAGCTGTGGCTAGTTGGCCGTCAGCTGTAACCAGTGAGCCATTGGCCACTAATATAACTGCTGTGGCTATGCTAGGAGAGAGGGAGAGGAGAAGGAGAAGAGAAAATGGGGGCTAGCAAGAAGATGGCAGCTGGGCTGGCGAGTGTGGATGGCGGTTTGCGGACAGTGTGGATCCAGCCTCCATTGAGAGTATAGAGCCGCCAGCGAGAATATAGTGGTATGACTCCCCTACCTATGGCTCCGTGCATGTTCCTTTTTGGCCTCACCATATCCTGCGTTATGAGGGGAGCGGGACCAGAGACCCCGCAGGCCGCCCCGCACGACAAATGGCGCAGCAAGCAGGGTCTCCAGCACGACAGCCATTCATTTGACAATGGAAATTAGAATCTGAGGGGAAAATACAGTGTCAGCAGCTATCGGTTATGAAACAGAAGGGACAGTGTGATATCTGCCCACTCTCATGGTGAGGACCCTGCCTTACACGTACTGTCCAAAAACTTACTGTGCTAGAACCTTCACAGCAAAGATTCCCGTTTCTCAGAATGACTTGTTAGTGAAAATGAATGAGGTTTAGCTACCAGGTATGTGCTTCTGGAACAGCACAGATGAGATCTCTTAATGTTGTTTCCAAAGCTTTTTTCTTGGCGATACTGTTCTATGAGATTTGATAGAAAAAGGATCCTGCAATTAGAATGTTTGGGAAACACTGAATATTTTATCCCCATGTTATAAATTCACAATGTTTATTTCTTTACATTAAAGACATAAAATTCCTAGTGTAAACAAAAACTGAAAAACAAACAAAATCCAATTAACTTATATTCTTTTTTTCTTTTTTTCTTCACTGAGTTCCTGCTAATATTTTGTGGCATTGGCTGATACTGATCACAGTCTTCCAAAGGCTGGTCTAAGAAATGAAAAACCTGCAAATTAAGAGGAAAACACTTTCAGGTGAGTAGCGATGCCTGTGGTAGGAAGCTTCACTAGCCTATTTCCATCCAGGCACTCGCTTTTATTTTATTCCTTTCACCCTTTCATCTGTTTTCTTTTCAGTACAATCTGTACTAAAGATAAAGAGAAAAGCATCATTTACTGCCCTACAGGAGGTATTTACTCTACTGTAAATAGTTACAGTGGAGCCTGGTAAAGGTGTGGTGTTAATAAGAACACATATTAGCTTAGATTCTCTCCATAGCGAATAACAAAAACTAAATCAAAGTTGGATACATGAAATGCAAAGGCAGAAATAAAGCCAGGCTCAGGAAAGGTCTAGAAAGCAGCCATATCATTTTCAATAATGCAGTCACTGAACTGGTTTTCAACAAAGGCTGTCTTCCTAAG
Organism: Rhinolophus sinicus; assembly: GCF_036562045.2. NCBI lineage: Eukaryota > Metazoa > Chordata > Mammalia > Chiroptera > Rhinolophidae > Rhinolophus > Rhinolophus sinicus. Next base: position 27,826,001 of record NC_133768.1, on the reverse strand, counting down.
CAAACATTCAGAATCTAGTCTGGAGATTCAAACTGAACTCTGCCTACACCGCCCCTACACAAACATACACACACACACACACACACACACACACACACACACACACGATACAGATGAAGGAAAACACACATAAGTAGATGTTCTATACCTGCAACGTGTAAGCCAGGCATTGGTGACAATGGTAAGTCAGCCCCCTGTCTATGGGAAAGCCAGCCTAAGGCTCATTTGCATTATCAGTGTTGCCCAGTGTTAGCTTGTCAAAGAGATACTCCATCATTGAGACTTCCAAAACCCCCATCTTGCTACCCAGAGTTCACATTAGCATCTACATAATTTAATGGACATAAGCATTTCAGGTAAAGCTGAAGACCCCCTTTATTTTAACCCCTGCCCAATCCCATTCCCATCACTTCTTCTCTAGAGGCACCTGCAATCCTGACTTTCAGGCCATGTTTCAATACTTTTACTAATTCACCTGCACCCACCTTCACTAGGGCCCCACCTTACCCCACCCCCAAATACCACAGTGCTTATAAGGGGAAGATTTCTTTTGTGTTTTCCAGGGTCCCACGGAGTACCTTCTCCCTCCATCCACTCAGATCTGGAGCTGCATGTCGATGTGGCATGGGTCCGTGTACAGACTCCTGGATACGTGTTTTAAAACTTAAAAGGTGAGGGTTTTGCGCGCACACACACAAATCAGTGCAACTGCACACATATTTAGCAACTGACAACTTTATTAAACAAAATGGTAAAATTGGAAGAAAACAACTTAAGTGAACGTTTTGCAAGGGCAATACTGCAATGTGCTTGGTCGGCATGGTGACCAGGGGAAGTCATTCCCTGGCTACGGGGCAGGCAATCCAGGCTCAGTTCTTTTTGTCGCTGTCGCCCAGGGTGAGCTTGTCAAAGAGGCAGTCTGCCAGGCCGGATTCCGGGCTCCGATCTGGCACAGGTTGTTGATGTGGCCCCACAACCCTTTGATGTACTTCACGTGCTCGTGCAGGTAATGACGCTCCAGGTAGTCGCACAGGTGGGCGTCCTTCTTCTCGGTGGCCAGCTGGTGCAGGTCGAGCAGGCTCTGGTTCAGGGTTCTGTCCAGGTGCAAGGTGCTTTTCAAGGCCTTCAGGCCGTTCTCCCGCGGTTGCAGTCTGGCTTCCTGATACCACGCAGGCGGATGTGCCCCGCCCCCCGCCCCCCCCCACCCCCCGCGCAGATTCTGCGGCCGCATCAGCTTCTCCACGTGCTCCCTGGCCTCCCCGGACTGCCGCAGGAAGGAGGGGGCGAAGTGCGTCAAGGCCGGGTCCTGGCGGTCCAAGTAGAAGGACAGGCACAGGTACATGGAGGAGGCGTAGAGCGCGGGTTGATCTGGTTGTTGATGGCGGCCTCTCAGTTGGGATGGTAGCTCTGCTGCACTTGCGAGGGCAGCCCGGTGGGTGCAGGCGCCATGGGTGGCAGCACAGGCACCACGGGTGACAGCACAGGTGCCACGGGTGGCATTACAGACACCATGCCTGGCAGCACAGGCAACATGTCTGGTGGCACCGGCCCTCCGAAATTGAAGGCCAAGAAGTCATGGGGAGGGGGGCTGTGGAGCGGGCGGCGGCGGGGGCCACGGCGGTGGCTTTTATGGCCTCCGAGATTCCCCATGGTGGTAGACGAGGGTGGCCAGAGGCTGAGTCAGCAGTGGCGATGGCGGGTACCTCGGGGGCTCCCCGATGGACTAGGATGGCGGCTGGAGGAGCTCGGGCTCCAGGGCCAGGCAGCGAGCAGAGGTGTGACCGTTGGACGTGACCTTTACCCCCAGAAGTGATGGGGCCAGGGGGGAGGAGGGAGGCCAGAGTGGGCGGCGTACCATCAACGTGTTCCAGGTTCCATCCCAGCCTGGGGGAGGAGGGCGACTCAGTGCTGAGTACCTGGCATATATAATATTTTCAAATGTTATTTATGTGTATAAGTGCACCTCGTTTGACTTAATCACCTGCATGATTTTTTGAGCAACTTATTTGAATATTTTCCTAATGTGATTGTTTCATTAAATTAGCACGTTTGTAGTATCATTGGTTATGTTTAATATCACAAAGCTTTATTTGAGTGACCAACCTCCACACTAATGACAGTTCTGACAGCCTCCTCCCTCAGTTCCCAATCCTTGTTAACTCCAGTGATCTCCAGTTTTCTCCTTCTACTCATGATCAATTTCATACTTCTCAGAGGCCAGAGCACCGCCTCCAAATTCTCAGTGATCTTTCCACCTCTCCATCTTTCCCAGACGAAAACAAAAACGAGCACAAAACTCCCATCGTCCCCCTTTATTATCTCAAGTAAATACATGCAAGATATTGCATTGTGTATGGAAATTACGAAAAGAAAATATATTGTTAGGATTCAAGCATGTTATAGTGGGAAACATAAGACCAACCTTGGTATTTATAATTAATTTATTTGTGTATTAATTCAACAACCATTTATATACTACAAATGTGTGTCAGATACAGTGATTCCGCAGATACACAGAAGACTCAAATGTGTTCTCTGTTCTCAAAGTACAAAATTGAGTGACAGAATTTTAGAAGTTCTCTCAGGTGGTTTTAAAGTTGTGGATAAAATACCTATTTTCACTTAAAGTTTTATTTCCATGGCTTTGATTAATGTACCTTTGTTTTTTTTTGGGGGGGTTGTCTATTCCTCTTTGGAAGCTTCTGCTATTTTATAATCAGTATTTATGAAGAAAACAAAGGGTCAGATATCAAGTGTTACAATTTAAATTTATCTAATGAGTTTTAGAGGCATTTAATTGTTGATGTAAAAAAATAATGTCTATTTGATAAGTTGATTGTAATGATAGAATCATATGTTAGAGATGGGAAAGAACTATATGATCGGTTTCTCAATGAGATAAAATTGTATTCGGTATTTGCCTAACACCAGTATTTAGTCTTTTTCTTTTTTTAATTTTATTGGGGAACAGTGTGTTTCTCCAGGGCCCATCAGCTCCAAGTGGTTGTCCTTCAATCTAGTCCAGTCGCCATTTTCAATCTTAGTTGCAGGGGGCGCAGCCCACCATCCCATGCGGGAATTGAACTGGCAACCTTGTTGAGAGCTCCCGCTCTAACCAATGAGCCATCTGGCTGCCCCCTAGTCTTAATATAATTGTAGACTTCCAAAGTTTCCTTGGGATATTCCATTGTAAACTTCACTGTATGAATCTATTTAAATAGAAGAAATCTTGATTTTGTAGAACATTTTCTCATTATATCCCAAGATTATTTAATAATTTTCCCCTGTAATTTTACTCTACAAATATTTAAAATAATACCATTGAATGGTTATCTGTATACTAAGAGGTGATAATAGTGTTTCTCAGATAATTCATTCCTCATTATTGCTTCCTAAGGAAGAAGGTAATGGCAAATATATAACAGAGAAACCTAAGGTTTAAAAACTAGCTTTTCTAAGTAAAGGAAATCAATAAACAAGCATGGAGCAGGGATTCAAAATTCCATGAAGGAAACGTACATATGTATAAACAAAATCATTCCATCCAGTTTTTCTTTAATGAGGAATATGAAACTAAATACAAACACAGAATGAAAAAAGTTAAGAGCAGATCATGTTTTTTAAAAATATAAATACAGGACTATAAGATAAAGGTTTCTTTGAAATGTCTGTGGTCAGTTTTTATACTGTGTTAGTATTAGTCAGGGTTCTCCGGAGAAACAAAACCAATAGGTACTGCTTATCTATCTGCCAGTCTGTCTGTCTGTCTATCTGTAAAATAAGGAATTGGCTCATGTGATTATGGAGACTGACAAGTCCGAAAATCTGCAGTGAGCAAACTTGAGAGCCAGGAGAGCCGATGGCATAGATGGAGTCCAAAGGCCAGCAGGCTCAAGACTCAGGAAGTTCAAGTTGAAGGCAGGAAATAAACCAATGTCCCAGCTCCAAGGCAGTTAGGAAGGAGTTCTTTCTTACTCAGAAGAGGGTTAGCATTTTTGTTCTAATCGGTCCTATAACTGTTTATATGAGGCTCAACCACAGTAGGGAGGACAATCTGCTTTACTCAGTTTACTGTTTCAAATGTTAATCTCGTGGAAAAATACCCTTGCAGGCACACCCAGAATAATATTTGACTAAATATCTGGGAACCCCCTGGCCCAGTCAAGCTGACCTATAAAATTATCCATCACAGTATTATTCATAATAAATACAGAGTAAACAAATAAAAATTCTAGTGCCATAATCTGTGAAAACTCTGTTTTGACTTTGTTTCCTTCATTGAAAAATGTTACAGAATTAATAGTTACACAACTGATATTAGACAATAAATTATGACTCAGTGTAGTGATTAGCTTTTATTCATTCATTCATTCAATATATGCCTACTGAGCACCTATGCCAGGCATTTTTATAGGTACTAAGCTCTTCATGTTTGCATTTTTTGCAGCTAAGTGCTGTTCAATGTTCTATATAATCCCTTATTTAAAAAGTAATACATGCAGTAGGCTTGGTGATATATTCATAAGGAAGCAGATCATAAGTAGTAGCAGTTGGTGACTTATCTATGTGTGTATGCATATGTATAAAAATCATTTAATAAAGGTATAGTGAAAATGATATAGCAATCCAAAATGAATCTTATCTATCAATATTAAATCAATATTATCTGTCTCTGGGCTGGCTGTTCACACTGTATTCATTATTACAGATACTCTCTGAGTTAATTTTTATTATTATCACCCGTGTTTTACAGATAAAGAAATTGTCAATTAGAGAATATTTAACATGCTCAAGTAAGCACATGTCTTATCAATAGCAGAGAGTGACAGTCTGATCTGGATTCCTCTCTAGGTAGTTTGGAAAGTTTGGCTGGACCATGAGCTCCTATAAGACAAAGCTTGTTTAACTGGTTTGATGGTAAATTTCACATAGTAGGGACTCAAAAATATTAATTAAAGTGTTGTGTGCCCTATTAGAAGCTTTAGTCTCATTTCTCCAAATTAAAACAATGAGTAGGAGTAGATGTTATATATGTGTTTAAACTGTTTCCTTTAGAAGGAAAAAAAAATCAAAGAAACCAAATGGTAACAAATTATTTTTATAATTTTACTTTAATATGCACAAGCATAAAACTAGGTATTAAAATCTCCATGCTAAAAGGTGTCCTTTTATAACTGTACAACTAAATTCACATATATGCAAATAAAACTGTAAAAATAAAATTAAAGAAGGAATTTCAATTATGCTTCAAATTATGCTTTTTCTCTTAAACATAATCACTTCTCAGTGAGATTAGATCTATGATCTATTCTCTATATGCTGAGATTCAAGCTCTCTTTCGAGTGCTATGCCTTTATCCCCTGATATATGTGGACCATCTCAGGTCTCAGCCACTCTTCTTTAGGAAACAATTGACACACTTTAGTTCATAGGATGATAGGTAAATTTGCTTTCAGTTAGTGAAAGCCATCATTTAAATATTGTCTGCCTATGTTGTTCTTTTTTATTAACTTGTGAAAAGTAATGTGATACTTTTTTTCTGATGCAGTTATTCTGACTTCATGAAGTCCCATTAAATTCTCACTAACTTCAATAACTGAAGGTGTTGAAGTTTCATTCTATTAAAATATTTCTCCCAGTCATAACTTAAAAGGAAATTTTAGTCTTTGAAACTGGTAAAATTAGTCAATGTGACCAACGGTGGACATGGGACAGTTGTCTTTTTTATACTAGGATGTGCCAGTCTAGCAGCAGTCACACTAAACGTGATTCAAAACACACCTGCAAATGTGGACACTGTATCTGTGTGGCTGTATTTGGCTATAAAGAGATTGAGATAATCCTGAAAATACTTTCAGTAACTTTTCATTTAGATATACCAGTAAACACAAGAAACGATCCATGTAATTCACAAATACAGATAGAGATCACTGAGTTAGAATGGCTAGAACAGTTAGAGCTTCTAGTCAACATGTCACTGTAGGTAAACACTGTGCTCACTTCCCATGATCACAACTAAACTACAGAACAACCATCATTGAGAATCGCCTGAAGTCTAGCTGAACAGAAGTCCTATAACTGAAGCTATACAGAAGAAGCAACAATGAGACTGGTAGAAAGGGAGGAGACATGGAATGGACTGGTCCCATGCCCACATGTGGCAGTTAAAAATCTGGTGGGATATTGGCTATGGAGGTCCCCCCTGAGGAGTGAGGAGTCCCAGCCCCACACCAGTTTACCCAGCCCAGGGCTCCAGTGCCAGGAAGAGGCCTCCCCATAACTACTGGTTGTGAAAACCAGCAGACCTAAGTGTCCATCGATAGATGAATAGATAAAGAAGAGGTGGTACATATATGCAATGGAATAGTACTCGGCCATAAAAAACAATAAAATGTTACCATTTGTAACAACATGGATGGACCTAGAGTATATTACCATATTTCCCCCAAAATAAGACCTAGCCGGACCATCAACTCTAATGTGTCTTTTGGAGCAAAAATTAATATAAGACCCGGTCTAATTTAAGACAGGGTCTTATATTAAAATAAGACCAGGTATTATATTATGTTTATTATATTATGTTATGTTATGTTATGTTATATAAGACCCGGTCTCAACATAAGACCGGGTCTTATATTAATTTTTGCTCTAAAAGACACATTAGAGCTGATGGTCTGGCTAGGTCTTATTTTCAGGGAAACATGGTATGTTAAATGAAATAAGTCAGACAAAGAAAGTCAAATACCATTTGATTTCACAAAATAAACTCATAGATACAGAGAACATTTTGATATTAACCAGATTGCGGGGCGGGGAGGGGGAGTTGGGTAGATGGGTGAAAAGGTGGAAGGAGTTTAGAAGCACAAATTGGTAGTTACCAAACAGTCATGGGGATGTAAAGTACAGCATAGGGAATGTAGTCAATAATATTGTAATAACTATGTGTGGTGTCAGATGGGTATTAGGTTTATCTGGATGATCACTTCATAGGTTATATAAATGTCTAATCACCATGTTGTAAACCTGAAACTAATAGAATATTGTATGTCAACCGTAATTGAAAAATCAAAAATTATTTTAAAAAATGGCACAAACAGAGAATATATCTAATCAGTAACTATTTATGACCTAATATATGTCTAGCTTTGTGCTAAATGGTTGCAATGACATTGACTTTAATGTCATGGGCCCAAGAGTCTCTTCCAGTTCACTTTGTTCACCAACAGAATGTATACAATTAAGTTCGCATACTCATCCTAGAAAAAGTGCTACACACCTCATTGCTGAATATCACTACAGTCATCTTCAAAGTACTCCCCTTGGGAAGCTATGCACCGATGCCAGAGACTAGTTCACCCTTCAAAGAAATTTTGGAACTCTTTTTCTGAAATTGCCATCAGAGCTGTCATTGTATTATCCTTATTGTCCTGAATGTCATCAAAATGTCTTCCTTTTAATATTTCCTTTATCTTCGGGTAAAGAAAGAAGTAATTGGGGCCAGATCAGGTGAGTAAGGAGGGTGTTCCAATACAGTTATTTGTTTACTGGCTAAAAACTCCCTCACAGACAGTGCTGTGTGAGCTGGTGCATTGTTGTGATGCAAGAGCCATGAATTGTTTGCAAAAAGTTCAGGTCGTCTAACTTTTTCACACATCCTTTTTACCACTTCCAAACAGTAAACTTGGTTAACTGTTTGTCCAGTTGGCACAAATTCATAATGAATAATCCCTCTGATACCAAAAAAACGTTAGCAACATCGTTGCAACAAGTACACGAAGTTAATTGTCAGACCTTGTACATGACCAATATAAAGTTAATTGTTAATGAGTTGATAATAGAATATGTATTAATATATTTACTTTGAAATAGTCGTATGTATTCAATAATATTTTATTTAAAATCTTTGCTTCTATTGTCACAGATACAGAAGTTGCTACCGATGTTTTAATACCTTTTCCTAGATAGCAGTTATGTTTAGGGAAAAATATATTTGGTTCAATTATGGTAATTAACCTAAAGATCCAGAATATCTTGGTTGAAGCCATAGATATTTTGTTTCACTAAAATGAACTATAAGTTTTTCCAAAGAAGTTAGGCTAAAAGAATAATTCTTATAAAGTTTTTCTATGATTCCATACCTTACCCAGAGTGTTAATAGAATAAGCTTAGATTTTATGTAATCATTATTCTTCATGATCTGACATGAATAATTAATTTTCTCTCTTTTTCAGTTTTCTGAACTTTTCTTTCACACTCTCAATGGCTTATTTCCTGATTTCCTTGTTCATAAAAATATAATTACCTCAACTAGCCAATGTTAAAATTCAGTGAAAAACACAATTTATAAAAGTAAAAGTTTTGTGTAGTGTTTCCTGTGTGTTATTCATATTTATATTTATCACCTTTCCTCTGAGCTTTTCATTCTTCACTTCTTGCTCATATATGAAAAATAAACAATGTCCTTTTTGACTTATTTCCTTGAAGGCTTTTGCCATTTTCCAAAAAACATCTCTGAATATTCAAAGTCAGTTAAACCTATTTAGGGAATTTCAAATTCCTAGAAAATATCTCATATTTAATAGCTTTGCGCCAACATTATTTTAAACCTACTTTATTTCAATGTGAATCAATGGGTTGGGATATATTTTTTAGGTAGAACATTAGCATTTTGCTTTGCTTACGTGGACGGTGCTCTTAAATTCTGATTTCTTACATGACAAACAACCGATAAGGAAAGGCTCGTTAATAACTTGCCAAGTGCTGTCAGCTGTATGACTTGATTCTCCGTTTGTAATGTTATCCGTTGATTTTTTCCAGCCAGGAAAGTGCTGATTTTTTTTAAAGCATTGGCAGTGAAATAAATTTGTACAGTATACACACACACCAAGAGGGATTGAATGCAAAGACAAAAGCTAGCATTCCTTGAGGGACATGAAATTGAAAATGTGTTGTGGAGTAGCTGGTGGATTTAGTGAGACCAAAGGCAGCCCACTTGAAGGGAAGAGGCTATTGAAACTGGAAATTGAGGAGAAGAGAACTAGTGAAAAGAACTGTTGAAAGATAACATTCTTCCCTTTGACCTTCTGTGTGGTCAAGTCCCTGGACCGCAGTAGAAGGGAGAGGCTGTGCACAGTGCAGCTTCTGGTGGCAGGCAGTATTATTTTCTTGCACGTGCAGCTATTGAAACATAGCCTAGCATTCCTCACCTTAACCGTCAAGGGCTAAAACCAGTAATGATAACTGGAAACGTCAATTCTATGTCCAAAATAATTTACTTACAATTGCTTTTCCTATTTCCCCAGGTCTCTATCAATTATCAGTGCTTTTATTCCACCCTAAATCATCATGCTGGTCCTTAATCAAATGTATTCCTCAGTTATGCTGCAGAGAAATGCAATTTTCCCTATGTGGCCCTTCCCTTTAATTCTCCACCCCCCCCCCCACACACACACACATTCACAATCCCTCATTTTTTTAAAAAAACAAAACAAAAAACAATAGCGTATAAATGAATCAAGGTACAGAATGCCTCAAATTATAAAAATCAATTCCTGGGTCAATATTAATTGATAAATATATTGATCAAATCAGTGTATTTCAGTTAGTCATTTTGTCTACAGTGATTGCAGCTACAAGATGAAAAAACATACTCAGTTTATTCAATTGTTACAAATATAGGAGGGGAAATGGAAATAGGAATAAGATTCTATGCAGAACCAAGAGTCCCCTTCCTTTTCTCCCACAGACACTGTATTATAGACCGTGGTGGTGATTTTGCTAGCCACGCTATTAAATGTTTGGTTAGATTGCATTCTAAATTAAACCACTTCATTGCAGTAAATGTCTATGTGGGACACATGGTTGGTAGAGCATCCCTCGGACTATTCTTGCAAAGGAGTGCTGTTGGGTCAAATGAAAAAGAGAAAACAGGTAATAATGTAACATTAGAATTAACATTAGAACTAATATTTTTATAAAATAACAATACAATTCATATTTTCTGATAGGTTTAATACCATCTGTAGGGAAGATGTTAAAGAAAATTTGTCTTCATTGGTTAATGTGAGCTTTTGTCTATTAGCTTTTATCTGTTCCTATATGTGAGTTGATTTCTGTGCTGTGATCAGGGGTTGAATAAAGTCCCCCTTTGGTCTCATCCTCCCGAGCAGGGAAGATATGAGATGATGTTTGTTTTTCTGTCCGTGTTGTGAGGTGATGTTTAGCTTAAGGTTAAAGAAATTCTTGATCAGGGGTTGTGAGAATTCCCTCTTTGTTCTGTCTGTTTCACCCACATCAGCAGATGAAGAGAAGAAGTAGCTAAGTTATATCAGGACGACGGGACAGGCACGTTGCCAGGCTTTGGAAGACCTTGGGCTGATGGTCCCAAGCAAGAACAGTAGATACTGCTTATCAGGATGAATTGGCCCTTTGGCTGGATGGGCAACATTCATATCAGTAACTGTGGGACCCTCCTGGAACTGGCCATTCCCGGAGGGGGAGGCAGGAACAAGAAACTTGGCTCTAAGGTACATCTGAGAAAATACATAAGACAGACCTCAGTTGGCAGTGTTAATTAATTATTGTTTCATCATTTGGTCATTTTGTCATTGGTAATTTCTCATCATTCTAACATTCTGAAGACTTCCAGCAACATGCAGCTTATGACACCAGGGGATGTCATGACTTTCAGCTGCGAACCTGGTGAGGTCTGGCTGGTTCCCAACTGGTCCAGTGTTGTTCTCTCCCAGTTTGGTGAGCTTTTGGCATCTACTGTAATAGTTACTATCCTATAGAGCTTATTACTGTTTTTGGATACTCCTTACTGATGTTATTTGTGTATTTAGCCAAGTGATTTTTGATCAATAGTAAACATGTTGGGATCTCTTAAACTTATAAGTATGTGTACTCCTTTGACGTGACATTGGTATCAATGTATATAGTTTAGTCTTAACCACCTTTACTTTCTGTCATTAGCACATTCTATTAATTGCCTTTGTCTTTTGCTATTGCATATTGCTAAATAAATTGATTAGCTATTGATAAATAAATTCATTAGCCCCACTCTAGCTTGTGTTCCCTTCCCTCCTTCTTTTCCCCGCTTGTCATTACACCATCTTAGAAAATCATGGTGTGTATATGTGTGTAATGAATGCATACATTTTTTTTGTTTTTTTTTTTATTAGTTTCAGGTGCACAAAACAAAGTAATACTTAGACATTTATCATTTATATCCCTCACACTGTGTGAACCCCCCTCCCCCATCCACTATCCCTCTGACATTGCACACAGCCATTACATTTCCACTGTCTCTATTCCTAATGCTGTACTCTGCTTCTTGTAAATAGATAGATAGATAGATAGATAGATAGATAGATAGATAGATAGATAGATAAACTTGTAGTTGACATTTATTATTGTTCAGCTTCAGCTTCAGGTGTACAGTGCAGTGATCAGGCATCTACATCATCCCTGAGGTGGTCTCCCTAATGAGACAAGTGTCCATTGGATACCCTACAAAATCTTTACAACATTATTGATTACATTCCCCAAATTAACTTTCGTAACCCCGTGGCAATCTTGTGGTTACTGACTGCTTTCTAATCCCCTCACCTTCCTCCTTATCTCACCCCCCCATCTAGCAACCCTCAGTTTTTCCTCTATGTCTCCGAAACTGTTTCTGATTAGTTCATTCACTTATTCTCTTCTTTAGATTCCACATATAAGTGAGATCATATGGTATTTGTCTTTCTCTGTCTGACTTATTTCACTTAACATAATGTTCTCTAGGTCCATCCATGTTGTTGCAAATGGTAAGATTTCTTTCTTCTTTACAGGTGCATAATACTCCATTGTATAAATGTACCACAGTTTCTTAATCCAGTCGTCTACCGATGGGCATTTCAGTTGTTTCCATGTCTTGGCTATTGTGTATAGTGCTGCAATAAACATAGGAGTGCATAAATATTTTTGAATTAGAGTTTTGGATTTCTCCAGATAGATACCTAGGAGTGGAATTGCTGGATCATAAGGTAGTTCCATTTTCAGGTTTTTGAGATACCTCCATACTGATTTCCATAGTGGCTGCACCAATCTGCATTCCCACCAGCAGTACACGAGGGTTCCCTTTTCTCCACATCAGCACCACCACTTGTTGTTTGTTGATTTATTGATGATAGCCATCTTGACTGGGGTGAGGTGGTATCTCATTGTGGTTTTTATTTGCATTTCTCTGATGGTAGTGAGGTTGAGCATTTTTTCATATGTCTGTTTGCCATCTGTATGTCCTTTTTAGAAAAATGTCTCTTCATGTCCTCTGCCCATTTTTCAATTGGGTTGTTTGTTTTTTTGGAGTTGAGTTGAGAGTGAGTTTTTTATAAATTTGTGATATTAACCCCTTTCAGATATGTCATTGGCAAATATCTTTTCCCATTCAGTAGTACCCCTTTTTGTTTTATTGATGGTTTCCTTTGCTGTGAAAAAATTTTTTAGTTTGATGCAATCCCACATGTTTATTTTTTCTCTTACTTCCCTAGTGTGAGGGGATATATCAGTAAAAATATTACTCTGGGTAATGTCTGTAAAGTTTCTTCCTATATTTGTTTCTAGGAATTTTATGGTTTCAGATCTTACATTTAAGTCTTTAAGCCATTTTGAATTTATTTTTGTATACGGTGTAAGGAGGTGGTCCAGCTTCATTTTTTTGCATGTGTCTGTCCAGGTTTCCCAGCACTATTTATTGAATGACTGTCTTTACCCACCATAAATTCTTGCTTCCATTGTCGTAGATTAAATGGCCATAAAGGCATGGATTGATTTCTGGGCTCTCTATTCTGTTCCATTGATCTATGTGTCTTTTTTATGCCAGTACCATGCTGTTTTGATTACTGTAGCCTTGTAGTATAATTTGATGTCAGGTATCGTTATACCTCCCACTTTGTTCTTATTTCTCAGGATTGCTGAAGCTATCCGGGGTCTTTTATGGTGCCATATAAATTTTAGGATTATATGTTCTATTTCTGTGAAAAACGTTGTTGGTAGTTTGATAGGAATTGCGTTGAATATGTATATTGCCTTAGGCAGTATGGACATTTTAACTATATTAATTCTTCCTATCCATGAACATGGTATGTGTTTCCATCTATTTGTATCTTCTTTCATTTCTTTCTTCAGTGTCTTATAATTTTCTGAGTACAGATCTTTTACTTCTTTGGTTAAATTTATTCCCAGGTATTTTATAGTCTTTGAAGCAATTGTAAATGGGATTGTTTTTTAATTTCTCCTTCTGATGTTTTATTATTGGTATATACAAATGCAACTGATTTCTGAATATTAATTTTGTATCCTGCTGCTTTACTAAATTCATCTATCAGCTCTAATAGTTTCTTGGTGGAGTCTTTAGGGTTCTCTATATATAGTATCATGTCATCTGCATATAATGACAATTTTACTTCCTCCTTACCAATTTGGATGCCTTTTATTTCTTTTTCTTGTCTGATTTCTGTGGCTAGAACTTCCAGCACTATGTTGAATAGAAGTGGAGAAAGTGGGCAACCTTGCCTTGTTCCTGATCTTAAGGGGAATGGTTTTAGCTTTTCCCCATTGAGTATGATGTTAGCTGTGGGTTTATCATATATGGCCTTTATTATGTTGAGATATGATCCCTCTATTCCCACTTTCATAAGGGTTTTTATCATAAATTGCTGCTGGATTTTGTCAAATGCTTTTTCTGCATCTATTGATATGATCATGTGATTTTTATTTTTCATTTTGTTAATGTGGTGTATCACATTAATTAATTTGTGGATGTTGAACCACCCTTGCATACCAGGGATGAATCCCACTTGATCATGGTGTATGATATTGTTAATGTATTGCTGAATTCTGTTTGCTAATATTTTGTTGAGGGTTTTTGCATCTATGTTCATTAGCGATATCAGCCTGTAGTTTTCTTTTTTGTGGTGTCTTTGTCTGATTTTGGGATCAGGGTGATAATGGCTTTGTAAAAAGTGTTTGGCAGTGTTCCCTTCTTCAGGATTTTTTGGAACAGCTTGAGGAGAATAGGTGATAATTCTTTTTTGAATGTTTTGTAAAATTCATTTGTAAAGCCATCTGGTCCAGGGCTTTTGTTTGTTGGGAGATTGTTGATTACTGATTCAATTTCCCTGGTGGTAATCAGTCTATTCAGGTTTTCTGTTTTATCTTGAGTTAGCCTTGGAAGGTTGTACACCTCTAGAAAATTGTCCATTTCTTCCAGATTGTCAAATTTGTTGGCATATAGTTGCTCATAATAATTTCTTAAATTTTTTTGTATTTCTGTGGTATCTGTTGTCACTTTTCCTTTTTCATTTCTGATTTTATTAATTTGGGTCCTCTCTCTCTTTTTTAATGAGTCTGGCTAAAGGTTTGTCAATTTTGTTTATCTTCTCTAAGAACAAACTCTTGGATTCATGATCAAACTCTTTGATTCATATTGTTTTTCTGTTTTCTATTTCATTTATTTCCACTCTGATCTTTATTATATCCTTCCTTGTACTCCCTTTGGGCTTATTTTGCTGTTCTTTTTCTAGAGCCCTTAAGTGTAAGGTAAACTGTTGATTAGTGATGTTTGTTGTTTCTTTAAGTAGGCCTGCAATGCAATGAATTTCCCTCTTAGGACTGCTTTCGCGGCATCCCATAGATTTTGGGTCGTTGTGTTTTCATTTTCATGTGTCTCGAGACATCTTTTGATTTCTTCCTTGATCTCCTGGTTGACCCATTCATTATTTAGTAACATGTTACTCAGCCTCCATAAACGGGTGTGTCTTCCAATATTTTCCTGTAGTTCATTTCTAATTTCATAGCACTGTGGTCAGAGAAGACAAGTAGTATGATTTAAATTTTCTTAAATTTATCAAGACCTGTTTTCTGGCCTAAGATATGGTCTATCTTGGAGAATGTTCCATTTGCGCTTGAGAAGAACATGTATTCTGCAGCACTGGGGTGAAATGCTCAGAAAATATCAATTAAATCCAGTGGTCCAATGTGTCATTTAAGGCTGTTGTTTCCATATTGATTTTCTGTGTGGAAGACCTGTCCTTTGTTGTCAGAGGTGTGTTGAAGTTCCCTACTATGATAGTGTTACTGTTAATCTCTGTCTTTATGTCAGTCAATATCTGTTTTATATATTTAGGTGCTCCTATGTTGGGTGCATAGATGTTTACTAGGGTTAAGTCCTCTTGTCGGATTGATCTCTTTATTATTATATAGTGCCATCTTTGTCTTTTAATATAGTCTTCATTTTAGAGTCTATTTTGTCCGATATAAGTATTGCAATGCCAGCTTTTTTCTCATTTCCATTTGCGTGAAATATCTTACTCCAACCCTTCACTTTCAGTCTGTGTGTATCTTTTGATCTGAGGTGAGTCTTTTGTATACAGCATATGCAAGGGTCTTGCTTTCTTATCCACTCAGCCACCCTATGTCTCTTGATTGGAGCATTTAATCCATTTACATTTAAAGTGATTATTGATAGGTACATAGTTATTGCCATTTTTAAATTTGTAGTTAGATTGTTTTCATCTTTCTTCTATTTACAGAAGTCCTTTTAGTATTTCTTGCAATGCTGGCTTGGTGGTAATAAATTCCTTTAGCTTATTCTTTTCTGGGAAGCTCTTTATCTCTCCATCAACTTTAAATGATAGCCTTGCTGGATAAAGCAATCTAGATTGTAGGCCTTTGTTTTCCATCACTTTGAGTATCTCCTGCCACTCCCTCCTGGCCTGCAATGTTTCTGTAGAAAAGTCATTTGATAGTCTTATGGGAGTTTCCTTTTATGTAACCCTATGTCTTTCTCTTGCTGCTTTTAGGATTCTCTGTCTTTAACCTTTGCCATTTTAACTATAATGTGTCTTGGTGTGGACCTGTTTGGGTTTATCCTGGTTGGAACTCTCTGCACTTCCTGGGCTTGTATGTTGGTTTCCTTCATCAGGTTAGGGAAGTTTTTGGACATTATTACTTCAAATATGTTCTCAATCCCTTGCTTCCTCTCTTCACCTTCTGGTATTCCTATGATGCGCATGTTGTTGCGCTTGATGTTATCCCAGAGGTCTCTTAAACCATCTTCATTGTTTTTTATTCTTTTTTCTTTCTGTTGTTCTGTTTGGGTGATCTCTGCTAACTTGTCTTCTAAGTCGCTGATTCGATCCTCTGCTTCATCTAACCTGCTGTTAATTCCTTCAAGTGAGTTCTTTATTTCAGTAATTGTGTTCTTTAGTTCTAACTGGTTGTTCATTATGATTTCTCTATCCTTCTTTATGTCGTCTCTAAGCTCCTTAAACATTCTTATCATCAGTGTTCTGAACTCTGTCTCTGATAGGTTGGTTACCTCTGTTTCATTTGGTTCCATTTCTGGAGGTTTCTTCTGTTCTTTTATTTGGGACATGTTTCTTTGTTTCCCCATTCTGGCTGACTCTCTGTGTTTGCTTCGATGTGTTAGGTAGATCCCCTAGAGTTCTTAGTTCTTTCTGGGTTATCTAATGTAGTATGTGTCCTTTATATTTGACTTGCACTACTTGGTTCTTGCTCTCGGCGTGTGCTCCAAAGGTAACTCTTGTGTTGTGTATATTGTCCTGTTAAAGAAGATCTTTAATTGCTTTTCCTTTGTGAGTAGGTGGGGTTAAATCCTAGGCTGACTAGTTGTGAGACTTGGCTCTGCCCACAGCACGGTGTTCTGCTGCGTGAGGGTTGACCACTTAAATGAAGTTTGGCCTCTATGGGCTCTTGTACGTGTGGAGAATTCCCTGTGGGTGTTAGCATCTGGGTGTGTTGAATCTTGTGCCTCTTAAGCTGCATGCTGGTGTAGGGTAATTTCAGAACAAAGCAAATCACCAAGCACAACAACAACAAAGAAAAAATCAAATACATTCACATGTAAAAACAACCGATAACCCACACTCAACACAGGCAAAGATATCAAAGATATAAAAACAAAACAAAACAAAAAAAGCAGTGCCAGCCTTGGCTTAAGCCCACCAAGTAATCTCCAGTTTGTCCTCTGCTGTACCAAAGAGTCCTCTGCTTATTGTGCAGGCAGAGCCGGTCACCTGGTGCCCAGAGTGACCTTGGGACTTCAGATTTAGATGCATGGGGCTGAGGGGTCTGGATGGTAGTTTTTACAAAGTCAGTGCAGTTTCTGCCCTTGCCTGCACATATGCACACTGAGAGTAGCACCACCAGCCCTGTGTCCAGTTCTCCTGAGTCTTGGGGCACTTCTTCCGTGTGTGTGTGTGTGTGTGTGTGTGTGTGTGTGTGTGTGTGGCGGGCTTGAGATTTCTGAGCTGCTGAAAGGCCAGAGCTGCGTCTGCCGCCTACTGCTGATCCCTGGGAGTGCCTCTACAGTTGTAATTGCCCTGCCCTAGGCAGGCCAGAAAGGCTGGGGGCTGGGGATGGAGGGGTCTTCTCTCTCCCAGCCCAGCCATGTCACACTCTTCCCACAGGCCAGAAAAGGTGGTGGCTGGCGGTGGAGGAGTCTCTTCTCTCCTAGCCCAGCAAAAATCACACTCTTCCCAGCCTCTTCCCTGGGTCAGAGCTGCACGCCAGTCTTCCCAGAGCCTGAGCACTAAGGCTCTTCTGTAATCTGACACTACTCCTCAGTTCAGGGGCCAGTTTAAGTCTCTGGAAGGGCTGGGGGTAGGATTGGGAGAGTGGGGGGAGGGGGCCAGGTATGGAGTTTGTGTCCTTTGTCGACCTAGGTCCCAGCTGGAGGTCTCAGCTGAGATTACTGCCTCAAATGCTGGGTATCCTGCCCCCTCAGCAGGAGAGCTCAGCTGTGGGACGCAGGGAAAGAGCCCACCTCCTGGCTTTTGTGTTCTCTGTTCTGTCCTGGGATCCTCTGCGTCTCTGCAGCTGTGGATGCCAGCTGAACGTATACATTTGTATGTTCATGTAAGGCTTTGATAGCTAATGGTACAATTAACTAAAATTTGGACCTTATGTGGAATGAATATATATATATATATATATATATATATATGTGTGTGTGTGTGTGTGTGTGTGTGTGCGCGTATATAATTTTAAAAACATATAAAAATTAACAAAATTAACAGCTTATATTAAATAATTCTGGCAGAAGTTAATGTTACAGTCTTGAATCCAAAGACCGGAAACTCAAGCAGAATATCTATATTGCAACCTGGTGACATAGTTCTTTCTTTTTGGGAGGATTTCAGTCTTTGCTCCCAAGGCCTTCAACTGATTGGATGGTGCCCATGCACTCGATGGAGGGATAATCTCCTTCACTCAAAGCCTGCTGATTTAAATGTTAATCCCATCTAAAAAAAAACACCTTCACAGCAACTTCTGGACCAAACAACCTGGAACCATAGCCTAGCCAAGTTTGCACATAAAATTAATCATCACAGAAAGTAAACTTTAGTGAGGGCTGAAACAGGCAGAAGAATGATGAAGTGGGTTCAATCAGAGTGAATGTGATTGGCTATCTGAGAAGGGCTGGCCGATGCTGTGTGTGGGTGGGGGAGGCAGCAAGGATGCAGACCACCTGAGTCTGGTGGGGCATGAAAATGCTGTCCTGAGCCAGTGTTTAAGTAGGCAGTAAATGTGGTAGGCAACTGAGGGTAGGCAGAGGCACACAGGATGTCAGAATTGGGGCCATGAGGCTTCATTTAACCAATGAGTTTCATCACGTTGATTTTCATAATTTATTCTTATTCCCTCGTTCATTTGTCCATTATATGCTGCTCCAGTCAGTCTTTGAACTTGCTGAAGCATTTGTTTATTATCTTGGTGGGTGTTGCTTTTGGTTGTCAGTACTGCACTGTTCATACTGAGGCAGTTGTTGCCTGCTAATTGAACAGGCTAGTTGTAATTTCTCTGCATTCTATGGTGATGTCAGTTTTCTTTCTCCTGGGAGGTGTTGTTTACATAAGCAAGTTGCTTCCATTTCTAGTCTCTTTGCTGCTACTTGGATACTTGCAAAACTTTGTATCTTTTTAACTCTTCTATGGTGACTCCATTATCCTGTGGGTCCACCAGTTATATACATATTATCTAAGTGAATTATTTTGTTTACAGCCTTCTATATCTGATACGTCATTACCATTTTGCATATGCTGAATTTTTATTTTCTCCAAATTTGGTTACCTTGGAGAATACCGTTACTACTGTGGGTTTGTTTGTTTTTTTAAGACTTTGAAAGTCTTTTGGGGCCTATAAAAGGCACAGGGCTCTTGAAAAGTAATTCTCAGATTTTGGTGTGCATAAGAATCATCTAAAGACCATGTGAAATGCAGATTCTTGGCTCCATTTCTAGAAAATTCTAAAGTGTATGTGGGGAGAATTCTACAAATTTGCATTTTAAAGGAGGTAGTTTCTCTCTAGTGTGCATAATAGCTATTCTATGTGGATCCATCATAATGCAATATACACTTTTAAAAAGCTAAACCTTTTATTTTGGAATAGTTTTAGATTTATAAAAGAACAATTGTAAAGATAGTACAAAGAGTTTCCATGTACTCTTCCCCCATCTTCCACTATTGTTAGTATCTTACATAGTACATATGTTAAAACTTAAAAAATAATGTTGATATGTTACTTTTAAATAAACTCCAGGCTTTATTCAGATTTGTATGTATATATATGTATATATATGTATATATATGTATATATATGTATATATATATGTGTGTGTGTGTGTGTGTGTGTGTGTGTGTGTGTGTATATATATATATATATATATATATTTTTTTTTTTTTTTTTTTTAATTTTTTTTTACAATGTCTGTTTTCTGTTCCAGGATCCAATCCAGTATATCACATTAAATTTAGTTGTCATATCTCTTTAGTCTTCTATGGTCTTTCACAGGTTTCCAGCCCTGTTTCCCATGATAGTTTTGAGCAGTATTGGTCAGGTATCTTGTAGAATGTCCCCAAATTTGGGTTTGTTGGTTTTCTTCTCATGATTATATCTGAATTCTGGGTTTGGAGGAAGAATATCATAGAGGTGAAATGTCTTTGTCATCACATTTTATCAGGGTGTACATGATACCAACATGACTTATAACTGGTGATGTCAGTCTTGCTCACTTTGTTAAGGTAAAGTCTGTCAGATTTCTTCATTCTAAAGTTATTGTTGTTCCTTTTCCCATAATCCGTCTCTGGGAATCCAACCCACACTCGGGGGAGGGCATTTAGCCCCACCTCCCGGAGGAAGGAGTATCTACATATATTATTTGAAATTCTTTGTAAGAAACATTTGTACCTTCTTCCCCATTTATTTAAGTAATTGAATTATTTATATCAGTATGGACTCACGGATGTTTATTTCATATTGTGCTGTAACTTCAACGTTTTATTAATTTTGTTGCTCAAGTTGTTTTAGCTTAGGCCATCATTTACTCCTCCAGTTTGGCTCCGGCGTCCCTTTTGATTTGCATCCATCCTTTTGTTTTCTGAGCACTCCCATGTTTTCTGGCGCTACATAATGCTCCAGTCTCATCTTGTATTTTCATTGTCCCAATGCTAGAATTAATCGTTTCTCGAAGAATGTCTGGATTTTGGTTTGTTTTTGTTATTTTGGAGAAGGATATTTAGAAATCAAGGTCTGGACGCTGGATGCGCTTGTCTCTAGTTGGGTGTCATTGTTTCTAGTCTCTCAGCAGACGGAGCTATGAAATACCCTGCTTCCCTGAAAATAAGACCTAGCCGGACCATCGGCTCTTATGCATCTTTTGGAAAAAAATTAACATAAGATCCGGTATTATATTGTATTGTATTATATTATATTATATTATATTATATTATCTTATATTATATTATATTATATTATATTATATTATATTATATTATATTAGACCCAGTCTTATAGTAAAATAAGACCCGGTCTTATATAAGACTGGATCTTATATCCAGATAGATGGATAGATAGATAGATAGATAGATAGATAGATAGATAGATAGATAGAGATATATCCAGATAGATGATAGACAGACAGATAGATAGATAGATAGATAGATAGATAGAGATATATCCAGATAGATGATAGACAGATAGATAGATAGATAGAGATATATCCAGATAGATAGATAGATAGATAGATAGATAGATAGATGATAGATAGATAGATAGATAGATAGATAGATAGATAGATATAGATACCTATAACCATTTCTATAGGGATCTGTCTTTATACATACTAAATTAAACATGAGTTCATACTAATGTCTAAGACGCTAATCCAGTATCACACAGTTCATTCTAGCCTTCTCCCCTTATATGTAACTTCTTTTACTGACCGTAAGTAACCTGACTCACCTTTTTACTATTTATTTACTTACTTGTTCAATCCTAGCATACATGTAGTTTCATATTTTTAAACCATACCTCAGTGAAAAACAAGTTTGCTAACTAAAATTGTGTTTATATACAGTTTTCGTATAGTCTTAAATTTCCCAATCAAAACATCATTTTCCAAAGTCACTTATATCAGCTCCATCCCCCCCCCGTCAGTGCATTTGTATCATATATTGGTGATACAGTTAGATCCATTTGTCACAGTCTGCATTCCATTCTGGGATACTCTAATTTTTTTTTTATTAATGCACACATTAAAGCTCACCCTATGATGTACTGTTCTATGGGTTTTGACAAATGTGTAGAGACATGTATCTTCCATCTACTGTGTTTCCCCCAAAATAAGACCTAGCCAGACCATCAGCTCTAATGCGTCTTGTGGAGCAAAAATTAATATAAGACCCTGTCTTATTTTACTATAATATAAGACCAGGTCTTATGTAATATAATATAATATAATAAATATAATACCGGGTCTTATATTAATTTTTTCTGCAAAAGATGTATTAGAGCTGATTGTCTGGCTAGGTCTTATTTTCAGGGAAACATGGTAGTACCATACAGAACAGTTTCATCACCCTAAAATATTCCCTGTGAGTCCCCTTTGTATTATTCCTTCCCAACACCTGACAAATACTGATTTGTTTTCCATTCCTATAATTTGTCTTTTCCAGAATGTCAAACAGAATCATAAAATATGTAGACTTTTGGAACTGGCATCTTTGACTTTGCAGCATACATTTAAGATTCACCCATGTTGTGTGAAACAATAGTTTCTTCCTTTTTATCACTGAAATATCTGTCATCTCACATACCGAGTTTGTTTATCCATTCCCCTGTAAAGGACAGTTTGATTATTTCCAGTTTGGAACAATTATGCATAAAGCTGGTATGTTTATACTATGTTTAGGTCTATAGGGAACTGCCAAACTGTGATTCCCAGGTAGCTGTATCATATTCCCTCAGCAATGAATGTGAGTTCCTGTTGCACTAAATCTTTGCCAGCTTTTGGTATCATTAGTTTTTAGATTTTAGTTATTCAAATAGGTATGTAATGATATCTCATTGTGGTTTTATTTGTATTCCCCTAATGACAGATGATATTGAGCATCTTTAATTTGCCCTTTGTATATCTTCTTTGGTGAAAATACATAGATTTTTCTCTATTTTATATAAATATGAATGTAACTATACATAGAAATACATTATATATATATACATATTATATATATTAATCAGGTTGTTTTCTTATTGTTGAGATTTAAGAGTTCTTTGTATATCTTAGATATGAGTCCTTTATACAATATACACTTGAAAAATGAAAAAATGAAGTGAATTGAAGGTACAAAAAAAAATGTTTTAATGAATAGTTGTATGAAAACTTTTGAAGTTGTCCAATTCAACTTTAGGATATTTTAGATAGGGGAATACTCATGTTAGTTGGCTAGTTACAGGATGGTTAAAGTGAATGGTTGAAGCGATGGCTCTTGAATTTAGTACAAGTTCCATAGAATTTCTCCCAAAAAGGAAGTTAAAAGTATACCCATATTAAAATTCTGTCTCACTACTTTAACATCATGAAATTAAATATCTGGAGACTTTAAAGCACATTCTTATAATCAATGAATGAAATTATTCATGAGATATAAATAGATCCCTGTGATTTTTGCTTCCCCTTTATGCATTGAGTATAGCTTACTTCTATTTTCTGATTATAATTATGCTGCATAAAATAGCAGTATTATATTGGATGCTAATTCTGTGCCAGATAACATGCAAAATTATGTTATATAGTTACCTTGATTTATACATAATCCATTTGTTTGATTTCATAAAAAATTTAGGAGGAATATGTATTGTGTCCAGTTTACATAGGAAAAACCAGAGGCAAAAGAGGAATTTGTCATGCCTCCTTCACAAGGAGGAACTAAGGCATACTTGCTAATAATAGTAGAAAACATCATTCAACTACATCTAACAAAGGAAATGATAAACACTTCCTTGACAAGTTAATAAACATGCTCAGAACACTTTATTCTGTCATGAAAAATAATATGGTAGAAGAATAATCTAAGATGAATTTGTTTATATTTCAAATCTTTATAAAACAGCTTTTTCCCGGGCACTGTTGTAAGCACTGCAAAAGAGATAAAATTTAACTGATGTTACTCATGGAAAAATCAAGAATTGCAATTGGATCTATAGAGTAAGAAATGTAAATCTATGACATTAATTACCTACTACTTAAAAGGACAATGTCTAAATTTTCAAAGTCAATGTGTTTTTATTTCTTTGGAGCTTTCTTTTCTTCTTATAGATTATGTTGTGCCACCACTGTTTAAAATTTTCATATCATTTTTTCATTTAAAAAAATCATTTTGTTAAAGCACCTCTTACAGAATTTTTAAAAATATGAATGCATGATAGGAAAACTTGCTTTGCATTTGCATATTTGTCTTAGTTCACAGAATTGATCCTCTGACTGGGTGAAAATTAGTGGTACAAAATAGTGTTCATCAGGCATTCTATTGACATCTAGTATGCAGCATTTCCGGTAAAGGATTGGATGCACTTCTGATTCTTATTCCTTAGTAGGCAGCTTGTTTTTCTGCTCTGAAATCTTTTTAAAAAGCCTTATCCTTGAGATTCTAAAATTTTATCAGCATGTGTTTTGCGATGGATCTGTTTTTCATCCCCTGAACTCTGTACTTTACTCCATGGACCTATTTCAGTCTGAAAACTTGGATATTTCTTAAGCTCTGGTATATTATTTTACTGATGTTTCTTTGATAATTTCTTCTCTATTTCTCATGTTCTCTGATTTCAGGACTTCCGTTTGTTTTGTGTTGGACTTAATCACCACATTTCTTAATTATCTTTCATATATTTAATCACTCTACCTTTTGCTCATCATTCTGTGATATTTCCTAGATTTTATTTCCCTTTTACCCGATCTAGTGCATTACTTAGTTCATATACTGAATATTTAAATTCCTGAAACAGGATTGTGATGTTTTATTTATAATATATAAGTGATATATAATTTCAAAATATTAATTTATATTACTTGCTTAAACTAAATTGCCAATACAGATAAACTTCTCTTATTTGAATTTTTTTCCCCAAGGATGTTCCACTTGATCTGTGAAAGTTTAATAGGTATTACTTGAAAAAGAAAAACTGTTCTGAGGTGAAATGAGTTGAGGAAACCCTGTGTTTCACAAATATTAAACTTATCTCTTGAATCCATTGTTTTAAATGGCATTTAATAAACTCATGTGCACTAGGAAACTCTAAGAAGTTGTTTTATACAGAGAATCTTTTAGATTTATTTTAGTAAAAATATTTATCAATCATGGAACATATTAAGACACAGGGCAGTTTAAGAAATGAAACAATGCCACTTTGGCATATACAGCATTGGAAGTATTTTTTTTTTTTACAATGAAATTTATCATTTATTCCTTCATGCCCCGTTCCATTTCCTCTTCCAGATTTCAAAACTAATTTTTACATCTTTGCTTTCGTGACAGTTTGTAAGTTTGGCTTTCTTTTTTCCAAATGATTGTAATGATATAAATGTGGGGGATTGAAGGAGTACTAAAAAGCTTGACTGAGTTTATTTCAGCTTTCCTCCTTATCACTATTAGGAAAGCAGTAGTCAATCAAGATCTGTTTGCATTAGAGAATAGCTGTTGACGGGTTCTGAAAAAAAAAAAAAGCACTGTATAAGATTATTTATTGTATAAAATTTATTATAATTAGATCAACAGTGGACCATAGAAATAGCTTTGTAAAAAATAGAACCAGTCAGTCAACATATATGTTAACTACATGTATCTTTGTAATAAAGTCAGCTGTATTGGGTATTCCCTGTTTGGTGGCCAAATTACAGGAGGAAAAAAAAGAATTTGTTTATAGCAGTGACTCAGAAACATTAGAAATATTTCCAATGTAGTCAATTTTGGGGTTGCAACTGTTATTTATTTGATTTAACTCATATAGTTAAGTGTTTATAAGCCTCTTTATATGTAAATCTTTGCTGCATTATTGAACTACAGTTCATTAGGTAATGAAATTGTATGGACTTTATTAAGTTTTCCTTTTTGTATCTAGGGATAAATAAATTAGGTTCTTGTGTTAAATAATTTTTTTTAAACTATTGGTTAGATGGCCGTAGTTTAAAAAAGGCAAGCAAAAATAAATAAATGAAAAGCTTGTTGCTATCTTCTGCCGTCATCATCTTGCAGAACACAAATTTCATATTCATATTAAAAAGACATATTGCCGATGTTGATCATTAACTGGGAAAAGGAGCCGTAGGGGGTTACATTATGCTAAAGAGCAATTAAGTGAGACATATTCCCAAGACACTTGTCTCTTGAGAACAACCTATAACTAAAATCTTTTAAACAGCACACTGTCATTTTATAAACTATTATACTGAAAAGGTAGTAGTTGATACCCAAATTTAACATGTAACCACACACCTACATTGCATGACCTCGTATGTCTATAAATTGAAGTCCTCCTTTTACATCAATTTAATTACAATATTCTGGTGGTTAGCAAAAAAAAACTATGCATAATAGCTTTATGATATAATAGCAGCCTTGGGAATTGAGATAATTTATAGTCTATATTCTTAGTGTACTGCTGCTTCATTTAAGATACATAGGTACCAATGAATGCGATATGCATGCTTTGTTCCTTTCTTAGGACCTGATAGAAGACTTGGGGGGTTCTGTGTCAAATAGTCCTATGTTGAAAGCCTGACTCTACCTGTTCCAAACTGAGTAAGCTTGTGTATAATGATTTACTCATCACAAAAATGGGACTAATAATACCAAATATTATAATTATTAAATTAGATGATGCTTTTTAAATGACACTAATAGTACACTTACTTCATTGATTTCAATCAGTATGTGGTAGCAATTATTTTATAAAGGCTGACCTTGAAAAAGTAGTCTATTCATTATGTACCAACTAAAGTTAATTTTCAAACTTTAGATTCTATTATAAGTTTGGGATGCTAATATAATACTTTCTCTCTCCCCTTTAATGTTATCTTTTTTTTTTTCTTTTCCAGCTAGTCACTGAATTCTCATTTATATATATTTTTTGGTAGAACTGTTAGCAGGTAGTGCATTTTTAGCATGAATAGCTTTTGGAATCAATAAATCCCGAAGATTAGTCTGAGACAGAGGAACTAAACTTCAAAAAGTAGCTTATAAAAGGCTACATTTATATAGCCCTTAAACATTTCTTATATTATTGTCCTGAATTGCTATTGACTTTTAAGAATATCTGCCTTCTGTCTCTAACAACAACCAGAGAAGGAACCTTATATTTTGTGTGTGTTTCCATTACAGATTTTTTTTTTCTCCTGGAGACTCAATAATAATGGTATAATAGGTAGTGGATCTTATAGTTATTATAGTCCACTGAATACAGATTCACTAAATACCAGTATGGATATTTTGTACTGTATTGTGAAAATTTTGATAGTTCATAATGCTGAACTCGCTTTTTAAAAAAGAAAATGAAAGATTGCAAATACACAACATATAGTAGATTTGAGTCATTTTTATTTAAAAGAAATTTTCCAGCTTTATTGAGATATAATTGACATAACATCGTGTAAGTTTAAGATGTACAATGTGATGATTTGATACACATACAACATTTTTGTGTGATGAAAACTTTTAAGATCTACTTTCTTAGCAACTTTCAACTGTATAATACAGTATTGTTAAGTATAGTCATCATGCTGTATATTAGATCCTTAGAACTTACTCATAACTGGAATTTTGTATCCCTTGACCAACATCTCCCCATTTCCCCCACCCTCCAGCCCCTGACAACCAAAAGTCTTCTCTCTGTTTCTGTGAGTATGGTTTTGTATTCGATGTATAAGCGGTATCATACAGTATTTGTCTTTCGTCTGTCTTCTGACTTATTTCACTTAATTTAATGCCCCCAAGGTTCATCCATGTTGTCACAAATATAGGAGTGTCTTCTTTTTTATGGGTGAATACATACATATATGTATGTATATCACATTATCTTTATCCAGTCATCTGTCAATGGACACTTAGATTGTTTCCATGTCTTATCTGAGTAATTTTTAGATGTTAATTCTCCATGGACACAAGAAAGAAAGACTGGTAGATAAGGTATAATTAGTATAATTAAAACCACATGTAGCTGCTAACGTGAGAAAAGATTGGAGATTAAGAACTCAGAACGATTCTTTTTAAACAAATACTTAAGTAATTTGCAACCTAGCGCCCACAAGGGACCAAATCTAAATTATGGATTAGGGATCAATAAATAATTGTACTAAATTTTTTCCTCTGATGTTTGGGCAGTTGCCCTGCTACCTTCCCATCCTTACCCCATCCCACGAGATGTCTGCACTGATATTCACTCTGACCTTCCTGTATCAAATTTATTAATTATGTGAGAATTAGGCCTCCTTCTCTAAGTGTTTATTGAGAAATGAAACCTATCACTGCTGCCTTTGGTTAGGTATTGTGTCATCATAAGGAACTGTTCAACTTCCAGCTGTATATGGGGACTGGCTCCTGAAAGCTAATAGAAATGCAACTATTTTTGTTGTGTTAAATGATCCAACCTTTTATTTTCTCTGGCTAGGAATCAGTTTTAGGGTTGAAAGAAGTGAGGTTGAACTCGCTTCTCTAATGCTATAGAATGAACATGTTTCCACATAGATTTAGATCAGGATTACCCCAAACAGGAGTAACTTTTAGTTCTATATTTTAATGACACTCAGTAATTGGTAACTATTGTGTAATTTATGATATTCATGACATGTTCTTCTTTTCCTCCTTACTCACCCCATCAGGAAGAGTTTGAAAATGACAAAGAAAGTGGTCAGTGCTAAATTATACTGGCACAAGATTGTGATTAAGTTTTTTAATCCCCAGGCCAATGCCTAAAAAATGTGTTTTTGAATATTAGCAAGGGACACATTTCTGATATCATTTCTCTTCTGATTGTCAATAACACACTTGTCACAGTTCTCATTGAGCTCAAAACTTATGTTACATAGAAAAGCAGTGCGCTTCTCCATGGGGCTTGGGAGCAGTTTCATATCTCAGTATTTCCTATGTGGTCTAGTCTAATTTTATTTAAGATATGACTGAATGGATGGGGGAAAATATATTGGTACAATATTCAAATTCAGTTCAATAGTTCCTTGGTCATATAAGTTGGGTCTAAACATTAGAATTAGAGAAATTAATCAAACTTTGTCTGATGTTTACTTAAGTTTCCTCTTTGCACTGAAAATTTAAAGTAAAGAGGTATTTCATGTTTAACTCATTACCAAGTGATGAAGAGGGAAATTTAATTGACAACTGAGATTTTATAAGCATCCACACCTCATTTAATCTTCAAAACTTAGGTGAAATGGGTACTGTTAGTCTACGTTTGAGATGAGATAACGTATTCTGCGAAGCGTCTTGTCTATAGTGACAAGATAAGAACAGGGCAGTGCTGGAATATAAACTTATTTCTGCCTAGTTCCAAAGGTCATGCTCTTAATACTCTTTCATGTAGACTGTTAGAAATGAAAAATAATTTCCTTTGTCTTTAGTAAAATACATGTTCCTAGAGCCAAATTCTCTAAAGGTTTTGTTACCCCTTATGTGACACTGTAATACAATTGATTATTACAATATTTATATACGATACCGTCAACTTTAGGGGCGTGGCTGGCTTAAAGTAGAGGCTTATGTGGGCATACACATCACCAAAGAAAATTGTGACAGAAAATTTGCTACAGCCTACTGTAACATATTTTCCAAACTTAAGCAAATCTTTATTTAAAACAATTTTAACATGAACATTATTAACCTGGTTAGCAATGTTTAATAATTTCATAGTGCTTGTTTTTACTAGGGTGGCTGCAAATAGAAAAAGTATTTTCCAAAAAATAGATAGGGTGAGGTATAATATATTTTTTAGGAGGATACAATTTAATTCAAAAAGTTAAGTGCAGTGTGCTTCAGCAAAAAAAGAATTGGTGAAAGGAGGGTAATTAAGAAATCACAGGTTTCCCATTTTGTAAAGTACTAAACAACAGGAATGGCTATTTCATTATCTTACAATTCTTCCATGTGCTCTCAATTTCTGCCTCATGATGCAAATATTTGTTGAATAAACAATGCTCTAAATATTTTTCTTTCTTAAAGGCATAGTTTTTATTATGCACACTAAAGATTCCTTTGTTGCTCCAATGATAGATTGAAAAGAGGACAATATCTTTATCCTCTGTTAGATAATATGAGATCAGGAGAGCATTGTGTGGGTATCACTGGCCACGCAATCCAATTCCATTTGGTTTGTGGCTTTTATATCCTTCCAGAGCTGAATTTAGCCTCACAACTGACAAAGCTGTGGTTGCTATACCAGGCAACATGGAAGAGCAGGGTACGACTAGTTCCAGAAAATGAAAGTATATCCTTGTGTTTCCTTTATTAGAGGCCCTGGTGCACATGTTCTTACCCTAGCTTGGGTCCTAGTTGGGCATCCAAGGTTCCAAGGTGACCATTTCATTGTCCATGATGTTGCTGAATGTCAGTGTGGAAATCATACACATGACTAGAAGACTTTGCCTCAGACCTCATACTTTAGATAACTCAAGTTATCTGGAGTTTTCACAGTTATAAAATGGAGATAATAAATTTTGGGATTCTCTATGTTGTAGACCTCAAAAAGAAAAAAAAAGACTGTGAATGGGCTTTGAAAACTAGGGGACTATGCTAACACAATTATATATTAGGCTCTCCTGCTTTCCCTCTCCTAAAAAGTACAGATTTGAGGTCAGTTTATTTTTTGAAGTCTCACTGGTGCTAAAAATTTCAAGTAGATCAAACATTGCTCCTGTCTGTTTCTGTATAACAACTAATACCAATGTAGGTAATTATAGCAGTGGAAAAACCCACGTAATTTCTCCAGGGAAAGTTTATTTAACTGGAAGTAGCCATCACCAATAAGCAATAGGAAGCTTTACTATGACTCTTACTTTGCAAATACACTTTTTCATTCTAATCAACAGATAAGATTGCATAAAATTTAATTGAATGCTATCACACAAGACAAACACCATTAAAACTTTTTTCATGGCTCCTTTGTGCCTTTTTAGCAGTCTCCTTTCTTCCTCTCTCCCTCCTACTCTTCCACAGATATATGCTGTGTAGCATTCTGTGATAAAGTTTCCTCTTTGCACTGAGAATTGAAAGCAAAGAGGTATTTCATATTTAACTCATTACCAAGTGATGAAGAGGGAAATTGAGAACTAAGATTTTATAAGCATTCATACCTCATTTAATCTTCAAAACTGGGGTGAAATGGTATTGTGGTAGTAGGCACTTATGTAAAGTCATCCTTTAATTCTCACCAAAATTTGAGTTTAACGATATGGTTTGACAATATGGTTTCCATTTCATAGATGGGGAGACATGTTCTGTGAAATGCAAGTTCACAAAACCCAAATGTAGAAAAGCAGATGTTACAGAACTGAACAATGAATGGGTAAGGGTGAATGCTACTGCACGTATCCCAAGGCTTGAAAGGAGAGCCACAGAAACCACATAACACTGAGCCAGTGGGCATAATATTGGCCTCATTAATGTCGGAATCAATAAGTGTGGGGATTTCCCAGATTTTGAAGGCATTAGTGACTCCTCTAGGATATTAGAGTGAGTTCTTTAGTAAAAGGCAACTGGAAAATGAGAGTCCTTGTCTCAAAACATAAGATCTTAATAAAACCAATCATAAAATTGGCCTTGGAGGAGAGAACATTGACACAGGATCACAATGGCCTGAGCGAAATCCTAACAATAGGGAAGACTATGTACAAAGACATAGAGGTATGAAAGGACATACTGACTTGAGTCTGGAATGCAGGAGCATGTTTGTGCAGCTGTATGTGTATGGGAGGTGTGTCCATGCATATAGGTAACTTTTAGATGAGCCTGGAGAATTAACAAGCTTGTGAATTTGGCCAGATTTTTATTTTAGAAAAATATACTTAAGTTGAAGAGAGACTAGTTTGGAAACCATTGCAAAAATAAGACACAGTGGTGACATGGACTTAATTATGATGAGAAATTCTAGGTTAAAGGGAAATTCTGGGCTGTGCCTTACAAAAATACATAGAAAATACCTGGTTCTTCAGGCACATGATGGTCACAGACAAACTTCATTTAAAGTAGAAAATTTGCACGTAACCAGATATCTATCCTGTCCTATAAAGATGAAACATAAACATATATTTCCATTTTTAGATGAATTCCTTCATTAAAGGAAGCAAAAGTACACTCTAGGTCTGCACTACAAATCTTTCTATCTATAAATTTTCCTGTCCCTGGTAGTTTTCACTGTTATTTTAGAAATGTAAAGAAGTTGCTTGATTTCTTATTTTAAATTTATGAGTGAATTTTTAATTATTATTTGTGAAATGCAAAGATTAATTGCACTTGAATAGATATGTGAGGATATTTGATGTTGCTGGGTAGTTTTGCTAACACATCTATTTTTGCACACTAGGTTTTTGGGACTTCAAGCTCCCTGCCATTCTGCACCTGTGTTAGATGATATGGAAACAGTTTCATGGTGAATTTTTATGAATATGGTGAAAATCTTTAAATATATTCAATTGCAACGTATGATAAAAATAGCATAACTGAAATTTTCCTGTAATTTTTGTTTTCAAAGTTTCTATTGAGAAATCAGCTGACAGTCTTATGGGACCTCCCTTGTAGGCAACTAAGTGCTTTTCTCCTGCTCCTTTTAAAATTCTGTTTGCCTTTGACCTTTGGTATTTTAATTATGATGTGTCTTGGTGTGGGCCTGTTTGGGTTCATCTTATTTGGGACTCTCTGCACTTCCTGGGCTCATATATCTGTTTCCTTCACCAGGTTAGGGAAGTTTTCAGTCATTATTTCTTCAAGTAGGTTTTCAATTCCTTGCCCTCTCTCTTCTCCCACCTTGAGCTTCAAGTAAGACTTTGGGGTCAAGCAAAACTTTGTCATTTCTTAGCTCCATACCTCATCTTCACCAGGTTGGGTTTATAAAAATCATGTGGTTTCTGGAGTTTCCTCTTTCAGTTTTTTCCCTGCAGGGAGAATTTTCTCTCTTTTATTTGACCTAGCTTTATGCTGTACTGTACATCCGAAGGAACCTGGCTTACTTTCTTTTTTTTGCCCATATCATTGGTTGATTTGCCCTCAAGGCCAGAGTCAGGCTGTTTCATGATGAACTCTTCATCAATGCCTAATTCTCCAAAAGTATCAACCCACTTGCAGAATTTATGAACTACTCTTGGTATTTTTTTGCAAAGAGGAAGACTTTGGGGAAAATCCTTGTGCTTGAGTTCTTTTCTTTCTTTCTTTCTTTCTTTCTTTCTTTCTTTCTTTCTTTCTTTCTTTCTTTCTTTCTTTCTTTCTTTTTCTCATCAAGCAAATTGTCTGTGACAGAGGAGTCTTCTTGGGAGGGTCCAGGTAGACTTTGGTAGGACGTCTTTCACAGAGTTTTGCGGGGGACTTCCTTCTTTTTCTGGTGCCCTGACAATAGGCCCATGTGTCCTCCAGCTTCCTGTGAGGATCAAGCACTTTCAGCACTTTTAATAGGAGGTCGGCAGGCAGAACGTCCTCCAGATTCGGGTAGTGAGCCAAGGGATGCTTGGTCAGGCTGGCTTTGATGTCCTCTACAAATGCCTTCCGTGCTTGCTGGGCTGGTGAGAGTGTGGAAAACAGGTCTGCCTTGTTGGGCAGCTTTACCTGACTCTTTTTGGGAGCAGGTGGGGGAACTCTATGAGCAATAATGGTGAGAAAAACCTTCCATAGGGCCATGAGTGATGAGATTTTTCAAGATGGACAGCCCGTCCTGCAGTTGTCCAGCCCCTCTTGCACAAGTATCCACCATCGGCCATCCAGGGAGCAGGGGAACTTCAGAAGCCTGTTCTCGTGCTTTGCCAAACACTTGGAAGGTAACTTTTCTTTGTGCCAGGGTTTACAGTTCATGCCCGGAGGCATGGGTTCCAGTGGTTGTACTACTTAATATAGGTTTGTGAAAATATTCCAAAAAGATTTGTGCGTCACTGTTTAGGAGGGCTATCTGGTGACTGTTTTTCTTGCATGTTGTTTAACTTTGTTATTAGGGCAATGCTGGCTTCATGGAATGATTTGGGAAGCATCTCATCCTTTTTATTTTCTGGAAGCAGTGTGTGTATGATTGGTACTTTTTCTTCCTAAACTGTTTTGTGGAAATCACCAGTAAAGCTATCCAAGCCTGGAGTCTTCTTTGTGGGAAGGATTTTCTAACTACAAATTCAATTTCTTTAGTAGATACAGGTATTTCAGGTTATCTATTTATTCTTTAGTAAACTTTGTTAGTTTGTGTATGTCAAGGAATGTATCTTATTTCATCTCTGTTGTCAAAATTAAAGTTGTAAAGTATTCATACTATTCCTTGTTATCTTTTAAATATTTGTGGAATCTGTAATGATGTCACCTCTTTCATTGCTGATTTTAGCAGTCTTTGTTGTTTCTCTTTCTTTCCTGATCAGACTAGCGTGAGGTTAATACATTTTACTGGTCTTAAAGAATGAGCTTTTATTTTCATTGATTTGTCTCTATTTTTTTCTGTTTTCTTTTTGAGTTCTCCAAACTTTGTTTACCGTTGACATACATTTTGCACATATATATAAATATATATGTGTATATATATATATATATATTTCTATAATAAATTTTACACTACTTAAAAAGATTATGTTTGCTTAAATACTGCATCACAATTGACTTTAATATATAAAAACTTATATATTTACCCATATACTTACCATTTTCACTATTCTGTATTTATTTATGTAGAAAGTTATTTCTATCTGGTGTAATTTTCTTTCTGCCCAAAGAAAATTCTCGGCTTTTTTCCCCCCCTGAGGAATATCCTCTCTATTGCTACATGACAATAAAAGGTTTTATCATTAACAACATGTTGTCAAGCAGTCAGGGTGCAGGTGGCAGTTAAAAGGATTCTTAGGTTATAAAATTTCCCTAGTGCTTTTTGGGTTATGGGTGAGGGGCTGATTCTCATGTGAGAAGGGTGAGCTTTTGAGCATGCCCTAAACTTCACCTCTCCTTGGGAGGCTGTCCACTTCTATCTAGTCTTCTGCATAGTTGTCTGAGGACAGTGACTCCAGATAAATCTTCCGGTTACATGACATATTTGGCCTCTGAGGACAGCCCCCAGAGGTGTCCCTTATCAGGGGTCTTCCAAGGGCAGAACAGCTACCATGTAGACTAGAGAAGTCTGGATATTTCAACAGCACCCTTGCGTGCTGCAAAACTTTTGGAGAAGGAGCAGGAAGGGGTTGCGTGGATCTAACTCCATATATTTCCCCATATGGTTTCAGGTGTGCTCTCTTGGCCTGCTCCGTGATGTCCAGGAAGTCTTTGTAGCAGGTTCTGGCCATGACAGTGTACCATGTGGCATAGCCTCATTCAGTGACCTTGGCTCTGGCAGGTAACCTGCCCAGCCAGGGATCGGGGTCTCCTGGAGGGGTTTCTTTATGTATTTGCATTCCAGACTCGAGGGGTGGTACTGCGGGTAGCACTGCTACAGTGTCTACAGGACCCTCTCCTCGGAGCAGACGGACTTGTCTCTGGGCAGTGGCCATCGAGCAGCAAAATTTCTTCCACCTCGTCTTTATATCGCAGTGTGTTCTCCTGGAAGGTTTTCAGACAGTGGGACATGTCCTGGCTGGAGGTTTCCTGGCAGCTGAGGTATGGAATGAAGCCACTGTGTGATTGGTAGCTGTCTTGGGAAGGTCTTGGAAGATTCCTGATTTTGTTCTCTGGGCCAGCCTGGATCGCAGCTCAGCTAGGCCTTTTGCCCGTGCTCGGCCTCAGCCCGGCATCTGGGCCTCCCTTTTGTCTGCTCAACCTACCCAGGAGTCACCTATTTTTTCCCTTTTTTTTTTTTTTCCGGTAGTTTGTTTCTGCTGGTGATGAATTTACTTATCTTTCATATGACTGAAAAAGTCCTTATTTTGCCTGTTTTAAAGAGATGTTTTTGCTGTGTATGGAATTCTAGTTTGACCAGTTTTCTTCCTATACTTTAAGGAGACTGCTCAACTCTTTTCTCAATTGCATTACTGAGATTAGAAGTCTGATTTTACACTGATTTGTGTTTCTTTGTGTGTAATATGTCTCTTTTTTTCTGGCTCCTTTTTAAGATTTACTGTTTATCACTGTTTTTGAGCAATTTGAATATGATGTTACTTGTCATTTTAAAAAAATGTTTCTTGTGCTTGGAGTTTGTTGAAGTCCTTGCATTTGTGGATTTATGGTTTCCATCAAATTTGGGAAAAAGTTGTCATTATGTCTTCAAACATGTTTTCTGTCTTCTCTTCTTTCAAGACTTCAGTTACATATATATTAGGTTGCTTGAAGTTTTCTCACAGCTCACTGATGCTCATTTTAAAAAATTTTCTTTTTTGTTTGCATTTTATTTTAAATAATATTTCTTGCTTATTCTTCAAGTACACTAATCTTCTGCAGTGTGTAATATGTCATGGATGCTATCCAGTGTGGTTTGTTTTTTTCCATCTTACACTTTGACATTTTCATTTCTAGAAGTTTGATTTAGGATTTTTAAAAATATCTTCTATGTCTCTACTTAACTTTTTGAACATTTTGAGTATAGTTATAAGAATTGTTTTTATGTTTGTTTCTTCTAATTCTAACATCTGTGTAGCTTATGAGCTGACTTTGGTTGCTTCACTTAGTCATTACTAGGATGATTCGTGATAAATTATTTTTGGATGCCAGGCATTGTAAGTTCTACCTATTTGGTGTTGGATAATTTTCCATTTTTTGCAAATATGTTTTTACCTTTTTTTTTGGGGGGGGGCGGGGGACACTGTTAAGTTGTTTGGAAATGATTTGATCCTTTTGGGTCCTTTTTAAGATTTGATAGAAAGAAATAATGTAGTCCGCTCTTATATGGTAAAAATGTTGTTATATTGTTATGTTATATGGTTAAATATTCCCCACTACTAAGGCAAGACCCTTCCATGTAAATTGCCCAATGCCCTGTGAATCTTGAGGCTTTACAGTCTGGCTGACAATAAAAGTTACTATTTTATGCCCCCTGTGAGTATCAGGCACTGTTATCTATAATCCATTTAAGTGGTTTCATTCCGGGCCTCTAATAAAGCACTCACATACATAAGCTGATCGGTAATCAGCTGAACAATTATTGTGGGCTACAAGGTTCTAGAATTTCCTCTTTTTACATCATTCTCCTCTCTGGTATTCTGTCTTGAGAATTCTACCCATTTTGTTCTTTGGAGTGTCTAAGCTTAATCTCTATTTAGTGAGACCACTGCTCTCTGCTTGGGTTCCCACTCTCTGAACTG
The DNA here is from genome assembly GCF_036562045.2 of Rhinolophus sinicus. Lineage (NCBI taxonomy): Eukaryota > Metazoa > Chordata > Mammalia > Chiroptera > Rhinolophidae > Rhinolophus > Rhinolophus sinicus. The sequence continues at coordinate 27,789,199 of NC_133768.1, read as the reverse complement.
TGGCCTGGAAACTCAAGCAATGTGAAGCAATTGTAAGGCTCACCTACTTCCTATCTCTTAGGGATCAATCTCTGTTGCATGATATCTAGTGTCTTTCAAACTATTGTCTTATTTCCTTCAATTTTTCAGGTGTTCCAGAGGGTAAATCAAATCCTTGTTATACTATCTTGGCTAGAACAGAAAATCTAACTTACTTATTCCTGTTTTGTCTCCCCCAATTTGTGAGTCTGTCTTCTCAGAGGTCACTAAACACTTCTAAACCATCAAATACCTTATAACATTCTTACTGATCTCCATCATTAGAAATTGTAGATCATACTCACATTATTGAAACAAAATTCTCTCTTAAAATCCATACCATTCTATTTTTGTTTTTTCCCCTAATACTCATGATATTCATCTACTTTAAAAATCCATGAATACCAAACTTAGCATGCAACATTAGGTGTTTTACAGTTTTGATGCAGCATAACTTTTTTTTTTTTGGTTGCCATAGCTAATAATACTCTAATACACAAATTATAGATTAGATGTAATTTTTCAACCATGATTACAACTTGTATATTTTCTTAAAATCCTTTTTTTCCCCATTTATTCAGTTATTCACATATTTGTTAAGTTCCCATTTTGTGTGAGGCAGTCAACTAGATCTTCAAACTATTGCAATTAAAGATACAAACACTACATTTTCCCTATAATAAAATTCCCATCAGTTCTTTGCCAGACAAAATAAGGTTTTTTATATGAATTATTTTAAAGATTTTGTTCAGACTTCATCCTTGAAGTCCATCATTCCGAATAAGTGTCATCCTTTCCGAATAAGTGTTGAGTGAGGCAGGTTAAGATTACAAATCAATGAAATATAATGAAGTGTATCAATACAACAAGGGTGACTTAAGATTGACGTCAGAAGTTAAAGTATGAAGCAAAGGAATAAAAATTCAGTGACCATCATTCAATGGGAACTTGGTCTAGTCTAGCAATGATTGCTTGTAACTGTCTTATTATTATTTCCTGAAGTGTGAAGCACAGGAAGAACATCTCTTTAAGGTCAAGGACAAAGTGACATTTTCATATAAAAAAGAAGACGATTGGCAAATTGCCTAAAGTTAATGATCAGTGTAGAAAAACACCTAATATTCAAACACCTTTGGAAGTTCCCTATAGTCCCACTTTGTCATATAGCATATACTTTTTCTGTATGAGGAGAGACAGATTTACAACGGAAATTACATAATCCATTATTACAGTTTTCAAGTGAAATGTAATGAATGAACGTCATGTGTTCCAAGTAATGCTTCCAGAGCTCACTTTACTCTTAGATAAAAGAGATTACATTACTGTATGAAAATCAGCATCTTCCAATTATCCATTCTACTCTGGCTATGGAAATCAACATTAGGTGATGTGGCTATGAAAAAGAGCCTGCTGTGGTTGTTTAATGTCTCCCAAACCACATGTAGAATGCCCATCTCTTTGCTCAACTGCCTCCTTTTTTGCTTCTTAAAGTAACAGGGAATATGTTTCTATTGTGTGTCTTAAAGGTAATTACCATCACTTTGACTCTTCATACCAGCACCCAATAAAAACATTTCTGGTACTTTGTAATCTAGCAAAAATTTTCAGTGTAAGATTATTCCACTAGCTTCCCCTTTTAGTTTTCATTTTGATTTTCCTTTTTTTAACAAAATGACATTGGTAATTATTTCTCTGTATTCTTGCCTTCAATGTGTCACTTCTCTCTCCTTTGACATCTATCAAATATTTGTATATAATTATGCTTCCACTTAGTCATCTGCTATTCCCAGCTTTCCAAATTTAGCCTCCCTTGTTTAATATTTCTTCATAAGTTATTCCAGGCCTGCATCCTTTTGTTCATCTTCTCTGAACTTCAATTACATCTAATTTTGACCTTAATTTTCACTATGGAAACATGCAAACTTTGTTCTTACTGAAATATCAAGGAAGTTTATGTTTTAGTACTTGAGTAATCAAGTGAAAAGAACATGACTGTGAAATTTTAGATTTATTTCTGGATTGCGAAAGGAAACATAACCAAAATACTGTGTTGTTTAAAGTGCAACAATATAGGATAAAAGAATCAGCCACTGTAACATTGCAAGCATAATGCGATAATCACAGACCAAAACTTTGTGAATTTTAAAAATTAAAGAGGGGGGCGGCCGGATAGCTCAGTTGGTTAGAGCACAGTGCCGGTAACAGCAAGGTTGCCGGTTCAATCCCCAAATGGGCCACTGTGAGCTGCGCCCTCCACAACTAGATTGAAACAACTACTTGACTTGGAGCTGATGGGCCTGGAGAAACACACTTCAATAAATAAAAGTAAAACAAAACAAAAAAGACCCAACTATCATGAGAGGCACAGATTCTTTCCTATAATAATGCGATATTTTGTATAGGGAAAATTAGTGGAGTACACAACCATTTCTGAATTCTCAAAGGAGAAACATCTTTTATCTCTTAAAAAACAGATGAGTCTGATTCATGTTACTTTGCTTACATTTGCCTAGATCAGATTTTCAATGTATCTTATCAGAAAAGGCATACTGTTCTCATGGCATCTGTTCCTACTAGCTTACCCCCTCACGCTCTACATTGATGTAGAATATACTCTTCTTTTTTAAGAAAATAGCTTTATTTTGATATAATTTATATCTCATACAATTAGCCCATTTACAGTGAATAATTCAATCCTTTTTAATATATTCACACAGTTGTGCAACCATCACCACAATCAATTTTAGAACATTGTCATCATCCCCAAAAGAAACTCTGTGTCTATTAGTAGGTACTCCCTATTTTCCCCAGCTCCCTCAGCCCTTGACAACCACAAATCTACTTTTTGTCTACAGATTTGCCTATTCTGGGCATTTCATATAAATGTAAGAATAATGTGGTCCTTTGTGACTAGTTTATTTTATTTACCATAATGTTTTCAAGGCTTGGCCATGTTGTATCATGTATCAATACTTCATATGTTTTTATTGTCAAGTGGTAATCCATTGCATCGAAACACAATATTTTATTTTTTCTACTATGAGTAATACCACTATAAACATTTACGTATCATTTTTTGTGTGGTATATGTTTTCATTTCTTTTTGGTATATACCTAGGAATGGGATTTCTGGGTAATAAGGTAACTATCTATCTAACATTTAGAGGAACTGTGAGACTGTCTCAAAGTATCTGTACAATTTTATATTACCAACAGCAGAGTATGAAGGTTCTAATTTCTCCACATCCTCACTAAAACTTGTTATTATCTGTCTTTTGGTGATAGCTATGACAGTGTGTGTGGAGTGATATATCATTGTGGTTTCAACTTGCATTTCCCTGATAGTTAATGATATTAAACATTTTTCATGTGCTTATAGGCAGGCCCTTTGTATATATTCTTTAAAGAAGTGCTTATTCAGATATTTTCCCCCTTTTTAATTGGGTTATTTGTCTAGTATTGATCTGCGAGTGTTCTTTATATATTCTAGATACAAGCCCCTTATCATATATATGACTTGCAAATATTTTCTCCTATTCTGTGAGTTGTCTTTTCATTTTCTTTTTTTTTTCAAGATTTTATTGTGGAATCAGAACAGGACTTTATTGGGGAACAGTGTGTACTTCCAGGACTTTTTCCAAGTCAAGTTGTTGTCCTTTCAGTCTTAGTTGTGGAGGGCGCAGCTCAGCTCCAGGTCCAGTTGCCGTTTTCTAGTTGCAGGGGGTGCAGCCCACCATCCCTTGCGGGACTTGAGGAGCTGAACCGGCAACCTTGTGGTTGAGAGGATGCACTCCAACCCACTGAGCCATCCGGGAGCTCAGTGGCAGCTCAGTGGCAGCTCAGCTCAAGGTGCCATGTTCAATCTTAGTTGCAGGGGGCGGAGCCGCTCCACCATCCCTTGGGGGACTCCAGGAGTTGAACCGGCAACCTTGTGGTTGAGAGCCCACTGGCCCATGTGGGAATCGAACCAGCAGCCTTCGGAGTCAGGAGCATGGAGCTCTAACCGCCTGAGCCACCAGGCCAGCCCCCTCTTTTCATTTTCTTGACGGTGCCCTTTGAAGCACAAGTCTTTTATTTTGAAGAAGTCTAATTTATTTATTTATTTTTCTTTTGCTGCTTGTGCCTTCATTTTGGTGTGATATTTAAGAAACCATCACCTAATCCAAAGTCACAAGAATTTACCCCATGTTTTCTAAGAGTTGAATAGCTTTAGCACTTACATTTCCATTTTGAGTTATTTTTTCGTATATGACATGAGAGATGGGTCCAACTTCATTCTTTTGAATGTGGATATTCAGTAATCTCAGCTCCATTTGTTGAAAACACTATTTTTCCCCCATTGAATTGTCTTGGCAGCCCTTTTGAAAATAAATTAACTGTAAATGTGAAGATTTATTTCTGGACTCTATTTTATTCCATCGATCTATATGTCTAGCCTGATGGCAATACCAAACTATCTTGATTATTGCAACTTTAAGTTTTGAAGTAGGAACTGTGATTTTTTTCAAAATTGTTTTGGCTATTCTGGATCCCTTGAATGTCCATGTGAATTTTAGGGTCAATTTTTCAATTTCTACAAAGGAGCTAGCTAGGATTTTGATACTGTGTTTCCTCCAAAATAAGACCTAGCTGGACCATCAGCTATACTGCATTTTTTTTTGCTCCAAAAGGCGCATTAGAGCTGATGGTCCAGCTAGGTCTTGCTTTCGGGGAAACATGGTAGTAACTGTGTTTAGGGTATAGATAAATTTGGGGAAGTATGCCTAGGTTTACACTATGAAGTCTTCTGCTCCATGATGTCTTTCCATTTATTTACTTCTTTAATTTCTTTCAGAGTACTGGTTTCCCCTGCTATCAGAAAGTAGAACATTATGAAATCTTTCATAAACCAAAATAGCATAAAGCGAAGATGCAATTATTGTTAATTTATATGTTTTTTATTTTATTGCACATGATTGAAATGCTTAATTACGTCCAGTGTTATGCTAAGCGTAACACCCTCGTGTGCTCTCTCAGGCTTTTCTGATACCTTAGGAGACATCTTGCTAATGGATACACAAAAGAAATTGAGATGAAGCGCAGATGCTCACGATACAATTCAAAGCTTATGGTAGCTTGATGCTGAGATGCTGAGTGTAGTTCCCAGGAAGAAACTTGGCAGTGACAGTCTTGTGTCTCAGGGTGTGTGCTGCCTCTAGAATGACTTGCTTCAAAGCAAACACTGAATGCTATTGTCGTGTTTTGCCTGTTTTCGTAAATCCTCTCCAGATTTCTTTTGGTTAGCCAAAAAAGGTACTAATGAGGTCTTTTGTAAAAGTGAAGTGTCATAATGCAAACTTTCAAAAAGTGAGAGATATCTTCGTAAGTTTTATACTTCTTTTTTTCTTTTCGGTGTTTCTTTCATTTTGTTTTTTTTAAATGAATTTATTGAGGTGACATTGGTTAATAAAATTATATAGGTTTCAAGTGTACAATTATGACAACATGACATATCAACACTTTTGGGATGCAACCAAAGTGGTAATAAGAGGGAAGTTTGTATCATTACAGGCCTAGCTCAAGAAACAAGAAAAATCCCAAATAAACAACATAACATTACATCTTAAAGAACTATGAAAAGAAGAATAAATGAAGCCCAAAGTCAGCAGAAGGAAGGAAATAAAAATTAGAGCAGAACTAAATGAAACAGAGAACAAAAAGACAATAGAAAAAAATTAATGCAAAAAAGAACTGGTTCTTTGGAAAGATTAATACAACTGACAAACCCCTGGCTAGACTCACCAAGGAAAAAAGTGAAAAGACTCATACAAAATCAGAAATGAAAGAGGAGAAATTAGCCACTGGCATGGCTTTCACCAAAAAGACAGATAATAACAAGTTTGGGTGAGGATGTGGGAAATGAGAACCTTCATACACTGCTGTTGGGAATGTAAAATTGTACAGATACGTTGAAATAATTTCATAGTTCCTCTAAACGTTAAATATAATTACCTTATTACCCAGAAATCACATTCCTAGGACACCACAGAAATATAAAGGATCATGCAAGTTTTATAAGTCTTTCGGTAAGTTTATTCCTAAGCATTTTTTTTGATACTATTGAAAATAAAATTATTTTATAAATTTTATTTTAGAATGGTTTATTATTGCTAGTATATAAAACACACAGTTGATGTTTCTATATTGATCTTGTACCCTACAACTTTAGTGGCCTCATTTATTAGTTCTAATTATTTTTAATGGATTCCATAGGATTTTTAGTATATGAGTTTATATCTGTAGAGGTAGTTTTACTTCTTTTCCAACTTGGATGCCTTTATTTCATTTTTTTCTAAATAACCTAACTAGAACCTCTAGTACAGTGTTTAATAGAAGTGGTAAGAGTGACAGTTTTTGTCTTGTCATCTCGATCTTAGGGGCAAAACATTCAGTCTTTCACAATTAAGTATACTGTGACATTTTCATAGCTACTTTATCAGAGAAATTTCCTTCTATTTCTAGTTTTTGAATGTTTTTATCATGAAGCGGTGTCAAATACTGTCAGTGTTTTCCCTGTATTTATTGAGATGATCATGTGGTTTTTGTCTTTTGTTTTTTGCATATGTTAAAACTAACGTTGCATTCCTGAGATATATCCCACATGATCACGGTGTATGATCCTTTTTATATATTGCAGGATGTGGTTTGCTAGTATTTTGTTAAGGACATTCTAATTGACAATAGCCAGTTAAATTAAGGAGTCTTTACAGAGGTAGTTTTTGAGGTCAGAGTTTGATGTTTGTTCTGGCTCTTCTTGGATGTCTCTTTCCCTGGTTCTTCTGGTATACCAGCTGGCACGTGGTTTAGCTTGAAGCTCTCATGGAGCTACCAGCTTCTTATTTGCTTACCACCCGAATCTCCATTGTTGTTGAGAGCACCCTTAGTCTTGGACTTTCTCAATATCTGTTTCAAATAAAGTCAGTTCCTTTGGGGAGAACTTGGAATCTAATCTCTCTGTTCTTATTGATAATCTCTTCCCACTGGGTGACAGCTCTGTGCCACTGCTCTGGAGCTGGGGACTGGCATGATAGCCCTGCTTTACAAGCAGGGCACTGGGTAGGGCAATAGCCTTTGATCTTCCCATTTGTTTCTCCTGGTGTGGAATTTCCACCTAAGGAGAGAGCTGGGGCAAGCGCCCTGGGACAGGAGGATTCTTAGCCTGCTGCGCTTAGGATGGTGCCTCTGGCTGTACAAGTAGGGGTTTTAAGTGCTTTTTAAAAAACAATTTTCACCTGTTATAATTTTTTGTTGTTGGAAATAGGGCCCACTTTTCATAGTACCATCCCGTAAGTGCCAGTGTGAGAATAATCTTGAGGTTGATTCTGACCATATCACTTTCTTCCTTGAATAATATTGCTTTTTTATTCCTCGATACACAGTTAATTGTCGTTTTCTAAATACAGTGATATGCAATCTGCCTTTATGCCTCGTTTTGTGTTTCCCCCCATGGTAATCTAGGCACAGAGAATGACACACTATGTCCTGAAAACACCTATATTTTTAGTATTTATGCCTTTTAAGTGGTTCTTTCTACATTGCTCTTTCCTTCACCTCTGTTAAAGAGTTGTCTGTTTGAAGGATCCCTCAAATACAACCTTCTCCTTCATGAATCCTTTTGCAATCTCAGGAGGCAAAAGAAGTATTTCCATCATCTATCTATATTAGCAATTTGAAATTCTCACATAGCCTTTATTCCATTAACCTTTGCTTTAGAGTCATTTTATGTATAGTAATATTCTATCCCGTGAGCTCTTTGTAGGCAACTCTTCTACATTTTTTTATTGGTACATTTACACAATACTTAAGCACAATTAGTTGAATTTAATAGGATCTAAAATTTTTGTTGAATTGAAGTGAATAAGTGTTCTGTCTCAACGTACTATGCAGCTTTTGTGTCCTTTAAAAAATTCTAAAACATAAAACATTCAGAAGTGATCATGAGGCAGTTAAAATTTGCTCTCCATTAATTATTTTACCATTAAAACGATATTTTGTCTTCTAATTAGGGGATCTAGCAAAATGAACAAAGCTGGCCTTTCAGTCTTCACTGTGACTGTAGTAACGCCATGGGTTACAGTGTAAATTACATTGATTTACTGATAAGTAAATGGGCATCTGTGGACTAGTCAACACTGTGTACTCTGCTCACTGGTTATATTAGGTCACAATATTGCTTCTATTTGCAATGGATTTACTAAGTTAGGGGGAAAAGAAAATCTTTTCCTCTTAGGAGCTTTAACAGATTGTATTTACTTTTATTTTGGTTAAAATTAATGCTTATAAAAAAGGAAAATTCCCAAGGAATGGGTAGCATTAGTAAGCACTGATTTGCATTGATTCAATAATTTAGGAATATGAAATGTGGTTTGAGAAATGTTATGAATGTTCATAGTCACTTAGCGATTTTTGCCAGAGCTATTTGTAAACATAAAATTAAAAACAGATGAGAGTTGGACCTGATGGTAAACAGCCCTTATATTTGCCATGAGACAACATTGGATCCATTATCTTCTTCAATACAAAAGATAATGGACAATTTGGGTATCATTTATGCACTATGTTATAGACTTGTTTTCTGATCTGTACACATTTTGTGGTAAGGCATGATTCATTTCAAATTTATGTTATACTTTGTGATGGGTTTAAAATATTTTTTTCATATGTATATTTTTTTAATCTAGTGAGATATATTGACAAAGAATTGCGACAGGGAGTATAAGTACATACACACCGAACTCAAACACACACACAGAAACAAATAAGAGAAAATAAAATAGGAAAAACCCTTAGGGTCTTTCTAATATTCTTCTAAAGTCATTTTTTCCCATTTCTGCCTAAATCTGTACTTGAACAAATTCATCAAATAAGATGGAATACTTCTTTAAGATGGGATCATGTTTTTTTCTAGTTTAATGTCTTATGACAACAATTTTGCACTTACATACCCAGGATAGCCTTTCTTCCAAAATTGATAATTCTTATTAGTGACATCTAATTGAGTTTTTAAAATGATTAAAATTCTAACTATAAATCAGGTGACACTGCTAACACATACTATGTATGTAATCCATAAATACAAGGTGACACCCTTTGTGGACTCAAGTAAAGCTCAGGTTTCAATCTGAAACACTTAATAGTTTATTTACAAGAATCTAAATATCTTTAGCATAATTGACTGTGCTAATAAGTTCTTTTGTTTATATTTGTATTTGTTTGTGTGTATGTATTATTTTTTTTTTTTACAAGAGAACTGGAAGTGATACAACATTGGTACAATTGTTCCTCTTTGAACACCTAGCATCTAATATGAGGGGAATATTGCTTGTTGCCTCTGTCACCTCCTGATTTCCTAGATGTATTTGGCCGAGCTTCCAGGCTAGAGCTGATTTTTTTTTTTTTAATTCTCTGCTTGTGTTCTTTTTGAAGCTGAGATCTTTAACAGGATAAACTTAATACTTGTTCAAATAATCATTAATTCAATTAAAATAAAATTATCATCTTAAAAGTCCTCATCACACACACACAAAATTTTTTGCAGCTATGTATGTTGACGGATGTTAGCTAGACTTATTGGGGTGATCATTTTGCAATACATACAAATATCGAATCATTATGGAGTGCACCTGCAACTAATACAATGTTATATGTCAATTATACTTCAGTAAAAAAAAAGTATTTAAAAAAAAATCCCAAAACGTGGACCTCAGCACTCTCTGTTGTCAAGTAAATTTTAGTTTTTAAATGCTTTTTTCATACTTGGAGCTGCTTTTCAAAGTGGCTGATGTCCCTCACCCTGGACAAGCTTGGGAAACTGCTGGAGACACTCTGGATGCTGGGAAAGAGAAGATGAGGAAGTCCAAAACTGGCTGGACAGTTACAGTGGACATGGAATATCCAACTACTAAAGAGGTGCTGGAAGAAAAGATTCCAAATAACCAGCACCTTTCCTTACCTTCCACAGTAAATTTACCTCCTTCCTCAGTGCTGAAAGTGGATCCAGGGCAGATTGACATACACTCAGGTGCCTGCTTATTAAGAGAAGAGGTTGAAGTACATGTTCATGAAAGAAAAGTGTCTGTTTTATTGTCTCTCTAGGCTTATTCAGAAGACCCTAAGAAGACCATGTTTTTCTCAACCCTTACTCTGTCCAAAGAACCAGACTTCAGGTTATCTGCTGAAGAGTTTAGTACTTAGTCACAAATAATCAACCAATCAATGAAACAGCGATTGAGTGCTCACTTAAATGCAAGGGCTCTCTGATACAACTTCTGGGTTGAATATTAAGTGTAAGCTTTCTTCTTCTTTTTATATCTTGCATTCATTATTCCAAATTTTATCCTCTTAGTATTGCTTACACTTTGAATTATCCCTATTGGAAATTTTCTTGACTTTTCTTTCCCACCTCTAACCTACCTGCTCTGAATTTTCTTCTTTTTCATTTTCTTTCCATAAATCCATTATGCAAAGATTTTGTCAGGAAGCAAAGTAGAATTAGGATTCCTAGAGGTCTTTTTCAAAGTTATTATTATAATTATTCTATTGCCATTTTGAGAGCTCGTGCTATGTGCCAGACACTAAAAGATGCTCTGAATATATTAGTCATATAATCTCCATAAGAAAAGAGTATCACCAAAGCAGAGTTATTGTTATTTTACCATCAGTCAGTCACATAAGTATTATTTCTCTGGATCTGTGCTTATTCATCAGTTTAGTAAACAAGTAGAATGTGTGTACATTTTGTACCATGCAGTGTATGAGTGCCTATTGTGAAACAGTGATTAGCCACGTGAGTAACTGGTAGAGATCTATCCTTGGTATCTCATAAGATAAATACAGAGATGTCAGGAGACTGTTTTGAAGAAGGTAATACACATTCCTTTTTAAAAGAGGAGTTAACCAGATAGATAAGGTTGGTGTGGACATGGCCGTAGGAAGAGTATCCCAGGTGAATGGAAACAAATATGAAAGGTCTCAAAGACATAAAACATATATTTTCATGAAATTCAAAGACTGTCAATAAAAGGACGGTCAGAAAGAGCAGAAAGAGTCAGATCTTGAGAGCTGGCTAACAGCAATTTCTTTTTCCTCCCCAGCTTCATTGAGGCATAATTGACAAAAAACATTGTGCAAATGTAAGATGCATGACATGATGATTTGATATACGTATATAGTGAAGTGATTACCACAATAAATGTAGTTAACAAGTTTCTGAAGTCCTATAGATTCAGTTCCAAAATCCAAGTTCTACCCCTTGTTGCCTGGTATTTAATCTTTTTGTGCCTCAGATTTATACCTCTGTAACTGAGATCATTATAATACTTCCATTATAAAGTTTTATTATGGATTAAATTAGTTAATAGCTTCAAATATTTTACAATAGCCTCTATCATGTACAAATGCTATGTGAGTATTGGCTGCTATTATGCTCTGCTGAAGAGACTGAAGGGACAGGGTTATATTTAGATTTTTATTTTAATAGGATCCCTGTGGAAGAAATGAGAAGAATAGAAAGTGGAATGCATAACTTCCCTCAGTGAGATCAGACCAGTATACTATGTGGCTTAGAAATGTTGCATGGACCAATTAAGATGGTAGATGTGTGTATGGGGAAGAGGGCGTGGTTGTACCGTATTTTGCTGTATATAATGCACTCCTGTGTATACTGTACACCCACATTCTTGGTCCAAACTTTCAGGGAAAAAATCCTTCATTGTAATTTTTTAATTCAAATTTTTATTTGTTTACATTTAGGGGGTACTTATTTTCTGTATTATAAAGGAATTTCAGCATTTGTTTTTTGACATATTATGGTACAAGAAATTTTATGTAACAAATCATTGCAAAACACAGGAACAGATACAAGGTACAAGAAATTTTATGTACCGGTAACAAATTTATGATATTTACACATCATAGAAGGCCAAGAACTTTTCGTCATTCCAAGTTCCTCGTAAGTTCAACAAAACTGGTTATCATATTCCAGGGTACTATTTTGCACACAGATATCGTTATTGATTCCTAGAGTTACACTTTTAACTCATAAGCATAAATAAAAGAATTAAAAACACACATGGCAAAATATGGTAGTTTGTGCCTGACTCAGGAACTTTATCATATGGAAAAGGAAAATCTGTTCTGAAAGGGTGGCTGTATGGTGGTTCTGCTTACAGAAATAGGAAAAAGAGCAGGTTTTTCATTTGAACACCTTGATTTTAGTTGCCTATGGTACATAATGATAGATAGCTGGTAAGTAGTTGAAAATGTATGTCTGGAGCTCAAGAGTTAAATCTGATTAGGACATTTAGATTTGGAAGAGAGTCATCATGAGAAAAAAATTTTTGAAGTATAGTTTACAGAAAAATGTAGGAATCATAAGTGCACAGCTCAATGAATTTTTACAAAATGAAACACCCATCTCATCACTATATTTTAATATGCAGATAACTCAATTGAATATAGAAACTTATATTCTAGTCTGACCATGGTGTTTTAGTATAAGAAACACAGACTATAAATGAAATGAACTTCAAAATAGAGTTCTTGTGCTTATAAAACATTGGCAAAGATATATGGAGTTTAGAGAAACCCTTATTAAAATGCCATTTTATTTCCCTAACACTTTCTTTTACCCATAAAATCTCAATTTATCTCCTCCAAACTCTTCATTAGAACCCCAACCGTCTCTATAATCCTCTTTAAAAACTCTGTGAAAATACACATATCTATTCCTTAAGCAGTAATATGTTTCTCTTAATTGTTTATTTCTTCCTCTTTCTAATTTAATGTTTCACAAAAGTCAAACAATTAGGCTGTCCAAATCCTTTGAGAGAATGGATAAAGAAGTCAGAAGAGTCTTTTATAGGAAGAGAGAAAAGATTGGGAGCATTCATAGGAACAACATTTCATTTCCAAATATACATACATTTGTAAAGCTTTGAGAAGGAAGCTCTGGAAAACATCAAAAGAAGACATTGTAGCAGGACAAAGATAAACAAGGGACATCTGGAAAGGAGTTATAGAAATCAAGAGAGAAAGAAATTTCAGAGTAATGGAGGTGGACATCATTGTAGAAGGTTTCAGAGGTAATGTAAAATGATCTCCAAAATCTTTGAATTGGATTTCACAAAGTGGAAGTGTTTGGTGGTTTTAGTGGTTGCTTCCAATGGAATGACTAGAGAAGAAGCTAAATTCCAGTGAGTTGGGAAATGCATAAGAATCAAGAAGTAGAGGTAGAGAATTTAGATAACTTTTCAAAAGAAACTTTGTTATGAGGGTTATGAAATGAATAGTGAGATTTCTGGTGATAATGATGGTGGGGTTAGGGAGATGCAGATTAGATGGAGAGTTGCTCCTAAAGATCTGAGTGGCTTAAGTCAATATTTTCTTAAATGCTGAGGATAAAAGAGCCAACAGAGGGGGAGAAGGTAAAGATATATGAATCAGATAAAACAAGGTGCTTGAAGAAATGAAAATGTATGGAATCCAAAACAGATAGAAGGATTGTTATAGTCATGAGGAAGACTACTTCCTTCAGTGGGACAGGAAGGAGAAGTGGGTGTGACTGCAGACATATTAGGGGAGGGATCAGGGAGGTGAGCAATGCTTCCGTATGTTCCTTGCTGAAAAACCATTTGCTTGAAATCAGGTAGGTTGCTTACATGGGAAGTAATTCAAGGCCACTATCTGACCCTTTCCTAACCCCTCATACAACACCTCCAAAGGGAGGATAGTTTATGAATTGGTTAGAATGAATAAGCCTTGCTTACTTTTAGAAGTGGATGATGTGTTAAAATTTTAGTTTATCAGACTGGTTCTTTGTTTTTTACCCAAAGGGCTAGAACATTAAACAAACCAATGACCTACTCTGGTAGATAGACCTATTTTCTTTTTGTTTTTCTTCTGTTTCTTCTTGCCAATCAGCTAGAATGTAGAGAGTAGGGATGCTTGAGTTTGGACACGTGCCATATCACCTATCTTCCTGCATAACTGTTCTCTCCTGGTAGCTTCCTCTGGCTAACCCATCTTGTCAGGACCTGGTGAAATGGTCCCTTCATGAAAGAGATCTTCTCCAACCTTATATCTGAATCGTGACCAGTATTATATTTATGTGTCTCAACATAGCTCTTTTTTTTTTTAATGTGAAACAATTGTCAATATATATAATTGCATGTATTAGTATCGTTATTGTTTCAATGTTGCTTTTCCACCAGACTGTAAGCTTTGGAAAGGTAGGTACAGAATATATGTTACTTAAGAATGTATATTTAGCTTATAGCATATAACCATTCACATTTTAAACTTTCAGTACAAATTGTGTTGAATAAATTAGAGAATGATTAAAACAGAGTATGGTCTGCTTTAACATGAAGATATTTAAGCCTAACTACTTTGGGAAAAAATGAAGCATTTTTTACATGTTCCATTTTAAGGTTGCCAGAGCATTCCGAAATGTGGACAGAGATTCAAGTTGATAAAAAGTTTTATTGTAACTTTAAGTTCCCATTGTTCCCTTTATATTTAAAGCACATGTACACAGAAAGATATAGCAGTGGTCTACAGCAGGATTAATATAATCTTGATTCTTCTTTTTGTAATTCTACCAACAAGCACTATAATAAGAGTGTAGATTGAAAAACCAGTTGGGGAAAGGGGGCAATTGATCATTAATGATCTGGCTGACATAATGGAAAACATACTCATTAAACTTTAAGTGTTCACTGGCAATTTTTGATTGGAAATTTTAAATGACTTTCATAAACTACTAGGTTTTTTCCTCTTCTGTTTAATTGGATAATCTCATCATTACCCAATGCCATTTGTTTCCTTTTTGTACTCTCACTTGATTTACTGTTTCTTAGTTAAAAAGAATGCAAGCATCTGATTACAGACAGCCTAACCAGCTGAACACCAGACCAAACAGGAAAAGAAATGAGAAACAGACTAAAATTAATTTTTGATGTCTAACACATCATTATTCAGCAGGCACATAAGAAAGCGATTATTTTCTTAGTTAACTCAGGAGTGCTAGACCAAAAACTAAGAAAAAAAAATACTCTTTACACTTTTATTTGTTCATTTTTGTGTGTAAAACTTTATTTCAGAGCATTCAAGTGAACTCAAAATTGTCAAGCAACTTGGTTAAGGGGCATGAGCCCTGCTAGAATTAAGCCTTAAGTTACTGGGAATCTTAAAATAAAACGATATTGCATGTATTTTCGAAGGCCTTCCGCCTTACAAATAAGGAATAGATCAAAAGGAAAAACAAATTTTATTTAAATGAAACACAAAACAATTTCAAACATAGAAAGATTGTTTCTGACCTCTGAGTTTCTATAGGATAATAGCAGCTTCTTAACTCCTAATATTTCCACACAGAACTAAAACCCATAGACAACAACAAAATAGAACCACCCAAAACTTATGCCAACGGCATAACTGAAAGTCAAATAATACTACAATATGAATTTGTGATTAGTCATGCATCGCTAAATGGAGGAGATATTTTCTGAGAAATGTATCAATAGGTGATTTCATCATTGTGTGAACATCATACAGTGCACTTCCACACACTTAGATGGCACAGCCTACTGCACACCTAGGCTATAGGGTATAAGCTATTGTTCTTAGGCTATGAGCCGGTACAGAACATTACTGCATACAACCAATGAGATTAAATCAAGCACAAGGGAAAATGATGCAATCAAGAGACGTGGTAAATACAAGATGCAAGAGACAGCTACTGGTGTAACACAGCATGCTATTTTAAGGGAGACATATATATAAGGGAAACTTTATATATATATATATATATATATATATATATATATATATATATATATATATATATATATATATAGAGAGAGAGAGAGAGAGAGAGAGAGAGAGAGAGAGAACAACCTAAAATAACAATTAACTGTGTACATAAACCAGTAACATAGTCGTTTATTATCATTATCAAGTATTATGCACTGTACATAATCATATGTGCTACAGTTTAACAACTGGTAGTGCAATAGGTTTGTTGATACCAGCATCTCCACAAACACGTGCATAACGCATTACAGTATGACCTTACAGTGGTTACAAAGTCACTAGTGGATGGGGACTTCTCAGCTACATTATAATCTTACGGGACCACCATTGTATACGGGATCCGTCACTGGCTGAAACGTGGTTATGTGGCACATGACTATACTAGGAAAATATCTGAAACCAGCAGAACCTGCCTTGAGGCCAGGCTGAATGGGAGAGTCAGATGAGACTGCTTGAAAATCACAAGCATGCAGCAGGAAAATACAGGTGACAGAACACAGATCAATTTCTCTTAGAAAAACGAGGTCTTATTTTGAGTGGGGGAAATACCAAGAGCAGATGTGAGGCAAGAAGGATCAGATCACTGGCTACTGAGTATCCAAAGGAAGGAACCTAAACATGCGGGTCTGGAGGTAACAGTCTTAGAAGGGCAGCGCTTCTGGGGGAAAGGGGCAACAGAGAAGGGAGTAAACATCCCCTGGACTTTTGAAAACAAAGAGAAAGAATTAAGTAAATGAAGGGGATGAGGGGTCCTACAGAAACAAAAAAATAATGCAGTATCAGAAGATACAACCCTCCCTTAATTGTGTCAATCATTAAAGAAACTACACTTCACTGTAGCAATTATATTCTCACTGGGAGAGAATTTGAAAAACAGAGTGAGACATGATTGTGGGGTTTTGACATGTTGACCTGCCAGTACCTAAGAGTACTGGCACTGACATCATGGTTTTGAAATATCATTTCTTGCTAAAAGGAGCCAGAGCTCCTTGGGGATTCTGCTGATTATTTGAAAGGTCAGAGAAAACATAAGGTGAACCAGAAAGTAAAGAAGTATTCATACACAAATGAGGCCATAGCAAAAGGACTCAGGAGCTAGCTTGAAGGTGTGTCCAATAGATAAATTTGGTGGAACTTTAGCATTAATGAGAATAATGAGAGTGGTGAATTACAATACATTAAAAATGAAATATACCCATGTATAAGAAGTATTCACAGTCATTTTGAAAAGACAGGAGGTAGAAAAAGTAGGAAATGATCTCTTAAACAAATGATATCATAACAATGATCAGAAAATTAATATAGAAAGAATTCCAGAGTTAGAAACTGAACTGTTTTGTAATCCCTGATATAAGACAGAGGGTGCAAAAAAAATGTATACACATTTTAAGGAAAAAATTATATTAACATTACGCTGATGGTAACAACTTTGAGCCCCTCTTATAACTGCAGAAGTCAAAAGTGACTTGTATTCATCTTTTGTTATCAGTATATATCGAGTATTACAATCTTAATACAGTTTTATCCTTTCTTAAAATGTGTATATATTTTTTGGCACCCTCTGTATGTTCAGGTAAGGATCGATGACTGAAACCATATGGTAAAAAACGGGAGAGCAGGAGGTTCAAAATCCTTCAGATTCTTATTAATTACAAATGGAAAATGTGCCTTTACAACAGAGATCGGTGGTCACCTCATAATCACTAACAGTGTTCTGACCTGACATTATGTGTCTATTGATGAGATGCAGAGGAAGTTACACATCATCATCCATCTGCTGTCCTTGCCAGAAATATTTCTTCTGAATCTAAATGTGGAAACACATTCAGATGAACCTTGAATGTGAAACATACTGAAGAGCAACTGGCCTTGACTCTGCAAAGGACCCAATGCCATTAAAGGTACAGGACAGTTAGATCAACTCTTCCGGATCACGGAAGACTCAAGAGCCATCAGAGCAAAATATGAAAGTAGAACTGGATTGAATCAAGGTGGGAAACAGCACATTTTGGGGGGAAATGAGGAAATATTTAGTATTGTGAGAATGGAAAAATAAATTTCCCTTTCCCCTTCTAGGTTCTTGGCTAAGACCCACCTGTAATAAAAGACAGATTAACAGGAAAAAAACAGAAGTTGAATAACATGGACACCTCCTGTATACTAGGGAGAGACGCAGGGAAACTGAGTAATTCCCAGAAATGGCCCAGGCCCTCACCTTAAATACCATCTCCAGCTCAAGACCAAGGAAGTTATGTGAAATTAGCAGGAAAGCACAGTGAACAAGGGTAAGGTTGTTATGCAGACTGAGGTCCTGGCCTTCTCCATGGATAAGAGCTGTAGTCATCCCACTCTCCCTGGTACAGAGGAGAGACACCCTCACAAATGGAAATTTCCCTTATAGATGGAAATGTGCCTTAAGAAAGCGTAAGTTCTAGGTTTTCAGAGTTCCTCCTGTGTCTGCTGTTTCTTAAAAATGGCTATCCTAAAATAATATGCCAGAAAGTCATATTTGGGGTGGTAGATTTTGCTCCCCTTTTGCATAATGGTTAATAGAATTGGATTAATGCTAATTTTCTTAAAGTGTGGTAACTGTGATATGGGTTTGAATCCTTATTACAGGAAGAGGCATAATTAAGCATTTAAAGGTAAAATACCATGTCCTCAGGCTAATTTTAGGTTGTTCCATAAAAGACAGGTGTTGAGTGTGTGTGTGTGTGTGTGTGTGTGTGTGTGGACAGAGATGAGACAGAGAGACAGAGAGAGACAGAGAGATGATTAAAAATTAATGTATGTATTTTTTATGGTGGCCTTTCAACTTTCAACTTTTCTCTGGGCTTGAAACTTTTGCCAAAATCTAAAACACAATGAAAGATTTAGTTTCAGTGTTTATAGGCATTGTCAACTATATGTTTATTTATGAATCATTGTACAGTTTCAAGATTTCATCTCTTTTCCCTATATAGTCATATCTTAAACATCCATGGGACATCAGTTGAAGGAAACACTGTATGCATGAACGCCAGGGCGTTGTGTGTACTATCAGCTCATGTTTCTTTGCTACGTATGTAGACTGTTCTCGAGGAATCTCTCTGTGGACTCGAAGGATGTTCTGATATTTGCAGGCAGTTCTCTCCTTGTGTCCACAAAAGAGGTGTATGGTAATCACAGCTGACAATGAAAGAGAGTTTCCCTTAGAATAGACTTTGAAGAAAGGTTCACATGCTTTTAAAGAACAGTAGTAAAATTAATGCCACAGTAGGTTGATGTCTGATTTTGGATTTTCTCAAGTCTTCTGACCATCTATCTCTAATGTATATCAAAGAATTACTGTAATGTGGTATCCCAGTTAAACTTGTATAACATATGGATTTTCATACATTATTTCAATTGTTTCTTCTCCATATACTATGAAATCAGTTATGAGGATACTGAATAATGACAGATTTTACTCAATCTCATAATAACATTAGGCTTAATATTCCATTGGTATATTCTACAAATTTTGCAGTTTTTGAAAACAACTAACCAAATCAGATGTATAGAATGGGTTGAAACAGGAACTAAATGATCTGGTTAGACATATTCTAGCAAGACTTAGTAACTGAAAGGGACTATTTTCAATGAAAACTATTATTTTGTAATTTCATTTTCATTGTTAAAACATGTATTTCATGTCCATTATTTTTCCTTTCGCCTCCCACACTTCAGAAATCTTGTTTTTCTATCCCAGCAAGTGGCCTGCTTTGTAATGGGATCTCAGGTACAATTCTGATACCATTTCTTCTGTCATAACAATTGTGCATCTACTCTCGCCTCTTTTATACATTACACTCTTACATTAATAGATTGCCTTTGCATGCCAAATACTTAATAGTCTCTCATATAAGTTATATGTAATTGTGCACAAATAAATAGTTATTCCTAAATGCTTTGGTCCCACCACTGTTACCTTATGACACTTTCACTAGTGTTTATTTGCAAAAAAATAGGTTTACAGGATTCATGTCAGAATCACAGTTCAGAAAATGCCACAGTCTGCAATTTTCTGGAAGGACATCTCTCAAAACAAGTTTTACCAAATATGATGATGCTAGTCAAATATGCCTTGTGTTGCTAATAGTCTTTAAGATAGGTTTCTAAATGTGGTACATATTATTTTCACAAATATTAATTTTTAGGCACACTGTAGAATGTTATACAATTTATAGTGGTTCGCTTCTTGGAAGGAAAATATGCTATTTTGTGAGGAGTTTCTATTTATGATAATGGCATTAGTTTGGAAAGCATGTTCATGTGAATTATTCATGTCAACATATGTTTAATGTGTACATATTGTGTTCCATTTACAAGGTTATATACTAGAGATAAATAAATAAAAAGCAGAAGAGGAGAAAGCATGATCCAAGACTCAAGGAGTTAATGAAGGACACGAATCTACCACGATTTTCTAAAACTTTCACTAAATACAAACTATTTCAAACTTAGAAAAAAGACATCAAAGTATCACTAGACTATCCAAAACACAGATTCAGATGTGATTTTCCCATATTTGATGGATATATTTTTGTTTTAGAAATAAAATGATACTAGCAATCCACTTTGAGAGCCCTCAAATTCCAAGACATTTCCCTTACTGCTCAGTGTTGCAAATTGTCTAAAGTTTGACTGTACTCTAGCATCCATGTTTTTTACAAATCAAGACATTTGTTTGCAGTCAGAGCAATGTTCCTGTTTTGTATATTTTAACTTTACATTAATAGTATATTTCCTTTTGAAATTTGCATTTTTCATTCAATGTTATATTTTCCCCTCAAGAGATTGGGAGGTTATCTATTTTAATTCTAAGTTTTTAGTAGTTGAAATGCTAACGTGCCTACTGGAATGATCACAGTCTTATGCTGAGCACCTCTACCCCGTCCAGAAAAAAAAAAAAAAGAAATTTCCAAGCATTTGTTCTGATTGTATTTTATATCATCTTCCACGTAATTATTGTCTAGATTTTAATGGCTCTTTATTTTTGACTCAGCTCCCAAATTAGCCACACAATTACATGATGTTTAACAGTTAATCCTTTTTGGGTTTCACTATGTAAATTTCTATGCCCAATATTGTTCCTTAATCCCACTCCTTCTCTATAGATTCAGTTCCTTTCAGTAAGAAATCGATTTCTTGTAAGTTCTACTGGTGAGGGTCTATAAATAGAAAGCTCTATCTTTGTCTGAAAATGTCATTTCCTTCATCTGTTCATATGGTTGGTTGAGTATTGCATTCTAGGTTAAGAGTGATTTCTCCATTAGCAATTTGAGGAGGGTATTTTTGTTTTTTTGTTTTTAGTTATCTTCGGGAATCTGGTTACTGATGAGAAGATTGCTACCCGTCTAATTGCTCTTCTTGTTTGGTATTCTGTCTTTCTTCCAGGTTGCTTTTTAGATTTTCTTCTTTGTCACTAATATGCTGTGATTCACCACATGATTTTTAGCCTCAGAAGACAGAGCCACAAACCAAGCATTTATGTGCCATTATTTAATTAGAGTACAATCCAAATGAACAGGATTGCAGGGCATAAGCAGTGAAGCAGGGAAGGAGGATGATCCAATGTGAAAATGCAGAATCAAGCTGAGACCTGACCCCTAGCAGTCCTATAAACTGGATCTCGAAGTCATGGGGAAGGAATCTGAAGAAAGGAGAATTAATTCACCCAGGACCTCAGCATGGGCGGGCACTGAGAATTTGCTTTGTTAGTATCCTCACCTGCTGCAGTGACTAGAGAGGTAGGGGGTATGTGTAGTGGCATCATGAATAATGAGAAACTGTCAGCTTGTGCACCACAGTTCCACATTGATTTAATGTGAAACAAAGGAAGGGTACAGCTGAGGGTAAGGTGTCTGATACAGATGTATTGTTATATACTTGGTTTACTAACCCGGGATGCTATGTATATCAATCTGATAATTTATTTCTAACTTCACGCCTAAAAAATATTCAAGTATTTCTTCAAATAATTATTGCACTTACTTTATTCTCACCTTCTGACAATATTATTAAATGAATGTGAGTGTTCATTTTGTTTTTCATTCCTTTAGCATTCATATTTTCATTTAAACTCATTGTAGTTTTCGGATTTATTTTCAGTTTATGAACCAACTTCAGTTTTATCTAATGTCTTCTTTAAGCTTTCTATGGAGTATTGAATTCCAGTGAGCACATTTTTTATGCTTTTTTTCCATATCAGTGAGATGCTCATGTCATTTTTATCCTTCATTCTGTAAATGCGGTATACTGTCTTGATAAATTTTCATGTGTTGAACCATCCTTGCTTTTTGGGAATAAATCCCTCTTGGTCATGGTGTGCAATCCTTTTCGTGTGGTGTTAAATTCATTTTGGTAGATGGATTGTAGCCTGTTTTTGCCAGTTCCAGCTTGTCTTTGATCTCTCCACTTCACATCATCTCCCATTTCTGACTGCCAGCCCTGCTGATTTCAGGACAGGCTCCAGAGTCAGAGCGAATG
The DNA here is from genome assembly GCF_036562045.2 of Rhinolophus sinicus. Classification (NCBI taxonomy): domain Eukaryota; kingdom Metazoa; phylum Chordata; class Mammalia; order Chiroptera; family Rhinolophidae; genus Rhinolophus; species Rhinolophus sinicus. The sequence goes on along the minus strand of NC_133768.1, from coordinate 27,766,819 downwards.
GATTTACATAGAATGCTTAACCAATTCGCACTATCACATAAGGTTTAATCCGTATAATATTCTTTATATCACTAAGTGGTTCTACTTCTCTGATCAAACCCTAATACAAATATTATCTAATATTATTACACATTCTAATCAAGGATACAGGAGAAAGCCTAACTATAAAGTATAGGAACAGAAAGAAAACAAACAAAGAAACATATACATTAATTTTTGAATGATGTTTTGAACACAAATATGTGATAAAAATTTAAAACGCTGGATGAAATGGGTCACATTATAGTAAAATATGTATTACTAGAATTATTGAAGAAGAGTGTGAAAAACAAAAGAGAGCCCTATCTATTAAAGGACTTTCATTGCTATTGCTGGTGAATTGCCCACATTTCCATATGGTTTGACTTGGAGATCCTACCTCCATATTCTAGTGTTGGGCATGTGACCAAGACCTGGGCAGTTAGGATTCCCTGGACTTGGGGGCTAAACAGAAATCCAAAGCTGAGTCAACCTGTTGTATAAAGGCTCTCTCTTTGCCTGGGTTCAGTACATTGGTAATATATGAAAATAGGGTTGGGTTGGTCATCCACCCTTGCCATCCTTGGGGGAAAGCTTTCCCAAAAGAACAAAACACCTCAGAAAGAGAAACATCTAAGACAGAGAAAATTACATTTTCTACTCACATCCTTTGGGCTCCCATACATACCTGTGTCTGAGGCTATAAGCAGTCCCAAACTTCAGAGTATTGTCAGTCAATAAATTGATTTACACTTTGAAACTAATTTGTAAGGAATTCTCTAAAATTACAACTCCTGACAAATGTAATAACCATGATAGCAATCGTGTAAGACTTCCAAGAAGTGAGTTTTCTTGCAAACATGTAGTGATGGGTATATACACTTTCAAATTCAAATACTCTGAATCTCTTTTCCTATTGCTGAATTTTAAAATTCATTTTTATTGGATTTTAAAATACAAAAGAAAATAGGCTCTGGTTCAAGATGTTCGTGGGCAGGAGCATACACAGCCATTAACTTGCCATGAATAAACCATCATAATGATGGTGAAATATGACAGAAAAGGAAGCCCCATAGTAAAATATGCAACGAGGGAGCTTCAGCTTAGGGCCTGTACATGTGTCTGTCAGGGAGGCAGAGTTTTTCCTCTACCTGTCAAAGTTCTCCAGGCCGGTCTAATAATTAAACTCACAGAAAACAGATTAACAAGGGAAAATCAATTTAATTACATATGTATGGGAACCCCCAAGAGATGAGCCTTTCCAGCAGTCATGCTGCTCATGTGCCATCCTGAGCTGAGGAGAGGGGGTAGGAGTGTGGGGCTTCAAAGGGGACGGATACATTTCACAGGGAGATGGAAGGAGCAAATGTGTGGTAAACAAATGTTGGTCCTGCCTGGCAGAGACAATGGGACACAGAGAGGACTTTGATCCCCAAGCCTCCAGCTCCCCCCAGCCCACCACACCTAACCCATATCCTCTGCGGTTATCTCGGAGATGAGCTCCCTTCATGCTCTAGGTCCTCTTTCTAAGTTCTCTTTGGCAGCAAAGGGGGAGGTAAAAATCAAAACGTCTAGGTCCTCTGTTTCTTAAAATAATCAGCCTGAAATAATCCTCATGCCAAAGAGACACATTTTGGAGTGGCACATTTTGTTCCCCGACATGCCCCACAGCTCTGCTGAGTAACTCAGGACAGCAAAAGGGAGAAGGGGACTGAAAGTGTATGTGGGGCAGTCATTCCACCTACAGCTTTCTGCTTCCAAGCTGAATGGCTGGCAGAAAGGCATTTAGACACCCATTTACCAATTCTTTCTCTTAAAAGGGAGTGTTTCCTTTAAAGAAATGAAAAGACTATATCCAGGGTGAACTACATAGGCCAGTATGATTGTTAATGTCCCAGATCAGAGCCTCATTCTTTCAGCATTTATAGGTCTTCAGAATAGTGGCAGGTTCTTGGGGAATCTGTTCTTGGGGAAATTATGCCTTTCAGCAGCCAAACCCTAACCACACACGCAGAGCCCATAGCCCCCTTTCTTCACTATGAATAGAAAACAAAATATTACTAGACGTTAAGAAGAATGTAAACTCCTAGAAAGCAATGGTTTTGTAATTTTCACTACAATATTCGTTGCACCCAGAATACTGCCTTGCCCAGAGTAGGTACTCTATAAATATTTGTTGAGATGTTTGAGAAAGGTGCGATGTAAGAGATTATAAGATAAATATTTGAAATAGAAAAATAAATCATAGGAAAAATAGGAATAATTCATGGAATAGGAAAGAACTTCAAAAACTCACATGAGAGAAATATGAGTCAATGTTACATCCATATCAAGTGGAGATGATGCTATACAAAGAATAATGAAAAGATAAAGATAATGGAAATTATTATACTATTTCAGATTCGAAAGCAATGTCAAAAGGAACAGATCCATTGCAAATAGCCACTAGTAATGCAATAGGTAAATAGTATATGTGATACCTGTAATATGGAACTCTATGCCACAGTTAAAAAAAGAAAACTCTATTTATATATACTGAGAAACAGCAATCTTCATTTAGATCTTTTACACTGAAAAAGCAAGTTGCAGAACAGTACACTGAAAAAAAGTTCCCATGGATGAAAAAGTTTGGGATGGATATATATCATAGTGGTAACTGTGATTAATTTAGTTAGTATAAGGGAAAAGTGAGAGAAATGGAACTCGAAATTTAAATGAAAGTGATCTTAGAAAAGAGTAATTCATTTGTATTTTGTTTTTCTAATGACCAGAATATACTCATTCATCATTCCTTGTTTAAACCTAAAGTTTTAACACAAACTTGTTTAAATACAAAATTTTAAAATTTCATGTACAAATTGATGAATTATAATTTGAAAACATTTTCAAAGTGTTTCTTTTTCTGGGTAAAATATAGAATACATTTAGCTCCTAGAGTAGTAAATATCAATGGTTAAATCACCGTGAAAGAAATTGAAAAATGATTCAGTATATCCATAAACAAACAGTGAATATGTTTGTTTTCACTTTCATTTTTTTAGTAAGCAAGAAATTCATATTGTTCAAAGTACAGAGCACTCAAAATTAATATAAATTTTTACTGGGGTTTTTGGGGAAGCTTTAAATTCATTTTAAAGAAGGAGCATATTTCTTACATTAGCATCTTTGTTAATACAGGAATTAAAATTGGAGGCCAAGCTGAAAGTCTATAAAAATAAGTCCAAGCAGCATGTATTCTATTCATCCAGGGGTGGTAAAAATACTACTCTTAATAGTTTAATCAGCCTCGTTATATTCTCAAAAGTTACCTTGCAAAATTCAATATCCATTCCAATTTTTAATTTGAAAATTATTAACACTTTTTTTTAACATGATGGAGATTATCTTCTTTAAACAAACAAGGAAATTTTCGTTTATTGTTAGAAAATTGGTAGAATTCCTCTTTAATTGGAAGCATTAAGAGTGTGCGAGGCATGAGTTTCAATACTATATACAATGTTAACTAGGAAGGTTTTATATGAAAATCACTATATATATTTCAGAAGGATTCAAGTGTTAAATGAATACATATTTATCTGATTTCTAAATGAGGAATTACCTTTTATGTATATGAGAAATGGAAGAAGTAATGGAAAAAATGACAGACTTAACATTTTACTGTATTACCTGTAACCATTCACAAAATCATAAACTTAGAAAGGCAGATGACAAACTGTGCAACATGTGAGCAAGCTCTATGACAAGGTAATAATAGTGCACACATATAATATTTTGAGTACATATATACTATATATGATATATATTCAAAATTGATATGATCTCATATGAAATAAGAAAAATATCTGTCAAACTACTTAAAAAGATGGCAGGTTTAACCAGACAGTTCACCAATTCCAATGGTAATATACCAAATTAATTTTATTTGATTATTAGTGAGTCTAAATTAAAGCAATGAACATTACCTATTATTTGAGAAAGAACTGTTTCTTTTGCTTTTTCTTTTCTCCTTCCCTTCCTTTCCTTTCTTTTCCTTTTTTTTTTTTTTTTACAAAGAGTATTTTTCCCCTTTGCTGTTTTTGTTACGATAAGACAATGTTGGTAATAATATACTCATTTGGTAACTATGGCAAATTGTTGGAGAGAATGCAAATTGCTCCCACTTTTTGATGTTTTGACATTATATATCAATGGCCTTAAAATGGTTCATAGCCTTTGACCTCGTAATTTCTACATCAATAAATTTTTTAAGTAAATATGTAGATATAGCCACAAAGATTTTTTTATTGTTACTTAAGATAAAAATATGTAAACATTTCTAATGTTAAAACAGTATTCTAATTTCTAATGAATTGATTAGCCATATTTATTTAAAATGACCCTTTTATTTAAAATCATGTTTTTAAATAGAATATTTTACATTTAAAAAATCTATTTAATTATATTTAAACTAGAGAAGCTTTTTCAAGTGGACTCTTGGCATTCTTTTCTTCTGGAAATGTTCTATTTTTCTGGCTTGTGTCACATCATACTTTTATGATTACCTTTTTACCTCTCTTTTTTCTATCTCGATTATCTTTGCTATCTTTTTTATACAGGTAATACCTTATACTTCTTGGATTTCAATTTGCATCTTTGTTCTAATTTTAGAAGTTTACTTGCTATTCCATGATAACTAAACATTGCCACAAAAATATATATGATGAGTTTGACATCTCAAATCTCAGAGATCCCAGCTCAGTTGTCACCTGTCCCTCTACCATGACAAACCTGTTATATTGCTTTTCTTTTATCAGTGGAACCTCCCCCCATCCACTTAGCCACCTACACCAGAAAGTTGAGATTCTCTTCAAATTATCCATGCAGCCACCAAATTTGATTGTTTTTTTAAATACTACATCCACATCTCAACTGCCACACCAATATTTCAGGACCTTATACTTTATTGATGCAATTAATGTCATAACTCCATAAATGAGTCAGTTTAACTTTTCTACAATCTATTCTGCACACACCTGCTAGTATGATCATTCTAAAAATTGAATAATTTTATTCCTCTTACTAAAATTACATTGACTGTGCATTGCTTAGAAGATCTAGCTCAACTCAGTGTGATGCACAGAGCCACTTGTTCCCTCTTTGGCCTCATCTCTTCATGTTTTGGTAATGTCCTTAGACCTCTTCCTCTTCAACTCCAGAGTATGATGATTTAGTCACAGTGTAGTGCTTACTGGTTCTTGAATTTTCAACGCTCTGTTATGCATCTCTACTGTTGCATGAAGTGTTTATTTTGCTTAGAATTAATTAATGACAGCATTTCATTAGCTAATTAATTACTACTAGTCCTACAAGATAAAACTCAGATACCACTTTAACTGTATCTGAATCTCTATCAGTGCATCTATCACATAGAGTGTCATCATATGTTTATTCATGTAGCTTCTTTAAAATTCAATACATTTCTTGTAATGGCTCTGCGTGATGTCAGAGGGATAGTGGATAGGGGGAGGAGGGTTCACACAATGTGAGGGATATAAATGATAAACATCTAAGTATTACTTTGTCTTGTGCACCTGAAACTAATAAAAAAATTCAATACATTTCTTAATGATAAGCACTATACTTCTTAACTATAACCCTCGCACCCAGCATCAGGCGGAACATTCGGGGTAAGTATACAGATGCTCCTTGAATTACAATGTGGCTGTGTCCTGATAAACCCATTGTAAGTTGAAAATATTGTAAGCCAAAATACATTTAATGCACATAACCTACTGAACGTTATAGCTTAGCCTATCCTGCCTTAAACATCTTAAATAGCTCAGAACACTTATATTAGCTTACAGTTGGGCAAAATCAAATCGCTGCTGCAGCCTAGCATGATGAGAGAGTATCGTAATGGATATTGCTAGCCCAGGAAAAGATCAAAATTCGAAATTTGAAGTACAGTTTCTATTAAATGTATATGGCTCTTTGCACCATTGTAAAGTTGAAAAATTGTAAGACGAAACATCGTACATCGGAGATAGTTTGTATATGTGCTGAATGCATGAAATAATGATTTGGAAAAGGTTTGGCAGATGTGATAACGTAACAGGCAAGAACTACTATACAAATATGTTAAGTTAGAGAAGTCTAGGCTGAAATAGATCAAATCCAGGATGCTAGGTAACAATATTATAATAAGTTTTCTTTGGAGAGTAAAGGGTGCAAAATAAGTCTGGGATGCTGAGATCAGCCAAAAATTCTCTTTGGGCATGGGGGGTGGGGGATATGTATGTATGTATGTATGTATGTATGTATGTATGTATGAATGTATGTATGTATGTACGTATGTATGTGTGTATGCTGGTAACAGTTCTAGTTTTCAGAAATGTAGTAGTAATAAAAAAAGATCTTTTGAAGGTTTTATTTTGGGGTAGGAGTGGGGAAGAAAACAAGCACACAATAAATAATAAATGTTTTAGATAGTCACAAGTGCTACTAATGAAAAAAAAAATATCCTGCCAGAATAAAATATGACAAAACTGAGGTGGTGGATAGCTGTGTTGTGATTAGTGATGTCACAATGGATAAAGCGACCCGAGTTGGCTGATAATTAGTGTCTGTCCTGCATGAATGGTGGATAAGAGAAAAAGGGATGTCCATAAAATGTTTTTCCAACCCCCATTTTTGCAATGATGTTAAAGATGCTGGCTTAATGACTAAAAATGGAGAGTTTCAGATATTACAGAAAGGATCGTCAAGCCTCAGTGAGCATGGGAAAGAATGCTCCCATCTTAAGTGAAATTGCAGAAAATAAATATAGTTCAGATTTCCATTCATAATTTTCACACCAGAAAACATCTCATAGAAGGGACTGCACGTTCACCTCTCATTAAAGATGTAAAATGTTTGCATAATTATTATAATGAGGATACTGAAGATGAAGATACTGAAGGTCTCAAATTACACTGACAACAGGTGATATTACTCAACAGAAACATCTCATTTCTTTGTGAAATTTCTAGTACTTGCAGTGTTTTGATGGTCATATTGTTAAGTGCTCAAGCTTGTTTGTACTTACTAAAGAATCTTTTACACTTAATTCTTCATGGAAGATTGAGAGCACAACTCATTTTCATGGTTAGCCAAAAAAGGTACACTTTATATTGCTATCAAAGACCTACCTATTGGCTATAACTGTTTTCAAAAAGAATTTCTTATTCAGATGAGGTGTTTTTTTTTTGTTGTTGTTGTTGTTGTTTTTTGGAAATAGGCCAGAATAACACATATTTTTTAAAAGCTAGAGAGAAAATTAATCAGATGGAAATATTTGTGCTGACAATCACACATATGATTGATACTGTTGATTTAAACTGATAGGTTGTAATGTACGAGTAAAAAACAGACCCGGTGGAGCTGGGACGCTTCAGATTCACATCTTCCCAACTTCTGACATTTAGCAGGGCAGATACAGAGGAATGTGATTTGGGAAATCGATATAATATGGTAGTCACTCTGAGACAAAAATAAGTGGCTACATAGTTTGAAAGTCAGGCTATTAAATTGGGTTTATGATATGCGCAACATACACTACTAGGCGGGATAGGCTGATGTGAAGCAAAGTTAGAGCAATAACATACGAGTGGTTGTTCAAACAGGAAGGATATTGTCCTTTTGGAGCTTCAGTAGCAGGAATTAGGTGGGTATTCCATTCTAGGGGAAAATGGTGCTCATAGGTCAAGTAGCACATTTTCTGCAGGCCCAAGAATATAATATGGTTGTAGTGGGCCTAGAACCAAGACATTGAGCCATTGACTTGTCTAGGACTCATTATAATCTTTTTCTGGGTTCAGGATAGATCCTAGGAAAAGTTGTATTAGTTTTGTGTTGCTGCGTTAGAAATTAGCACCAATATAGTGGCTTAAAACCACCTTCATTAGCTCCCAGTTAGGTTGGAGTATTGGCATGGAGTGACTACGTCCTCTGTTCAAGGACTTAAAGTCCTGAAATCAGCATTAAAAGCTGTGGGGACAGAGCCAGGAGTGCAGTTTCCAGGCTCTTGGCCTCACATGGAAAGGTGCTGGCACAGGTAGTAAATGGCCATCAACTGTGATTGGATGGCCATCAGCTGTGGCTAGTTGGCCGTCAGCTGTAACCAGTGAGCCACTGGCCACTAATATAACTGCCGTGGCTACGCTAGCAGAAAAGTGGGGGCTGGCAAGAAGATGGCGGCTGAGCTAGCAAGCGGTGGAATGTGGATTGCGGATTGCAGAGAGGCGGATTGCAGCTAGCAAGTGGGGAGTCGGTGGGTTAGCAGAAAAGCGGACAGCATGTCACGCATCGTGTGAATCCAGCCTCCAGTGAGAGTACAGTGGTATGACTCCCCTACCTATGGCTCCGTGGGTGTTCCCTTTTTGGCCTCACCGTGTCCTGTGTTCTTATGTGGGGAGCGGGAGCTGAGACCCCGCATGACACCTGCATGACACATGGCACAGCGAGCAGGATCTCCCACATGATACCCTGCATGACCAAAGCCCTATCTGATAATTCTACCATCTGTTTCATCTTGGGGTTGGCATCATTTGTCATTTCTCTTTCAAATTGTCATGTATCTGGTTCTTGGTATGAAAGGTGGTATTTTATTGTCTATTGAACATTTCAGCTATTGTATTAGGATACTTTGGGTCCTATTTAAAGTGTTTTTGTAAGATTTAGCAGGCATTCACTCTGTTTAGGTTTGGCACACCGTTCCTTCTCTACTTTTGTGGACTGGTTCCATGACAATCTAGTTTTCAGAACGTTTGTGGTACTATTTCGGTCTGTTTGATTTATGTTGTGCAGATGGGGTCCATGTTCATGTTGTGCTTCCCCGGGACAGGTTACCTGGTACTTGTAGGTGGGGGAGGGGAATCTCTGATCCACTTGGATTAAGAGCACTTCCTGGCCCAGGCATTTTTTGCTGTAGGATCTTCCCTTCATTGAAGGGATGGAGGGTGCTGACCAGGTTGAGAGCTTTTTGTGCTGGGATCCCTGTTGCGAGGATCAGCAAGTTGCCTGGTGTCTCTTACTAGGGTAGAGGAGTCTCAGGACTTCTTGAAGAGACCATTTTTCAAGTGGGAGCTTTTTGTGGGAGGATCACTTTCACTGGTACCGTTTCACTTTCACTTTTCCCTTTAGATTAGATTCAGACTGTTATTCAGATTGGCCACCAGTATGTCTGGGTGGGGAAAGGGGGGTCTCAGGGCCAGTGGGGAAGGAGAGCACTTTTTCCTGGTCACTTACTGTCAGCAGGGCTTCCAATTGCTCTTCCTTGCAACTTCTGCAGGGCTCACCTGGTGTTTTCATTGAGACTTCAGTTTGATCTGGTAGAGGGAGAGCCTATTTGAGCTGTTTTCTGTTACTAAACTGGGAATTAGGAAATGCTGGGCCTGGTCACCTTTTTTCTGATAAGATGCCCTGCCATGAAGTTGTTCATCTATTCGGAGGGTCCCTAGCCAATTCGCCTTCTTTAAACCTTTCTAAGTCCTCCTTTGGTTGTCTTATTTCTAGGATATATAATTGTACTTATAGATGGGGAGCAGGGAGAGAGGAGTATAAACCATCTTATCTGGCTGGACTGGAAGTCCTCTCTGTGCCTTTTAAGTGCTCATCTAATTAGGTCAGGTGCACTCTGGATAATCTCCTAATCAACTATGCAATGTATCATAATAATTGGAATATATTCCATCACATTCACAGGTCTCATACTCAAAGGGAGGGGCTACTACAAGGGTCATTGTAGAATTCTGTCTACCACAGAAGACGTATGTGAATGTACTGAAGTATTAATTAGGCAGTTATCATCCTTTGGAAGTTCAGAACCTGTTAAGATAGCGAGAAAGCCAACTACGGTTATAAGTATTCTGCTTACTTTAAATGAAGTAGATCTGGTACCAGAAATACTTAATAAAAACCAGAACATTCACACAACGTTCAGAGTTTAATATTCACACAGATGAGTTTAACATTCACACAATGTTCAGAATTTTAGAGGACTGATCTAAGTCTTCATTTCTGGCCACGCAAGTATCTTCTGTGTGAAAAATATACTAGCTCAAAGATGTATTAAAAGACTTCACCACGACTCCCCAATTATATTTTACACTTCTATGCAATTACAGTGCCTGTCAGCAATTCACATAAGAAGTAAAGGTCAGTGATGATTCTGACTTTAAATTTTTAGAACAGGTTTATACTTAATACTGTACACATTTATATAGGTTGCACAAAATTTATGACTGTTATGACTATTGCTTTAGGTTTTAATACAATGTACTCTCACTTAAACCAGGGTTGAAAATTTTAAGCAAAATTTGCTGAACTGGTCAATATACACACACACACAAAAACTTAACTAAACTAAACAAAAAAGAGTTTTCAGGCTACATTAGGAGAAAAATCCTTCACTGTGTTTGAATTGCAAAGGAAACATGACCTAAAATTTGATTTCAAATAGTCATGGTGATGCATGGGGTGATACTTTTACTAGGAACAATGAGAATTGAACTCCGGGTTTTGAACTCAGGTTTTACTTTTAAGTCTTTCAGATTGCAACTTGGGAGTCTCCAAGTAGCAATTGGGTACTTTGTATCATTCACACAAAGGTTAAGTAAGAGGCATATATAAACCATAAAACCTTTTAAGAGAAATAAGGATTCATTTTTTAAAATAATTATATGAGCGAAACTTATATACAAAAAGAATTGAAACTTGAATATACTTATGAAGCAAAAATTAAAGAAATACCTATACAACCCTTTTTCTTTAGTTGTTTACAATCACAGCAAACCAAACTGGGACAAGTTTAAGAGAAAGGTAATTAAGTTCTAAGGGTTTGTTATATCATTACTTCTAAAGACGAACTGTACTTGTTCTCTCCTTTATCCTACAAGATCTGAGTAAATGAAAGGCAAATTAAGAGGGTTGTTAAAAAGCCGAGTCAAAGAGCAGCAAATGGAGAACAAAAGGAAGAGACAAGAAAGCACAGACAGACTGGGTTTGAACAGAGTTGGGAATGCTGGTTGTGGTAGATGGTCTCTGATTTGCACGTCAAGTACACTTCCCATCCTTTTCTACTCTGCTCTATGATTTCAGGAGGCTTATCTTTACTAGCTTCATCAATCAGTCAGTCTCTCTTGCGCTGTATCTTCCGGTTGGGTTTGCCTAATATGAACTACCAACAGGAGATTAAAAGTCAGGAGGAGAAAGAAAGGTAAGGATATTTATTTCTATGAACACCCTCCCCCCTGCCCCCAAACCAAAATAAAAAACTTTAGATTGGCAGTGGCTGCCATTTGTTTATTTAAGGTCAAAGCTCTTGTTGGGTGGCCTCCTATTACAACCACAGGACATTCCAGGTTGTTGGAGCTACTCCTTCTCTATGCCCCTTTAAGCCTAGCGAAGATAATACTGGCTTCTCACAGTTGCTAGCCTCAGGGTCCTTCATCATCTCTTGGTTTCCCTTCATTCCTTACACATTTTAGTAAGTAGTCTCTTCATTAAACACCCTTCCTCACCTTTTTCAAGTGTGCTATTAATTTTTGGCCAGGACTCTGACTGATACATTGGTAGTGGGGGAATGGGAGAAACTTCAAGGTAGTATTAGAGTGTGATAAACTGCTGCAGAGAGAGATAGGCAGAGTAGGTTTTCAAAGCTTTTTACACCATTCTGTGAATGTAACATGACTTCTTTATGTTAGCGACAATAACAGATTCTTAAATTGCTTAATTATTTTGGCTGGGTTCCTGTTTCTTTGAATGTACATCCAAGATAGGACATGGCTATGAGACGTCTGGGATTTACGTGACTAGATAAGTCTACTACTAGGATCTATCTGGATTGATTGTATCATATTAAGACATTTCTCTATAGAATAAGGATCATCCCAACCCCGTGTACCTTCTAAGTTGTTATTGAAATTCAGTGACCCTCTATGGTATGAAATTTGTTTTTACTGTCAGATAAGACAGTATTGTTTGACTTTTTAAATATTCCCTTTTATTTTTGAATGGAAATTGGGGAAAGTCCATTAATTCCTTCAGGAACCAATAATTCAGTTCAGATTGTTAAATTTAGATTCAGATTTAGATTAGGTTCAGATTGTTCTATTTAAGCATCACTCCCAAAGTAGACATAATGCGGGTGACTATGGTTTGTCCATCACTACAACAGTTCATAAAGCTGAGAATTCAGAACTCAATTAGAATTTTCTCCCTCACCCGAATCTACTACTTTCCCACGACAAATAGGACAGGTAGAATTGTCAGCCAGCCAGCGATCAATGCAGTGGATATGATACTCATGGGAGCAAGGTAACACGCGAAGCCTGTTGCCTTCTGTGTACTCCATGATGCAAATGCTGCAACTTTTTAATACATCATTTTTACCAAAAGATCTTACAGTCAGGTTGTCAATCTGTTCTCTGGTGAGTCCTGTAGAAGGGTTCTGATCGTCATTTACGAGAAAAAACTGGTCCAGTTCAAGGGAGGTCCAAGAGTCGCTGTCATCAAATGATATTGGGCTCAGAGATCTACTGTATTGTCTGGCTTGTGATAATGAGCCTGGTGATAAGCTGCTTTCATCACGTGTTTCAAACATCAGTAAGTTAAGATATGGATTTTCATCACTGGAGCTGGAACCAGACATAGGATTATAACTGAAAGGAGACACGTAACTGGAGTTTGAACTAGAAATCAATGCAGAAGGTGAATGGGAATCATGGTTAGGATCTGAATTGGAACCAGAATTCCTACTATCAGAGCTCTCTCTTCCAGTGGGGGTCTCTGTGTTTTCCACGTTTTGACTTGAAGGTGAGAGACTAGGCTCTAAATCATTGTCATTGTTCACAAGGTTGTTTAAGTCACTAAAATCTGTCATTGCCTGCCATGAATTGCTTTGAGTTGCAACAGATGTTGTATCATTTAAACCAGTATTTAAAGTTCTACGAATGGGAACGCTGATGGTACTGACATGAGCTCTCATATCTGCCTGCTCAGAATGTGAAAACATATGCCTGGGTCCTCCTTGTTCACTTTCTAAAGTGAAAGTGTTGATTGGTGTCTCAGATGTTATCTGGGTTCTACTAGCTATACTCTCTCTCTCAGAATATGCCCCAGGATGAACTTGTCCTAGTTCAGAATCCAAGAATATGGTGGGACTTATCTGTCTCAGTCTACGAGATTCATCTCCCCTTGTTGTATCTTGGGAAGATTCTCTTTCAGCGGCATTCCTTGTTCTGGGAGTTGCAAAAAGATCCCTATTTTGCCAATCATGTCCAGTTATTTGCTGTCTCAATGTTTCTTCGTGCTGAGCTCCAGTAAGTCTCTCGGTCGCATTTACCAGAGGCTGCTCAATAGTCGGAGATGAGGCAACCTGATGAAATCTTTGGAAAACTTCACTCATTGAACGTGGAGGTGACCAATTTTCAATTCTCGCTCTGGTTCTCCGATGGTCTGGGCTGCTGCTTCTTGCTCTTCGCTGACCTCTGGTGGGTGGCACTTCCATTAATGCTTCAGTTATACTTTGTTCTGATCTAGATGGTCTTGTAAATGTTGATTCAGAGCATAGATTTTCCACATGACTTTGGCAGTTTTCTATATTTTCTCCTCTGGGAAGTCTTGTAGGTGGTTCATATTCATTCTCTGAATTGGAGTTGTCATTATTAAGGTGAAAATGTGTTTCTGAATTGAATGTGAAATCATTGTTTGGACTAACCTGGCTCAATTCTCTGCAAGATTGGTGTTCTGTTTGCTCACTTGTCACACTTTCGTCAGTTTCTGCAGCAGAGAGAAGCCAATTCAAAAGAGATTCAGCACTAGAATCATCTGAAGTGTCGCCTCCACCTGTTAACAAAAAAGGGGCGGGGGCACAGAAGGGAACTACTAAAGTCAGAGCCATCACAAAATAGCATTCTGAAACTTTGTTTCAACAAAGAAACAAAAAATGGTAACTTAATACTCAGATATTTTAAACAGATTTCACATTTATAGAGTTAATATTCTGTAAACTTCACTGTAAATTAACAAGTAAAAAGCAGGAAAGTTTTCATTCCATCTGAAAAGAGTGAGATAATCCTAAATAAATTTACAGAGTTGTTTTTTTAAAAGGGAATCTGGAGGAAATCTATTTTCAATATTTCATCATATACACAGCCTTGTGTACCACTGTGGGAGGAATGGCGAAATTTTTTTCACTCCAGTGTCAAAACACTAATGCAATTAAACAAGGCAAGCACTCTACTGTCAAAATACTAATGCAATTAAACATGGCAAGCACCATTTAAGGTACAGTGCTGGTTATTTTAGTTCAATTTACATTATTGTCTAATTCTCAATAGCATACAACATTACTTCTAGGCTTTCGACTTAACTGCTTTGGATAATACATAAAGTTGTTTTAAAATATAAGACTATTGTAGCCATTGCCCAAATATCAACAAGGTTTATAGATTTAAAAGTATTTGAATACTTCTTAATATTACCAATGTTTTGAATTGATATGAAATTGAAGGTTAGATCAAATTGATAGACTGAATCTAGCATAGTACATATAAGGCTGTATTCAAGAACGTAACTCTTCATTAGATAGTAAAAGCCCCTACTTCACACTGGGAAAGAATCACCAGATCTGAGGTTACAGCAGGGTGTCTCAACCTTAACACTATTGAAATTTTGGCACTGGACAATTCTTTGTATTGGGGAGTTATCCTGTGCATTGTGGGACATTTGGCAGCATTCCTGGCCTTTGCCCACTGGATGCCAGTGACACCCACCCACCTACCTGTGACAACCAAAAATATATTTATACATTGTCAAATGCCACCAGTTGAGAACTACTTGATTAGAATATGAAATATTTATTTTTGCTGCTGAGGAAGTCACTTATCTACATAGAAAAAAAATTAAGGAAGTGGGAGAAACTTTCAATGAGGTGGAAAACCAAGGAAAATATCGATAGGTTATTTCACACTGCTTCCCAATTAAAACAACCCAAACGTGAATCAGGAAAAATATCTACCTCGACATTCTCACCAAAAATCAAGTAAATACCAGTTCTTTTTTAATGAGAAGTTAGCACCAAATTAATTTGTGCCACTTCTGTATAATCTCTGGTTGACATTTACTTTTATGAAGTTCCTTGTCCGTCCTATCCTATTCCCGTCAACAGTGGAATAAATATACCTGTATTTTCATCTGCGTTTTGCAGTGGGTTTTCTTTAAATTGCTGAAGTCTTCTCAGCAACTCTTCCTCTGTACTTTCCCCCGGGTTGCCTAGCAAATTGTTATCCCTCATAAGCTTGTAATCTTCCTCACTCAGGTTATTTACAAATCGATAGAAATCTTCTTCCCGAACCAATCGGCCCATCTGACTTCGAACCATGGCTGCGGATTCATGTTCACGGTCAGGATCCGGGTTTTCCATCACGATGAACAAGTGGAAAATTATCTGACTTTTACGGCATGGTGTTGAAATACAGATAACTATATTTCAGTTTTCTTCACTTTCTGCCTCAGTCAGAGTGACCCGATCGCCTCAGTTACAACCGCCTTCTCCCTCGGCTTACGACAGCGCGAGGGTGCCGCTGCCGTAACTTCTAGCGGTGCGTCAACTGTCAAAATCCATCCGCGTTCTCTCCAACCGCGGCTAGGTCTTGTTACGTAGGCATCCGTTATAGGTCCTAGTGTCACAAAATGGGGCCTGGATTCAAGTTAGGTTTCACTTCATTCCAAACCAGCAAATATTGACGAGGGCTTATTTTATACAAAGCACTCCTTCATATCCTTTAACCCACATGAGCCTATTCTCAGGCTTTCAGGAGGCTTTTTCAGGCTCTGATATACTGTGGTTATTTGTGTGTAAAATTACAGAACCCAAATGTAGCTAGTTACATTGTATATGACTGCTTTCTTCAAAATGCCATGCCAAAGTCATCCTCGTTAAATGTAACAATTCTCATTTTCAGGTGCCCAGGGACTTGTTTTTTCCCTCTTCCTAATTCCTTAAATCATAGACACTCACTATGAAAGCTCACAATTTTTGATAATTCACCAGGGTCAGAGCTGAATCTGTTTAATTGGGTCCTCTCCCTTTTAACTCTTAATGGTTTCATCTTACATTATACAATCCCTCAAGCTTCTGTTAAAAAAAATAATAATAAATTAAAAACCTGTCAGGTTTTCTGCTCACCCAGAGAATCCCTTAAGGAATTCTCCATAAATACATCCAGTTTCATTTTTGTTCTTTATCATAAGTATTATAAATAATACTTAAACAAAACTAGCCCAAACATCACAGGCACTTTTAAAACAGATCTATAAGTTACTTTGCCTACCATAATGAATGCTGACTTTGCTGATTTTGTTCCACGTATGTTAGTGCAGCCAGGATGGCTAGGTAAAAATAATGCTCATTTGCTATCCTATCTGAAGGAGACCTCTAAGAGTTTCTGGACTTATTAATATTACCAGTCTTACTTAACACTTGTTTGGGAATCCTTCATTCAAGTTCATACAAGAACAAGATTTGGCTACTGAATTTGAGACATTGTTCTATTTGACTTATTTAATAATTAAATTGTCTAGCATACACTGAGTCAGTTACTGCCCTGGCCACTAGAGATATGTTAAATGTTGCAGCCGTCTGCACTCCCAAGTAATTCACACTCGAGGTGAGGGAAACATCACTTAGAAATTATCAAAATGCAGTATGTTATATGCTATAATAGATTTATATATGTAGTATCGTGTTGTACAGAGAACTGCATCATGATTATTGAATGGGAGTTGGGAAATGTTTCACAGAGATATTACATTTAAATCTGAATCTCTAAATATGAGTTTCTACAGATGGAAAGTGACAGTTGGATTTGTGTTGGTGAAGAAAGACTATGTCAGACAGAAGGAATAGACTTGAAACCTCAGCTTGTTTAGGCAACTGTGGCCATAATTTGGGGGTTGGGGTGGAAATGTTGGGAAAATAATCCCAGAAGGAATAATTGACACGGAGTATAAATTGAGTTTTGATATTTTTTCCTATAAGAAATAGGACACTGACTAAGATGTTTTGTTATTTTTTGAGAACAAGCAGTGGATTTTATTTTTTCCTGCTTACCACCCACTTAACATTCTTATTATGATAATAGCACCCTGATTTTCCTGGGGGAAAAACCCATTCTCCAATCTTAGTCCAATTAGTTTAGGTTTAACTGAATTCACTGCCATGGCTAAAGGAAATGACACGTGATACAAAATAACATATGTCAAATTGCTGATTATGGTTATTGTTTAAAGCATGGACATGTGACTGAAGGTAAATTTCAGAATTAAATCTGAGATGTTAGCTGGAACCACTGAAAATGACAAATTATTTTCCACTGTGATTCTTAAGCTGGTAGGATGTAAACCTAAGTATGCTTGTGGCTATCTTATGTACCTGAGAATGAAGAAAATCAACATAAAGAGACAGAGGAAAACAAAAAGGGAGAAAAAGCAACATACCTGAGAAAAAAATGTGAGAAATACCTGAAGCTGAGATCTATACTGAGATCTATAAACCAGTGTATTACTTTTTTTTTTAATTAAAGTTTATTGGGGGTGATAATTGTTAGTAAAGTTACATAGGTTTCAGGTGTACAATTCTGTAATACATCATCTATATATCACATTGTGTGGCCACCACCCAGAGTTAGTTCTCCTTCTATCACCATATATTTGATCAGTATTTCATTTTTTTAAATGTTAGCTTGTAAAGGATTTCTGTCACTTAAAATTGGAAGGCTCCTAATAATTGCAACAGGAGAGTGATATGATCAGTGATCTAATCAGGTGTCAAAAAGTAATTTTTAATAAGTTTGCCATGTAAGACCTATTTGCTATTGTCCTTTCTATAAAGTTAACATGTTTATATAATTTAAGTTTGATTGGGTTTAGTCTTTATGAAAAAATAAGAAAATAGTTTTTTTTCTATCATTGATTTGTTTAATAAGTATTAGGCACTGGAATTGTATATGATTAAGTTGAAAAAAGTGAAGAATCATTTTCATTTGATTATGAATTAAATGTGGTTATGGCATATAATGTTAATTCTGTTAAATTTCCTACTTCACTACCATGAAGTCCTTCCAAAATGTCCCTATTTTTGCATGTATTACGTATATTATACATTGTATTCTGATGTCTTAGCCTGATAATACTCATTTAACTCTCAGATGGAGAGAAAATATCCTGAAGTAGAGTACCACTGAACATTTGGTTGATATTAAGAAACAAAATGGTCTTGGTGGAAACTAAAATGTTTCACTGATACCTTAAAGAGTGAGATAATATGAACAGTTAGCTCTCTGGTGAGATTTTAGGATGCCTAAGTTTAGCAAAGTCTTAATTAGTGTGAGTAGGTATGTACTTATATATGCACATGTGCATATATGTGTGGTGCATTTAAAAAGCTTAAACAGATATTTGGTTAGGTTAATAACCGTTGACTTAAGTGCAGTTTCTGGATACTAGTAATAGGTCTATTTCACTTCAGGTTTTTTCTTGTTTTTTTTTTTTTTTTTTTTTTTTTTGATGGCTTAGGTGCATTTTATTGGTTTTCTTTCAGAATCCTACAAAAACAAAGTTAAAATCAAAGTCCCTAACAAGAGAGTGAGAACACTTCCCCTTTTCCCCAGAGCCCTCCCTCCCTCCCCATGTTCATGGGGGTGGAGAGCTGGCTATTTTCATCCCTAGCCAAGCCGCAAAAGGGAAAAGACCTACCACCTTGTAAACCCTGCCTCTCAGCCCCATCCCCCATATGTTGACCCTGGTTACAAGAGGCCGTGGTAAGAACTGTTTGGATCCAGCAGGAGTTCTAAACCTCAGAAGGCCATGGCCAGGACACAGTCAGTGAACATTTCGTCCTCCTCCTCCGCACCCCCTACCAGTGCTGTTAGGTCCAGCGCTCTCAGGGCAGGGACATCAGAGGCAGGGGCAGTATCCAGGAGCTGGTACAGGTAAACGTTGTCAGACTTCAAGGGGCAGCAGCCATTCCCTCACATGAAGAACCAGCATCAGATCTGGCTGGTCCAAGCCCTTAAGTTCCTGATGAGTTGCTCCTTCTCAGCCCCCTTGCTCACCCAGAATTTGTGGGGGATGATGTAGCTGGAATGGACATGGCACTGGGGACAGGCCTTGATGACATCTAGTGGGAAGTCCTGTCAGCTCTTCTGCCAGGTGTGCAGGCAGCCCCGGCACTGTGCGTGAGTGCAGTTGGGCAGGAGGCCAAAGATCCACTCGGCTTCTGGCTTGTCCCACGCTTTGTCCATGCAGATGCCATACACAAAGTCCCAATTGTCCTGCTCCCTCTCAAGGTCCATGCTCTGAAGTGGGGGGCCACAAGATTCCAGACAGGATCTGACTTAGGCTGAGAGTCCTGGAAGTAGCTGCCATCTCTATCAGCTGATGATGACAACAGGGAGTTCCAGGAACTGCCACCAAGCTCCTCATTCTTACTGGCTCAACACCCTCCCCCACCCTATCCCCCACTCTGTCCCAGGCCAGGCTCCGTGCCCCAGCTGGCCCAGGTCCACCCCAACGCACAGCCACAGAGGGAAGGTAGGTGGGCTCCAGAGCCCCTGTGGGTCAGCCCTAGCACAGGTCCTGGCAGGGTGACTAGTGGCTCTAAATGGCGGTGGTCCCACTCCAGGAGGCCAGGGGACTGCGGGGCTGGCGGGGGGGTGGGGTGGGGGGCTGATAGCTGCATGGATTTCTGTGGGAGCAGAAACCTCGCTGTATTTGCAGACCTTCCAGTCTTGAGCAAGGCAACACCTTGGCCCCTAGTGACAGGCCGCTCAGGCAAAGTTCCTGAATGGCCCCTGGGAGTAGGGGCTACTCTCCCCACCACTGGCCACCGCCATTCAGACCTGTAGGGTTCACCCCTGCTGTAGCCCCTAGTGAAAATCATTTCACTTAAGTTTTGAAATTTCCTCTTCAATGTGAATGCATGTACTTCATTCCAAATATTGAGTTCCTACGTTACAGATATTGTCTACTTTAAAAGCTTGTTTTTAATATTTTTCCCAAACATCACAATTGATGCTCCCAAACGTCATTTCAATTCAACATGTTTAAAGGCAATATACTGAGGCAATTCAATACACAGAAAAGAGGATTGAGAATTTAGAGACCCAGGTTAAGTCCAATCATTAATCCATTATTTGCCCAATCTTTTAATCTCGCTAGACTCCAAATTATGAAACTCTAATATGAGAAAGCTAATCTCTTCTTTAAAGTTTGATTTAATCAGTTGCTCAAAGAGAATTGGGCAGTGGCAATTGAAAATAATGCCTGAACCAGAGTGCTGGATTGGCACCCATGAAGAAAAGCGGAAAGACTGCGTAGGGCTAGCATCAGTACCAGCAATGCTGAGCTAAAAGAGAAACAAGGGAATCAGAGCAGGTCCAAATTCCAAAGTCAGGCTAGGAATAACTATCTACCAGAACATTAATTCAAAGCCAGTAAGTTGAAATGGAGTATTGAGCCAGAGAAGGCAATTCAAGAAGATTCAGAGCAGAGCCAGGGTAAGGTCATGACAAGCTTGGGGATCAAAGCCGTGAGGTAGTAGCAGATGTATATGACTTTGATTTTAGCTTGCTACATTAAAATATACCTTGAATGTCTGAAGGTCGGTACTCAGTTGTCTTGATATTTTTATTTGTAAGACATTTGATATGGATGACTTCAATATGTTTTGTTTCACAATTTTACTAATGAGGATATAATCACAACAAACTTCAATTATTTTAAACACCAGAAAAATGTTTTAATTAACTTTCAGAAAGTGGTTATAGTATAGTATATGCACAAGCAAAAGGATCAAGCATGTTATTGGTACTACAAAGTTACAAATGGTTTGCTTCTTAACATTTTTCATATTTCAGTTCATAGATGATAAGATTTACCACTTTAGGGGTGAGAGGAAAAAAATAAAGGTGTATTTATCATCTGTTAGATGTTCTTACTATATGGTCTGTTATATGTGATATATATATATATATATATATATATATATATATATATATATATATATATATATATATATGGCCTGGGTGACTGGAAGTTCAATTTTCAGACTTTTTAATAAACTGGATAGCCATTTGTTTCTGCACAGCACATTACCGTTACATAAGAGCAATCAGGAGAAAACATGAAATAGCCAAGCATTCTGCACTACAAAGCATCACCTTAACAGCTAACCAACATTACTCAACTGCTGTACAAATATGTTTAGTGCACAAAAACACACAAGAGGTTAGAACTGTTTGATAATTCTTTTCACCTGAAATGTTTTTATACAAATGTAGACCCAAATTACCATTTAAATCCAAAGGTGAATAGCACACATAAATAAATTTACAGCAACTCTAGTAAGTCTTTAGTTTTACAAGAATGATGACAGTGATTTGTCAATCACTAGACAGTTTTTGACTAGTCAGCAAGAAAAAGCTGCTCACATTTTCTTAAACCAGGAAGCCACAAATTAGATTAACTAGCTTTTTACTTTCAAACAAAAACCAGCAATAAAGAAAAATGAAATTTTACTTCCAATATTCCAACCAATAATAACGAGGTTGTTCACTAACTTGTAAGATGTTTGAATAACAGAGATAGAAAAAAAAAAACCCATATGAAATGAAGCTTACCACTTGAGGCAAAACTTAAAACAAGTCAGAAGTTAGACATGTTAAAGAATAACCTTTTCAAGAGAAAGTGGCTTGTTCTAAGGACTCTTTAAGTTGCTCTCTTCCTCGGTCCCCAGTCCTCAGTCAGGCTGCTTGTTAATGATCCATTATCCTAGCTGGGTACCATCCTTTCCTCTTTAGGAAGCTTGGAGGGATTCTTGGATTGCGAGCTGGACTTTTCTTCTGGTGGAAGGCCTCTGGATCTAAACTCGGACTTAGGAAGATGTGGACACCGAGGAAGACTTGGACTCGGATCGACTAGTAGATCTGGATTTAGGGTTTGATGAAGATCAACCATAAAAGCAAGATGGAGGCTTCTGGTGGCTGAAGCAAGATCTCGCCAGAGATCAGGATCTGCTGCTGCTACTGGAGTGGCGTTGCCATCTTGGGCTGCGGCTCTGGCGTTTGCAGCTGCGGGGAGGAGTTCCCAGGTAGTAGGCACTGTAGGAATGTGGATGACGACCATAACGCACCATTTGGACTCGCAGTTCACGGCCATCCAACCTGTTCCTGTCTAGGGCATTCTTGGAATCCTCAGCGTGGCTCTAGTCATGGAAGCTGACGAAGCAGACGAAGGCAAAGCCATTGAGTGAAGCGGCCCTGTGGGATGAACACATCGCCGATTTATTTCCCCATACTTTTCAAAGGTGTGCCGCAGGCTGTCGGTTATGGTGTTGTAATTCAGCTTGTCCACCTTAAGAGAGGTCAGATTGTCTATATTGGGAGGAGGGAGACTGTAACTCATGGCTTTTGAGTGTTCAGTCTGAGCTCCATGACTTAGCACTGAGAAATTCGCAGTCTGGGAAGGTTGCAAGCTTGACCCAGATGGCTGCAATGCCTTCTTCAGGTTCGTTCTGCTTGAGGCACCTCCTCTTTTCATCTCTAATGTGACACGTATGTGTGGGTGTAGAAACATCAGAACGTTGGACACAGTGCCAGCTATCTCTAGAGCTGACACCACCTGAAAAAAAATTCCATACAATTTTTAAAAAATGAATGTTTATGACCACAACATATTTTCTGAGTTTTCCAGTATAAATTACCCAGTTGTAGTTATGGATAAACGAATATGCGTATATAATTATTAACTTGAAATATATTGCAATGACAATTCATGTAGGCTAGAAACATTTATCTACTTGGAGACAAAAACAAACAAACAACATACCAAAACAAATCATGGACAGATAGGGTGATTCAATAATACTAACAAGCAAATGGAAATTGAGAGCCACCAGCAAGGTGTGAACTGTAATCAGAAACTCAATATGGGTCCCCTTTTGTGTTTGAAAAAACATCGTTAAATGAGTCAAAGATGTGATGATCTGTGATTGCAAATTATATAACTAAATATAGCCCAGATTATTAGAATTTACTGCTTCCTCATTAATTGACCCAATATACTATCTGATATAGTAAGTTCATTCGTGTGGCTTTCATTTTAAAAACTGTTTTTAGAATTAATTATATTTCATCAAACTGTTGGAAGACATCTTTTCTGATGGATCATATCCATTGCACTCCAATAGATGAGCTTACAATGGGAATAGAAAATAGAAAATAATATTTGATTAAGTATATCTAACCTTCAGTGAATATTTTGTGCTCTTTGCAAGCTTCAGCATCTTCTGCATGGTGAATTAATTAATACGTGCTCTGGTTGTCCATTGTTGTATAACAACCTACATCAAAACCTAGTGTGCTAAAGCTAACGATTTATCATTATCTCACAATTCTAAGGCACAGGAATTCAGACTGGGGACAGTAGGGCTTGCTCCTTATCCATTATATCAGCTGAATTAGGTGACAGATGGCTCCTCTGGAACTTCTGGGTGTCGGTTGATTCCCATCCATCCCCCACCCTCCCTTTTCCAAAGCCACTTCATGTAACTAGCCTGACAAATTTCTAATCTAGTTAGGTTTGTTACATAGCAGTTCAGGTTTATAAGAGACTATAGTAGAAACACCAATCCTCTTAAAGTCTAGGCCTGTGCCGGTATATAGTATCAGTTCTGCATCACTTCTAGCACAATCCATTGATCAAAATAACCTATAGGCCAGATCAGGCTCAAAAGGAGGGAAAAAGAATCTCTCAATAAAAGAAGTATGAAGGACTTGCAGCCACCTTTAATCTACCCTAGTCAGTCCTCTGGATAGATAACACTTACATTCTTCTCACATGAAAAAGTACATTTACCCCCTTCCAAGACCACCCAAATCTTATCCTCTTATGGCAATGTATGAATGAACATCCAGGACTTTGTCATCTTAATTAGGTCTAGGTATAGAAGAGACTCTTCAGGTACAGTTCCTTGAGTTTTATTCCCCTTAATCAGAAGACCTGTGACGTAAAGAGACGGGTTATATGCACGCCTCACATCTAACATACAATATTGAGTTAGTTGTAGGAGAACCTTAATTGAAAGATCTGTTCAAGAGGAAGAATAGTCCACAGTAATTTTAAAATTCAACTGGGCACATGCTTCCAGGTTCTTGGTTAGAGCCTACTCCTGTTCCTTAGGTCACCCATTGGTCCTCTGTTATCTTATTTCAGCCTTCTGAGTCATCCTAGCTTCCTTAAAGTAAATGGTCCATGTTTGTAGCTGATCAGCTTTCTTAGTATGTTTCTTGTGTGCAAAGATGGAGGGTACCAAAAATTCTTCTAATTCTGAACTGTTTCTGTCCCTTTTAGTCTATACTCATGATGCTTTTAATAACACAAATTCTGTCTGTCAGGTAGCTTATGAGGTGTGATCAAAACATACGGTGAATGTTTAAAGAAAGATATGTTACAGTAAAAGACCCATTGCCATTAATCCCCCGCAAAATACTTCCCCTCACTTCGAACACACTTATCCCATCGTCTTGCCACTTCCTGAAGCAGTTCTGGAAGTCCTCTCAATAAACACCTTAATAAAGCTGGATGGTTTTTTTTTTTTTTTTTTTTAAAGGCTGATTGTTAATCAAAGAGTAGCGACAACATGAAGCTTTTACCACCTATAAAACTTAAGGGCAAGAGTTGGAAAAAAAGTTACCAAAATTTGTGAGAATTAGCTCTTTGGAAGTGGGTTTGCCCAGTGGGAGAGCTAGTCATGGAAGGATACAGAATTTCCCAACATGTTGCGCTGGGAATGGAAGGCATGGAGAAGCTATCCCCCAACCTTTCTTCTCACTAGTATCCAAATTATTGTTCTTCTTTGGGGGAACTCCAAGTGAAACCAGGAGAGCCTGGGAGATGCAGTGTGAATGGGAAAATCTTTCAAGGCACAGAACAATTAGAGAAGCTCAGAAAATGAAGCAGAATGTGTGAACAAACTGAGAATGAGTTGTGGTAGTCCTGCCTTCCTAGAATCATGAATACCTTGAGTCAGGTACATATCTATTTTACAGTAAATAACCATAATAAGAGGCTATAAGTAACTTCTTATGGTCTCCTGCTTGATAAATTAAGTGCTTCGTTTTGCAAATGAAATCTTTCAGAATATTTTTCTTCTTGCTTTTTTGCTTTGTTTGTGTTTTTCCCCCTTGAAGTCCCATGTTCTTATTGAATTAACTGTCTACCTTCTAAGTCAACTATGTTTGTGGTTTTAAAGCGTTATTAAGTAAAGAAAACTTTTAGATCAAATCAGATGCGTGGCATTATAACGATGCAATCTTGAGATCCTTCTCAGTCCTTTTTGAATCCTTCTGATTCTGTTCTGGTTTGTACTTTGTAAGTTAATCCTCATGTTGAAATGGTCAATAAGATGAATTTGCTCATTTATCAGGGTCAGCTCCATGACCTGCGTTGATTTTGGTCTCGTGTACCTTAAATTTGAACTGCAATTTATGACTTATTCTGTTTGTCATCATTCCTCAAGAGCTTTACTGGAAAGAAATATAAATCTCATCCACTAAGGCAGAAAAATGGGTTGGCTTTAATATTCCTTATGTTGTCCTAATTCTCTTTTTAGGTGAAACTAGATATAAAGCAAAAACCTTGAGTCATAATTTAGTTCATAGTGTGATCAAAATAGCATGGAGCTGACATCTGCATTTTTAGGCCTGATTCAAAAATCAGTGGTATGATTATGGAAGAGGTACTTTACTCTTCTATATCTCAGATGCTGCATCAATAAAATATGAGAATTGAACTGCTTTATATTAGTATTGCATTTAGCTTCTAATATTCTTAATCAGGAAGTGAGCTGAAGGTTACTGAAGGCTTTTTCTTTAGTCAACACTCTATAATATGAACAACGAAAAAAGAAAGGAAGTGACATTGTATTATAAAATGATTTTATTTCCCGATAAGCTGTTGACCCTTTCTGTTCAAACACTGGTCTCTTACCTGATTTAAAAAATAAATAAATAAATAAAACATGCTGAGAAATAGAGGTTTTTGAACTTTTGATATTTCCTTTTCCTGGACTGAACAGTAGTCTCTTAAAATTTGTTCATGCTCCCAGTTTAGCTGAACCAAGTCAATTTATTATCTCTTTCAGCTAAACACCAACGTTTCATTGCAGTGACTGTGATAATCACAGCGCCTTGAGTTTGACTGATACCCTCATTGTAAATGATGGTATAAATATCCACCAAGGGTTCAGGAATGGTGAAAACAACCTTTTTGGCATCAAAAGATCTTGAAAACAGATAAAGTAGTGCAGTCAGGAAAAAATAGCAACAAGAAAGAGAAGAGAATGAAAAGTAATGAGAGATGAGAGACCCTGAAAGAAAGCAGTTGGAGTCTTCCTTTTTAAAATAACTTGATATGAAAGAAAAAAAGAATCCCTAGTCCATTATACTTAACTTTCCCCCCCATTTTCCAGATTACTTAGAACTATTAAGGTTATATTGAATTAAAGAAAACAATATTGTTTTCAGTAAATATCTCTCATTGAAAGGATCTTATTTGGTCATTAAGTATTTTATGCATTTCGGAAACAAGCATAAATCACAGCCAGACATGGCCATGTGAAACTGACCCTAATAAACTGTCAGAGAATTTAGTCTGGAGGGTGATTTTAAACTCAATTTTGCTTTCTTCAGCTCCTCATTTCCGTTAAGAAACTTCTAAGGGCTGTGGGGCATGTTTCCCTAGAATCTGTTCATTCTTTCCAAAAATTCAATTTATTTCTTTATATTCATGGAGAGTTTATTATTAGAACCAAGCTCTCCCATGGGGACGGAGAATAGCACATTAGTTATAATGAAAGGGCTAAGCTAGGTAGCACTTTCTTATTGTATGAGGTTGATAATTCTCAAACTGCACAGGCTTTCCTGTGCTCAGTGCCTCCCAGGAGGGATTAATGAGAGGTTCAGCAATATTGGAGATCTTGGCATCTACTTTCCTAAGGAAGCACTAGAACAATTTCAATATTCAAGGGAATTAAAACCCAGGGAGATATTGGTGAGGGAGGAATGGTGAAGGGGAGAAAGGAAGAATCAGGCGATCTTAATTACCCATTATTATTATTATTATTTATTTTTTATTAGCGTTCATTGGGGTGACAATGGTTAGTAAAATTACATAGGTTTCAAGTGTAAAACTCATCAGATTTGTATGGAATCACAATATTATTATTTTTAATTGAAGAGTTTATTTTGTATTCTGAGACAGACAGTCAACTTTAACTTTGAGTCCCTGGAAAACAAGGGCTCTTCTTTGTCACTGTGGCTGATCGCTCATAGAGTGTTATCTAAATAAGAACTCCCTAAATATTTTATGATGAATAATGGAGGCAAGCTAGTCACATGTTCCAAGAAGTTTCATATTCTAACTAAATGTTAAAACCATATGAGGGATACAAAGGTAGTGCTCTCATTTTTAAAATCATACTTTGGGCCTAATATGATGTTTGACCTACCAGTTAGTTTGTATGTCTTGGATTACTAAATTTAATAACATATGGCATTTAGCTCTATAAGAGGATAGGCACTCTAGACCTTTATAACAGTGTTTTTCAAATTTTAATGTACTGAAAAATTACCCAGGGCACTTGTCTCATCTATTTTTTAAATGTTTAAAATTTTCTTTTTCTGTGATTGACAAGAACTTTCAAGATGTGCTCTTTTAATAACTTTCACACATGCAATACAGTATCATTGTCACCATGCCATATATTACATCTTCATGACTTATTTATTTTCTAACTGAAAGTTGGTACTTTTTGATCCCCTTCATCCATGTCACATACCCCTCTCCCACCCACCCCCACCCCCGGCCCCAGCCTCTGACAACCACCAATCTGTTCTCTGTACATTTGAGCTCAGGTTGTTTGTTTGTTTGTTTGTTTGTTTGTTTCAGATTCTTCATATAAGTGAGGTCATATGGTATTTGACTTTCTCTGACTTATTTCATTTAGCATAATACTCTCAAGGTTCATCCATGTTGTCACAAATGGCAAGATTTCATTATTTTTTTACGGCCAGATTTTACTCCATTGTATATATATAAGCACACCTTGAGATATTGTGGGTTCGATTCCAGACCACTGCAATCAAGGAAATATAGCAATAAAACAAGTCACACAAATTTTTGGTTTCTCAGTATATATAAAAATTATCTTTACACTGTACTCTATTAAGTGTGCAATAGCATATGTCTAAAAATGTACATACCAAAATTAAAAAACACTTTCTTGCTAAAAAATGCTAACCATCATATGAAACGTCAGTGAGTCATAATCTTTTTGCTGGTGTAGGGTCTTACCTTTAATTTGTAAAAAACAGTATCTGTGAGGTGCAATAATGTGAAGCACAATAAAATGCAGTATGCCTGTTTATCACAATTTCTTTTTTTATTAAGAGTTTTATTAAAATATAGCTACTTGCAATATTACATTAGTTTCAGGTGTACATACACCATAGTTATTCAACATTTATATACCTAAAGAAGTGATCACCATGATAACATCTGACACTATACCATGCTATCACAATATTATTGACTGTATTCCCTATGCTGTACTTTACATCCCTGTGACTATTTTGTAACTACCAATTTGTACTTCTTACTCCCTTCCCCTTTTTCACCCAGCCCCACAACCACCTTCCCATCTGGCAACCATCAAAATGTTCTCTGTATCTATGAGTTTGTTTCTGTTTTGTTTGTTTGTTTGTTTTATTCTTTAGATTCCACATATAAGTGAAATCACATTGCATCTGTCTTTCTCTGTCTGACATACTGTGCTCAGCACAACACCTTCCAGGTCCATCCAGGCCACCACAGATGGAAAGACCCTATTCCCTTCCCTGGCTCATCAATATTCCACTGTATATATGTACCTCCTACTCTTTATCCGTTCTTCTGTCGACAGATACCCTGGCTGCCTCCACATCTTGGATATTGTAAGTAAGGCTGCAATGAACATATGGATGCACACGTCCCGTCAAAGTTGCATTTTGGGTTTCTTCAGATAAATACCAGAAAATGGGATTACTGGATCCTTCTTTGTCTCTTGTGGTAGCCTTTGTTTTAAAGTCTATTTTGTCTGGTATAGTACTGTTACCCCAGCTTTTTTTTTTTTTTTTTCCATTTTCATGAAATAACTTTTTCATTCCTCTACTTTCAGTCTGTGTGTCTTTCAATCTGAAGTAAGTCTCTTGTAGGCAGCATATGTAAGGGTTTTGTTTTCTTGTACATTCAGCCACCCTATGTTTTTGGTTGAAGCATTTAATTCACTTACATTGAAAGCAATTGTTGATATGTAGTTATTGCCATTTTATTATTCATAATTTTGATTGTTTATCCATCTTAAAGAAGTCCCTCTAACATTCCTTGTAATACTAGTTTGGTGGTGATGAACTCCTTTAGCTTTTTCTTGTCTGGAAGCTCTTTATCTGTCCTTCAATTTTAAATGATAGCCTTGCTGGGTAGAGTAATCTTGGTTATAGGTCCTTGCTTTTCATCATGTTGAATATTTTGTGCCAATCCCTTCTGGCCTGCAAAGTTTCTGTTGAGAAAGCATCTGATAATCTTATGGGGGCTCCCTTATAAGTTACTAGTTGCCTTTCTCTTGCTGCTTTTAGTATTCTCTCTTTGTCTTTAACCTTTGCCGTTTTAATTGTGATGTGTCTTGGTGTGGGCCTGTTTGGGTTCATCATTTTTGGGACTCTCTGCACTTCCTGGACTTGAATATCTATTTCCTTCACCAGGCTAGGGAAGTTTTCCATCATTATTTCTTCAAATAAGTTTTTAATTCCTTGCTCGCTCTCTTGTTCTTCTGATACCACTATGATGTGAATATTGGTACATTTGATATTGTCCCAGAGGCCCCTTAAACTATCCTTATTTATTTATTTATTTATTTATTTATTTATTCATTCATTCATTCATTCATTCATTCATTCATTGCTGTTCTGATTGGGTGTTTTCTGCTCTTTTATCTTAAATTGCTGATTTGATCCTCTGCTCCATCTAGACTGCTGGTGATTCTTTCTAGTGCTTTCTTTATTTCGGGTATTCTTTTGACTGGTTCTTTTCTATGGTTTCTATGTCCTTTTTTTATGCTTGCTATCTCTTTGTTGATGTTCTCACTAAGTTCCTGAGCATTCTTATAACTTTTGTTTTGAACTCTCTATCTGGTAGTTTGCTTGCCTCCATTTTGTTTAGTTTTTTCCTGGAGTTTTCTCCCCTTCTTCATATGGGACATATTTCTTTGTTTCCTCATTTTGGCTGCCTCTCTGTGTTTGTTTCTGTGTATTAGTTAGGGCTTCTATGTCTCCCAATTTTGCCAGGTGGCCTTATGGAGTAGGTGTCCTGTGGGGCCCAGTGGTACAGTCTCCCTGGTCACCTGAGCCAGGTGCTCCAGGAGTGTCCCTTGTGTGGGTTGTGTGTACCCTCCTGTTATAGTTGAGCCTTGATTGCTGTTGGCATGTCAGTGGGTGGTATTGACCCTCAGGCTGACTGGTTATGGAGTTTGGCCATGTCCATAGTTTATGGGCTGCTTACAGGGGCTTACCCCATGGAACAGGATTTGCCCCAGTGGGCTCTGGTGCCTGTTGAGACCACCCTTTGTGTGTGCTGCTTGTGGAGCTAATTGGGTGGTGCTCTGCTGTGGTCTGAAGCCAACCTCCAAATATCTTCATTATGGGGCCTCTTGGAAAGGTCTCTGGTGCAGGCCCATGTCAGCTATTACCTGTGACCAGCTAGGGACTACCTGGTAGTAGCTATAAAGCAATCCATGGTTGGTCACTGCCTGTGCTGTACCTGGCAGTGCTTGGTAGAGGCCATGCTGCAAACCAAGGATGGCTGCCACCAGTACTGGGTCTGGGGTAGCTCTGCAAAAAGTCAGGACACTCCCAGTCCTGCTGCCACCTGCTGGCTCCTGTAAGTTTCAGCCGCTGATAAAGCCTCCTGCCATTGGGAGTTGGGCTGGGTGGGGTCTCAGTCAGCAGAGTGGAGCAAGTCTAGCTCAGCAGACCAATCTAATTCATTTGTAGCCTGTGGGGGCAGGCTCAACACAGGTAATATGGCACCCGCCTGCATGTCTGCAGTCTGCATGGGAAGAGGGCCTCATACAGGGAAAATGTGGACTGTCCCTCCAGTCCTCACCCTGAAGTTACATAACTCAGTCTCTCCCCATATGTCTCCGACATCCCCAGAGTCACTGTCCCTCTACCGGAGCCCAGGGTAGGAATCTGTGCAGGCCGTTAAGAGGACGGCTGGGTTTCACGCCACCTTTCATCAACCTGGACAGTTGGAATACCCACTGTTTTTCACAGACAGAAGTTGTGAGGGCTCCTCTTCCTGGCACCAGTACTTCAGGCTAGGGAACCTGTTGTGGGGGGCTGCGGTCCCTCACTTCTTCGTGGGGAACCTCTGTGGACGAAATATCTCTCCTGATTTTCAACCTCCACATGTGGGTGTGGGACCAGCCTGTTTTGCCTCTCTGCCCCTCCAACTAGTCTTGACATGGCTTCTTGTTTATATCCTTGGTTATCAAACTTCTGTTCAGCTAGACTTCAGATGGTTCTCCAGGTTGATTGTTCTATAATTTAGTTGTAATTTTGATGTGTTCAAGGATGAGGGAAGCACAGTGTTTATCTATTCTGCCAGCTTTCATTTCCCATAACTTTGATTTTTTTCTGTTTATCACAATTTCTCCATTTATCCATTGATGGACACTTAAGTTATTTCCATGTCTTGGCTATTATAGGTAATGCTGCAATGAACATGGGGATGTGTATCTTTTTGCATTAGTGTTTTATATTTCTTTAGATAAATACCCAGAAGTGGAATTGCTGGGTTATAAGGTAGTTCTATTTTCAAATTTTTGAGGAACCTCCTTACTGTTTCCCATAGTAATTACACCAATTTACATTCCCACCAACAGTGCAAAAGAGTTCCCTTTTCTCACATCCTCGCCAACACTTGTTGTTTGTTGATACATTGATGATGGCCATCCTGGCAGGTGTGAGGCGGTATCTCATTGTGGTTTTGAGTTTCATTTCCCTGGTGATTAGTGATGTTGAGCATCTTTTCATGTGCCTGTTGGCCATCTGTATGTCTTCTTTGGAAAAAGTGAATGTTCAGTTCTTATGCCCATTTTTTAATTGGATTGTTTGTTCTTTTGCTATTGAGTTGTGCCAGGGGACTTGTTAAAGGGCAGAACCTGATTCAATAGTTTTAAGTGGGGCCAGATACTCTGTAACATGCTCCCAGGTGAGATTAATAAGGCTGCACCTACAAACACACTTTGAGTAATTAAAGGTTCTTGCTTAAGAAAGGAGTCAGGGGGATCAAGATTTGAACCAAGGGTTATCTACTTATTGACATTTCATTTTGACAAATTTAATTTAAGTTTCTATGTTTCAGTTTCCTAATCTGTAAAACTGAAATAAAAGTACCTCTCTGATGGCAATTTTGTGACTATTAAATAAAATAATGTTAAATATTGTGGGCACTAAATAAAATACTTAGAGCATGTATGTATGTATGTATATCCTTATTGTTGTGTCTAGTACATGGTAAGTTCTTTTTAAATGGTAGTTATTTTTATTTTTAGGTAAAATGTCATCTTATATTTAACATAGCTTTCTGTCTACATCTTAGGATGCTAGATAGTATGAAGAGTTAATTACTTTTTTCTTCGGACAGGGTTTCAGACCTTGTAATGTATTCATTTTTATTCTATTATCTAGAGCAAAAAAAGATAGAAGTACTAGAAAGAGATAGAAATTCCTCATAAAATGGATGAGTGCCCTTGAAGCACTCAGCTCTCAGAAAATAGTCTGCTTTCATCCTATCAAATGACATTAAGCTTGCCAGATCGAAACAAGTGCAGGGACATAGCAAAGATGGAAAAATGCTGATGCCAAGAAGGTACAATTGGGCTTTTAAAAAATGAAAAATAACAAAATAACAAAACACTACAAAAACCTAGAGGCTTAATTGTGAATGAAATAATCCTATATCACCAGTTGGAAAATTAGAAGAGTGCTCATTATTTCCTAGAACAGTATGTCTTGACATACACAATGTTTCGACCGCCCCCTGCCCCTTCTGTTTGCTTTATCTTTTCAAATCTCATAGCTCCCTCCTGTGTTTATAGAGGGACTAGGCTGCTTTTTTTTTAATCAGCCTGTGCTATATCTCCTCATCAGGTCCACAGACTCTGCTACTGAGGAAACTCACTTTATGCATTTCCCAGTCATCAAGTTGAAATTAAAATATTTTATGGTCCCTGACAAGTGGCAGGAGAGTACTGGGAAGGAATTTTCAGGAATAAAGTGCAAGTATTTATTCAAAATAAAGTACACGTTTATTCAGTTCTCTCTGTTTCTTTTTAAATTTGGTGTTTTCAGTTATAAAACTAGTGTCAGGAACATGATTTTTATTAACCTATTTGGAAGATATTCATATAGAGTCTGAAGTTTACATCCCTAAAATTAGTTCACCACACTTTTTTTTTTTAATGTGGTTATGTGCAATTTATTATGCAAACTACCACAGTGGCCGGGCAGGGGTGGGGGGAGCCAAAGACCCACTTCTTCTCTCTAAAGCTCATAATCCTGCATGGGATAAGTATGCTTGGAAAGAGCATATTGCCTTAGTACTGGTTTTGGTCCTGCTTCTAACTACCCATATGATCTCTGGGCATGGTGCTTATCTTTAGGCAGATTAGTACAGTTCCCTCACTGGGTAATGAGGGGAATAGAGTGGGCCAATATTTCCCACATTTGGGTGGTTATGAACTCGTCTGGATCATTGTTAAAAGTACATATTTCTCAGACTCTGAAGATTCTGATTACATAGATTTGGGGCTGCATCCAGGAATCTGTATTTCAATGAGTACCTTTCCGAGTGATTCTTTTTGTCAAGCAAATGTTAGGGAGGGACAAATTTCCAACACACCTGTCTTGAGTTCTTATGGCTGGACTAATAATAAAATTGACATAAGACAGATTAACCAGAGAAAAACCAATTTGATATGTGCACACAAGAGATTGTAAATGATGCTCAGAGAAATGATCGAAGCAGGGAGCTGTTTGCTTTTTAGACAAAGGAACAATAAATTTGTGAGGATTTGACAGGACAAAGAAACTTAGGTTTGGGTGCTCATTAGTGAGGAATCTAATCAGAGTTTGGGCTTGGGTAGTAAATTAGTAAAAAAGAAAAAAATAACAAGGTTTGTTTATAAATGCTTCTCAGCCCTGAATTACCTACCTCTGATGATAAGGATGCCTCTCTTGTTATCCTCTAGTGCAGGGAGAGCACCTTTCCCATGGGAGATTTAGCTCCTGCTTTTAGGGGGAAGTGAGAAAGAGAGAGAGGTCATAGGGTTCTTACACTGCCAGTTTCTTAAGTAACTTTAATTCAAAATAATCAACATGCTCTTGTGAAAGATTTGGGGGTGACTTGCCCTGGGCCCTGACACAAGCTATAGATATAGGGAGACATAAATTTCCTACGTTTATTCTATCTAGAATATTCTATGATTTTATTATTTCAAAAATAACTGTAATTCAATGAGATGTATAGAATCAAATGAATTCTAAGCAAATGTTATTGCAATTTGTTGAAGAAGGGACTTATTCTATCTTGGATGATCAGGGAATGGTATAAACTTATATATGTGTGTGTGTGTGTGATTTGAATACATAGAAAAAGAAGAGAGTATAGCAGGTGGGGGTACAGAATGAAAAAAATATAGATTAATAAAAGGAAATGCAAAATAAGTTTGATAATACATCCTCTATTTCTTTAGAACATATGATTATTTAATGAACTACTGCAAGTTAAAGCTGAAAAGGTAGATTCATTTCTATCAAGAAGAAGCTTGAATTGTGGCTAAGAAGTCTGGGATGGATATATATATATATATATATATATATATATATATATATATACACACATACACACACACACACACACACACACACACACACATACAGCAGGTCCTCAAATAATGTCGTTTCATTAAACAATGTTTTGTTATAATGTTGATGAGAAAAAAATATTGATTCCTGGCCTGGGCCACTATCTGTGTGGAGTTTGCCCATCCTCCCTGTGTCAGTATGGGTTTTCTCTGGGTACTCTGGTTTCTTTCCAAAGATGTACATGTAAGGTGTGGCGTGTCTAAATTGTCCCAGTCTGACTGAGTGTGGGTGTGTGATGCTTCCTGCCATGGAAGGGCCTCCTGTGCAGGGTGGGTTCCTGCCTGGCCCCCTGAGCTGCCAGGATAGACTCTGGCCACTGAGACCTTGAACTGGAATAAGTGGGTTGGAAAATCATCATCTTACTTATTTTTATTGATGTTTCTTAAATGTATGTAGAGCTCATAATGTATATATCATATACCTAAAGAAATGCAATCTATTAAAAGTGTTTGACTAGCATATATTTAAGACACATTTTTATATTGGATAACATATTAGAAATAGGAGAAATGAAGGTAGAACGGGGATATTGCTAATAAGATATGGTAGTTAAGGTGAGAAATGAGTCACTAATGTAATGGACATTGAAACTAGAGAATGTGATTGTGGTCAAGAGAAGGGAGACAGGGTTGGGGGTGGGTAGGAATTCCTTGAGTAGACAAAACTGTGACCTACGGAGAATCTGTCCTTTCCCACTTAAAACTCCAGGAGTTGGCAGATCCTCTTTTACATATTTTTGAATTATATATCGCTCTCAAATATTAAAATATGTTTGCAGAAGCAATGCAATCACATTTCTAACTCCCTCTTACATTTCTTTCTCTCAGTGTCATAGTGTTGATGGTATTGCATAGTCCTGTCAACATCCTTTTTTATCTGGTTTCCCGTGAACAGGGATTGTTTAGGAGAAGGCCTGCTTTCAAAACACTGCCACATAAGCCCAAGATGCACCATTTTCTCCTTCCTTCTCCACTTAGTCAATAGTATTTATGTCTTAAATATATAGTAAAAGTCTTTCACAGGTAGTTTTTATCCCTCCCCTCCAACCTTGCTCTGACCAGGAATTCTTTCTCTGTGTCTGCTTCCTTCCTCGTATCTGGGCCTATTACATCTTTTAGGAAGTGCTTGGATGTAAAGACTGCAATCACTGCCAGCACTTCCCATAACTCTTGGCTCTCATTTCAGTCCTGAAAGGTCTCTGGCAGGCTTGAAAAGAACCATTTATGAGCTGTCATTAAGTAGCACCTTGCATGAGTCACCTTGAGCTTGGCCGATTCCAAAGCATCAGCAATGACAGAAGAGGAAATACTGGAAGGAAGGCCAAAGGAATCAGTGGCATATTGTAGGGGAACAGAATTTGTCTCCCCAAAATATGTCTCTGACATAAGGATTATTTTTGGCCAGTTAATTTTAAGAAACAGCAGACAGGTGAGAAGTTCTGAAAACCAAGTAGCAGTTACCCTTTACAAAAGACATTTACATGTGTAAGGGAAATCTCCATTTGTAAGGGTAACTCCCTGTATGTACCAAGAAGAGGGATATAACTTTATTTCTAGAAACTCTTATCAATGCAGAAAGCAACTTAAATCTGCATAACAACTTTACCCTCCTTTATAGTGCTTTTCTTGGCAACCTCCTGTAACTGACTTCCCCAACCCCTAGTATCTTTTGTCTTTAGCTGAAGATGGTATTTAAGGTTGTGGTTTCAGTCATTTCAGTGAGTTACTCCATTTTCCATATTTTTCCCAGAAGAAAGACTTTGAAAATGTTTTCAAATTATTAATCATTGACTTGTACATGAAATTTTAAAACATTGTGTTTAAACAAGTTTGTGTTAAAACTTTGGGTTTAAACAAGGAATGATGAACGAGTACATTCTGGTCATTAAAAAAACAAATACAAATAAATTAGTCTTTCCTAAGATTACTTTCGTTTCCAATTCTAGTTCTATTTCTTCCATGTTTACCAAAGACTCAAAGGGGTCTGCTTGCCTGCACACTTCCAAGCCAAAAGAAAACATGAGCAGGAGTTTGCAGCAAAGAAAGTAAAAATTTATTTAAGGAGTTGGCACCAAGTCTGAAGAAACAGGTGGGCCTGTGCTCTCAAAAACCTGGCTCCTGGATGGCCTCTAGTGGCTACATTATATAACAGAAAAACCATTAATCATGGTCGCTCCGGAAGCTGGGGCTGGAGGCTCAACTGACTGGTCAAGGCTAAGGCAGGGAGCAACTGATAGTGGCTTCAGGTCCTAGTGTCAATCATGGCATTGTTTGGTCTGCTTTCCAAGGGATGCGATCTGTGGGCCCATTCTGCTTTCATGAGTCCAGAACTAAAACATAACTGAGGCCAAAGTGTTAGCTTTGTTGAATTAACCCTTACTCATTGTATGAGGTTTAGTTATTATACCCTAGTCATGGTTGATAGACCTGAAGCTTTATTCTTAGTGAATTTGGTGTTGACCAGAACCTAGTGTCCTAAGGGCTTGATTAAAAGGAAACGATAAACAATATAAGCACAGGTAGGAGGATTTGGGGAAAGAATGCAAATGAGTTATAGTTCTATCAGGATAAACAAAACTAGCTTGGATTAAAGCAGAATGCATGCTAAAGAAATGAAGTTCACATATGGTTACACCACTTTTCCCTTGCACTAGCAAAATTAATGACTGTTACCACTATGATATATACCCATCCCAAACTTTTCCATCCATGGGAATTTTTTTCAGTGTACTGTTCTGTAACTTACTTTTTCAGTGAATAAGATATAAATGAAGATTGCTGTTTCTCAGTATATATAAATAGAGTTTTCTTTTTTTAACTGTGGCATAGAGTTCCATATTACAGGTATCACATATAGTATTTATCTATTGCATTACTAGTGGCTATTTGCAATGGATCTGTTCCTTTTGACATTGCGTTTGAAATCTGAAATCATGCAATAATTTCCCTTATCTTTATCTTTTAATTGTTCTTTGTATAGCATCATCTCCACTTGACATGGATGTAACACTGACTCATATTTCTCTCATGTGAGTTTTTGAAGTTCGTTCCTATTCCATGAATTATTCATATTTTTCCCTGGATTTAATTTTCTATTTTTAATATTTATCTTATAGCCTCTTACGTCACACCTTTCTCAAATAACTCAACAAATATTTATAGAGTACCTACTCTGGGCAAGGCAGTATTCTGGGTGCAACGAATATTGTAGTGAAAATTACAAAACCATTGCTTTCTAGGAGTTTACATTCTTCTTAACGTCTAGTAATATTTTGTTTTCTATTCATAGTGAAGAAAGGGGGCTATGGGCTCTGCGTGTGTGGTTAGGGTTTGGCTGCTGAAAGGCATAATTTCCCCAAGAACAGATTCCCCAAGAACCTGCCACTATTCTGAAGACCTATAAATGCTGAAAGAATGAGGCTCTGATCTGGGACATTAACAATCATACTGGCCTATGTAGTTCACCCTGGATATAGTCTTTTCATTTCTTTAAAGGAAACACTCCCTTTTAAGAGAAATAATTGGTAAATGGGTGTCTAAATGCCTTTCTGCCAGCCATTCAGCTTGGAAGCAGAAAGCTGTAGGTGGAATGACTGCCCCACATACACTTTCAGTCCCCTTCTCCCTTTTGCTGTCCTGAGTTACTCAGCAGAGCTGTGGGGCATGTCGGGGAACAAAATGTGCCACTCCAAAATGTGTCTCTTTGGCATGAGGATTATTTCAGGCTGATTATTTTAAGAAAGAGAGGACCTAGACGTTTTGATTTTTACCTCCCCCTTTGCTGCCAAAGAGAACTTAGAAAGAGGACCTAGAGCATGAAGGGAGCTCATCTCCGAGATAACCGCAGAGGATATGGGTTAGGTGTGGTGGGCTGGGGGGAGCTGGAGGCTTGGGGATCAAAGTCCTCTCTGTGTCCCATTGTCTCTGCCAGGCAGGACCAACATTTGTTTACCAAACATTTGTTCTTTCCATCTCCCTGTGAAATGTATCCGTCCCCTTTGAAGCCCCACACTCCTACCCTTTCTCCTCAGCTCAGGATGGCACATGAGCAGCATGACTGCTGGAAAGGCTCATCTCTTGGGGGTTCCCATACATATGTAATTAAATTGATTTTCCCTTGTTAATCTGTTTTCTGTGAGTTTAATTATTAGACCGGCCTGGAGAACTTTGACAGGTAGAGGAAAAACTCTGCCTCCCTGACAGACACATGTACAGGCCCTAAGCTGAGCTCCCTCGTTGCATATTTTACTAGGGGGCTTCCTTTTCTGTCATATTTCACCATCATTATGATGGTTTATTCATGGCAAGTTAATGGCTGTGTATGCGCCTGCCCACGAACATCTTGAACCAGAGCCTATTTTCTTTTGTATTTTAAAATCCAATAAAAATGAATTTTAAAATTCAGCAATAGGAAAAGAGATTCAGAGTATTTGAATTTGAAAGTGTATATACCCATCACTACATGTTTGCAAGAAAACTCACTTCTTGGAAGTCTTACACAATTACTATCATGGGTATTACGTTAGTCAGAAGTTGTAATTTTAGAGAATTCCTTACAAATTAGTTTCAAAGTGTAAATCAATTTATTGACTGACAATACTCTGAAGTTTGGGACTGCTTATAGCCTCAGACACAGGTATGTATGGGAGCCCAAAGGATGTGAGTAGAAAATGTAATTTTCTCTGTCTTGGATGTTTCTCTTTCTGAGGTGTTTTGTTCTTTTGGGAAAGCTTTCCCCCAAGGATGGCAAGGGTGGATGACCAACCCAACCCTATTTTCATATATTACCAATGTACTGAACCCAGGCAAAGAGAGAGCCTTTATACAACAGGTTGACTCAGCTTTGGATTTCTGTTTAGCCCCCAAGTCCAGGGAATCCTAACTGCCCAGGTCTTGGTCACATGCCCAACACTAGAATATGGAGGTAGGATCTCCAAGTCAAACCATATGGAAATGTGGGCAATTCACCAGCAATAGCAATGAAAGTCCTTTAATAGATAGGGCTCTCTTTTGTTTTTCACACTCTTCTTCAATAATTCTGGTAATACATATTTTACTATAATGTGACCCATTTCATCCAGCGTTTTAAATTTTTATCACATATTTGTGTTCAAAACATCATTCAAAAATTAATGTATATGTTTCTTTGTTTGTTTTCTTTCTGTTCCTATACTTTATAGTTAGGCTTTCTCCTGTATCCTTGATTAGAATGTCTAATAATATTAGATAATATTTGTATTAGGGTTTGATCAGAGAAGTAGAACCACTTAGTGATATAAAGAATATTATATGGATTAAACCTTATGTGATAGTGCGAATTGGTTAAGCATTCTATGTAAATCCATTCGCTCTGACTCTGGAGCCTGTCCTGAAATCAGCAGGGCTGGCAGTCAGAAATGGGAGATGATGTGAAGTGGAGAGATCAAAGACAAGCTGGAACTGGCAAAAACAGGCTACAATCCATCTACCAAAATGAATTTAACACCACACTAAAAGGATTGCACACCATGACCAAGAGGGATTTATTCCCAAAAAGCAAGGATGGTTCAACACATGAAAATTTATCAAGACAGTATACCGCATTTACAGAATGAAGGATAAAAATGACATGAGCATCTCACTGATATGGAAAAAAAGCATAAAAAATATGCTCATTGGAATTCAATACTCCATAGAAAGCTTAAAGAAGACATTAGATAAAACTGAAGTTGGTTCATAAACTGAAAATAAATCCGAAAACTACAATGAGTTTAAATGAAAATATGAATGCTAAAGGAATGAAAAACAAAATGAACACTCACATTCATTTAATAATATTGTCAGAAGGTGAGAATAAAGTAAGTGCAATAATTATTTGAAGAAATACTTGAATATTTTTCAGGCGTGAAGTTAGAAATAAATTATCAGATTGATATACATAGCATCACGGGTTAGAAAACCAAGTATATAACAATACACCTGTATCAGACACCTTACCCTCAGCTGTACCCTTCCTTTGTTTCACATTAAATCAATGTGGAACTGTGGTGCACAAGCTGACAGTTTCTCACTATTCACAATGCCACTACACCTACCCCCTACACCTCTAGTCACTGCAGCAGGTGAGGATACTAACAAAGCAAATTCTCAGTGCCCGCCCATGCTGAGGTCCTGGGTGAATTCTTTCTCCTTTCTTCAGATTCCTTCCCCCATGACTTCGAGATCCAGTTTATAGGACTGCTAGGTGTCAGGTCTCAGCTTGATTCTGTATTTTCACGTTGGATCATCCTCCTTCCCTGCTTCACTGCTTATGCCCTGCAATCCTGTTCATTTGGATTGTACTCTAATTAAATAATAGCACATAAACCCGTAGCTTGTTGGTCTGCCTTCAGAGGCTAAAAACCATGTGGTGAATCACAGCATATTAGTGACAAAGAGGAAAATCTAAAAAGCAATCTGGAAGAAAGACAGAATACCAACTAAGAGCAATTAGACTGGTAGCAGTCTCTCATCAGTAACAATAGATTCCAGAAGATAACTAAAAACAAAATAAATTAAAAAATACTGTCCTCAAACTGCTAATGGAGAAATCACTCTTAACCTAGAATGCAATACTCAACCAACCATATGAACAGATGAAGGAAATTACATTTTCAGACAAAGATAGAGCTTTCTATTTATAGACCCTCACCAGTAGAAATTATAAGGAATCGATTTCTTACTGAAAGGAATTGAATCTATAGAGAAGGAGTGGGATTAAGGAACAATATTGGGCAAAGAAATTTACATACATGTAGTGAAACCCAAAAAGGATTAACTGTTAAACATCATGTAATTGTGTGGCTAATTTGGGAGCCTAGTCAAAAATAAAGTGCAGTTAAAATCTAGACAATAATTACGTGGAAGATGATATAAAATACAATGAGAATAAATACTTGGAAATTTCTTGTGTTTTTTTTTTCTGGACGGGGTAGAGGTGCTCAGCATAAGACTGTGATCATTCCAGTAGGCATGTTAGCATTTCAACTACTGAAAACATGGAATTAAAATAGATAACCTCCCAATCTGTTGAGGGAAAATATAACACTGAATGACAAATGCAAATTTCAAAGGGAAATATACTACTTATGCAAAGTCAATACACACAAAACAGGAACATTGCTCTGACTGCAAACAAATGTCTTGATGTGTAAAAACCATGGATGATAGAGTACAGTCAAACTTTAGACAGTTTGCAACACTGAGCAGTAAGGGAAATGCCTTAGAATTTGAGGGCTCTCAAAGTGGATTGCTAGTAACATTTTATTTCTAAAACAAAAAGATATCCATCAAATACAGGGAAATTGAATCTTGAATCTGGGTTTTGGATAACCTAGTGATTATTTGTGCGATTTTTCTAAGTTTGAAACAGTTTGTATTCAGTGAAAGTTTTAGAAAATCATGGTGGATTCGTGTCCTTCATTAACTCCTTGAGTCTTGGATCATGCTTTCTCCTGTTCTGCTTCTTTTTTATTTATCTCTAGTATATGACCTTGTAAATGGAACACAGTATGTACACATTAAACATATGTTGACATGAATAATTCACATGAACGTGTTTTCCAAACTAATGCCATTATCATAAATAGAAACCCCTCACAAAATAGCATATTTTCCTTCCAAGAAGCGAACCACTATAAATTGTATAATATTCTACAGTGTGCCTAAAAATTAATATTTGTGAAAATAATATGTACCAATTTAGAAACCTATCTTAAAGACTATTAGAAACA
The DNA here is from genome assembly GCF_036562045.2 of Rhinolophus sinicus. Taxonomy (NCBI): domain Eukaryota; kingdom Metazoa; phylum Chordata; class Mammalia; order Chiroptera; family Rhinolophidae; genus Rhinolophus; species Rhinolophus sinicus. The sequence continues at coordinate 27,723,949 of NC_133768.1, read as the reverse complement.
AAAGGCATATTTGACTAGCATCATCATATTTGGTAAAACTTGTTTTGATAGACGTCCTTCCAGAAAATTGCAAACTGTGGCATTTTCTGAAGTGTGATTCTGACATGAATCCTGTAGACCTATTTTTTGCAAATAAACATTTCTGTAATGAAAGTGTCATAAGGTAACAGTGGTGGGACCAAAGCATTTAGGAATAACTATTTATTTGTGCACAATTACATATAACTTACATGAGAGACTATTAAGTATTTGGCATGCAAAGGCAATCTATTAATGTAAGAGTGTAATGTATAAAAGAGGCGAGAGTAGATGCACAATTGTTATGACAGAAGAAATGGTATCAGAATTGTACCTGAGATCCCATTACAAAGCAGGCCACTTGCTGGGATAGAAAAACAAGATTTCTCAAGTGTGGGAGGCGAAAGGAAAAATAATGGACATGAAATACATGCTTTAACAATGAAAATGAAATTACAAAATAATAGTTTTCATTGAAAATAGTCCCTTTCAGCTACTAAGTCTTGCTAGAATATGTCTAACCAGATCATTTAGTTCCCGTTTCAACCCATTCTATACATCTGATTTGGTTAGTTGTTTTCAAAAACTGCAAAATTTGCAGAATATACAAATGGAATATTAAGCCTAATATTATTATGAGATTGAGTAAAATCTGTCATTATTCAGTATGCTCATAACGGATTTCATAGTATATGGAGAAGAAACAATTGAAATAATGTATGAAAATCCATATGTTATACAAGTTTAACTGGGGTACCACATTACAGTAATTCCTTGATATGCATTAGAGATAGATGGTCAGAAGACTTGAGAGAATCCAAAATCAGACATCAACCTACTGTGGCATTAATTTTACTACTGTTCTTTAAAAGTATGTGAACCTTTCTTCAAAGTCTATTCTAAGGGAAACTCTCTTTCATTGTCAGCTGTGATTACCATACATCTCTTTTGTAGACACAAGGAGAGAACTGCCTGCAAATATCAGAACATCCTTCGAGTCCACAGAGAGATTCCTCGAGAACAGTCTACATACGTAGCAAAGAAACATGAGCTGATAGTACACACAACACCCTGGCGTTCATGCATACAGTGTTTCCTTCAACTGATGTCCCATGGATGTTTAAGATATGACTATATAGGGAAAAGAGATGAAATCTTGAAACTGTACAATGATTCATAAATAAACATATAGTTGACAATGCCTATAAACACTGAAACTAAATCTTTCATTGTGTTTTAGATTTTGGCAAAAGTTTCAAGCCCAGAGAAAAGTTGAAAGTTGAAAGGCTACCATAAAAAATACATACATTAATTTTTAATCATCTGTCTGTCTGTCTCTCTGTCTCATCTCTGTCTACACACACACACACACACACACACACAACACCTCTCTTTAATGGAACAACCTAAAATTAGCCTGAGGACATGATATTTTACCTCTAAATGCTTAATTATGCCTCTTCCTGTAATAAGGATTCAAACCCATATCACAGTTACCACACTTTAAGAAAATTAGCATTAATCCAATTCTATTAACCATTATGCTAAAGGGGAGCAATATCTACCACCCCAAATATGACTTTCTGGCATATTATTTTAGGCTAGTCATTTTTAAGAAACAGCAGACAGAGGAGGAACTCTGAAAACCTAGAACTTACCCTTTCTTAAGGCACATTTCCACGTATAAGGGAAATCTCCATTTGTGAGGGTGTCTCCCCTCTGTACCAGGGAGAGTGGGATGACTACAGCTCTTATCCATGGAGAAGGCCAGGACCTCAGTCTGCATAACAACCTTACCCTTGTTCACTGTGCTTTCCTGCTAATTTCACATAACTTCCTTGGTCTTGAGCTGGAGACGGTATTTAAGGTGAGGGCCTGGGCCATTTCTGGGAATTACTCAGTTTCCCTGCGTCTCTCCCTAGTATACAGGAGGTGTCCATGTTATTCAACTTCAGTTTTTTTCCTGTTAATCTGTCTTTTATTATAGGTGGGTCTTAGCCAAGAACCTAGAAGGGGAAAGGGAAATTTATTTTTCCATTCTCACAATACTAAATATTTCCTCGTTTCCCACCAAAATGTGCTGTTTTCCACCTTGATTCAATCCAGTTCTACCTTCATATTTTGCTCTGATGGCTCTTGAGTCTTCCGTGATCCGGAAGAGCTGATCTACTGTCCTGTACCTTTAATGGCATTGGGTCCTTTGCAGAGTCAAGGCCAGTTGCTCTTCAGTATGTTTCACATTCAAGGTTCATTTGAATGTGTTTCCACATTTAGATTCAGATGAAACATTTCTGGCCAGGACAGCAGATGGATGATGATGTGTAACTTCCTCTGCATCTCATCAATAGACACATAATGTCAGGTCAGAACACTGTTAGTGATTATGAGGTGACCACCGATCTCTCTGTTGTAAAAGCACATTTTCCATTTGTAATTAATAAGGATCTGAAGGATTTTGAACCTCCTGCTCTCCCGTTTTTTACCATATGGTTTCAACCATTGATCCTTACCTGAATATATTATATCAGAGGTTAAAAAACAGTGAATTTCTTACTCTGGAATTCTTTCTACATTCATTTGCTTAGATGATTGTTATGATCTTATTTTTTTAAAAAAAGGAGATCATTTCCTACTTGTTCTACCTCCTCTCTTTTCAAAATGACTATGAATATTTCATAATCATGGATATTTTTTATTTTTAATGTATTATAATTCACGACTCTCATTATTCTCGTTAATGCTAAAGTTCCACCAAATTTATCTATTGGACACACCTTCAAGCTAGCTCCTGAGTCCTTTTGCTATGGCCTCATTTGTGTATGAATACTTCTTTACTTTCTGGTTCACCTTATGTTTTCTCTGACCTTTCAAATAATCAGCAGAATCCCCAAGGAGCTCTGGCTCCTTTTAGCAAGAAATGATATTTCAAAACCATGATGTCAGTGCCAGTACTCTTAGGTACTGGCAGGTCAATATGTCAAAACCCCAGAATCATGTGTCACTCTTTGTTTTTCAAATTCTCTCCCAGTGAGAATATAATTGCTACAGTGAAGTGTAGTTTCTTTAATGATTGACACAATTAAGGGAGGGTTGTATCTTCTGATACTGTATTATTTTTTTGTTTCTGTAGGACCCCTCATCCCCTTCATTTACTTAATTCTTTCTCTTTGTTTTCAAAAGTCCAGGGGATGTTTACTCCCTTCTCTGTTGCCCCTTTCCCCCAGAAGCGCTGCCCTTCTAAGACTGTTACCTCCAGACCCGCATGTTTAGGTTCCTTCCTTTGGATACTCAGTAGCCAGTGATCTGATCCTTCTTGCCTCACATCTGCTCTTGGTATTTCCCCCACTCAAAATAAGACCTCGTTTTTCTAAGAGAAATTGATCTGTGTTCTGTCACCTGTATTTTCCTGCTGCATGCTTGTGATTTTCAAGCAGTCTCATCTGACTCTCCCATTCGGCCTGGCCTCAAGGCAGGTTCTGCTGGTTTCAGATATTTTCCTAGTATAGTCATGTGCCACATAACCACGTTTCAGCCAGTGACGGATCCCGTATACAATGGTGGTCCCGTAAGATTATAATGTAGCTGAGAAGTCCCCATCCACTAGTGACTTTGTAACCACTGTAAGGTCATACTGTAATGCGTTATGCACGTGTTTGTGGAGATGCTGGTATCAACAAACCTATTGCACTACCAGTTGTTAAAAGTGTAGCACATATGATTATGTACAGTGCATAATACTTGATAATGATAATAAACGACTATGTTACTGGTTTATGTATTTACTACTCTACACAGTTTATCGTTATTTTAGGTTGTTCTCTCTATATATCTATATCTATATCTATATCTATATCTATATCTATATCTATATCTATATCTATATCTATCTAAAGCTTCCTGTAAAATAGCATTCTGTGTTACACCAGTATCCGTCTCTTGCATCTTGCATTTAACACGTCTCTTGACTGCATTATTTTCCCTTGTGCTTGATTTAATCTCATTGGTTGTATGCAGTAATGTTCTGTACAGGCTCATAGCCTAAGAACAATAGCTTATACCCTATAGCCTAGGTGTGTAGTAGGCTGTGCCATCTAAGTGTGTGGAAGTGCATTGTATGATGTCCACACAATGATGAAATCACCTAATGATACATTTCTCAGAAAACATCTCCTCCATTTAGTGATGCATGACTAATCACAAATTCAAATTATAGTATTATTTGACTTTTAGTTATGCCGTTGGCTAAGTTTTACATGGTTTTGTTTTCTTGTTTCTAATGGATTTTACTGCATGTGTGGAAATATTAGGAGTTAAGAATCTGCTATTATCCTATAGAAACTCAGAGATCAGAAACAATTTCTATGTTTGAAATCAGTTCTATGTTTTGTTTAATTAAAACTTTTTTGCCTTTTGAGCTATTCCTCATTTGCCAAGGGGAAGAGCTTTAAAAACACATACCACATCATGTTATTATAAGATTCCCAGTAAATTGAGGCTTAATTCTAGAGGACTTATGCCTCTGAACAAAGTTGCTTTTCACTTTTGAGGTTCACTTACATGTTCTGAAAGTTTTACATACAAAAGTGAACAAACAGAAAAGTATGTTGAAGGTAAGAAAGGTAACATTTTGGTGGCGGGGAAAGTAATTTTTCCTCTAGCCTTCTAGGTCCTTGGCCAAGACACTCTTGTGTAAAAGGCTGATTTACAGGAAAAAAATATACAGAAGTTTAATAACAGATATACCTCCTGTATTCATGGGAGAGACCCAGGAAAACTGAGTAATTCCCCAAGTGGCACATGCTACCACCTTGGGGGGGGGGGTCAATTATAGGAATTTACCAGGAAATGCACAGTAAAGGAGGGTAAAGTCTTTTTTTTAAAAATTTATTGGGGTGACAATTGTTAGTTAAATTACATAGATTTCAGGTGTACAATTCTGTATTACGTCATCCGTAAATCCCATTGTGTGTTCACCACCCAGAGTCAGTTCTCCTTCCATCACCATATATTTGATCCCCCTTACCCTCATCTCCCGCCTGCCACCCCCCTTACCCTTTGTTAACCACTAAACTATTGTCTGTGTGTATGGGTTTTTGTTTCTCATTTGTTTGTCTTGTTCTTTTGTTGTTTTTGGTTTATTTACCACATGTCAGTGAAATCATATGGTTCTCTGCTTTTTCTGTCTGACTTATTTCACTTAGCATTATTCGTTGATTGTTTCTAATAGCTTTTTGGTGGAGTCTTTAGGGTTTTCTATGTACAGCATCATGTCATCTGCAAAGAGTGACAATTTAACTCCTTCATTCCAAATTTGGATGCCTTTTATTTCGTTCTCTTGCCTGATTGCTCTGGCAAGGACTTCCAACACTATGTTGAAAAGCAGAGGTGATAGGGGACAGCCGTGTCATGTTCCTGAACGTAGAGCCAAAGGGCTTCAGTTTTTCACCATTAATTATATTAGCTGAGGGTTTGTCAGATATGGTCTTTATTATGTTAAGGTATTTTCCTTCTATACCTATTTTATTAAGTGTTTAAATCATAAATGGATATTGTATCTTGTCAAATGCTTTTTCTGCATCAATTGATATAATCATATGATTTTTGTTCTTTATTTTGTTTATGTGATGTATCACATTGATGGATTTGCGGATGCTGAACCATCCTTGTGCCCTGGGGATGAATCCCACTTGGTCGTCATGAATAATCTTTTTAATGCATTGTTGTATTCGATTTGCTAGAATTTTGTTTAGAATTTCTGCAGCTGTATTCATCAGAGATATTGGTCTGTAGTTTTCTTTTTTTGTGTTGAACTTACCAGGTTTTGGTATCAGGGTAATGTTGTCCTCATAAAATGAGTTAGGGAGTACTGTCTCTTCTTCAATTTTTTGGAAGAGTTTGAGCAGGATTGGTATTAGATCCTCTTTGAAGGTTTGGTAGAATTCACTGGTGAAGCCATCTGGTCCCGGACTTTTGCTTTTGGGAAGATTTTGGATGACTGATTCAATTTCGTTACTGGTGATTGGTCTGTTTAGATTTTCCAGTTCTTCATGGTTCAGCCTTGGAAGGCTATATGTTTCTAAGAACTTGTCCATTTCTTCTAGGTTATTGAACTTGGTGGCGTATAGTCCTTCATAGTATTCTTCGATGGTCCTTTGTATTTCTGTGGTGTCCGTGATAACTTCCCCTTTTTCATTTCTGATTTTGTTAATTAGTGTCTTCTGTCTTTTTATCTTAGTGAGTCTAGCCAAGGGTTTTTCAATTTTGTTAATCTTTTCAAAGACCCACCGCTTTGTCACATTAATTTTTTTTATTGTCTTTTTGTTCTCTATTTCATTGAGTTCTGCTCTGATTTTTGTTATTTCCTTTGTTCTGCTGACCTTGGGTTTCACTTGTTCTTCTTTTTCTAGTTCTTTAAGGCGTAACATGAGGTCATTTTTTGGGGATTTTTCTTGTTTCTAGAGATAGGCCTGTAATGATATAAATTTCCCTCTTAAACTGCTTTCGGGGGGCTGGCCCGGTGGCTCAGGCGGTTAGAGCTCCATGCTCCTAACTCCGAAGGCTGCCGGTTCGATTCCCACATGGGCCAGTGGGCTCTCAACCACAAGGTTGCCAGTTCAACTCCTCGAGTCCTGCAAGGGATGGTGGGCTCCGCCCCCTGCAACTAAGATTGAACACAGCACCTTGAGCTGAGCTGCCTCCCGGATGGCTCAGTTGGTTGGAGCATGGGCTCTCAAACACAAGGTTGCCAGTTCAATTCCTCAAGTCCTGCAAGGGATGGTGGGCAACACCCCCTGCAACTAGAAAACGGCAACTGGACCTGGAGCGAGCTGCGCCCTCCACAACTAAGACTGAAAGGACAACAAGTTGAAGCTGAACGGGCATCCTCCACAGCTAAGATTGGAAGGACAACAACCTGACTTTGGAAAAAAAAAAGGCCTGGAAGTACACGCTGTTCCCCAATAAAGTCCTGTTCCCCTTCCCCCACCCGCACCCCCACCCAAAAAAAAAGCCTGCTTTCGGTGCATCCCCAAAATTTTGGTAGCATGTATTTTCATTGTCATTTGTTTTATGTATCTTTTTATCTCTCCTCTAATTTCTTCTTTGACCCAGTCGTTCTTTAGCAGTATGTTGTTTAGTCTCCATGTATTTGTGTTTTTTCCTGCTTTCTTTTTGCAGTTGATATCCAATTTCAAAGCCTTGTGATCAGAGAATATGCTTGGTATGATTTCAATCTTCTTAAATTTGCTGAGGCTGATTTTATGTCCCAATATATGGTCTATCCTTGAGAATGTTCCATGTACACTAGAAAAGAATGTATAGTCTGATGTTTTAGGATGAAGTGCTCTATATATGTCAATTATGTCCATTTCATCTAATGTGTCATTTAGGGCTGCTATTTCGTTATTTATTTTCTGTTTGGATGATCTATCCATAGCTGTCAATGATGTATTTAAGTCCCCTAGTATAATTGTGTTTTGGTCAATTTCTCCCTTTAGTTCTGTTAGTAGTTGCTTGGTATATTTCAGTGCTCCCTGATTGGGGGCATAAATATTGATGACTGTTATGTCTTCTTGTTGTATAGTCCCCTTTACCATTATGAAATATCCATCTTTGTCTCTTATCTTTTTCATCCTGAAGTCTGTTTCATCTGATATCATTATGGCTACACCTGATTTTCTCTGGGTACCATTTGCTTGGAGTGTCAATTTCCACCCTTTCACTTTGAATCTATGCTTGTCCTTGTAGCTGAGATGTGTCTCTTGGAGACAGCATATGGTTGGGTTTAGGTTTTCGATCCAATCTGCTACTCTGTGACTTTTTATTGGTGAGTTCAGTCCATTTACATTTAGGGTGATTATTGATATGTGAGGATTTCCTATCATTCTATCTTTAGTTTTCTGGTAAGGCTGTGTCTCCATTGTTTCTTTGCCTTTTTGTTGTTGTCTGTTATTTCTGTGTGGTGGTATTCTATGATGTTTCCCTCTGTTTCTTCTTTTATTACAGTATATACTTCAGTTCTAGATTTTTTTTGAGTGGTTACCCTTAAGTTTATGTAAAAGAAAGTTTGATATTTAAAGTATTCCATTTTCTTCAGCACGCTTACTTTCTCCATTCCCATATTCTGGTTCAGGCCTTTACTCTCCCCCTTTTCATGTTTTGGTTGCCACAAATTGTCCCTCTTGATGGTGGTTGAATAGCCTCCTTCAGTATTTCTTGTCAAGCAGGTCGTGTATTAGAAAATTCCCTCAGCTTCTGTATGTCTGGAAAGGTCTTTATTCCTCCTTCATAGCTAAAGGATATCTTTGCTGGATATATTATTCTTGGCTCATGATTTCTCTCTTTCAATAGTTTGAATATTTGGTTCCACTCCCTCCTGGCTTGTAGAGTTTCTGCTGAAAAATCTGATGATAATCTAATGGGCTTTCCTTTGTAGGTTACCGTCTTCTTTTCCCTGGCTGCCTTGAGGATTCTTTCTTTGTCATTGATTTTAGACAGCTTCAATACAATGTGCCTTGGAGAAGGCCTGTTGGGATTGAGGTAATTAGGTGTTCTATTTGCTTCTTGGATTCGAGGATCCAGTTCTGTCCACAAGTTTGGGAAGTTCTCATCAACAATTTGTTTGAATATATTCTCTGTTCCCTTCTCTCTTTCTTCTCCTTCTGGTATGCCCATTATTCTTATATTGCTCTTTCTGATGGAGTCAGAAAGTTCTTGTAGAGTTCTTTCATTTCTTTTAAGTCTCAAGTCTCTTTCTTCTTCCATCTGTGTCATTTCCATGTTTCTATCTTCGATGTCACTGATTCTTCCCTCCATCTGGTGAACTCTACTACCTAAGCTGGTTATTTCATTCTTAATTTCTTCTACTGAGTTCTTAATCTCCATAAATTCTGTTTGGTTCTTTTTTAAAATTTCAATCTCTTTCGTGAAATGCACACATTGTTCTTTGATTGTGTTTCTGAGTTCATTAAACTGCCTTTCTGTGTTTTCTTGCATCTCGTTGAGTTTTTTCAGAACTACAATCTTGAATTCTCTGTCATTTAAGTCACATGTTTCCATATCTTTAAATTCCTTTTCTGGAGACTTTTCACTGTCTTTCTGAGCAGTCTTGTTGCCTTGGTTATTCATGGCAATTACTGATTTATTATTTCTCTTCCTAGACATCTACAGGAGTGGCTTCTGCAACAGGTTGATAGGAAGCGGTCTTTCTTTTGTTTTCCAGTACTTGTTAGTAGAATGTTTCATTTTCTCTCCAAATGCAGCCTTTTATTCTCTCCCACATGGTAGTGCTATGTTTTCTCTGCACTATTCCAGCTTCTCACACAATGGGGGGATTCCCTGGGAGATGGGCTTCTCCTCTGTGAATAATTCGCTTGGGTCACAGGGCGCAGTGTCCCTGTGGGTATATGGAGAGCTTTTGAAGTTCCAAAGCTCTTCCTGCACCAGATTCAGAGTCTGTATGTTTCAACAGTTCTGTTTACTCCTGCAGGGATCCGCCCAGATACGTGGGGACAGGGGCGAGTTGGGTTGTGACAGGTGGCACAGAGCAATGGCGGCGACCACCACCACAGGCGGTCCTGCTTCCACAGCTCCTTCCCCTTTGCCTGAACTAGTTGGGCTGCGAATCTGTGTCTGCAGTCCGTAGTTCTCAGAACAGCAAATATTCTGTTCTTTTGATCTGACACTGCTACTGTTCCGCTTCTGGCACCCGGCAGGTGGGGGCAGGGCGAGCTCTGGGAGGGGAGGGAGGGGGCGGCTAGTCTCAGTGCCTAAGGCTTCCGTTCTCTGCTCGGCAGTGAGGGATTAAACCACCATTTCCAGCCTTCTTCCCTCAGTCTTTTCTCTGAGGTCTCTGCTGTGAGCGTTCAGCCATGTTATATGCTGCCCCCTCAGCCCTGTGGGCCATAAGCAGAGCCCTAGCAGTCTGAGATCTTCCGTCTCCTGCAGCTGCGGTGGTTCCGGGAAGCAGCGAGCTCGGAGCACTGAGCTAGGTCTGCGTCCTGTGCCCCCGCGGCCCTGTCTCCGGGCACTTCTCTCTTACTGCGTCCCCCGCTCGCAAGATTCTCCCACCTTTAGGTGAGTTCAGTAGTGGGCCTCTTCGTCTTGCCTGTCTGCTGTGCAGGGAGTCCTTTGTGGAGTTATTGTTGTTCAATTAGTTGTAAATTCCAGGGGAGGTTTACTGAGGCTCACCTCACGCCGCCATTTTGATGACGTCCAAGGAGGGTAAATTCTAATGCAGATTTAAGTGTTGCGTTCCCCATTGATAAGAGTTTCTAGAGACTGAGTCACCCTCTTCCTTTTACAGAGGGGGTGACACCCTCAGAAATGGACATTTCCCTTATAAATGTAAATGTACCTAACAAAAAGGTAAATTTTACTAAGTGTTCAGAACCTTTCCTGTGTTGTTTCTTTAAAAATAATGAATTCAGTATAATCTTTATGCCAAAGAGGCATATTTTGGTATGGCCATTTCTGCTCTCCCTTTCACAGTCATGTAACTGTGTTATTTGTGGCAGTACCTCCAATGTCTTATTTAGTGCTTGCTTTATTTTAATGGATCAATAATATTTATTGATAATATAAATGAATTAAGGAAAGGAGGAATTTTATACAGTGAACTAAGATTTAAATTTCGTATCATCACACTAGAAATTAGTGAAATTGGTATAATTATAACTATATTATTTCTTTTATAGTCCAGTACATGTCCTACTGGTTTTGATTTTCTTCTAAGTATTATGCAGTGATCTTGTCCCAATGTTGTCAATGCTGGAATTACAGCTTCCTTGTTTAAGGAAGTTAATAACAGAAAATCTTGTGTTTTTGTTTTTTTAACATTTCTTTTATAAAAATGATTTTTGTTAAAATATAGCTAACATACAATATTATATTAGTTTCAGTTGTACACAATAGTTATTCAATATTTGTATACCTAGAGAAGTGATCACCATAAGTCCAGCAACCATCTGACACCATACTATGCTGTCACAATATTATTGACTGTATTCCCTTGTAATGCTGTACATTACATCCCCATGGCATATTTATTTTATACCTGGAAATGTAAACCTCTGGTTCCCCTTCACCTTCCCCCCCCTTTTTGAATTTTTCAATAACAGTTGACATTCAATATTATTTTATATTAATTTCAGGTGTACAGCATAGTGGTTAAACATTTATATAAGTTAAGAAGTGATCCCTGGGACTAGTCTATGTCACTATACATAGTTATTACCATATTATTGATTATATTCCTTATGCTTTACTTTACATCCCCATGACTATTTTGTGACTACCAATTTGTGGTTCTTAATCCCTTCACCTTTTTCACTCCATCCCCCACCCCCTCCATCTATCACCCCAATAAATCTACTACCCATCTGACACCATATGTAGTTACTACAATATTATTGACTATATTCCTTATGCTATACCCTACATTCTCATAACCACTTTGTAACAATCAATTTGTACCTCTTAGTCCCTTCCCCTTTTCACCTATTCTCAACCCCACCCCTGTCTGGCAACCATCAAAATATTCTCTGTATGTATGAATTTACTTCTGTTTTGTTTGTTGGTTTATTTCATTCTTTATATTCCACATATAAGTGAAATCACATTGCATCTGTCTTCCTGTGTCTGACATACTCCACTCAGCACAACACCCTCCAGGTCCATCTATGCTGCCGCAGACCACAAGAACCCATTTCCTTCCATGGCCGAGCAATATTCCACTGTACATATGTACCACCTCTTCTTTATCCATTCATCCATTGACGGACACCCAGGCTGCCTCTGCATCTTGGCCATTGTAAACAATGTTGTAATGAACATATGGAAGCACATGTCCCCTCAAAGTAGTATTTTGGGTTTCTTTGGATAATTACTCAGAAGTGGGATTGTTGGGTCCTTCTTTGTTACTTGTTATAGCCTTTTTTCATAGTCTATTTTGTCTAGTATAAGTATTGCTACCACAGCTTGTTGGGTTTTTTTGTTGTTGTTGTTTGTTTCCATTTTCATGAAACATCTTTTCCCCATCCCTTTCTTTACTTTCAGTCTGTGTGTGTCTTTTAATCTGAAGTGAGTCTCTTGTAGGCAACGTATGTAAGGGTCTTGTTTTCTTATCCATTCAGGCACCCTATCTTTTGGAGTATTTAACCCATTTACATTTAAAATAATTGTTGATAGATATTTCCATGTTACTATTCATACTTTTTTTTTGTCTTAAAGACATTCCTCTAAGATTCCTTGTAATTCTGGTTTGGTGTTGGTGAACTCCTTTAGCTTTCCCTGGACTGGGAAGCTCTTTATCTGTCCTTTGATTCTAAATGACAACTTGGTTAGGTAGAGTAATCTTGGTTGTAGGTCCTTACTTTTCATCACTTTGAATATTTCCTGCCAATGCCTTTTGGTCTGCAAAGCTTCTGTTGAGAAATCAGCTGATAGTCATATGAAAGCTCTCTTGTAGGTAACTAACTGCTTTTCTCTTTCTGCTTTAAAGATTCTGTCTTTGTCTTTGACCTTTGGCATTTTAATTATGATGTGTCTTGATGGTGGTCTCTTTGGGTTCATCTTGTTTGGGACTCTGCACTTCCTGGGACTATAAATATCTGTTTACTTCCCCAGGTTAGTTAAGTTTTCAATCCCTTGCCCTCTCTCTCCTCCTTCTGGAACTCCTATGATGCAAATGTTGGTATGCTTGACGTTGTTCCAGAGGGCGCTTAAACTCTCTTCATTTTTTTTGGATTTTCTTTTCTTTTTGCTGTTCTGATTGGGTGTTCTCTGCTATCTTATCTTCTAAGTCGCTGATTCAATCCTCTGCTTCATGTCACCTACCGTTGATTCCCTCTAATGTATTCTTATTTCAGTTATTGTATTCTTTATTTCTGACTGGTTCTTTTTTATTTTTTCTATCTCTTTGTTGAAATTCTTCCTGAGATCATCGAGCATCCTTATAACCAGTGTTTGGAACTCTGCATCTGGTAGATGGCTTGTCTCCATTTTGTTTAGTTCTTTTTCTGGGGCTTTGTTCTATTCTTTTATTTGGGACATGTTTTTTTGTCTCCCCCTTTTGGCTGCCTCCCTGTGTTTGTTTCTATGTATCAGGTACTGCTGTCATGTCCCCCATTATTAGTAGAATGGCCTTATGTAGTAGGTGGCCTGTGGGGCTCAGTGGCACAGTCTTCCTACTCACCTAAGGCACGCACTCCAGCTGTGTCCCTTGTGTGGGTTGTGTGCCCTCCTCTTGTAGTTGAGCCTTGGTTACTGTTTGCACATGAATGGGAGGGATTGACCCTTGGGCTCATTTCTTGTGAGAACTGGCCGTGGCTACAGTGGAGGAGTTGTGGTGCAGGGGCTAACCCTACAGAGCAGGATCTGCCTCAGCAGGGCTCAATCTGCCCTTTGGTTGTATTATCATGGAGGTGACTGGGTGATGCTCCAGCTCATTTCAAAGCTGGCCACTGGGTGTACCAGGTCTAGGGCCACCTGGTAGGGGACCTTCTGCAGGTCAAGTTCAGCCACCGCCTGTACCCTACCTGGGGCCACCTGGCAGGGACCACAAAGCAATCTGCAAATGGCCACCACCCACACTGTGCTTGGAGGTGCCTCAAGACACCAAGCTGCTAACCAAGACCAGCTGCTGCTAGTGCCAGGGCTGAACACCTAGAGGTGAGGGACACACTCAAGCTAGATGCTGTTTGTCTGGGTTCCACAAACCTTTGAGAGACCCTAGGAAAGTCTGTAGCATGAGCCAAGGCAGGCAGTTTGTATGAAAAAACACTGGAAGCAGGTTGCATGTGCCTAGAATTTGGGTTGGGCAGGATCTCAGAATCACCAGGGTGCGGCAAATGAATGGTGTCAGTCAGCTTCATGGAGACTCAGATATGGCAGCCACCTGTGTCTGCATGCTGGGCGGAGGGAGAGCTCACCAAAGAAACAATGGATTCCTCCAGCTCTTCCATTTGGGAAAAAGCTGCCTCTCCAGCCCTTGTTTTGAAGCCAGAAAACTCATTTCCCTACTGAATGTCCCTGTCACTTCTCCTACTTTTGCCGCAGCACTGGAGCTCAAAGCCAGTGATTCCATCGGTGAGTAAGTCCTTGTGCAGTCCCTTTAAGTGGAGCACCTGGATCTCCAGCCGCCCTCTATCTCACTCAGTCACAATCTCTGCTGGTTTTCACAACCAGAAATTATGAGGACTTCTCTCATGACACTGGAACCCTGGGTTGGAGATCCTGTTGTGGTGCTGGGACCCCTTGCTCCTTTGAGGGGGAACCTTCACAGCCTAGATAGCCCTCCTGATTTTTAACGGTCACACGCAGGTGTGGGAGCAGCCCATTTCACGTCTCTGTCCCTGCTACCAGTCTCAAGGTGGCTTCTGTACGTCCATAGTTTTCAGTCATTTTTATTGATTTTTTTAAATTGCTTAAAATTCATACATTAAACAGAAATGTTGCTGAGGCTTTGTTACTCCAATGACCTCTCCGGTTCATTTTAGCTTTGTGGGTCTGCTCTCCTTTATATCTCTCTGTTTTGCCCCTTTCATAATTATCAGTTTTTCTTTCCTGAAATTGTGGAAAAGGCCTTATACACCTATTCTTTTGATCATGCCAATTTCATTTTTGAATCGGAACTGAAAATGCATCCCACTCCCCTTTGAGCAGAAATATGGATTCTATGTAGCACTATTAAGTACACTGGCTAGTAGTAGTAGTTTAGTTTAGGGATGTTGTAGTTTAACTATTTTACTCCCAAATCCATGTGGGCTCTTCCAGTAAAACTAACACCCCAAAGACACTACCCTTAGTTGTATTTTTGTTACCACCCACCCAGTTCTCTTTGTCTATCTGGGATATGGGACACTTATCTCTTCAACATGATGAGTGGTAATGAACCTTAAACGTCAGAGCTAGTATTACACTCAAAGTTCATTTTTCTCATATTAACAGCCCCCTGCCTCTCTCACCCCATCCAGCCCTTTCTGAGAAGTTGTTAAATGCTCTATGGTTTCTAGATAAATTTTGTTTTTCAGTAGGATGAAATGTCTTAAATACAAAATATCTAATGTATACTCTGAGCACCACCTAGTGACGAAAGCATGTATCTGAAGTGATGTTTATGTTCTTTTGGGATTGACTGTCATGAAGGCTGGAAGAAGTAAAAAGTGAGTTGTTGAAATCCAACTGGTATTATTAATTTGGGACTAAAGTTGTCACAGCGTACCTGAATAAAGCTCTCAAAGTCTACATTGTTAAGTTCCATCAGTGAGGTAGAACTTTAGCTAGGAGAGATGGGAAAAAAAAAAGAGTAAAATGAGGAAGAAGGTAAAACAAAACAAAAATGGCATGCGGAGGACCTTAAGTGAGGTAAAGGCAGAAAACAAGAGAAAAAGAAGATGAAAGAAAACAAATAAGTACAAATTTAATGGATCCAGTGTCACCAATGGCAGTATAAATATATGGAGAAGAAAAGAAAAAGAACTACGTTTGCTTGTCTCAGGGCTGTTTTCACTCTAGTGACATGGCATATAGCCACATCTGCTACCCTGATAGCAGTTTCCACTTCTTCGAGTGCCCAGGCCTTTTGAACACCCTTGGCAGTCTTTCTCTATCAGAGTACAATTGCCCTCTTCTGTTGAAATGTAAGGTGAAAAAAAGCTTCTCCAACCATTCCCTATACACAGCTATTTTGTATCAAATCTATTTTGTCCTGAGATTTACTACCGTATTTCCCCGAAAATAAGACCTAGCCGGACAATCAGCTTTAATGTGTCTTTTGGAGCAAAAATTAAGACCCAGTATTATATTATATTGTATTATATATTTTCTATTCTATTTTATTTTATTCTATTCTATTCTATTCAAGACCCGGTCCTACAGTAAAATAAGACCGGGTCATATATTAATTTTTGCTCCAAAAGACACATTAGAGCTGATTGTCTGGCTAGGTCTTATTTTCAGGGAAATACGTTAATTGAGATAAAATATACAGTGGGATTATTTAGAAACTGTGGCCTACTTTCAGAGTGCCATCCTGTGATGACCAATGTAGTGTCAAACATGTGTGTGTGTTCTGAGGACCAAATTTGTACAAGCTGTTGGCCAAGCACACATCTGTATCTACTTACATATGGATTTTTGGTCTCTTAAATAAGATGATTCATGTCCCAGGCCTTAGCAGTTTGTTTTGCATACATGCAAGACTTCAAGTGCTGTACTTTAAGTTAGGATTGCTACTTATGCTCTACTATCTGCTGCTAAGTCTCACGGAGAGTATTGCATGCAACAAAATGATTACATAGAAAAAGAAAACTCTGTTTGCAGATGTCAAGGTGAGGAATCAAAGAGTTTCTGGATAGCTGTAAAATATCATATGAGTATATGTATTCCTACAAATTAGCTTATCAATGTAACAGTGAAAATGTTACCAAGTTATAGTTAGCATATATTACACTTTTAGTAGTATCTTCTACAGAGTTTTGATAGTATTATGGTCATGCAATAAGTAAAAATAAATTATAAAATCAAAACCGAATACCCCAAAATCCCATTTTTATCACTGTTTCATAAATATTGTTTATGTTTTTATTTCTAGTACATAATCAAACATTGAAGACATATGCATTGAGTATATTTGAATTTATTTTACTTATATTAGATACAAAGTAGTGTGTGTGTATCTTGGTATCATCATAACTATTGTGGGAAAACACACACACGAACGGCAGCAAAAAAGCTATTAATAAATATATGTGTACATGGGAGGGGCCATACTATCATGATATTGTCCTTAGTGTCCAATAGCTAACATTTATGAGCACCCTCTAGGCACAAAAATATACTTCATTTTTCCCTAAATGGAAGAGTAACGTTTCTCTACATTTGGAATCATTTTCTGGTACCTAACCAATGACATACTATTGAGCAATTACTTCATTCCTTCATTCATTATTATTTAGTGTTAATTTTCAGTGTTACTCTTTGATTTGTTTATGTTCTTCTTCCTTAAATAAAGGATTTGACATAAATGTACCTTATTAGATAAGTTCATATACATACATATTTTTAAAGGGTAATTTGAAAAGCAGTATTGATTTGAAGGGTTAATGGAAAGGATGGGGAAGTAACTCTAAGTATTTAAAAGAAAAAAAAATTTAGAAATAAGTTGAAAATGAGAAAATAAATACCTTTCATTTAATGAAATAAGTCTAAGTAAAGTAAAAATTGCCAATGTCCACATTTCAATTGCATGGTGGTTCATATGAAACAATATTGTACTATGAGTTCCCGAATTGGGCTTTAGGTCTAATTCTGCTATTATACTGCACTGTGACTCTGGGAAAGTCACTGAGTCTCTCTTGTCCTTGTCTTCCCCATGGATATAATGTATTTCCATTAGGTGAATGACTTGGAAACTGAAGAAGAAATGTCCTCTAAATGGGCAATAACACAGACCCAGAAGTAGAGGGCCTAGGTTTGAATCTCATCCCTAAAGTTTGCTAGTTGTGTGACCTTGTGATTCTCTTTTCTCATCTACAAAATGAAGACAGTAATAGTACTTGCCTCATGCATTTCTAGAAGGGATTAACTATGTTAAGATATGTTAGGTGCTTGGGGTAGTATCTAGTGCCTAATAACAACTGCACTAGCTACTACCGTGTTTCCCCGAGAATAAGACCTAGCCGGCCCATCAGCTCTAATGTGTCTTTTGGAGCAAAAATTAATGTAAAACCTGGTCTTTTAGTAAAATAAGACCCAGTATTATGTTATATTATATTAATTATATTATATTATATTATATTATATTATATACCTGGTATTATATTAATTTTTGCTCCAAAAGATGCATTAGAACTGATGGTCTGGCTAGGTCTTATTTTTGGGGAAACATGGTATCATTCTTATTATTTCAAATTGTACTCAGCTGAGCCAAATGGCTTCTTAGCGCTCCTTCAGGGGTTCTATTGGGAGAACTGGGGAGAAAAAAAAGGTGCTCTTAAGAAGATGACTTCTCAAAATTAAAGTTTTAAAGTAAAATAATGTGATTATATTAGCATAAAGTATATTCTAAAAATCTATTAGTTTTAGTGAGTCTCACAGTTTGAGTACAAGGACCATATTTGAATGCCTTAAATTGTAAAATGGCACCCTCCACAAGAGAGTAATTAATTTTTAGCATACATTTATTGAAATAATACATTGATTTCAGTAAAATCTTTCAATAAATTTGCATGTATTGGGATAACTGGTAGGAATTTATTGTCTTCTGGAGAGGGTATGATAAATTCTCTTAAGAAAGGTGATAGAGTTCTTGAAAGGAAAGATCTGAGATTCCAAACCCTTCTTTTCCACAAGATTCAAAGTTAAGAAAACTTGTTAGAGCAAGCATGACTATCCTTACCCAAGATCCTTAAAGGAAAATCTCCACAGGTTTGCATATTAGTTAAAATAGTAATAGGTGTGTAACAGATACATACTAAAATCTCGGCAGTTTGAAACAATAAAATCTATTCTTCATTCACACAATAAGGGATTTGGCTGTTTCTGATCAGATAGTCTATAACAGGTGATTCAGGACCCAGCCTCCTTCCTAATCTTTAAAATATGAATTCCAAGTTCACCTTGGGTATCAATACTAGACAACAGAATGGGAAAGAGAGAAGGTATAGGACCATACAGAACAAGTGACATACATCACATCTTCTGATACTCCATTGACCAAAAACCAGTTACATGACCAAACCTACATGTATGGGAAACACAGAAATGTAATCTCACTATGCGTACAGGAAGAAAGAAATTGGGTGTGGTAAACAGCCAGCTAGTGATTACTAGAGGATGGAGTTTTTATTTGGCATGATGTTGACGATAATACAATAAGAACTGGAATTGTGGTTTAGTGAAGCGATAGAAAGTGTTCCATCTTAAATCTCCTAGGGGAAAGGATTACACTCTAGTAAAAGGGTTGTCTGACTTCATTCAAAGATCTGAGACTTTGGATCCCAAGGGAAATTTCGGTGTGGAATACCCCATGGCTGAGCGCACACTCAGTGAAGCTGGACTTGAAGAAACTTGGCAGTCTCAGTCAGTGATGATAGGGAAAACAGCCTTAAGACAACGGACCTCTTTGGATCTCCCAGATGTTCACTAGAATATAAGTCCTCCCTTTAGGCAAACAGCTGTCAGTGGTAGTCACAGAGCGTTCCTGTCACATCTGAGTTTCTACTCCAGTAATTTGTGAGAGCCGTCAATATTTACTATTCAATATGAATCAAAGCCCTCTGGAAACTTTTTGGCTTTATTGTGGTGCTTAGGGAGAAGAAAAAGATATTCTTGTAATAATGAGACGGGATGTTGAGTTGCTTAGTGAGAATTTAAATGATTATGTGCTTTTATTTTTTCCCCCTGCTATAGGTAAAGTGGGGCATATCGGATATACCATATTTCCCTGAAAATAAGACCTAGTCAGACAATCAGCTCTACTGCATCTTTTAGACCAAAATTAATATAAGACCGGGTCTTATTTTACTATAATATAAGACTGGGTATAATATAATATAATATAATATAATATAATATAATATAATATAATATAATATAATATAATATAATATAATATAATATAATATAATAAATATAATAAATATAATATAATATAATATAATATAATATAATATAATATAATACCGGGTCTTATATTAATTTTTGCTCCAAAAAACGCATTAGAGCTCATTGTCCGGCTAGTTCTTATTTTCGGGGAAACATGGTAGTTATTTTGTTAATCAAAAAATCATCTGCAGATATTTGAACAATAGTATATGTGTATTTGTATAGACGTAGAATTTATCATTATAATGATAGAAGCAGATAGGGGCTAACATATACATTGCACTAATTCCAAGGCACTTATGAATTGCTTGGGATCAGAATGGAGATTGCTGGGATGGTGAAATCATATTAAGTTATATCCTGGTTCCTGTGTGTAAGAATTTTTCTCATAAGGCAGAAAAGCCTAAAGTTGTGAAGAAAACAGGTGAGAAAACAGAACCGGAATGCTGTGATTCAAATGGCTTTTCTAACTTTCATATATGACAGGCTAACTCAGATCAAGTCAAATTTCAGGAGTGGAGTATATCCTACTGAGACCAATTTGAGCAATTTTAAGTGGTTTCCTTTGGTCTCTGGCCCAGTAGATTTCAAGGAGAAAGTGGCAATATTTGGTTACTTCTGGAAGACCAGGCATCTCTGTAACTGCATCAGGTCGTTTTAGCCCCATAGATCCAAAGCATCACCTGCTTCTCTGGTTCCTGAGCTGGCCTAAACTCTACAGAATCTTTAAATTTATTGATAACGTAAAGATGCCCTTGTGTCCTAAATCTAAGATGACCATATAATTTATCTCCAAGCCAGGAAAACTGAGAGAGATAAAAAAGAGAAAATATTACTAACTCCACAGGACAGTAAGAATAAAGCAGCTGTATTCTTTGCAAACCGGGATCAAAAAATTTCCTATTTAAGACAGTTTCTCAAAGTATTGTGTGAAAAATTACTGCCTGAGAATCCCCAGCAGAGGTTCATGAAACGCAAATTCCTATTTCCTAACCTATACCAACTAAGAATCTGGACACAAGGGCCAGGAATATGCACTTTAAGAAGCCACCCAACTCTTAACTCATGTTTCTTATGCATGTTAAAATTTTCATGGTCTTAGATAACAAAACCAATAGGAACAATATTGAAATGAGTCTGTCTCATGCAGTTGAAATGCACAGTAGTATTTGTAAACGGCTTTCAACCAGAATAATAGAAAGTTGTTTGTTAAAGAGTTTTGTCCTTTTATTTTTTCCTTATTTCAATCTTAAATTATGTACAATAGACTGTTACCTTCACTGATATAGAGCTAGATTTAAAGATTTCACAGAAAGACAAATATTGTGTACTGTTACTTACATGTGGAATCTAGAAGACTCAACCTCATAGAAGCAGAGGAGAATGGTAGTTGTCAGGGGCTGAGGGAAGGGAAATGGGGATGTGATGCTCAAGGGTACAAAGTTTCAGTTATCTTATTTAAGATAAATAAGTTGTGGAGATCTATACAGCATAGTGCCCATAGCTAATAATACTGTTTTGTGTACTTAAAACTTGCAAAGAGGGAAGATTTTATGTTGTATTCTTACACACACACACACACACACACACACACACACACACACACAAATTATAATAAAGGGGGCAGAAGGAAACTTTGGGAGGTAATGGATACGTGTATGTTTATGTTTATGGCCTTGATGGTGATGCTGGTTTCATGGGTTTATACCTATCTCCAAACTCATCAAGTTGTATACATTAAATATATTCAGCGTTTTACATGTCAATTATACCTCAATAAAGTGTGTTGTTGTTTTTTTTCAAAAATAAAATTTCGCATGTCTTTTGACTTTTGTGCCATATTTTGCATTTTTCCCTCTGAAGTCCTAGAAGTTTAGTTTGGAGGGATATTAATATATCCCTTTACCTATTCAAAAAGGGTTACCTTAATACTATAATTTCAGGCTTTCTAATCTAATAACAGTTTTCATAATGACATGATAATATCTAAACATCTTTCGAGTATAAGGCTTAGTGTCTAAATTTCAGAGTGAACAACAATATTTCTCTTTAAAAATAAAACTATATAACCCATGGAAAATAACCTCTGTTTACATTTGTCTATTTAATCATGGGGCATAAATTTACTCGCAGTACACAGTTTGGAAGTTTAAGGAGTCATGTAAATTCACAGTTGCTGTTTCTTTCAGGGATACAGCAGGCTTTCTTGCATTTGTTCAAGAAAAAAAAGACGGAAACATGGTAACTTTATTGGTGTGACAGTCAGGAATCTAAGTCTATGTCATGCTTTTGACATTTATTTGATGCCTTGTTTAACTTAAGCTAGAAAATCAATCTTTCCCCTCCAAATCGAAAGCAAGTCTTTAGATGAGAACAGAATCACTAGACCACCCTGTCTCTTTTATAGACTTCTGAGTGTATTTGTTACATTTTACTGCAGTTATTTTTTTTTTTATGGGGGAACTTCATTGTAAACTTGATGGTTTCCGTGCCTCAATCAAAACTAGCAGTATTATGAAAATTCAGCAAAAATTTGTACTCTTGATCCAGGAAACCCTAAAAATCATTAGTGTTCTTGAGAGTAGTTGATTTGATTCATTTCAATCAATTTAATTCAAGTGTCAGTTCAAGTATTTAGTATTTATTAAATGTCAGGCATATTATGAGATGTCAAAGATACAAAGATGCAGGTATTTTAAAGAATCTATTGTCATTAGAGCATAACAAACAATTGAGCTACACTGGTTATCTACATGTATAGTATAGTTCTGAGGAGAAAGTGCTTTGAGTGGGAAAGAAAATACGTTTCACTGATGAGGTCATTTATGCATTAGGGTTTTAAAGGATGTTTAGGAGTTTTCTGAGGGAATGAAAGGAGAAATTATTTTTGATAGCATGAGCAGCAACTGCTAACAGTTGTAGAACAAGTATAGTAGGTTTTAAATACCAGTATATAGTATGAAAAAGAGATTAGCTAAATTGGCAGACAGGCAATAAAACAGAGACCTTTTATGACATGTTCAGAAGTTAGACTTTATCTTCAGTGCAATGGCAAGACATGGAAGTTTTTAGGTGGGTAGTTGATCAAATTAGCAATTTAGAAATAATAATATTGGTAGTCGTGTTGAGGATGAATAGGAAGGGCAACGGTTGAGATGGAAGGGGCAGAAATGGATGGAGGCCAGCCTAGGTTAGTCATGGCAAGGGTCTGAATCAGGGCAATGGAATTTAATTAAAATGAGGGGCTCAAGAGGTATCTAGTAAGCAGAATTGACTAGCCTTGATGATATATTGGATAGCAGGAGAAGTGCGAAGGGGAGAAATGTGAGAGAAAGGCAAGGGTCCAAATTCCTCCCATACTTCTATCTTTGCTTATTGAACAGTGGTACCAACAATAAATGACACCTGATTTTGAGGCCATATGCTTTAGCTGAAGCAGGAGTATGATTGCTTACAATTAGAATAGTATGTGAGTTACCGGAAGCTTCAGACAGTGTTACAATCTTTCTAAATTCTCATACAGAAACACATGAACTAATAGCCCCAGAAGTTTGGTGTTCCCTGATGTCGGCTCAGAGTGTCAATGACTCTGGCTTCCTGAACTGTGTTATCCCTGGTTATGTCCCAACTCTGGTGCTAGAAACATTGTGGGGACAGAGTCCCAGAGAACAGTTTCCAGGCTCTCGGCCTCATGTGGAAAGGTGCTGGCTTGAGTAGTAAATGGCCATCAGCTGGGACTAGTTGGCTATCCGCTGTTACTGGTTAGCCATTAGCCACTAATAGAACTGCTGTGGCTACACCGGCAGGTTGGTTGGTTGGCAGAGAAGCCGACTGTGGATTGCGGATCGTGTGGCTCCTGCTTCCTGTGTCTCCAACCCAGCCGCCAGCAAGAATATAGTGGTATGACTCCCCTACCTATGGCTCCGTGGGTGTTCCTTTTTGGCCTCACCATATCCTGCGTTCTTGTGCGGGGAGCAGGACAAGAGACCCCGCATGACAAACATGGTATAGGAATCATTATCCCAGAGACCTACTTATTGACCTTAATTGTTGAAATAGGAGCCACCACTCAGTGTTTTACACTGAGTGCTCCTACTTCTTGGCTTGCCTTTTGAATGTTGCGGTGTAAATCCAGTAGTTTTTCCTTTGGATAGTAATCTTGCTTTGGTCTTTGTTTGATTGCTTGTCTGGTTGATATCTGAAGTCTTCTAAAGATGCCTCTTATTCTCATTTCAGAGGTAGGAAGTACATCAAGAAGCCTTAACTATAAGTTGAGTTGGAGGGGAAGAAGGTAAAGACAAAAAGTTGCCTACTTTTAATCAGTCAGACTTAAATATTCAGCACTTAAATATTCGGCCCATCTGTTGATTATGACTTGGTGAAAAAAACGGGATGTGTGTGAGCAGATTTGGCTATTCCGTTTTAGCTGCTTGTAATGATGGAGTTTTGTAATCAAGAGTTTTATTTTACTCTCAGTCTAAGGAAGCGTCTGAACAAATTCTATGACTCAAAGGGAGAATGAAAATAAGCAAGAGATTGAATTCCCCTGAATATGGGTAGAAGGAATTCTGTGGCTTTAGAACTGAAGTGTTCAAGACATATGCTTCACTTAGCTATTATAATATAACAAGCTACACCAAGACTCAGTGGTAGATATTACAAAAAACATGTTATAGTCAGGCCTTTGTGAGTTAAGAATAAAGATAAAACAAACTGGGGAAGCCTCATCTCTGTTCCGTCATGACTGGGCCTCAGCTGTGGTGGCTTGAATGGCTGGAGATTAGATGACTTGACTCGGGTCATATGTCTGGGGGCCTTAATCTGGTTAATTTTTTGTTTTCCTATGTCACATCTTTTGGGGCTGGAATGTTCAAGATGGCATCTTTACGCACGTGTCTGGTGCTTGGGCAGGGCTACACTGAATGGCAAACCTGGAGCTGGTCTCTCTCTTTCCGTCTCTCTCTGTGAAACTTGTCCATATAGCTTAGGATTCCTTGTAACCTGGAAATATTAAAGTAGTTGGAATTCTTACATAGTAAGCGGCTTCTCTCACAGTGAACATGGCGATAGGCTTGGGTAGGACCTGTAAGGCTTCCTATGACCTAGACTCAGAAGTACGAGACCACCTATTCCATTGCATTCTGTTGATCAAATAATCCACTAGGTCAGATTCAAGAAGGGGAGCATTAAGCTCTACCATTCAATGAAAGGAGTAGCAAAGATTTTATGGTTATATTTGAAGTACCGTATAGCACATGATGAAAAACTCTTACGATGATGACTTTTCAATTGAAGTAGAAATTAATCTCTCCTTCTATTTTCTGAAGTGCAATACTCTCTGGGTGAGAATAAAAAAGTGAAGGCATAGAATTCATTGCATTCAGCCTGATTTTCAAGATACTGGATTAGGGATCTTTTCATTATGTAATTGTTTTCCCACACCAGAGACCAATGATAACTACAGTAACTTTGATTGAGCAACTACAGTCGCTAGACGCTCTGCATGTGCTTTACTTATTTGATCTCAAGTCCCATGCAAGATGGGTATTACTATTCTCATATTGTACATAACAAGGTTGAAGCTAATTAAGTCATGTTCTCAAACTTATGGTAATAGGATATATTTAAATTCAAACAAAGTTTATAGGCTAACTCTTGCTGGTTCCACTATATTCTTCTATATGTAATGGAAACACAGTTTTAAACATTACGCAGAGGTAGTAAAATCTGAGTTAACTGAGATGCTAGAATCATATTTGATCATTTTCGTGTGAAATATTTTATTCTAGGTGCCATTTTGTGTGCCATTTCAATTCTGCTTTAGAGTTAGTCCCGAATATTTTTGTTTTAACTTAATAAAAAGAGTAATTTTTAATTAAGAAGTAAATACAGTTAAAGTTTGGTAAAATAGTTCAGATTTTTATGTATTTTTTTCTTTCCCACCAGAAGGATGGGTTCAAAGGTTGAAAGCTCTGATGCAGAAAATAAAAATAAATATGCATGTCTCATGGAACCCACAGGTTTTGGTTCTTTGCTACAAATACTTGTTTTGAATCTAAATGTGAAATTTTGATTAATTGAAATCATAACCTTTTCATGTATATAGGCTGGACACTTGGGAATTATTTTCATTTCTTTCTTATGCTTCCATGTAATAATGGAAATGTGTGTATTTAGCAAGGTCCCATCCCTCTTCTGATTTCCTTTCTTCCTGGTTCTGCTCAGATTTTTGATAACTTTTCTATTTGCTTCTAGGATTTATCCAATTTTCAGCCATCTTACATTGTTCTCTAGGCCATGGTCCAGCTGTTATTCACAAACAAGTTACTTCACATCTCTGCAAATTAATCTATTTATAAAATCTCACTTCCTACTATTGTTGTAAAAAATAAAGAAAATGACACCAACATAAATAATATTCTGCTTGTTGCCTATGTAGATATAGACATAGTTAAAGATGAATTTTGTGGCTCCAATGATAAAACTGATTATCAGGTTTATTTCTAAAAATGAATGAGCACAGAGAACACAAAATGAATAAGCAACGCAAAGGCTCACAATATATGAGCAAACCAATTCAAGCAGGTCCGCCACATATAGATCTACTGGTGGTTTACTGTAAAACCCGAGGGGGCAGCATTCATGTAAATAATAAAGTGAATGACTCTCCTAGAAATATGCAGTGCACAATCTCTACAGCTGAACATGCAGACCCTGAAAGCGCACTTCAATGCTATATTCTGCCTTCCTTAGACCCAGTAGGGAGAAGAGAAAGAAGATAATGAGCTCAGGGGAGAGTAAATAGTTACTTACTATTTGTTCTTCTACAGGCCTCCTACTTTACATGCTCATGTCAAATGGGGGTTGTTGATTTTGTTCAGCAGCCTATAGTCACAGTGAGCTGTGCTGCCTCTTCTATCAAAGGGAGTGTGGGGACAGAGCCCCAGAAAGCAGTTTCCAGGCTCTCGGCCTCACATAGACAGGTACTGGCTCAGGTAGTAAATGGCCATCAATGTGATTGGATGGCCATCAGCTGTGGCTAGTTGGCCGTCAGCTGTAACCAGTGAGCCATTGGCCACTAATATAACTGCTGTGGGTAGGCTAGCAAAAAATGGTGGCTAGCAAGATGGTGGCTGAGCTAGCAAGAGCGGATTTCAGAGAGGCGGATGCCGCCAGAGAGAATATAGTGGTATGACTCCCCCATCTATGGCTCCGTGGGTGTTCCTTTTTGGCCTCACCATGTCCTGTGTTCTTATGTGGGGAGCAGGAGCAGAAACCCCGCCGGACGCCCTGCACGACAGGGAGGAACAGTATTTACAACAGTAGGTGTAACAATAATGACAGTGCCTGCAGCAGGTAAAGGTCACCTCACATCTCTCCCATTTGGATTCTCCCTTTTGTGGTGCTAATTGGGTGTTGTACATTATGTTTGGATTTCCTGGGGCCTCTTTAATATTCAGGCTAAACACAAGTTCCCACCCACTCTGTTAGAATGTAACCTCACTCTTCAAACACCTTTGACATCTTATTGTATATAGAAGAAAGTGAGTTGTGTAAGTCTTTACCAAAATCACTCTAAATTTCCCAACATGACTGCATTTTCCTCTTTCAAGCTTCAGTTTAAATGTCACTTCCATGGAAAGGCCTTCCTGACCAGCTTATCTAAAATAATTATTTGTGTCATACTTTCACAGTCCCTTATCTCCTCCTCCAATTAACTATATACTATAAGAATAGAGATCTTTTTAGCTCAACCTGTTTTCTGTCTATCATTTCCTAAAAGTAAGCACTAAATGAACATGTGTTGGATAGAGAAATATATGAAGAAAGGAGGGAAGGAGGAAGGGCAGAAGGAAAGAAAGACCTTTGATAAGGACTCTCTCTGTCTTAGTTCATTCTGGCTGCCATACAAAATACAGACTAGATAGCTTGTAAACAACAGAAATTTATTTTGCAAAGCTCTGGAGGCTGGAAAGTCCAAGATCAAGACTCCAGCATGGTCATGTTCCGGTGAGAGACTTCTTCCTGATTCATAGGTGGTACCTTCTTGCTGTGTCCTCATATGGTAGAAGGGGCCAGGAAGCACTTTGGGCCTCTTTTAAAAGGCATTAATCCCATTCATGAGGGCTCCAGCCTCCTGAGCTAATCACCTTCCTAAGACCCCACCTCCTAATACCATCAACTTTGAGGATTAGGATTTCAACATATGAATTTTGTGGGAACATAAATTTTCAGACCCTAGCACTCTCCCTTGACCAAACTTGAGTCAGGCTCCTCCGATTCCTGTTTCTAACTAGTCCTTGACCTTGGGCTCTGTCCTTGGGCCCTTTGAACCAGTTTTAACAAGACTCCCACTGATTCAGTTTAGGGAAAATCCCCCACCCTTGATATCTGATGAAATTTTTTATTCCTCACCTTCGATATTTTATCACCCTGGCCTGCCTATTTCCTATTATTTACACAGAAACACTTAATATGGTTTATATGTTAACTGAACAACCCCAACAAATTTCCTGAAATGGAATAAAACAAAACAAACAAGCAGAAAACATGTATTATTTTACAATTTAGATATTTAAAAACATAATTTCCTAGTCAACTAATAATCAACATGGTGTTAACAAACACTACTTTGTTTGCAGTAACGTGGCCTCTGTCGACAAAAAATCATCCAGCCTAAGAGAAATTTATGAGTTTATTTGAGCCAAACTGACGACAGTTGCCACAGAGCAAAATCTCAATGGATTGAGAAAATGCTCCACAAAATGGCAATTTTGCAACTTAGTTTATACATTAGAATCGAAGGAGGAGGGTTACATGAAATCCATTGGTGGTAGATTAAGGGGGTGGGAGAAAGCAAAGCGGGGAAATCTCTGGGATTGGATAAAAAGTAAATTGGAGAGATAGATACTTCTTTTACATAGGTGGGTGCAGGATAGTTACTAGTTAGCATTTTACAGCACATAGAGATGGTAATCAGGAGACAAGAACAACAGTGAGGGATTCTGTAGTTTCCTGCTCTGGTGTGAGGGGTGGTGCCCGGAGGAGTCTGGAAAAAGGGGTTACTCTGACATTCCAAGAGTAAGTTATCTTAGACCCAAAAAAGACAATAGACAGGATCTCTTAAGATGAAGATTGACCTTTGTCAAGGAAGCTACAGGCCAAGGATGTGATTACTGGCCATGACCTGCTTTTAGTTAGGAATTTTTATGCTCAGACCTTCCTATGTTGTTCATTTCGGTCTCTGCGTTTGTAGGGCCTGCCATGTGGGCTTCCCCTGAGCTTGTCAAGTTTAGTATGTGGCCTCCTATTCGCCTACACCTCTCTCAACCCCAGTAACGAGCTTGCACACCTTCTTCTATGACACTTTGCAGACTTTGTAAAATATCTAAACCTGATTCTAAAATGTTACCCAGTGTATTTGGAATGTAACTCAAGATTTTCTTCAACCATTATGTTATTATAAAAGTTATATTGAGTTTAGAGATGTAAATATGTTTTAGTCCTGTATAATCATTGGCTGAAGAACATTTGATTGAGAAATAACTATATTCTTGGTCGTGTAGGTTTAACAACAAAGAGCTCGTCTAACGGAAGCAATGAACAATAGCTAGTTCATGGGGTGTACTCGTATCTCCATACAGGTATTGTTGAGGAGGAAAACTTTTCCTCTAGCCCTCACGATTCTTCTGGCTGGTCTAATAATCAAATTGACATGAGACAGATTAGCAAGAGAAAAACAAATTAAATTTTAGTAACATGCATACCTCCTGCATACAAGGGAGAGAAACACTAACTCCCCCAAATGGGGGAAGCCATCACCTTAAATCCCACCTTCAGCTAAAGACAAAGATGTTGGGGGTGGAAAGGAGAGTCAGTTAGGGGAGGTTACCAGGACGTTACTATCATAAACAAGGGTAAGATTGTTATGTAGATTTCAGTCCCAGACTTCTCCATTGACAGTGAAGGCAGGCCTGATACAGGGAAGGAGACACCCTTACAGATGGAAATTTCCCTTACAAATGCAAATGACCTTTTACAAAGGGCAACTTCTATTTGGTTTTCAGAGCTTCTCCCAAGCCTGCTGTTTCTTATAATTAACCAGCCTAAAATAATCAGTATCTCCGAAGAGGCATATTTTGGGGTGGCAAACTCTGCTCCCCGTCAGTATTGCTAACCATAGTATGTTTTAATAAATGTTATTTTCTAACTTCCTTCTATTCTGAATGAAAGTAATTCTAAACAAAAATTTAGTTTAACTTAGTCTTCCCTTCTAAAATTCAGTTAAAACTTTTCTTTTTGGTTATTTTTAAATAATTTAATTCAATTATGCAAAAATGTATCTAGGGCTTATATTTACAATGACCAATGACGCTCACTCCAGCCCACCTATCTCACTTGTGTTTGTATATATTCTGAGTGAGTCAGTCTCCTTTTAGGGTTTTCCAAGACCTCTGGATGTTTCTTAGTTGATAGTCATCTCCGTATGTACATCTGAACCATTTGCATAGTTTCTTTGTAAGTTTCTTATTAGAGAATCATAGCAATATAGAAAGTAATTTTATACAAACTTTATTCCAATTGTAGACACTCTGCGCCCCTCCCCCCAATACTCACAGTTGAAAAGTCATCAGAAATGACCTTGTTTGGGAGAGCAGAGAGATGAGTACAAAACAGAAAGGAAATCATGGAACTGATTTAGTTGGGGATGAAAGAGTGAGTAAATGTCCTTTGCTTGAAAAAAGTTGAACTTCCTACTAGAGGAGAAATTGCTTTAAAATGTTTAGCTGTGCTAGTGATTAACTCTTTATTGAAGATTTAGTTGCATTAGTAAGGTATTGCAAGGAACTAGTATATAGTTTTTTGCTGTAGTAAAAAATTATGGTAGACAGAAAGAAGATACCATTTATCAAATAGCCTGAAAATAGAGCAGTCGAATACAATTTGTCATGTGTACGTGTGTGTCAGCAAAGCTGCCTTTGACACTAACATCCATTTTTTCTGACTCTAAGACAGTAGTTTAATAGATAATTGTGGTTGAAAGAACTGATTGATATCCTGTTTCCCCGAAAATAAGACCTAGCCGGACCATCGGCTCTAATGCGTCTTTTGAAGCAAAAATTAATATAAGACCGGTTCTTATTTTACTATAAGACTGGGTCTTAGCTAATCTAATCTAATCTAAGACCAGATCTTATATTAATTTTTGCTGCAAAAGACGCATTAGAGCTGATGGTCCGGCTAGGTCTTATTTTCGGGGAAACACTGTACCCGACAGGAAGTTCTCCTAATAGTGATTACATGTAAAAATGCCTAGGAGAAAATGGGCTTGACAGTAACCATCAGTAAATTTCAAAACTCAGATGAGAATCTTGTTGACAGCAAGGTATATAACATAGAAAACAGTTTCAGCTGTGACACTATATATTTATCTATCTATCACATATGTGTGCAAAGACAGTGTAGTGTGGTGGAATGAAAACTCAGTTTGTAATCAGGACATGTGGATTAGGTTCAAGCTGAGTTCTTACTACTTGTGCTGTCTTGGAGAGTAAAAGCTCTGGGAATAACATTCTTTGACTTTAAATTATCTTTAAGGATCTTTTGGGCTCTAAATCTCTCTGGTATTTTGATCCTATTTTATCACTGTAGGGATATTATATGTAGAAAGATAGCTTGATTAATGAATGTATGTATGGGCAGGTGGAAAGATGAGTGGATATACATACATACATATATGCACAATATGTACATATATAAAATATATGTGTGTATGAATATACATGTGTGTATGTATATACACATATATAGGTTATTTTCATGCATATGTTTATATAGAGAGTGACATCACACATTCTCCCAACCATAGTTTTCCTTTGCAAATATGAAACTTTTGACTTGCATATATGACAAATCATCTATCATCTGTTAGTAGAGACGTAAGACCTCTTAGCAACTGGGATTTGAAACAGTTTTAGGTTATGAAAGATACTACTAAAATAATCCACAAATATTCATATGCATGTATTATGCAAATGCTTCTTAGTAGATACAAATATAAAAGGTGAATAATAAAAGTATCATGAATATATCGGTAAAGAATTCCAGTATTGAAAATGTACTGGGCCGTGCTAACTATTACGAATCCAACCATGCCAAAATAATAACTTTCACTTTTGATACATAGTACACATACTATTGGCAGAAACATATTTTTCTAGCAATGACTTTAATAATATAACTCATGTGAATAATATACAAATAGTGAAATCCATATTTTACTCCTTCAACCAACATGTTTATGTTCATGGAACACTAAAGACCTCTGTCATCAATTTTACAGAAAATTTTATTAAACATATATAATTACACAGTGAGTAGATAGACATTTAGATCTGTCTTCTAGACAAGTTGAGTACATTTCTGTGGAGTGCTTGGCTTTGTTTGAGTACAGTAGGCCTATCAGTGAGAGGTCACAAGTAATCAGCTATCTATATATACTTGGGAGTTTAGAAATAATTAAGAGTTTAGATGGCAAGCTGAAATTTAAAATGACCATACAATCACAGAACTTCCAAGCTGAAAAATGCCTCATTCTTTTTTAAATGTAAGAAACAACAACCGAGTCATTAAAATAGTTTTTTTAAAGTCTCATGGAAAGAGAGTGACAGAAATAGGACTTTGAACCCATGCTTCTGGGCCAGTGCTCTTTCCATCATACCATGTTTCTCGCCAACATTTGTTAAAACACACACAAATGTATGCACACGTGTGCACATGTGTGCACACATACAAGTGGGTGCAGAAAAATTAATTTACTTCTACCCTTGTAAGTTCTTCTGGTTGGACTAATAACCAAATCATCATGAGATAGATTAACAGGAGAAATGACCAAATTTATTACATATATGTTAATACATATAGGTGTTCCATAAGAATATGAGACATGAGGTAAGGCTTATATATCTTGAGCAAATGCGGGCAGTGGTTTCATATTTCAAAGAGCAGGAAGGCAATTCACATGGAGATGCAAATGCAAATGTTTGGTAAACAGGTGTTTGCTGGGCCATCTTTAACAATGGGACACAGAGAGGACTTTGATCAAATGGGCCTGGTTCGATTCTTTTCCACCAACCTAGTTGATATTAAACTATAGTTACCTGTGATGACAGCTCCCTTCCTAGAGCAGATCCTCTATCTAAATACTTTTAAGCAGTTAGGGGTCAGGTCCAAGGTTCTTTCTGAGTCTTTTGTTTCTTAATAACCAGTTTGAAATCAATATCCCAAAAGATTTGGGGGTGGGAAACTCTGGTCCACCTCAATAACTATTCTTTAAATCTCCATCCCCCTACTCAGTTTTCTTGGACCCCACAGGACTGCAGAATTCCTTACACAGAAATCCCCAATTATATCTAGCACTATTATCCATTTGGCTTTTCCCTTCTTTACTACAAACTGTCCATTATTTTCTATTTTTTTTTTTTTTCCTTTTGCTTTAGTTCCAATTCTGGGTAGAAAAACCTCATTTATTCTTTTTTTTTTTTATTAAATTTATTGAGGTGACAATTGTTAGTAAAATTACATAGATTTCAGATGTACAATTCTGTATTACATCATCTATAAATCCCATTGTGTGTTCACCACCCAGAGTCAGTTCTCCTTCCATCACCATATATTTGATCCCCTTTACCCTCATCTCTCACCCCCCACCCCCGCCTAGAATTATTTAACAGAAGTTATGTTGGTAGTACCCTGCACATTGGTCAGTAGCATTCTGGTCAAATTGTTCCTGTTAGAGGAAGGCTCTCTAACTTCCTGTTTGTGATCTGCCAATATGTTTTGGTTTTTCTCCAGCCCTATAGCAGTACTATGAATCCCTGAGTGTTCTTCCAAAAATCCTCTTGAAGCCAAGGACAGACAGGTTTGGTTTCCATTATTTGCTACCAAAAATATCCTAACATATACGAAGTTCTGACCATTAAGTTCACGAACTTGTTGCAACGATGTTGGTAACCTATTTTGATATCAGAGGGATTATTCATTATGAATTTGTACCAACTGGGCAAACAGTTAACCAAGTTTACTATTTGGAAGTGCTGAAAAGGCTGCATGAAAAAGTTAGACGACCTGAACTTTTCGCCAACAATTCATGGTTCTTGCATCACGACAATGCACCAGCTCACAGGGCACTGTCTGTGAGGCCAGGAAACAAATCACTGTATTGGAACACCCTCCCTACTCACCTGATCTGGCCCCCAATGACTTCTTTCTTTACCTGAAGATAAAGGAAATACTGAAAGGAAGACATTTAGATGACATTCAGGACATCAAGGGTAATACAACAACAGCTCTGATGGCCATTCCAGAAAAAGAGTTCCAAAATTGCTTTGAAAGGTGGATTAGGCACTGGTGTTAGTCCATAGCTTCCCAAGGGGAGTACTTTGAAGGTGACCATAGTGATACTCAGCAATGAGGTATGCAGCACTTTTTCTAGGATGAGTTCATGAACTTAATTGTCTGGCCTTGTATACTTGGCATAAAAATACTCTACTAATTTGGTATCTGTTCAGAGCTATTGCTCAGGGATTACACAACTCCGGGAAGTACCACCGTTTACATCATTATATGGAATTGTGTGGTGCCCCAACCTTTATAGTTGTAAAAGTCTACCTTGTATATGCTCATCTTTCTAGCTTGTCTTCAATTGTCTTATATCCATGCTGTTTAACCAAATCATTTCCAAGTACTTTTACTACCCAGACAAGCCATGGTATTACTTGGTCTTTTGTGATCACTTTGTTCTCAACCCTAAATGCAGACTCTTCAGTTTGTTTATCTGACGAAGTCCTATCATCCTTTATTGGTCTTCTCATATCACCTGCACTGTAAAACTTTCAAGTCACATCATTTTCCTGTCACCCATCCTAAGTGTTCACAGTAAATGACTTTATTAAAAGTACACATAGCACTTTGTGTACCTTTTTATCAACTCATCTCATGATGGTTTTATGTTAGTGTTCTTTACTAACCTGTGTGATTTTTGATTTTTGAGCAAATAGCTTTGTCTAATTGTCTAGTAGAGGAGACCCTCGCACATAGCAGATGCTTAAATGACTATATTTTTGTGGACTCTTTAATGTATTGTTTAACACTCATAATTCACTGAATGAATCAAATTATTTAATACTTAAGAGTTCTCAATTCCCCATTATCACATATATCCAAATGCAGAAATATTTACTTCTTTCTACCAGTTGCCAATGTCAACTAAAAAATCCTGACTTAGTAAGGAGAGACTTTATTCAAAAGGATAATTTCAAGGAGGGATGTACTTGCAACAGAGGGAGGACTATTGCAATAGAGAGAACCCTGTGACCATAAATCTACATGCCTATCAAAAGTTGGGCAAGAAGGGGTTTTCTTCTATTGGGAGGAGTAAACATGGTTCTAAAGAATAGGATGTAGGGATTTGGGATGAAAGAGTGGCTTGATTGGATAGTAGACCACAGAATATTTCACCCTGAGGTTAGCCTATTCTCAGGAGAGATTACATGTTGACTCAGGCTGACAGTGATTCAGAGTTCTGGAGCCTGGAGGAAGAAGTGAAACTTTAATTACAGTTTGATTATCAGGCATTTTGTTCCAATTAATTCAGCTGATAATTTATGAGGCAAAAATAAGAATTTGGTGGATCTTTGCCTGGCTTTGCCATAGGGGAGGCATTTATGAGTTTTATTTAAATCATAGAGAGAAGGGTGGTTCTTTGCAATAAGCTGTTTTCCACTATACAAAGGGCAGAGGGATATCTTAACTTTGTTGTTTTCCAGGATTACAGGTAAAGGGCTTCAGGCCTCCCCAAGACATGCCACTTTGGCATGTAAATTATTTTGAGCTGAAGGCAATTGAGACCCTGCAGTCTCATGAGAAACTGTTACCCTGTAATAAGAGTTATAACCAGAGTTAACACATTTTATGACCTGTCTATAGGGCAGGGCGAGCTTCTAATTACTGAACATCTGCTCTTCTTAGGTCCTGTGAATAACCTTCCTCCCCTTGAAGCCCCGAGGTGCCTTACCTCATCTGTTGCTCAGAATGTCATATATGCCTCATTTTAACTTTCTGTCTCTAAACCTCTCTTGTATGTAGGGGTCTCCGATGCTCATGTATGTGGAGTTCCCATATGTACGTATGTAGTTAATTTTGATTATTTTCTCTTGTTAATTTGTGTAGCGTCAATTTGATTTTTCAACCAGCTGGAAGAACCTAGAAGGGTAGAAGAAAGTTTCTTCCTCCCCTACACAAGGCTCAGATAAAACTCAACATTATCACCAATAATAAAGTTTTCAGTATTGAAGGAGAAAATTAGATCTACATGAAACTTTATTTTCTTTTTCAGTGGTAATCACATAGCCAGTAATATGTCCACTTGTTAAATTTAGTTACCTTTAATCTTAGAGAATTCCCCAAATTAAATAGGTCAAGGGCAATTTTTTTAAAGAACCAAATATTGCTTTCTTGCCTAAATCTGAGTATGGACTGAGTATCAGAGAGTTATCAGATTTCTTTCAAGCTAAAGTCAACTTCATTCACTTAATAAGACTGTAGAGGGCACAATTATACTGGAATAAAGCTTGAGTAAAAAACTTAGCACTTTATTACATAAAACACATCAAGCTAATACCTGAACATGTGCTGTCAGTGATTCATATCTACCTTTCAGAACAAAAGTTTTTTATCTTTTTAGAAGAGGGATTTCTTACTTGTCACTCTGCTTTCTTTTTAATTAATCCTAACTGCATTTCATATGGGAAAATATGTTTGAAGAGATGGAATTTTAAATGAGTCCAGCATTATTGTTATAGTCCTCCTGCTCTAAAATATTATTGTAAGGCTAAGGCAAGAAAGTAAGTGATAGTCAATTAAGAGAAAACTGCTGGGGAAATGAGCAAGCATTGTTAAAAATAAGTGACAGGTTTCTATCCTCTCTTGGAAGTAGCATAGAGTAGTGGAAAGACTAAGGAATTAGTTGGGATATGCATAAGCTATTTGAAGCACAGCTTTTTAAAAGCTAAGCAAAGTTTTCTCTAACCATCAAGTTATTTGTTTCAAAATTCAAAATTCTTTAGTGTTCTTGATGTCATTACTACCAAAATAAACGAGGTCTTTCTATTCATTTACTCCTCCCTTTCCTTGTACTATGGTAAATGTAAAACAAGTGGCATATATGCACTATTTTACATTCTCTTTTTGCCTTGCTTTCATTCCACATTTCACCAAGATTTTCCTTTCAACATCCATAATGGCTTCATAATTCCCCAATTCAAAAGTTTATCTTCCATCTCATTTAGTTTAAAATCTCAATTGCTTTGATATTTTGCTGCCCACAGTTGACTTATCTTTTCCCTTGAGTTGTGTGGCTATAAACTATTTTGTTACTCTTCTTACCTGTGCAAGAAATAGGTTTATTATCTTGAGTGCCTCTTTTTGGTTCTTCCCATCCCATTATTCTGGGAATTCACCGAACTTCTGTATTTTGTCTCCTGGTTCTCCTTCTCCATCAGAATATTTATTCAATTTTACGGTTCCACCTACAACCTGCTTTTGGATTGGATAGTCCCTCAGTGGCAAATGGCGCTGGTATTCATATAGTTTACTCTCACTAAAACTCCAGCTTTATATTGCTAACTGCCTTTTAAATATATACAAATGGATGCCTTGCCATTCCTTCAATGACAGCTATTCCAAATCATTTTTTTTCCAAAACAAGTCCCCCTTTCTGATTTTTCATTCTTCTATCTCTGCTATAATCTTTAGATTTTAAAAAAAATCATTTGAATATTTTTCAACTTATTCTTTACTCTGTAGGCTCATTGCTATCCTCCTAGGCCATGCCCTTAAGTCCAGGCAACTACTCAAACTACTCATGTCTCTGAGTCCATTAGAATGTTCAAGAGGGCAGAATTTTCTATATGCTTTGTTCATTAATGTAGCCTAAGCACAGAGGGTGGTGACTGACTCACTGCATATTTGTTGAATGAATGAGCCTAAATATTTAAATCTAGGCTGCTCTGTTATATAATTTATTCTACATTTTTTACCAGATGAATCTTTTTAATGCCACTCTTCTATTGCTGCTTTTCTGATCAGAAACTCCATTTAGTCTACTTGTTTTCTTTTGCCTGGCTTTCCAGATTGTCCATTCTCCTGTCCTAAGGAGGTTTAAGGAAGTGAATTAATGTCGTGGGTAAGAGTGAGCATGCTGGAGTGAAACAGCCCGAGTTTGATTATGGTTCCTTCATTTACTAATTGGGAAAGTTATTTAGTTGTTCTGTGCCTTGATTTCTACATCTTTAAAATGGAGAGCGTGATCATTGGATTGATGTTAGGATGAAATGAGTTAGTGCATCTAAAGTACTCAAACAGTGCTTGGTATTTATAAATATTCGATATGCATTAGCTTATTAACCTCTACATTTCAAAATAGTCTTTATGCAATAGTCTTTATGCATAAAAATAACATATCCCATCTTTCAAACAAAATTTTATGTATAATCCCAATACATTTATAAAATACAAGATAAGTGCTGCTATGATTATTTGTACCTCTCTTTCATAAGCCCATAAATCTCCTTGACAAAATCCCAAAGCTCCAAGGACTACAGTTTAAACACCATTGGTCTAAATAAGTTTTGACATATTTGTTGTTGATTAAATCATATCTAAAACCATCAGATTGTAGAGGTAGCAGACATTTTAATAATTCATCTACTTATTTTGCCTGTCTCCAGTGAGTGTAGTCTAATACAAAGAAGTTGTATTTAAAAGATTATTTGCACAGGCCATTTACATCTATTTTGGTAAATTAATTTAGATCAAAAGAATATACTTCATTTTTTTCCAAATAAATGAGGGAGAAGTTTAAATTAGAAATATTTAAGGGATCACAGTACTGTGTTACTATAACTGTCATATATAGAATAAATTATTTGTCCTTTGAGTATTTGTGGATGATTTAAAACATTACTTTCTGAATCGAAACTGTGAGATATAAAAAGTATTTTTCTGAATAATATTGATAGTAACAATCTTTGCTCTTTTACCTTGAACTCTAAGTTTAGTGAAACTTTAGGCTTCACTGATATCCCCATTTGTAGCAAAAAGATATTTATACTTGTTAACAGGGAATTTTTGAGCAAGATTCATTGGTATCATTAAAAGAAAGGTGTCATCTAAAATTATCCTGTCTTATTCTTAGAAAGAATAACCTGAATGATCAAATGACCATTTGACTTAATGTCATGCACTCTTAAAGGTGTGGAGGGGAACAAATTCATGAGCTATTTTAGTGACTTCATTTTACACATGAGAAAAATATGAAGCCTGATGAGCTAAGCAATTTATCAAAGATAAATGGATGCATATTAAATAATAACAAGTATTAAAATCTCTGTTCTCAACCCAATGCTCTTTCCACCATTTGGCAAATTAATCATATCGTCCCAAACATTGAAAAAAAATTTTTTTTATGTGTTCCACAGAGAACAGAATGTCATATTCTGGAATCCAAATCACATCACAACTTAAAAAGCAACATTTTAAAATGTACAATTTTAAATTAAAATTTTGGCTTAAGCAGGTAGTGAGTAGTTGATTGGCAGTGGCTTATACTGGAATAGAAAATAAGTCAATAAGCAGAAATACTTTGTTCATCTGTTTTTCTGAATTTTAGTAAACAGAGCTGTTCTAAAGGGATTGAGAAATTGAAAAAGGCCTACATTTCTGGAGTCTGTTGTTATATTTATTGAATTCATTTTCCTTTTTCTTTACCCTTTTAGAGGCCTCTTGCCTCTGTTCTGTCCTTCTTCTCCCTAACAAAATTTCTTCTAGGAAATTCATCTCAAACTCATTCATACTAAAACATAAATGGCTCACAAATGTACAGTGCTGTTTCTATCTCTCCTAGGGAAGTGTGAGGAGTGAAATTTAAGAGGAGCAAATTAATGTTACAAAATGAGTATCTAAATGTGAGATTTCAGGCATCAATGAAGAAGAGAGTTGCATTTTTAAATTATAGGAGGACAGATTTCCCAGTGCTTCTAAAACCATTGTTAATTTCCACAAAGAAACAAAAACAAACAAGCATTGTGTATATGTATATCACATCTTTATCCAATCATCTATGGAAGGTCACTTTGGTTGTTTCCATGTCTTGGCCACCATGAATAAAGCTGCAATGAACAGAGCACATATATCTTTACGGATAAATGTTTTTAGATATTTTGGGTAGGTACCCAGGAGAGGGATTGCTGGGTCATATGGGAATTCTATTCTTAATTTTTTGAGGAGCCTCCACACTGCCTTTCATAGGAGAACTGACTCTGGGCGGTGAACACACAATGTGATATATAGATGATGTATTACGGAGTTGTACACCTGAAACCTATGTAACTTTATTAACCATTGTCGCCCCAATAAACTTAACAAACAAACAAATAAACAAACAAATGAACACACAGAAAATAAAATGGCCAAACACAAAAACCAAAACAAAATATCCAAACTAATGGGACTTGATTACATTGAAACTGAGATTAATCTGTACATTTTTTACTTCTTTAGTAAGTCGAATCCCTCAGTCCATATACATGGTGTATCATTTGATTTACTTAGGTATTCTTTCATTTTTCTCAATAATTTCATAGCTTTATATATAAAAATCTTTACACCTCTTGTTAGATTTATTCTGATATATTTCATTTTTTAGATGTTACTGTCAAGAGCATCATTTTCTGAATTTCATTTCCTATTTGCTATTGGTTCATACAAATACAAATTATTTTAAAAAAATAGTCACCTTATAGTCAGTAACCTTGTTAAATTATCTTAATTCAAATGACTTACCTATAGAATTTGTTTCACATTTCATAATGATTAAAAGATCAATTCTTCAAAACAATGTAATAAATCTAAAATTCTATACAAATAACAATGTTCCTAAACATTCATATAGCAAAAATTGACAGAACACAAAGTAAATCCACAGTCATAGTGGGAAATTTTAACTAACTTTCTCAGTAGTAGGTAGAACAATCAGCCAAACGTTTGTAGATTTTAATACAAATATCAAACTTGATAGAATTAAAATAAATACACTCTGATTAACAATGATAGACATCACACTTTTTTCAAGTACATATAGAGTACGTTACAAAATTCATATGTGGTTGTACTTAAAGCAATATTTCCAAGATTGAGATACAATAAAATGTGGGTTTTTTTGCATTGGAATATTGAATTAGAAATCAATAAAAAATTATTTAAAAACATATCCAAATGTTGAGGAATTATGTGTTTTACTTAAATAATTCACAAATTAAAGAAAAAATCACAATGAGCATAAGAAAAATAAAATTTTAGCTGTACTTGCATAGTTTCTTGTGTATGTATGTATTATAACACCCATCCCATTTCCCCCCACAAGTATATATACTAACAGAGTCTGTGTCCTATTTATTTAGCTTCCTCTAGGATCTAATAAGGCCAATTGAAGACGCTTACTAAATGATAATTGATTGTATCAGACCGAACTCTTAGTTTTAAGCAACATGATTTGACTTTGATTACTTTGCAAAGAAAATAAATTTATTATAATGATATAGAGTAGTTCACAGAATTGCTTGGAGAGTCAGAGAACTATGGGCCTAAACTACCAGCCAGGAAAAATGTCTAAACTCATTTTGCAGTCTGATCTTGTAAAGATATCATTGCCACTACTGCTGGATTACTTGACGACTCTGCAGATTGTAGCGCTGAGCTCACAAACACAGAACATTAGATGCTGCTGCTTCTGGAAAGTGGATGTTGCTTCTACTATGTACTGTTCTTTTGTGTGACCAGAATAGATTCTGAAATTGCTGCTTTTCACTCACTGGCAGCTTCTAATTCCAAATCTGGAGCATATGCATCTAACTGATAGAATCTGCTTCCTGTGCCATTGCCCTACTTTCAATGGAGGCTGAGAAAACAAATACTTCAGATCTTTAGCTTCTATAGTAGAAGGTGGATTTGCCTCATAATGTGGGAAATTCCCCAAACATAGGGACTAGGACTTGGTTCATGTGATTTATCTCTGACTTTTTGGCACACACGAGTCTTGCCAAGATACTTAGTATAAAGTCTATTAACTGATCTCTGGTTTCTCTGAGCATGATGCCATCAAAAGAGAGGATGAGTGTAATGTCAGAAGGTTAAGGTCTCTGAACAAAGCTGTGACATACTCCTAGAGTGAAAAGATTGAGGCAAGACAATGAAATACTGTTGCCTTGTGAGTTGCAAGCAAATTGTTCTGATGTTCTCAGCTTTTTAGAGTAAAGGAATAAAAGCATGTGCCTAATCAATAGCTATTGATTCCTTAGAAAGCGAAGCAGCCTCCTTCGAACCTTACTGATTTATTCCAGTGAAGAGACCATGTATAGAACAAAGGCCTCAATTTGCTGTCTCTAGCTGATCAAATTTAGCAATCCTTTGTTATACTCCTGAATACTCTGACTTCTGCAGTAGACAAACTGAAAAGTTAAAAAGAAATATGCTAGAAATCAAGAGCCCTGAATCTGTCAAATCTTCAATGGTAAAAATAATCACCGTGATTCTCTCAAGGATGTAGTTATGCTTTTGGCATATTATTATAGTAGATAGAGGAAGCTCTAGGAGCTTCTAGCAGGCCCTTTCTAATAATAAACATTATTCCCTCAGACGTGCAGCCAAGATGGTGATTCTGCTTGTGGCTGAGTGTAGCTCTTTAATGATATACTGAGATACTAAGGAAATATCCACGGGATTTTTTGGGGTCTTACTAGTACTACTATGAGGCTAACAAGTCAAAATGCTATTTATGATCTCATCTTCACAAGTTTGTACCCTGACCAGTGGACAGTAGTGGCATTGGAGGTACCAAGAGTCAATACAATGAAGGCTGAAGAGGTTGGAATGGGAAAAATTGGCTTCCATTTTCTAGGTAACTCTTCTTTGCAAAATCATTACATATCTCCAAGTATAGTGTAAAACAATCTCAATATATACTGTAGAATGGACTGCTTATCCTTACAAAAATTGCTAAGTGAGGGTAGGAGATTCAGATATTCCTTATTAGAATCTACCATTGTCTCCTCATTCCACTACAAAGTATTTCCACTTCTTTTTCAGTAAGTACCCTGTTTGAAGTTTCCAATTAAACTCTCATTATGAGGTAGTCTTCAAAATTAAACATTGAGTGTTTTTATGTCTCCTACTGTGGATGCAAGAAATAAGACTGTTACCACATTCACAGAAAGTCAATAATATTTGGCATTGCCTTGAGCTGAGAATTTAAGACCTGAGCATAACATGCTCATTATATTGGCATATCCCAGTGTCTTCATCTTTAAATTTATTTTATTAATTAGAAAAATTGTATTGTGATAAGAAAACTTAATATGAGATCTACTCTCTTAACAAAATCTAAATGTATAATACAGTAGTGTTAAACAGAGGAACCGTGTTGTACAGCAGACCTCTAGAAGGTATTCATCTTGCACAACTGAAACTTGATACATTTTGAACAACAAATCCCCATTTTCCCCTCCTGTCAGGCCCTGGCAACTATCATTCTACTCTCTGTTTCTGTGAGTTTGACTATTTTAGATATCTCCTATAAGAGGCATTATGCATCTGTGACTGTCTTATTTCACTTAGCATAATTTCTTCCAGGTATATGTACATTGTTGCATATGGCAGAATTTCCTTTTTTTAAGGCTGAATAATATTCCATATAGACCACATTTTCTTTATCCGCTCACCCATCAATGGAAATTAGTTTGTTTCCAAATCTGGCTATTGTGATTAATGCTACAATGAACATGCAAATGCACATAACATCTCTTTGAAATCTTGATTTCAAATCTTTAGGATATAT
Organism: Rhinolophus sinicus; assembly: GCF_036562045.2. Classification (NCBI taxonomy): domain Eukaryota; kingdom Metazoa; phylum Chordata; class Mammalia; order Chiroptera; family Rhinolophidae; genus Rhinolophus; species Rhinolophus sinicus. The sequence goes on along the minus strand of NC_133768.1, from coordinate 27,680,376 downwards.
TCTCTGGAGTAGGATTGCTGAATCATGTGGTAATTCTATTTTTAATTTTTTGAAGGTACTCCATACTGTTTTCTATAGCAGCTGTATGATTCTATATTTCCACAAACACTGTACGAGAGTTCCAATTTAGCCACATTCTCACCAACATTTCATCTTCTTTTTTTTTTTTTTTTTTTTATAATACCCATCCTACCAGGTTTGAGATGACATCCCATCGTAGGTAAGATTTACATTTCCTTGATGGTTAGGGATTCTGAGCACCTTTTCGTATACCTATTGACCATTTGTACGTCTTTGGAGAAATGTCTATTCAACTCCTCTCCCCATTTTTAGGTTGGGCTATTTGTTTTTTGGCTATTAAGACATAGGAGTTATTTATATAGTTTGGATAGTAACCTCTTATCAGGTATATGATTTGCAAATATTATCTCTCACCCATAGACTGTGTGACAAAAAGGACGAGTGAAAAACACTCGTTAGTGTTTATTCATGAATAAACATCATGTAAGTCATAATTTTTTCTATAATATTTTGAAAACAACAGCGAGGAAGTTTTGTGTATATGAATATATATATATATACACATATATATATATTTGTATATATATGTGTATATATATAAGTGTATGTACATACACTTATATATATATATATATATACATATATGTGTGTTATATGTGTGTGGTTATTTTATAATTTCTGGCTTTATATAAAGTAGGCCTTTGTTTTTTACTGTTACTGTTTTGAATATAGAATGGGGATTCTTCTAGTTACAAAGAATATAATGAAAATACATTTTTCTAAATTAAAGAAATATGAACATGAAAGTTAATATCATTTCTGAGGCAGGAACCTCAAAATAATACTTCTTCTCTATCAGGGGTGTAGTCAGTACTTGACTTTATTAATTATTAATGGGAAATATGTATTCATTACTGCAAATAAATATTACATTACTGCAAATAAATATTTTAGAATATGTCTGGCTCTTCCTGGTAGAGTGAAATATGTTTTATAATATAAAGTGTAAGAACAGATATTTTTTTCAACATAACTTCTAGTTGTGCATTCTCATATATTATAACCATGTATAGTTAGTTTAAAGTGGAAAGCTTGGATTAGAATAGTAAATTGTTTCAGAATCAGTTTTAAGAAAATTATTATTTTTTGTTGTTTAGCACAGTATTCAAATTTTATATTTAAGATACTTTTGAGGGACTTTTCATTTGGCTAGTGAGTTAATTAAAACAGGAAAATTATGAAAAGTGGTACCATGGTGTCTTTAGATTCAGAGGGATGTGCATTCAAATAATTAAATGATAATTTTTGAGAGCCAATCACATTGAGGTATATGGTTTTTACGTTTTGTCTGGGAATTTCATATATATATGAAAGATTTTTGTATAAAATGAAGATTTTTAGAGCAAAACAAATTGTAAAGGCAAGACCCCCAAATATGAAAACCTTTCCAAGTAACTTAACTGTGTTCCAGAACAAAATTTAATATTTATCAAACTACAAAAATATTCATCACCATCACAAGGTAAAATTAACAATTTATGGCATCCAACCAAAGACTACCAGACATATATATAGTGGCATAAAAACAGACACATAGATCAGTGCAACAGAATAGAGATCCCAGAAATCAACCCACGCCTATATAGTCATTTAATCTATGACAGAGGAGGCAAGAACATACACTGGGGTAAAGACAGTCTATTCAATAAATAGTATTGGGAAAACTGGACAGATACATGCAAAAAATGAAACTGGGCCATCTTCTTATACCATATACAAGAATAAACTCAAAATGGACTAAAGACTTAAATGTAAGACCCCAAACCATAAAACTCTTAGAAGAAAATATAAGCAGTAAACTCTCTGACATTGCTCTTAGTGATATTTCTTTCTATCTCCTTGGGCAAGGGAAACAACAGAAAAAATAAGTAAATGAGACTACATCAAGCTTAAATGTTTTTGCACAGCAAAGGAAAACATCAATAAAATGAAAAGACAGCCTACTGAATGGGAGAAGATATTCACCAGTGATACATCTGATAAGGGGTTAATATAAAATATTTATAAAAAACTCATATAACTCAACATCAAAACAACAAATAATCCAATTAAAAATGGGCAGAGGACATGGATAGACATTTCTCCAAAGAGGACATACAGATGGCCAATAAACATATGAAAAGATGTTCAACATCACTAATCATCAGAGAAATGCAAATTAAAACCACAATGAGGTATCACTTCACACCTGTCAGGATGGCTGTCATCAATAAATTGACAAACAACAAGCATTGGCAAAGATGAAGAGAAAAGAGAACCCTCACACCCTGTTGGTGTAGCCACTATGCAAAGTAGTTTAGAGGTTCCTCAGAAAATTGAAAATACAACTATCTTATGACTCAGCAATTCCATTTCTGAGTATTTTCCCAAAGAAATCCAAAACACTAATTTGAAAAGATATATGCACCCCTATGTTCATTGTTGCACTATTTACAATAGCCAAGATATGGAAGCAACCCAAGTGCCCAACAATAGACTATTGAATAAAGAAGATGTAAATGTAGGGAAGATGTTGAAGAAAATTTATCTTCATTGGTTGATGTGAGCTTTTGTCCATTAGCTTTTATCTGTTCCTGCATGTGAGGTGATTTCTGTGCTTTAATCAGGGGTTGAATAAATTCCCACTTTTGGTCTCATTCTCCCTAGCAGGGAAGATATGATGAGATGATGTTGCTTTCTGGGTCTCATTCTCCCAAGCAGGGGAGATTTGGGATGAGCTTGTTTTTCTGTCCCGCTTTGGTCTCATTCCCCCGAGTAGGGGAGATGTGAGATGAGGCTGCTGTTCTGTGTGTGCTGAGAGATGATGGTTAGCTTAGGGTTAAAAAAATTCTGCGATAAGGGGTTGAGAGAATTTCCCCTTTGGTCTGTCTGTTTCATCCACATCAGCAGATGAAGTGAAGAAGTAGCTAAGTTATATCAGGATGACATGACAGGCACGTTGTCAAGCTTTGGAAGACCTTGGGCCAATGGTCCCAGGCAAAAACAGTAGGTATTATTTTCATCAGCCGGATGTGCAACGTTCTTGTCGTTAACTGCTCAACCCTCCCGGAACTGGCTATTCCTTGAGGGGAGTCAGGAACACAAACTTGGCTCTGAGGTGCATCTAAAGAAACATATAAGACAGACCCCACGTGGCATATGGATTGATTTCTGTTTCAAGAGGTTGCTATTCAGAAGATTTGCTGTTTCAGGACTGCTTTTCAGGATTGGATTATTTCAGAGTAAGAGATGGGAACTTGCCTCAATGGACAGAGACTTCTTTTGTTGGTGAATTGTCATCATTGTAGCATCTTTGGGAACTTGTATGCAGCTTGCAGTCTCAGAAGACTTCCTTCCTTACAACAACAACAACAATGCCAACAACAGCAGCATTCTTGGGAACTTGTAAGCAGCGGTGTGGGAGATGCCTGAGGTTCTCTCAGCTACAGACCTGGCTAGGTTTTGATTTGTGACTTTTGCAGTGCTGTTCTCCCCCAGTTTGGTGAGCTTTTGGCATCTACCTAATAGTTACTATCCTGTAGAGCTTATTACTGCCTTTGGATACTCCTTACTGATGTTATTTGTGTATTTAGCCAAGTGATTTTTGATCAATAGTAAACATATGTTAGGATCTCTTAAACTTATATGTGTGTACTCCTGTGACATGACATTATTATCAATGTATATAGTTTAGTCTTAACCGCCTTTACTTTCTGTCATTAGCACATTCTATTAATTGCCTTTGTCTTTTGCTATTGTGTATTGCTAAATAAATTGATTAGATATTAAATAAATAAATGAATTAGCCCCATTCTAGCATGTGTTCCTCTCCTCCTTTTCATGCTCGTCATTACAATGCAATGGAATAGTACTTGGCCATAAAATAGAATGAAATCTTACCATTTGTGACAACATGGATGAACCTAGAGGGTTTTATGCTAAGTGAATTAAGACAGACAGAGAAAGACAAATACCATATGATCTCACTTATATGTGGAATCTAAAGAACAAAATAAATGAACAAACAAAACAGAGACTCATAGGTACAAAGAACAAACTGAGGGTTGCCAGAGGGGCGGGGGGTTGGGGAGCTGGGTGAAAAAGGGGAAGGGATTAAGAAATACAAATTGGTAGTTACAAAACAGTCATGGGGATGTAAAATACAGCATAGGGAATATAGTCAATAATGTTGCAACAACTGTATAGTGCCAGGTGGGTACTAGACTAATCGGGGGGATCACTACATAAATTACATAAGTGTCTTACCACTATGCTGTACACCTGAAACTAATATAAAATAATATTGAATGTGGACTGTAACTGAAAAAAAGAAAGAAATAATAATAAAAAAATTACCTGGCATACAAAGAGACAGAAAAACTTGAGCTATAATGTGGAGAACAATCACCTCAAAGTGACCCAGGATTGCCACACATGTTAGAATTAGAAAACAAGGAAATCAAAATGGCTATTATCATTGTATCCCATGTGTTCTAAAAGTTATATAGAAATATGGAAGATGTAAAAATAACAAAATTTAACTTCTAGATATGAAAGCTACAAGTGTTTGAAATTAAAATCAAGAAATCACTGCATGAGGTTAATAGCAGATTAGATCTGGCAGGAGAAGCAGTGTTTCTGGATAAAAGATGATAAAAGTACCAAACTGTTCACTGTCATTCTCAGAGAGCTTAGACAAGGAATCAGTGTGATGGAACAGTAACTCAGAGAATGAATTGGAGAGGGTTACTGCTAGCAGGGACTAAGGTGAGACATGGCTTCCATTTTTGGAGTCTTCTGGGGTAAAACAGGCAAGAATGAGGATGAACCATACACCCTTCCCATGCTGAAGCCCCAGAGCGGACCCATCCTTGTTATTAGAATCCGCTGACATCAGAGGGACAAGACCAGGATCATATCCTGACCACCAATGGACAGCCAGTTATGCCTATAGTTAGAGGAGTAGGGTCTCCCCTTTTCCTCCTATTCCTTCTTTCATTATAAACTCAGTTTTATAATTAAACAGAGCCAAAGACTTAGAGGAGAGCATGTGGGAAGCTTTGTGGCTGCTTGGAGTTGTTGCCTTGAACAAATATCCCCCAAGTAATAATAATAACATAATAACAGTACATGGAGTATCTGTATATTTACTTAAATGAGTTCTTTAAAATTGGAGATAATTGAAATGTTTTTGGTTCAGACGGCAATAGCATTAAATTTCCCCCGTAGCAGTTACTGAAAAAGTATTAAGCAATTTTATTTTTTCACTTTATCAAATTTGAATTTCTCAACCAAACCATGTATGATAACCTGGTCCTCCAATGTATATTTTCTAACAGACACATAATCTGATAATAAGCTTGGTGTTGTGGTTATCTAAATTGTTTTTCATGACATATGTGATAGAACATGAGATCTTGGCCCACTTAGCACCCCCCATACTTTTATTTTAATGGGGCATATAGTTTAGATGGGAAATATAGCCTCATGAACTGTAAAAAAGTCGTCCTTGGAAATGAATAATAATGGGACTCAAAATTGTTTAAAAGTTAGAGACCTCGGGACTTGATTTCTTTGAAGCGCAGAGTCTTTAAATTGTGCTTCTGTTTAGTAAACTGGCTTTAGACTTTGGAGAAAAGGTCTATAGTTTCTCCTACACTCTGGTAGTTCAAGCCCTACCAAGAAAACTGAAGGGCATTAGGTGTCAGAAGTTAAGACATAAGATAGGTAAGATACTGTGTTTCCCCCAAAATAAGACAGGGTCTTATATTAATTTTTGCTCCAAAAGACTCATTAAGGCTTATGTTCAGGGAATGTCATCCTGAAAAATCATGCTAGGACTTATTTTCCGATTAGGTCTTATTTTCGGGGAAACACAGTATCAGTAATGTGGCGGTAAATTCCCTCTATCGAGAAAAAAAATTACTTTTTGTTTTTAAATTCCACTTCTCTCACTAGAATACTACAGTGCTATGGCATTCCTCAAAAAAAAAAAGTGCCATATAGTTCTGTTTTATCTTTTCAATTTTATGCGGCAAGATAAAATTTGTTTTCTCTTTCAACTTATTTTTTCCTCCTCATTTCCACTTCCTAGAAGAGAGCCTTAACTTGGTTGTAAAAAGAGAAGTATTTTAATATCATAACACCAAATAAAGACAATCGACATTTGCAGGAGAAAATTTTGGTTGTAGATATTTAATTAGAAGATCTAAAGACATTTCCAAAGGACCTTCAGTGTACCTGACCTCTTTCACAGCCAACTTACCTACCATGTTTCCCTGAAAAAAGACCTAACCGGCAAAGAAGCCCTAGCATGATTTTTCAGGATGCTTGTCATATAAAATAAACCCTACCATATTTCCCCCAAAATAAGACCGGATCTTATATTAATTTTTGCAGCAAAAGATGCATTAGGCTTATATTATGAGCATCCTGAAAAATCATGCTATGGCTTATTTTCCGGTTAGGTCTTATTTTTGGGAAAACGCAGTACATACCTAGCGTGCTGAAAAGATGAAAGGAACCTATAGACTGCTAAGTTCTTGGAGAGTGGAAAGGGAGCTAAAGAAACCAAGGTCATGGTGGAAGAGGAGGAAAGTTAGGGAGAGCCTACAGACATGCACATTTAAGCTAAAACCCGTCTTTAAATGGAAAAGAGGAAAGAACTCTCAATGCCATCCACTATTCTCTATGTGTAGTATTTTAAAGTAGGGTTTCCTTCTAGTAACAGACACACTTTCATGTTCTTCCTGACATTAAAGTCTAGGTAAATAAGGATTCACATATTTGTGAGCTTGTCTGAGGTTATTGTCCTGTGCCGTACCATATGGCTGTGCCTCCATCTAAGAATAACATAGACATCTGCCAAGAAACACTCCACCATTCATCTAAACTGTTTACCAGCTTGTTGCTGAGGAAGGAAAGAGAGTGCTCACAGCTTCTGCACTTGGTGTAATGAATACTCTTTCAGCAGGAGAGTAACATGAGACACATAGTAATCTTGGCAATGAAGCACCGGCTGAGGGTCAAGTTTGAGAATGCCTGGTTTAACATGAAAGCCTAGGTTAATGCTTTCTTGTGACTGTATCAGTTTCCTGTAGGAAATTTGCACTAGATGTTATCGGGCAAAGTATGAGGAGAGGGAAGAAGTTTAGGAAAAGTGGTTCGTGTATCTACATTATCCAAAATGCATAATAAAAGGGAAATTAGATTGTTTATGAAGGAGGAAAGGTCTCTGAAACATATGGCAAAGTTGATGGGGTACTGCCGTTAATACAGGATTTGGTTCCAGCTACATTTGAAACTTGGCTTTGAAAAGGCAGCCATTAGGTAGTACCTGAGAAGTGGAAGAATGCATTGTTTAGAATTCATGATTCTCTGCCATTCTTAAATAATTCCTTGAATAATTAAGAGTATGGGTAAAGGAAATTAATTAAAAGAGATTTAGAGAAACTGAGACAAATGATTTAGTGGACACTTGTACATTAAGATTGATTTAAGAGGTTTTCAAGAGTAATTTTGACTTGACTCCCTTTAAAAAATATTTTCCACTGATTTTAGCACCTAATCAAATATCAGGGTAAGATTTGACTCCACGTATGGGCAGATTTGAATTTATAAACTATCAAGTAACCTAGGAAGGGAAGGGAAATTTAAAGAGAAATTACAAGTTCTGAGTAAAAAAATTATCTTTGCCATGAGCAGGGTGGGAGCTGTGCAAAAAGAGAACTACAACTGTAGAACCCTAGAGTTTGTGGGGATTTTCAGTATGATTGAGCCATCAGAAATCAATGGTTTATGGTACCACGGTAGGAAATCCTGTATCATGATATCTTAATATCAAAGTTAATAAGCTTATTCAATTGTGATGACATTTGAAGACAGATAATTAGGCTGTGTGTGTTATAGGACATTGGGGAAGAAATTATTATTCATTATTTCACATATCCCAAATTCAAGGTTCAGAACCTGGCCTGGCATAGTCAAGGTTTTTTTTTATGTTAGATTTAAGGATGGAGTGAATATTATTTGAAACCCTTAGGAAGAGCAAACCTGAGAAAAATACAACTTCTTTTTTCCAGTGAGTTTTTTTCCTTTGGGGAAATGCTTTACAGAAACACTTGAGTCAAAACTCTTTCCAGTGATTAGTGGGGAGGGTGACTACTGATAGAAATACGTATTCAGAAGTGTAGGTGTATGTAAATAATAAAATTGAGTATGGGAGTTAAGGACTCTTAAAAAGCAAGAAAAGTTACTTCTCTACGGGCAAGATCACCTTAAGTAAGTCACTGAAAATGTCATTTAACAGGTGTGAGTTTTGGCACACTTCAGTGAATGTGTGTACCATATTGTTTATTGCCAAGGGGGGAAACATTTACTTATCTCCTTGACAAGACCATTTCTTACCGATCTTAAACAACTAAAGATGTTTGGACAGTTCAGATAGTATTATAATCGATTCACCCAAGATCACTCCTAAAGTGAAATAAGTGGATTGGCAGTCAGCATCTCTTTGGTGTTCTTTCTAGTGTGCCTTCTTAAACTGCAGAGACTAGAAAATTAAAAAAAAAAAATTTCTCAGAGCCTCTTGCAGCTTGGGATCATGACTGAAAGAAATTCCACAAAATCAGTGCATTCATTGGAGATTTGGAAGTTGAAAATTAGGAAAGGCAGCCAGCAAGCACTGCTATAGAAACAGAAGTATTCTTCTGTAGCAACATTCCTGTGTACTTAGATCCCTAGGGAATAGGTACAAGAGTTGTTTTGTTTGGTGAGTATACATAGAAAATGAATAAAATATATGTATATTTACTGAAAATTCTGAAGCAAAAACAAATATTACCATCACACAGGTCAAGAAATAGAACATTGCCAGCACTGAAAATGTTCTGCATGCTTTGCATCATCCCCAAACCCTTCCTTACCACAAGCAATAACCACTCACCTAACTTTGATGTTAATTCATTCATTGTTTTTCTTCGTAGATTTACCACTCATGTGCATGTTTCTATAATACTGTTGATAGATATTTGTGTTGTTTTAAGTTTGTGCCTGCCATGAACAATGCTGCTATGCATATTTTAAAATATGTGCCGTGGTGCCCAGGAGAACATATTTCTACAGGGAGTGAAATGCTAGATTACAGGGAAGTTTCAGGAATGAAATGCTGGGTCACAGGGAAAATATATCCTTAAAGCACAAGATATGACAATTGGTCAATTTACACTTCCAACAATAATGGGGAGTCTCTCACATTTAAAATTCCTTGACATTAGGTATTATCATTTATTTTAATATTTCCTGTCGAATGGGCGTGTAGCAGTACCTCATTGTGGTATGAATTTTAGATTTCATTAGTGAGGTTAAAATTTTAAATATAGTTATTGACATTGGGAATTTGCTGTTTTTCTGAAGGGTTTGTTGAAATATTTTACCCACTTGTCCATTGGGTTATTTGTATTTCTTCTTGATTTATGAGTTCTTTTCATATTTTCAATAGTAGTCTTTTGTTGGTTTTATATGTTGCAATAATCTTTCAAACTCTATGGCATGGCTTGTCTTTTAACTAGCTTTATGTTTTCTTTTGGTGGAAAGTATTTCTTAATTTAATGTGGGTAAATACATCAATCTTTTCTTTTAAAGTTTCTACTTTTTTCATCTTAAACTACCTTTCTACTTTGTGGTAAAAAGATATCTTTCTATATTGTTTTTTGAAATATACTTGCAAAAATTTCACATTTAAGTTATTAATCCATCTGGAGATAATTTTCTTTACAGTATGATCCAACTTTAATTATTTCCTTATTGATATCCTACTGCTCAGCATTTAAGAAAATATTTTTTAATTTTTCAATTACAGTTGACATATTATATTATTTTCAGGTGTATCATACAGTGATTAGATATTTATATAACTTACAAAGTGATCACCCGATAAATACAATACCCATCTGATACCATACATAGTTATTACAGTACTATTGACTATGTTCCCCATGCTGTACTCTACATCCCCATAAGTATTTTGTATGCATTAATTTGTATTTCTTAATCACCTCTCCCCCTTCACCCATCCCCTTCAACCCAACTCCATCTGGCAACCATCAAAATGTATTCTATATCTATGAGTTTGTTTTATTTTATTTTATTTTTGTCTTAAAGAAGTCCCTTTAACATTTCTCATAATACTGATTTGGTGGTGATGAACTCCTTTAGCTTTCTCTTGTCTGGGAAACTCTTTATCTTTCCTTTGATTCTAAATGACAGCTTTTCTGTGTAGAGTAATCTTGGTTGTAGGTCCCTGCTTTTAATCACTTTGACTATTTTATGCCAGTCCCTTCCGGCCTGCAAAGTTTCTGTTGAGAAATAAGCTGATGGTCTTATGGGAGCTCCCTCGTAGGTAACTAACTGCTTTTCTCTTGCTGCTTTTAAGATTCTCTCAGTCTTTAACCTTTGGCATTTTAATTATGCTCTGTCTTGGTGTGGGCCTCTTTTGGGACTTTGTGCTTCCTGGGTTTGTATGTCTATTTCCTTCAGCAGGTTAGGGAAATTTTCCATCATTATTTCTTCAAATAGGTTTTCAATTCCTTGCTCTTTCTCTTCCCCTTCTGGTACCCATCTGGTACAAATGTTGGTACTTTTGGTGTTATCCCAGAGGCCCCTTAAACTTTCCTCATTTTTTTTGGATTCTTTTTCTTTTTGCTGTTCTCATTGGGTGTTTTCTGCTCCCTTATCTTCTAAATTGCTGACGTGATCTTCTGCTTCATCTACTCTACTGTTGATTCATTCTAACGTATTCTTTATTTCAGTCATTGTACTCTTCATTTCTGACTTTTAAAAAATGTTTTCTATCTCCATTTTTATGTTTCCTATCTCTTTGTTAAAGTTCTTCCTGAGATCATTGAGCATCCTTATAACCAGTGTTTGGAACTCTGCATCTGGTAGATTGCTTGTCTCCATTTTGCTTTTTTTTTTTTTTCTGGAGCATTGTTCTGTTCTTTTATTTAGGAAATGTTTCTTTGTCTCCTCATTTTCGCTGCCTCCCTGTGTTTATTTGTACGTAGGGCTTTTATGTTTCCTCATCTTAGTAGAGTGGCCTCATGTAGTAGGTGTCTTGTGGGGCCCAGTTGCTCAGTCTCACTGATCACCTGAACCAGGTGCTCCAGGTGTGTCCCTTTTGTGAAGTATGTGTGCCCTCATGTTGTAGTTGAGTCTTGGTTGCTGTTTGCACGTCAGTGAGAGGGATTGACCCTTGGGTTGATTGGTTGTGAGGACTGGCCATGACTACAGTGGAGGAGCTGATACACAGTGGCTGACCCTATGGAGCAGGATTCACTTTAGCAGGGCTATGGTGCCTGCCCAGTCTGCCCTTTGGGTGTGTCTTTTGTGGAGGTAGTTGGGTGGTACTCTGGTGTGGTCTGATGCTGGCCACCAGGTGTGTTGATTCTGGGGCCCTTTGGAAGGGACCCTATTACAGGCCAAGTTCAGCTACTTTCTGTGCTCTTCCTGGGGTCTCTTTGTAGGAGCTGCAGATGGTTACCTCTTGTGCTGGGCTTGGGGTGCCTGAGAAGTGCTATGCTGCAAACTGAAGTTGGCTGCCACTAGTGCGGGGTTTGGGGCTGCTTAGCAAGAGGTGTGGGGCATGCCAAGGTTAGATGCTGTTTATTTGGGGTTTGTGAACTTTTGAGAGATTTTAAGAAAGTCTGCAGCATGAGCTAAGACAGGTTGTTTGTATGGAAAAGCCGCTGGAAGCTGCTTGGGTGGGCAATTTGGGTGGGGTGGGGGGGTCTCATGGAATCACCAGGTTGGGGGAGAATGGTGTTAACCAGGGTGATAGAGACTCAGATATGGTGGCTGCCTGTGTCTTTATGCTGGGCAGGGGGACAGCGCTCAGTAAAGGAGCAATGGCTTCTGTCTGCACTTCTGTCTGGGAGAAAGCTGCCCCTCTAGCACTTACCCTGGAGCCAGACAATTCTGTTCCTCCCCATATGTCCCTAACACCTTTCATACTGCTGTCCTAGCTCAGACAAAGTGAGTCCATCAGTGAGTAAGTTCTTGCACTGGACCTTTAAGAGGAAATCTTGGGACTCCAGTTGTCCTCCATCTCACTCAACACAATCTCTGCTGGCTCTCACAGCCAGAAGTTAGGGGGACTTCTCTTCCTGGCACTGGAACCCTGGGCTGGGGAGCTTAGTGTCAGGCTGTGACTCCTTTCTTATCAGGGGTTACCTCTGCAGCAGATACATCCCTCCTGATTTTTAACCACCAAATGTGGGTATGGGACCAGCCTGTTCCATGTCTGCCCCTCCTGCTAGTCTCAATGTGGATTCTTCTGTATGTCCTTAGTTGTGGGACTTTAGCTCAGCTAGACTGCAGGCAATTCTCAATGACTGTTGTTCTGTACTTTAGTTGTAATTTTGATGTGGTCTTGAGAGGAGGCAAGCATAGCATTTACCTACTCTGCCATCTTGACCAGAACTCATGCTCAGCATTTTTTAATCAAAAAGTTTGTTATTTCTTTGTTGATCTGCTGTGATACCTCTGCCATACAGATGTATCATATATATCTGATTTTGTTTTAAGGTATATTTTGGGTTCCTGTGATCTTTTGGTCTATTTGTCTCTATATCAATACTGAACCATCTTATCTACTATAGTTTTGTAAGAATCCTAATTATTTGGTAGAACAAGTCTTCCCACATTTATTTTGTTCTTCAAGTGTGGTGGTTATTCTTGGGATTTTGTAATTCCATATAAACTTTTGAAGAAGCTTTTTGGTCTAAAACAAAATATTTTGTATTTTTATTTAGATTTTGCTTACTCTATACATGTTTAGATAAGTAACATCTTTTCAGTATTAACACATCCAATTTATAAACACAGACTATATCTCTCTTCATTTTTTATTTCTTCAAGATTTTTCAAAAGTATTATAACATTGTCTGTAGAGACTTTGCTTGCACATCTTGTTAGATTTATTACTACTTCAGCTTTTTGGTACTACCTAAAAGAATTTATTTCTTTTTAGTAATACTTTCTGTTTGTTGCTATTGTATAAAAATACAATTTATTTTTATTGATTTTTTTCTAGAAATACTATTAATCTCTCTTACAAATCCTAGCAATTTCCTGTACTTTGTTTTGTATTTTCTCTGTACAAAACAATATCGTATAAAAATAGCACAAGTTATATATATTTTTTCCTTTCTATTCCTTAGGCATTTTAGTTCTATTTCTTGACTTTCTGCATTGGCTAAGATCTCCAATACAGTACCAAACAGATGTGGTGATAGAGGGCATCCTTGTCTTATCTCTCACCTTAAAATTAAATCTTGAATTATCTCAGCATTAACTATGATGTTACTATATGATAAACAGCTACTTTTCAACTAAAAAAGTTTCCATTTCTACTTTGGTAAGATTTGTTGAGGTTTCTTTTTTTGTTTTTTTTTTTTTCAATCATGAATGATGGTTGAAATTTTAAGAGACTTTTAATTTAATTTTTTGCCAGGTTAATTTTATCAGTTAATTTTGTTGCATAACATAACTTTACTTGCCTGCTATGAACTTTGCTTTTAATGCTAGATTCATTTTGCTGCCTTTCCTTTCTTGAAATGAAGAAAAAAAATTGAATAGTTTTCCCACTTTTTCTATTCTCAGAAGAATTTGTGTAGGTTCGGAATTGTTTCTTTCTTGAATGTCTATTAGAATACACAAGTGAAACTCTTTTGAATTTTAGTTTTCATTATGGTAAAGTAGTGAGTGCTGATTTAATTCCTATAATGTATAAATATAGGTATTTCTGTCTGAAACTATTTTGATGTTATATTTTTCTAGAGCATGGTGATTTTTCTAAAATATAAAATTTATTTGAAAACATTTCCTCCATTTTTCCTTTATAAAGGGATATATATATACATATATATATATATATATATATATATATATATATATATATATATATATATATATATATATATATATCCCAAAAATGTGAAACATTTTAAGAAAGCAAAACTATTAAACTTATAATATTCAATATATACTGATAACAAAAGATGAATACAAGTCACATTTGACTTCTGCAATTACAAGAGGTGCTCAAAGTGGTTACCATCAGCATCCAGACCCTTCTGATTATGGCGAACTACTGCTTGAGCTCGTTGATCAAAGTCTCCACCTGTATACATTTTTTGGTATACCCCTGGTGTACAAACACACATGCAACACACACACACATACACACAAGTTTTGACAATTAAGTTCGTGAACTCTGTTGCACCGCTGTTGTTAACCTCTTTTGATATCAGAGGGATTATGAATTTGTACCAACTGGACAAACAGTTAACCAAGTTTACTATTTGGAATTGCTGAATTTGTACCAATTAGACAAACAGTTAAGCAAGTTTACTATCTGGAACTGCATGAAAAAGTCAGACAACCTGAACTTTTCACCAACGATTCACGGCTGTTGCATCATGACAGTGTATCAGTTCACACGGAACTGTCTGTGAGGGAATTTTTAGCCAGTAAACAAATAACTGTATTGGAACACCCTCCCTACTCACCTGGTGTGGCCCCCAATGACTTCTGCCTTTACCCGAAGATAAAGGAAATATTGAAAGGAAGACATTTTGATGACATTCGGGACATCAGGGGTAATACAATGACAGCTCTATGGCCATTCCAGAAAAAGAATTCCAAAATTGCTTTCAAGGCGGACTAGGCACTGGTGTTGGTGCATAGCTTCCCAAGGGGAGTACTTCGAAGGTGACCATAGTGATATTCAGCAATGAAGTATGTAGCACTTTTTCTTGGATGAGTTTGCAAACTTAATTGTCTGACCTCATATATAGTCTTGAGAAGACTCTCAAATACATTATTATTTTTATTAGTCTTTTAAAAGAGTGAAATGTTGGCTTTTTTATCTGTACTGTTTATTTTAAAAATCATTAATTTCTGCTATTATATTTAATATTTATTTCTTCTGCTTTCTTTGGAAATGTCTCTTGAAGGTGGTGCATAGTTACATGTAATTTTATACCTACAGTTATTTTCTTTTTATTTGGAGCAGCTAATCTACTTACATTTCATGTAGTTATTGATTTCTTTGGTTTAAATCTTCCTTTTTTTTCTTTATATTTGTCTTCTCCATTCTTTCATATTCTTTTTATTCCTTTGGATTCATGAAATATTTATTTCAGTCCATTTTTCCTCTATTAATTTTGAAGCTGTAACCTCTGCTTTTACTGTTTAGTCAAGAATTCATGTCAGAATTAAACTTAAAAACAAAAACCTTCTGGAAACCTGTAAATCAATACTTGTTATCTATATCTATATATTTACACTTGAAAGGAAACATTAAAAATTAATTACCTAAGTTTGCAACACAATAATTAAATAAGTTAGGCCATGGAAGAATAAATAAATAATAAAAAAATAGGACAAACAGGAAGTAAACAATAGACGATGTTAACAATATCCAACTTGTAGGAAGACTCAAACTTCCCTATTTGAAAATATAGTACAAGGGAATGACCAAGGCAATGTGCTGCTGACAAAAGGAAAATCATATAGATCAATAAAATAGAATTGAGAGTCCAGAAATAAAACCATGTGTCTATGATCAATTAATTTTCTACAAGGTTGCCAACACCATTCAATGCTGGAAAGAATAATCTTTTCAACAAATGGGACAAGTGGATAACCACATGCAAAAGAATGACATTGTACACTTATCTCACACCATAAATGAAAAAAAAAAAAAAAAAGGTAATTCAAAATGGATTACAGACCAAAACATTAGAGCTATCACTAAAAAAACTCTTTAAAAAACCCCATTCAAATAAATGTTCATAACCTTAGATTTGGGAGAGGATTCTTAGATATGATACGAAAAGTATGAGCAACAAAATTAAAAGTAATGTGGACTTTATCAACATTAAAAATATTTTTGCTTTAAAGGATACCATCAAGAAAGTGAAAAGACAGCCCATAGAATTGGAGAAAATATTTGCAAATCATACATTTGATAAAAGACTTGTATCCAAATTTATAAAGAACTCTCACAAGTCAATAATAAAAAGTCAAAAAAACCATTAAAAAATGGCAAAGGATCTGGATAGACATTTCTCCAAGGAAGATATGGAAATGGAAAATGAATTGTATACTCTCTCTCTAAATAGGTAAAATGTATGGTATGTGAATCTCAATAAAAAATAGGAACTAAATAAACAATAGAGATTATCACAAACCCCAATTTTATTTCTTTGAAGATACAAAGAAGGGCATTTTATTTTTTATTTAAGTGTGTTTTTCCAGGACCCATCAGCTCCAAGTCAAGTATTTGTTTCAATCTAGTTGTAGAGGGCGCAGCTCACAGTGGCCCATGTGGGGATCGAACCAGCAACCTTGTTGTGACTGGCACTGTGCTCTAACCAACTGAGCTAACCGGCCACCCCAAGAATGGCATTTTTTTATGTTCATAGAAGAGGAAGCACAAACAAACAATACTAGGAAAGAAATCCGGTCTTTACTAAAATATATTTGAGATTTTACTAATTATAGGACTAAAGTAAAGAGAATTAAGATGAAAACTTAGAAAAAATGGAATTTTTAATGAAAAAATTATCTTAAGAGGAAAGAGAAAAATATAGTGTACTCATAACTTTTAAATGAACAGGAAAATTTAGTCGAATACCTACAGTTTGGCAAACAAAATCACTTCAGGTAACAAATTAACCCTCCTCTTATATAAAATTTTTCAGAGACTAGAACAAGAGGGTATGCTCATCTTTTCATTATACAGCACCCAAACTGGGAAAGGAAAATATACAAAAATTCATTTATGGGTCCAAATAAAATATTAACACAGCAAGATTGATTTATATGTACAGAAGTCCATGCTAGTGGAAAAGATAATTGAAAACAAAAAAGAAGTGGAAAATTAATGTCTGTGTATGGAATACAAGAAAATCTGTAATCTATGAATTTGCTGGATACAAGATTGATGTATAAAAGCCAATAAGAATTTAAACTACCAGCAATGACCAATTAGAAAATGTACTATGATTATTATTATTCCATGGATACTTTTATTAACTAAAAATCCCCCAAATAATAAATATCAGCTATCTGGGAATAAATATAATGATGTATAAGTCAGATACTGATGGAGAAAATAATGACACTTTCTTAAAGGATATCAAAAATTAAATGGAATGTTTTATATTTCTCGATGGGATGAATCAATGTCATACAATGCACCATATTCTCCATTAACTTATATTTACAATGCCATGACAATGAAAGTGACAATAGACATTGTCATAGGACCTGATCTGACAAGCTAAATCTAGAGTTTATATGGAGAAGTATATTAGGCAAAATTCTCCAGAGATCAGAAACAGAGCCAATAGGTGTGCATGGGGAGAGAGAGAGAGAGAGAGACTGATTTTAAAGAATTGGGTCAGGTGATTGTGGAGATTGGCAAGTTCAAAATCTGCAGAGCATGCCAACAGGCTAGAAACCCAGGGAAGAAATGATGCTGCAGTTTGAGTCCAAAGGAAGTCTGCTGGCAGAATTCCCTTTTTCTGGGAGGACGTCAGTCTTTTTCTATGAAGGCCTTCAATTGATTGAATGAGGCCCACCCACATTACAGAGGGTAATCTGCTTTACTCAAAGTCTAGTAATTTAAATGTTAATCTCATCTTAAAAATATCTTTAGAGAAATATCATGAATACCATCTGACCAAATATCTGAGTACACTAGCTCCCCCTTATCCGTGGTTTTGCTTTCCATGGTTTCAGTTACCTATTGTCAACCATGGTCCAAAATGATTAAATGGAAAATTCCAGAGGTAAACAATTCATAAATTTTAAATTGAATGTTGTTCTGAATATACTGATGAAATCTTGAGCCCTCCTTGCTCTGAACTGCCCAAGACATGAATCATTCCTTTGTCCAGAGTCTCCAGACTGCATACCCTACCCATCTGTTAGTCACTTAATAGCTGCCTTGATTACCAGATCATTGTTGTGGTATCTCAGTGCTTGTGCTCAAGAGACTCTTCTTTTACTTAATAATGGCCCCAGATGCAAGAGCAGTGATGCTGGCAATTCAGGTATGCCAAAGAGAATCTGTAAAGTGCTTCCTTTAAGTGAGAAGGTGAAAGTTCTTGGCTTAATTGATTTTATTATTAGTTGTTGTTAATCTCTTACTGTACCTAATTTATGAAACAAAACAACAACAAAAAAACTTCATCATGATTTGTATGTATAGGAAAAAACATAGTTTATGTAGGATTTGGTACTATTTCATGGTTTCAGGAATCCACTGGGTGTCTTATAACATATCCCCCGTGGAAAATGGGGGAGTACTGTACTGTGGCCTAGTTGCATTGACCATCACAAGTAGAAAGTCAACAGTAGCCAAAAACTTTTGAAGAAGATATGAAGAATTTAAGAAGAAACACAGAGGGGCAACTTACACTCCCTGATAGAAACATTTAAGGTAAAATCACACTAATTAAAACAGTGTGGTACTGGCACAGCAGAGGTTTACATAAACAGAGAATTGAACAGAATATATATATATATATATATATATATATATATATATATATATATATATATATGGCCAAGAAACATAGATAGAATTAAAAAGAAAAAATGATTGTGGTAGCATTGCAAATTTGAACAGAAAGGACAAACCTTTTTTTTTTTTTTAAGGAGGGCACAGCTCACAGTGGCCCATGCGGGGATCGAACCGGCAACCTTGGTGTTATTAGCACCATACTCTAATCAACTGAGCTAACCAGCCACCCCAAGATGAACCTTTTAATAAGTGATATTCACATCACTGGAAATCCATATAAACAAAGAAGAATAGAACCCTATCTTAAAGCAAATAGAAAATAAATTCCCATTTGAATCAAGACTTAAATATGAAAGAAACCAATATTTTAAAAGAAAAATATGAATATAGGTTTATGAAATCAGAGTAGGGAAGGACTTCTTAAACACAACATTAAATTATAAAGTATAACAAAGTATAAAAAAAAGACGTACATATTATAGAACATTAATGTTGAAATTTTTCTATAAGAATAGACAAATGGACAAAAAAAAAACAAAGAATAAATCTGGATGGCCAAGAAACAGAAGAAAGGCCAACCTCTCTATCATCAAGGAAATTGTTACACGTATGCAATAGGAACTATGCACTTTGGAATCTTAATGTGCCATTTTTTAATAATAAACTGGACATTACCTAAATGCCCATCTTAAAGGACATTGAGAAACAATTTATGGTACATTATCAAAAAATAATACATAGCAACTAAACTGAATGAAATGTTTTTGTGAGTATTAACATGGGTAGATAATAACGTAATGTGGATTTAAAAAATAAACAGCAGTCACAAATAGGATATGCAAATTTAAAAACGTGAATTGAAGGGATGAGTATGTCTGTGTGTGTGTTACTCAGAATATAAATGTAGTTAAATGTGGCAACATGAATGTAGAGGATTCACATAACTTTTGGATAGCAGTCTTCTCTTTAGTGATTGGGAATGATCTGAAGCGACATTCAGGAATTAGATCTTCGGAAGGACAGTCTAGATCTAAGTGAAATTAAAAATATTTTTTTTTTGCCATTTTAAATCAACATTTTCTTCTCTGAGTCTATTAAGAATTAGTGCAAGTGAGATCTAGTGGGCTGTATAGTAGAGTGAACTCTCCAAAGTGTGCTTGGTGAGGGATTAATATCAGATGATTGTTCCCCTAAAGACACTGAGACTGAGGAAGCTCCAACACAGGGGTTTTGTTGATGTATGAATCTATTTTCTTGAAGAGCTATTTGTAGTTATGGCAGTATAATTTATTGAACTGTTAATTTGTCTTTGTTTCCCTCCATTACCCTACTTCCACCATTTCAAAATGGAATCAACACTTCCTCTTTATTACTTCAGGGGAGATTTGTATTTGGTTGAAAAGCTTACATTTCCTGGAATTGACAGATTTTTCTGTGTTTTTTGAAAAGCTCAAATACTTTGAAAGGTAGTGATAGGTTGTCTAGGGAACCAGAAGAGGAAGGAAAAAGCAGGAGAACCTCTGAGACTATCAAAGGAAGAGGGGTAGATGTCCTTGAAGCTGGGAAGAGGGACATATTTTCATATAGTAGAAAACTTATGGCATGTCTCCAGAGATAAAGCAAGATTTCAGAAACAGTGATTATGTAAGGAAGGCATGCCTTTCGAGAGCCCACTTCCTGGTTTATACCTAGCCATCTTGCTCACATGGTGAAAGGGCAGAGAGAGAGCTCTCTTGGGTCTCTTTTATAATGGCACGAATCTCCTCATGAGGGTTCCACCCTCATGACCTAACCACCTCTCAAAGGCCCCCACCTCCTAATACCTTCACCTTGGTGACTAGGACATCAATATATGACTTTTGGGGGGACATGCTCATTCAGTCTACAATAATTGTATCCTCACTTTGTGCAACTTTCTTCTCATTTACTCCATTGTAGCCACATTGATCTTCTGTTAATTCTTGGAACGTGTATATACCAATCTCACTGTCACCTTAGAAACTTTGCAGTTGCTGGTACCCCTGCCTACATTGTTCTTCATATAGATAGATCTCCATATGGCTGGTTCTGCTTATTTAGTTTCAGTTCAAAGACACATTACTTGGAGAGATCTTTCCTGATCATGTTACCTGTAATATAACTATCCTCTTCCCCTGATCCATGCTGCTCTATAATGCGTATGGTCTTTTATTAGATTTATGACTTATCACTAGCTGTAACTTTGGGTTAATGTACTCATTTATTCTTCCATTATCCAAACTAGACAATAGATAGTAAATTCCATGAGAACAGGGATCTTGTCTATATAGTTCATTACTGCATCCTTACTTCTCAACAAGGCCACCATACGTGGCTCTGTATTTGTATACTGCACAACACAAAGGTCACTGTTGATATCGATGATAAGATTAAGAGTGACAATTGGACTTGGCAATGACTCAAACAAATGCTCACTTATTTCTTGAGTGCTTAGGACAAGGCTTGACATACAGTAATTAACTAAAAATAAATAAATAAATAAATAAATAAATAAATAAATAAATAAATAAATAAATAAAATTCTGAAAGCTTCAATTCATATCAGTGGTCTGTACTAGAGCAGAGTACAGATTCATGGTAAGGGAGACTGCTTCTACCAGTTTCTTCTTTTTTCTCCTAATCTACAGTGTAAATACCCCCTACAAAGACTTTACATAGCAGGAATTTTTAAGCAAGATAAAAAGGTGAAGGGGATTAAGAAGTATAAAGTGCCAGTTATAAAATTAGTCACAGGATATAAACTACAACATAGGGAATATAGTCAATAATATTGTGATAACTATGTATGGTGCCAGCTGGTACTTGACTTATCGTGGTGATCACTTTGTAAGATACATAAATGTCTAATCAACTGAAAAATAAACTATAAAATATTCTCAGGATTTTATTGGTATGATAAGCTCCACACCTAACACTAAAGAAAAATTCACAGAATTAATTTTTTCCAGTTTTACTCCATAGGTATCAGACCACATGCTGCCCCTTTATGAATTTCTTTTTCCCAGCAAGACTTCCTTTGAGGTTTATTTTTTAACCAGCTTTCTTTCACCCATATGAATATGGACTCAATAGCAAGGAAGGTCAACATCCTCAGCATTAAATAGCTATGTACAAGCACCAGACACTGGTACTGTACATAACCACAATGATTTCACAACAGGATATGTATTTCTTTTCCACGGGGCTTTCTAAACTAGTGATTTACAGCTCTGTTGGAAATATCACTCTTCTCGCAATGGGTTAACAACTACATTACTAACATATAATAGAAAGGTTTTAAAGGTCATGGTGGATTACTTTTCTGTCCAACAGCCTCAACTATGGATGAAGAATCAAAACAACTGTCTTTTATTATCTTATAGGGGCCACTGATCTGACTCTGGCCAAATGCAGTCTCATTCTAAAAATTTATCCTTTTTCCCTCTGGTTCATTTAATCCATATCTCCCATTTATATTTTTCACTGGTTCTATTTTACACTGCTTGACTCATTCTCCAGTTTTAAAAATTTCTATTCTTGAGAATTTGGTTGAGCTACGGCTTTGAATCGACTTTGAAAATATTGTTTCAACACAAACAGAAAAACCACATTACTCACAAATCAAATCTTGCCGATTTTTTTTTTTCCCATTTCTGAAGAGGGAACATTTGATGAGAAAAACATTTGCCATTTTAAAGCCTCACTCTTACTGATCTGGATTACAAAATATAGGAAGCAAATGTTAATTTCTTTGGAAACAAGTATGCATTCATATATTTTAATTAAAATTTTATCTTATTGTGCCTTACAGAGAAGAAGATACATACTTTGTGGGAATATCATCTCCATGATGTCTGAAACTTGTCTTGGCACACTTACAAAGGAGATGGACAGGTAGATGATTTCTTTTTAGTATGTGATTTAAAGATGAACAACTGGCAAAAAATGTTCCTTAGCATTATTTCAAGGGTGAGACGAGGTATAACTAACTGTGAAACAGATTTTACCAAGTAGAAGTCAGAGTAACAGCTACTCTGTCTGCATACACTGGAGAGAGTTTATTATATATTTTGGAAAGTCTTGAAGCCACTCACTCATTTTTAATAAAAGATGCAATGATAATATCCAGTTGTTTCAAATTTAGCTTCATTAAGTGCAAACTAAAAACTAATTATGTGAGCTTGATGAAAAGCTCTTTTTCTAACAATTTATTATGAGAAATTTAAAACATACAGCAAAGTTGAAATAATTTTATAGTGAACTCTTATATACCCATCACTTACATGCCATGATTAACATTTCTCTGTTCTGTATTACATATTTACCCATCTATACATCGCTCTACCCTTTGCTCAATCCCTATCAGTTTCTCATACAGTTCAAAGTCAATTACAGATGTCCATATACGTTCCCCTATATACTACTTCATTATTGAGTTGTAAGGGTATCTTGTATATCCTGGGTACCAGTCAAATACACATATTTCATGAATATTTTCTCAAGTCTGTGGCTTGCCCTTCCATTTTTTTGATGGTGTCTTTAAAAACAAAGAAATTTAAAATTTTGATGCAGTTTAATTTATCATTTTTTTCTTTTATGGTTATCAAAATGCTATTTTTAAAACCCTGTGATAAGATAAAACATAGTTTTAATTATAAATTGAAAGGTAGATTGTATGCATACGTTATTTGCCATGTTGTATAGAATTTGGGACTCTGGTAACTTATGATTATTTTTGATTTGTACTATTGCATGTGTGAATTTATTTAAGATGTAATATACTTTTGTAACGCATAGAAACTATTTAAGTTGTCAGGATTTACTATTTATCTACAACCTTTCCCCTTTCAATATTCTAAGGAGTGGAGATATTTACTTTCTAAACTAGCACAGGTCTTTGTTGGAGGGGTGGGGTGGATAGGAGAGAGAGGATAACATAAGGAATAGCCCAGGCTATTCTCTATGAAGAAAGGTGAGAAACGGCAGATGGGTAAGAAGGATGGGGAACCACTAAGGAATGTTGAGGATATGAAAGAAGAGTTAAAAGGAAAGAGTAGTCATTATCAGGAATGGGATTCGGGAAAGGGGATGTGTAAAAAATATTTTGGAAGCTTAGCTGTTTGCTGTGTGCTGCCTCCATCTTTAAGACAAATCTACATGAGCTTTGGTGCTTTTTGGAGTTTGATTTCTGTTTGCGTGTAATGTTATGCTGAGGCTGTGATATGAGTTTGTCTGACACCCTGAATTTCCATAGAGTTTATTTCCCATTCTTTGTCATCTGTGTATCTTACTGACACAACTCGAGCACCTTCTGCTTGTTTCTCATCACATCCAATCACCATAATCTCATCAATATAATGTATTATCATAATGTTTTTGTGATATCTAGATAATTACTCTCCCAATGGACTATAATGTTATAGACATCAGGAGAGTTGGATTAGCACTCCAGTAAGATAAAATTTAAGTGTACTTCTGTCTCTGTCAGGTAAAATTGAACTGCCTCTTACCATCCTTGCTGTTTGACGTGGAGACAAAAAAGTGTTTGCCAGATCAGTAGCTGTATATCAGGAATTAGAGATGGTTTGGTTTGCTCCAGGAAGAAAAACAACAAAGATATAAAACCAAGCAGCTTTGGTTAGAATTACCCATTTATTATTTTATGATAATCAAGGATCATTGTCCATGATCCATTTGCCTTTTTCACAAGCCAAACAGATTACTTAAATCACCATCTGCATGGTAATTTTTGTCTCTGCAAATTCCTCAGGTATCTGCTATTGCTATTTTTTTGGGTATTGTTTTCAATTGGAGGGGCAGTTCTAGCAGCTTCCGCTTGGCCCTTCCTGTATACGAGGTCTAATAATTACGTTTGCGAACTCATGCTAGAAAAAGTGCTACATACTTCATTGCTGAATATCACTATGGTCACCTTCGAAGTACTTCCCTTGGGAAGCTATGCACTGATGCCAGCACCTACTCCACCCTTCAAAGCAATTTTGGAACTCTTTTTCTGGAATGGCCATCAGAGCTGTCATCGTATTACCCTTGATGTCCTGAATGTCATCAAAATGTCTTCCTTTCAATATTTCCTTATCTTTGGGTAAAGACAGAAGTGATTGGGGGCTAGATCAGGTGAGTAGAGAGGGTGTTTCAATACAGTTATTTGTTTACTGACTAAAAACTCCCTCACGGACAGTGCTGTGTGAGCTGGTGCACTGTCATGATGCAAGAGCCATGAATTGTTGGCGAAAAGTTCCGGCCGTCTAACTTTTTCACACAGCATTTTCAGCACTTCCAAATAGTAAACTTGGTGAACTGTTTGTCCAGTTGGTACAAATTTGTAATGAATAATCCCTCTGGTATCAGAAAAGATTAGTAACATTGTTGCAACAGAGTGTGTGAACTTAATTGTGATACCTCATATTTTTTTTCAATTGTGGTAAAATATGTGTGACGTAAAATTTAACATTTTAACCATTTTTTCAGTTGTACCACTTAGTGACATTAAGTACATTCACGTTGTTGTGCAACCATCATTGCTGTCCAGCTCCAGAAATTTTTCGTCTTCTGAAGCTGAAACTCTCCTAATTAAACAATTCTTCATTCGTTACTTCCCCCCCACCCTGGCAACCACATTCTATTTTCTGCCTCTATAAATTTGACTAGTCTAGGTGCCTCATACAAGTGGAATCACAATATTTGGTCATTTCACTTAGCATGATATCTTCAAGGTT
This sequence comes from Rhinolophus sinicus, assembly GCF_036562045.2. Lineage (NCBI taxonomy): Eukaryota > Metazoa > Chordata > Mammalia > Chiroptera > Rhinolophidae > Rhinolophus > Rhinolophus sinicus. The sequence goes on along the minus strand of NC_133768.1, from coordinate 27,654,966 downwards.
CATCTACATCGTAGCATGTGTCAGAATTTCTTACCTTTTTAAGGATGATTAATATTCCATTATATATACATAAATACATATTATATAATATTATATATATATATATATATATATATATATTACATTTTATTCATCCATTCCTCTGTTGATGGACACTTGGATTGTTTCTATCTTTTGGCTGTTGTGAGTAATGCTGCTGAGAACATGAGTGTACAAACATTTGTTTGAATCCCTGCATTCAATTCCTTTGGCTATATATACTGAAGTGGAATAGCTGGATCATAACGTAGTTCTGTTTAATTTTTTTGTTGTTGTTGAAGAATTGCCATGTTTCCCACAGAGGCTGCACCATTTTATATTCCCACCAGCAATGCACAAGGATTCAAATTTCTACACACTGATGCCAGCACTTGTTATTTATAATTATTTTTAATAATAATAGTCATCCTAATGGATGTGAGGTGGTAGCCCTTCTTATCTGAATAGTTCTTACCTTGGTTGAGAATTCTGTCATTTTCTGTCTACTCCAAAAAAACATTCAGGTGTGGGGAAATAAATATAGTGTAGTGCACTGTTCCCACAGAGAACCTTGTGAGCTGCACCTGTGCCAGGACTCCAATTATCACGTGGCCTCCCTAAGACCCATTATGACCTGAAAACCACAGTGATGTTTTAGATCCTCAGGTGTGTAAATTTAGTTTAATAATCTCTGGAAAATATTGTTTTCCCCCTTTCTTTCTAAACATTCCTCCCTGGAAAATTGTTGTGAGCCGCTCTGAGGTAGATCTGGAGAAAAATTCACATTCTATACTTTTGACAGGGTTCCAGGGACCTCTCTGAAGGTGTTATAGACACCTAATTTCTGGTTTAGGTCTGGGTGATACCATGATTTCCCCTGCTGGCAAATTGATGCTCATTGTGCTTGAATTTTATTTTCATTTATGTAGTTCAAACCTGGTCATAAATGTAATTCCCATTGTAAACGTGAGTAATCAGTTACTGCTAGAAATCACTGTCGGCTAAAACACTCTGCCACTCTGCCCTGCTGACCTTTATGGTAATTGCACTCACCTTGTTTCTGACGTTAAATGCTGCCACCTAAACTCTGATGCTCTGCAATCCCATTATTCCTATTAAAAAGCAAGGGGACCATGTCAATGGTGGCATCCCCCATTTTCATGTTTAGTCCACAGAAGATAGATGCCACAGAGGTTTTGAAGGATGCTTGAGTCCTCTCATCAAAGAAAGTCACAATGTCTTGAAAAAGAGTGTCATGTGGGACCTCTGTAGGGTCCTAACTATGGAATAGTTGAGTGGGTTGTACATAATTAATACATTCCAATATTCTCATTTTAAGTACATGGTTTTCTTCCTCCACATTATTTCAGGTAAGTTATGGCGTCTTGCCCTCATTGAATGTTGATGACTAGTGAATCCATATTTCATTCAGCCAAACAAGCCAACTATTAGAGCCAATTCTACTAGGTAAAGCTAATTGGTTTTTTGGTTTTTTTTGAGTAAACTTCCTTCCTTTTTTTCTTCTTAATTACATTTATTGGGGTGACAATGGTTAGTAAAATTACATAGGTTTTAAGTGTACAATTCTATAATACATCATCTATATATCACATTGTGTACTCACCACCCAGAGTCAGTTCTTCTATCACCATGTATTTGACCCCCTTTACCCTTTTCTGCCATCCCCCTCCCCCTTACTCTCTGGTAATCACTAAGCTATTGTCTGTGTCTAAGAATTTTTGTTTATTTGTTTGTCTTGTTCCTTTGTTGCTTTCAGTTTTATAACCTACATATCAGTGAAGTCATATGGTTCTTGACTTTTTCTCTCTCACTTATTTCACTTAGCATAATAATCTCAAGATTCATCCATGTTGTCGCACATGGCAGTATTTCATCTATTCTTATGGCTGAGTAATATTCCATTGTGTATAGATACCACAACTTCTTTATCCATTCATCTATCGAAGGATACTTCAATTGTTTCCATGTCTTGGCCACCATAAATAATGCTACAATGAACTTCGGAGTACGTATATCTTTATGAATAAATGTTTTCAGTTTTTTGGGTAGATACCCAGGAGAGGGATGGCTGGGTCATATTGTAATTCTATTCTTAATTTTTTGAGGAACCTCCATATTGTTTTCCATAGCAGCTGTTCCAATCTACATTCCCATCATGCATTTATAATTAAACACTTAATAAAATGGGTATAGAAGGAAAATGCCTTAATAATAAAGGCCATATATGACAAACCCTCAGCTAATACCATAATTAACAGTGAAAAACTGAAGCCTTTTGCTCTATGTTCAGGAACACGACAGGGCTGTCCCCTATCACTACTGTTATGCAACATCGTATTGGAAGTCCTCACCAGAGCAATCAGGCAAGAGAAAGAAATAAAAGGCATCCAAATTGGGAATAAAGAAGTTGAATTGTCACTTTTTGCAGATAATGTGATTCTTTATATAGATAACCCTATACACTCCACCAAAAAGCTATTAGAAACAACAAACGAATACAGTAAAGTTGCCGGCTACAAAATCAACGTACAAAAATCCATTGCATTCCTATATACTAACAATGAAATTTCAGAAAAAGAAATGAAAAAAATTCCTTTTATAAATGCAACAAAAAGAATAAAATACCTAGGAATAAACTTAACCAAGGATGTGAAGGACCTATACACTGAAAACTATAAGATATTTTTAAAAGAAATTGAAGACCCAAAGAAATGGAAAGATATTCCATGTTCATGGTTTGGAAGAGTCAATATAGTTAAAATGTCCATATTATCCAAAGCAATATACAGATTTAATGCAATCCCCATCAAAATCCTCATGGCATTTTTTTTTATTGGGGAAGGGGAGCAAGACTTTATTGGGGAACAGTGTGTACTTCCAGGCCTTTTTTCCAAGTCAAGTTATTGTCCTTTCCATCTTAGTTGTGAAGGGTGCCATTCAGCTTCAAGTTGTTGTCCTTTCAGTCTTAGTTGTGGAGGGCGCAGCTCAGCTCCAGGTCCAGTTGCTGTTTTCTAGTTGCAGGGGGCACAGCCCACCATCCCTTGCGGGAGTCGAGGAATCGAACCGGCGACCTTGTGGTTGAGAGGATGCATTCCAACCAACTGAGCCATCTAGGAGCTCAGCGGCAGCTCAGCTCAAGGTGCTGTGTTCAATCTTAGTTGCAGGGGGCGCTGCCCTCCACCCCTTGTGGGACTCGAGGAATTGAACTGGCAACCTTGTGGTTGAGAGCCCACTGGCCCATGTGGTTATCGAACGAGCAGCCTTCGGAGTTAGGAGCATGGAGCTCTAACCGCCTGAGCCACCGGGCCGGCCCCCTCATGGCATTTTTTAAAGAAATAGAACAAAAATATCATCAGACTTGTATGGAACCACAAAAGACCCCAAATAGCCAAACCACTCCTAAGAAAGAAGAAGAATGCTGGAGGTATCATGCTCCCTGACTTCAGCTTCTATTACAGAGCAACAGTAATCAAAACAGCATGGTATTGGCAGAAAAACAGACATATAGATCAATGGAATAGAATTGAAAACCCAGAAATAAACCCACATATATATGGACAGATAATTTTTGACAAAGGAGCCAAAAACATACAATGGAAAAAAGAACACCTCTGTTGCTGGGAGAATTGGATAGCCACGTGCAAAAGAATGAAACTAGACTGCTATTTGTCACCATGTACCAAAATTAATTCAAAATGGATCAAAGACCTAAACATGAGACCTGAAACAATACACTACATAAGTACTAAACGTATGGACCTTGGATACAAAGAGCATTTTATGAACTTGATCTCAAAGGCAAGAGAAGTAAAAGCTAAAATAAACGAATGGGACTATATGAAACTTAAAAGCTTCTGCACAGCAAAAGAAACCATTGACAAAATAAAGACGCAACCATCCGAATGGGAGAAGATTTTTGCAAAGAACGCCTTTGGTAAGGGGCTAATATCCAAAATATATAAGGAACTCATACAACTCAACAAGAAAAACACAAACAATCCAATTAAAAAATGGGCAGAGGACATGAACAGTAACTTTTCTTGAGAGGACATACAAATGGCCAACAGATATATGAAAAAATGCTCAACTTCAGTAGCTATTAGGGAAATGCAAATCAAAATCACAATGAGATATCACCTCACACCTGTTAGAATGGCGGTCATCAACAAGACAAATAATAACAAGTGTTGGAGAGGCTGTGGAGAAAAAGGAGCCCTCATACACTGTGGGAATGTAGATTGGTGCAGGTAAAGCTAGTTTTTAAAATCTGAAATTTCAGGTAAGTTCTCCATAATAAATTCATCCCCTTCCAACTTTATATTCCATTTTTCTCAGTCTAACACTAAAAAATATATGCCACATACACATTCTACATATTTCTGCTGATACAAATTAGCCAGGTATTTTGGTGTATATGCTAACTCCTACCAGGGTTGACTTTGCACTTCCCTCCTAGGACCTTCTGGAATCTGATTATAGTTACATGTTAGGATGCAAGAAGTGCTGATATACGTGGTACTTGAGAATTTCCTTGAAAATTAACTACTTCAAATGAGGTTTTTTAGAGAGATGTTAAGCAAGGGAAGGTTAATTTCCTCCAATGGAGAGGAAGAAGGGTGGCTTCCACTGGCAAGGAAACCACAGGAAGATTTGGGTTAAAAGTTTTCATTTTAATCTGAGTATGTACTTCCCTTAAATATTTAATTTATCCTTATCTTAAGTACTCAATTCTTCCTGATCAGTGTCCTAATATTAATCTGCAAATACAGCACAGATATGTATTGAACTTGTATTTTAATTCTGCAACCCACACTTTAGATTTGAAGTTTGATCCTCAGCCATGTCTGCTCTGTGAGAAATTTTTAAGGCCTTCAGAATGGCTGTGCCTTCCCATGCCTTAATCTGAGAGTTTAAACACCTGACATCATTTTCATTTTGTAAACTCTGTTGCTACCAGAAGCAGTTAATGGTCCCGTAGCGCTTGAAGTTATTACTACCATAATAGACTAAAGCGGCAGCCACTTGACCTCTAAAAGTATTGTCTTCAATTGACGATTGATCCAAAGCAAACACTGGTGATAATTTAAATAATCACATTGCCAGTGCTTGGAAGAAGCACTTGTCTTCTTTACATTGGCAATGAAGTCACTACAACATTCTAGCTTAAACATACGAACAGCTAATTGCAGAGTCCCATCTCGAGTGTCTGTTTCCTGGGACCACTCAGTTCAGACAACACAGAAAATCTGCCTCTGGAAGTGTAGAAGGTGGATTTTAACACAAGGATCTTGTTTCAAACGTTATTATAGAAAAGCTAAAGAATCAGGTGGGATTTGAAGGCAACCTAGAGTTTGGCAAGAGGGGATCTCCTAAGCAGAACTGGAATGGATGTAGAGCCTGCTGGTAGGTGCTGGGAACAGGGAGGGAGAAGCTCTCAAGGAGGAATTGCACCCATGAAGGAGACAAAGCCTCAGTTGTATATACCACTCAAAGAAAGTGGGTTCTCCTCTGTTCCTTTCTTCCAATCTCTTACCAGTCCTTCCTTTGGTCAAAAATAGTGACAAGCTAGTGGTCAGTGGATACTGGGAAATCCAGGTTTTAGGAATCATTCCTCTATCATAAATATCAGAATAAGATAAAGATGGAGAAATGGTCTTTAAAAAATGACAGCATACTGTTTCACTTCCAAAATTATTAACGCAAGCATGCTATCCCTTAAAATAACTTCTCACATTCTAGTTTAATTATTCAGATACTCCCCCACCATGATTGTACTTTGAAACATGTCTATTTGCTTCTTTGCTTTCTCCTAATATTGCCGTTGCAACCCACTCATTCTGTTAGATTCAGTGTCCGTTATCTAATAATATGTTTGTACCCCAAATTCCCCTGCTCCAGTGTCTTTTAATTATACCTAATCCCGGATGAACCCAAAACATTGTTTTCTCTTTTCCTGATCTCCAGCTTTCAAAGGCTCCCTGAGAGAAGTACATAATAGTTAAGATTGTTTCCTTTATAAATTCATGATCACTAACCTAAAAGGACCTTCAGTATTGTCCTACGAGTATAATTCTGCTACATTAATCTGGACCAATCATTCTCCCACTCTCTAGAATGTGTTTTCTTTTCTACACCATCCTTAAATGGCCATGTCCCCCATCATTTGCTATAGAATCAGGAGATAATCCCTTTTAATTCACACACACACACACACACACACACACACACACACAAAGGCATTAGAGAGGAACTTCCTGTTAATGAACATAATAGAATTACTACATATGCTCCCATCTTCATCTCTTTTGGTACTTTAACAGAACAGAAGGCCTATTTTTAGTAAAGACAATTCCATAACTCCTGATTTGGATTGCATCACCTTCCACCCTTTCTGGATCCTTATATTGTTCAATATCTTTTTTCACCTGGATCTTTTCCATTAGCTTTTAAATATTCTAACATCTGCCAAATTGGGAAAAAAATAATAACAAGGAAGAGTAAAACAAAAATGAAAAGCCGAATCAAACTCGGCATTTCTCCTCCCAAACTCTGTCACTAATTGCCACTCTATCTCTTCTTTTTTTCAAAGCCACAGTTTAAAATTTTTAAAAATGTTATTCTATATCTTGGCCATTGTGAATAAATCTTCAATGAAATGGGAGTGCAGTCTCTTTGAGATCCTGATTTCAATTATTTTGGATATATGCCCAGAAGTGGGATTTGCTGGATCATGTGGTAATTGATTCTATTTTTAATTTTTTTGAGGAACCTCTATACTGTTTTCCATAGAGACTTTACCATGTTACACTCTCACCAAGAATATACAAGAGTTCCAATTTCTCCATATCCTCACCAACATTTGTTTTATATATATATATATATATATATATATATATATATATATATATATATATATATATATATATATATGTAATAGCCGTCCTACCAGGTATAAGGTGATATCTCATTGTGATTTTGATTTGTATTTCTCTGATGATTAGTGATGTTGAGTACCTTTTCATATATGTGGATGTCTTCTTTAGAGAAATGTCGTTCAAGTCCTTTGCCCAGTTTTAATTGAAGTATTATTATTTTTCTATTGAATTGTGGGATTTCCTTACGTATTTTGGACATTAATCCATCATAAAATATATGATTTGCAAATATTTTCTTCCATTCCATAGGTTGTTTTTCCATTCTGTTGGAAAACATTTCCTTCTGTTGTCCATTTCCTTTGCTATGCAGAAGCTTTTTAATTCGATGTAGTTCCACTTGTCTATTTTTGCTTTTGTGTCTTATGGTTTTGGTGTCATATCCAAGAAATCATTGCCAAGATCAGTGTCAAAAAGCTTTTCTTCAAAAGTCCATCAACAGCTGAATGGGAAAAAATGTGGTATATATCTACAATAGAATATTATTCAGCCTTAAAAAAGGAGGAAACTTTGCCATTTGTGGCAACATGGATAAACCTGGAGGACAATGTGCTAAGTGAAATAAACTAGCCACAGAAGGACAAATACTGCGTGATTTCACTTATATGAAGCATCTAAAATAATCAGACTTATAGAAGCAGAGAATAGAATGATGGTTGCCAGGGGTAAGACAACCATCAGAAGGGGTAAGACAGAAATGGGGAGCTATTTTCCAACAGGTATACATTTTCAGTTATGCGAGTTGAATAAGTTCTGGAGATCTCATGTATAACATAGTGTCTATAATTAACAATATTGTATCCTTAAAAATTAGTTAAGAAGGTAGATCTCATATTAAGTGTTCTTATCACACACACAAAAAAGGGACTCATGGAAGCTTTTGTGTGTGTGTGTGTGTGATAGATGTCTATTATCTTGATTGTGTTGATGGTTTTGCGGGTACACACATATGTCCAAACTCATGAAATTGTATACATTAAATATGTGTCATTTTTTTCATATATCAGTTATACCCCAATCGAGTCGTTTAAAAAATGTTTGTCTACATTCGATATCTTCATCATCTCCTCATTTTTAACCCATTCCCAATAGAATTCATCCTTTATGACTCCAATAAAAAATTACTTCATGAGTTATTTCCAAATCCCTAGATGCAATGGGAAGATTTTATCTTCTAGTTAGTTGACTTGTAAGGATTTGCTTCTGTCTCTGAAACTTGATTTCCCTCCACCCTAAACTCCTCTGGTTTTCCTCTAATCTTTGTGGCTGCTCATTCTGTATCTTCTTAGCAGGTATATCTTCTCTCCAGACATTAAGGGTTGAAATTCTCCAAAATTCAATTGTAGGCCATTACTCTCACTCTAGAAGTTAGAATACGATTTCATAGAAACACAGTTTCAATTACCAATTCCACGATGTTCAGATGTATGTGTATTTGAGACCTTGAATCTGAATTCTATAGATCCAGTTGCCTATTTAACAGCTAAACCTGTTCATTTAAAATATACGCAAAACTCAAAATGCTCATGGTCTCCCTAAACCCCAAAACCTGTCCTCCTTCATTTTTGTTTGTCTCAGTGTGCAGTCGCAGCATTCATCCAGTTATACAAGCCAGTCACCTGGCAATAACCTTTGACTTCACTCTCTTTGATCATCTACCATATCCTATTTGTTATCACTCCTACCCATTTTACCTCCTAGATACGTCTTCAATCTATCTACTGTTCTCTATTCATCATTGTAAATGGCAAATTAATACATGAATCTAAATTTTCCTGCTTGCTTTGCTTGGTGCCCATAATATTTGTGGCAGAAAAATTTATGAAAAAATATTTCTGTTCATCTTCCCTATATTTTCCCTCTTCTTCCAATTTCAAGCAATTTTCCAGGACTCCTGAAAAAGTTGTTTCCTCAGGAACTGTTCCATTTGTAAGCATCAAGGTATGAAGGAGGAGATGACAAGGCAATTGGAAGATTAAAGACCAGTGAGTACAACAAGCAGTGCCTGACACTACCTGTTACTAGACAGAGCCCTGGAGCTACACCAAGTTATTAGAGGGACATAATTTGTGGGAGATGTAGAGAAGCCATGTAATAAGCATGATGTACCCATCACCAAATATTTTAGCATCCCAAACAATGCTCAGAAATATTTATCAATGAAACACGAGGGTACTGGTGACCTGGTATTGAAAAACCGGAGGGACCCCCATAACACCTTCACGTTACAGGATTTTTATGCAACTCTGGTTGTATAATGTACCTAAAATAATGACTGTGTCTGAATTCTCTACCTGCTCAGTGATTTAAAGAATTAAATTCATTTAAATCAAGTAATTCATCACGAGGTTTATAGCAGCAACACATAACTGCTTACTTTGTGTAGAAGGGTTATAGTTAAATCATGGTGGTCATCACCAATATATGGCAAACAGTTTACTTGTATTATTTGCGCTAACTAGAATAACACACCTTCCACAAGAAAATTAAGAAAGAACTAACTAGGTAGGGAACAAAATGTTTTTATCCTTTGAAATTATGTTTGTCAAGAAGCTTGTAAGCTCTGACATTTTATCTTTGGGAGAAATTAAAAATAAAACTAATCTAGAAATTTAGAGATTGGTTTCTTTATGTAATTCTGAAAATCTTGGTACCAATTGAGTATATAATATTATATCATATCCTTTATTATTCAATATATAGATCTGTTGCCCATGGGGTCCTAATGAGGAAGGAAAAACAATGGTCTTAGTTTTAGTATAGATATTCCATAATAAAAAGGGAATGATGACCATCTCCATTTCCAAAGGAAGAGCAGGAATACAGAACATGCTATGCTAGAAATGTTAAAGTCAATCTTTTTAAATATTTTGAGCATTTCGAACTCAATGATTATGAAACTTTTAAAAAGTATGATATATATACATAATTGCCACACATTTAAAAGGTTGTTAAATTCTTAGAAGACTTGTTTTCTCAAAATTAAGATATGCTAGTCAGACCTGAGAATAGCCTCCAGAGGGCGACCAAGTTGCATCATGGCAAACAATTGCATCGAAATTTAATATTACTTCCAATACAGGCATAGACTTTCTAAAGTTTGAAAAGACAGTAATAAGAGTTAATCCTTGAAAAAAATACCACCTGATGTCTGAATAGCTCTGCAAATATTGGGTGTTTCAGAAGGAGACCATGTATAAATTGATGCTTTAGCAGAGCAAGGGCCTTTGAATCTAGACAGACCTCTCAAAGTTAATAGATCAGCAAAACTTGTCATCAGTTCATGCATGCTCCAGTTTTCCTGCTCCCTGAAATTCTGCCTATTCCCAGCACCTAGTAAGCAAACAGAATTTGGCTTTGTGTTTCAGCAGACCTAGATTCAATGGTCAGCTCTGCAACTGATATACTATTACCTTGTAAACAGTTTTATTTGAAGAATGGGGTAAATAATATCTTCCTCATATCTCACAGTTTTGTGAGAATTAAATGAGATAAATATATGAAAACACCACAATGACTGGTGGTTAACATTACCTTCTGTCCATTTCTTCTGTTTCTACTACCCCTTCTACCCCCTTACGTTGAGAAAGAGAAAAAATAGGACCTAATTATGTCATTAACTTCAATGTTTTTAGTGACATATCACTCTTCCATTACTTGTCCCCAAGGTATATTTTTCAAAATCTCATAGAAATAAAGTAATGATTAAATTGGAGTAATCCCCTGACAGAAATATATCTAATAAGTGTAGGTTTGTTAATCCATGACTGGGTAATGCCTAGAATCAATAAAGAAATATTTCTAATTGAGAAATCCATCCAATTGGCTCTCACTTTGTACCAATGGATTATTATTTCTATTTATTTCATCTTTATTAAAGCTATATCCCTGAGAACATTCATTAAATTTACCTTGTAACTGCCTTTTCTCATTATTCCTGACCTATATCTAACCAGCAGATAATTACTTTTGATTCTTCTTATAAAGTTTCTCAAGCATTGCTTCTCTTCTACTCCCATAGATTATGCCCTTATAAAATAACCTTCCTTCAGGTCTCCCTAATTTTCATCTCTGACCCAGATGGCCTCAATGTTCCCCTCAGCTTGACTAAACTTTAGACAGTTTTCTTCCTGACTATAGGCCCCTGACCTCCCTTTTCTGAAAGCAATTACTTTAAGAAACATGGAACTGTAAATTCTTTTCTCCTTTGAGATGTAAATTTTTTTCCTAGTAACTTGATACATTTATAACCCAGGAATGTCAAGGACCTGGAAGTCACATCTTTGAAATAAAATCTTCAAGACAGATAGGTCCCTTACTTCCCAGTCTCTGTGGTGAGTGTAGGAGTCTCACTTTAATAAGAGCCAATTAGCAAACACAAGTGGTCTAATCACTTTGACCAACCTCTCCCCCAACGTTTTCCAGTACTTTCCCTACAGCTCACCCTGGTGCTTAGAAACTTTACAGCCTTTTTGGTTTCAGCAGAGTTGAGTTCAGTCTCTCTCCCCTATTGAACTTGTCTTTATCCTTATTGTAATAGTCTTGAATAAAATCTTCCTTGCTTGTTTAACCATCTGATGCAATTTTTCCTTGACGTTACTCCATCACCAACTCCAAAGTGCCTTTCAGATTAATCTTTATAAAATCTCAAATCACTCCATATTTCCTGTGGCATGAAGCCTACCACTGAAACTCATCTACAGTCTTGCACCTTCCAAACTCAGTCTTATCTTCCAATTCCTGAATTTCCTCCTCCGATAAAATTAGTACATTACCTTTCTAAATGTAGCTAATATTTCCCCAATTTGAGATTTTGTTTGTCTTCTTTAATATATTTTAATATCTGAAAATTTTATTATATTGTATCTGCCCATGTATAACAAATAAAACATTCATCACTTCAAGTCTTTGCAAATAAGAAATTTAACGTAAGGAATTAATAACACCATGATGAAACTGCTGAGAAGTAAAAAAGGGCCAGTGAGTTAACGGAGTGATTAGCAGGAACAGGAATCTACTTCTACCTCTACCCTGGAAAGGCAAAGTCAAGGATATATTTGTAAAGGAGCCCAGGGCCAGGTTACCTGCTCAGTGTTAAACCATACTAAGTTCTGTTTCACAGGAGCTGGAGCCGTGGAAGTTACACAGTTGCTGCTGTAGGAGCTTCCCAAAGTCGAGAGAAGGGGAGAAATCTCTTAGCTTCTTCCTAAACTCCCACATACTATCAGTGCCTCTTTTTGGTTGTACCTGATCAGAATAAGCTGCTTGTGTGAATTTGCTATCACGTGAAACAAAACAGCCAGGAAGGAGCAATGAGTGAATCCAAGGAAAAGCAGGCCAGAACCAGCACATTTGCTTGAATGTTATATGAGTACAGCAGCCTGTTGTCTTCATTTTTTCTCCTTTTATTGAGATGTGATTGATATATAGCATTGCTTAAGGTTAAGGTGTGCAACGTGTTATGTTATACATTGTGCAATGATAACCACAGAAGGGTTAGTTAACACCTTCATCACCTCATGTAATTACCATTTCTTTGTTGTGGTGAGAACATTTAAGATTTATTCTCTTAGCAACTTTCAAGTATATAATATATATAATATAGTATTGTTAATTATAATTACCATGCTATACATTCGATCCTCAGAACTTATCCATCTATATAACTGGAAGTTTTTCATTCTTTTTTCTTTGTCTTCTCTGACTACATCATTTCAAAGTTCCTGTCTTCTAATACAGATTCGTTGTTCTGTTTTATTCTGCTATTGATTCTCTCCATTGCATTTTCAATTTCACTCACTGTATTCTTCAGCTCCAGAATTTCTGTTTGCTTCTTTTTTATGATTTCTATATTTTTGTTAAAGTTCTCATTTTATTCCTGTATTGTTTTCCTGATTTTGTTGGATTGTCTTTCTGTATTTTCTTGTATCTCATTGAGCTTCCTTAAAACAGCTATTTTGAATGTTTTATTACCTAATTAAAAAATTAGGTAATAAAATACTCACAGATCTCCATGTATTTGGGATCAGGTACTAGAAGGTTATTATAATCCTTTGGTGGTGTCATGTGACCTTGATTTTCACGTTCCTTGGAGTTTTGCACTGCTGCCTTTACATTTGAAATAATAGCCGCCTCCTCTAATTTTTATTAATGCCTTGGGGGAGAAATACTTCCCATCAGCCCCGCTAGTGACTCTGAGGCTTTCTCAGCCCTTCTGTGGATATGCCTGCTCCGTTTCTTGCTCCCTTTTGTAGCAGAATTCTTAAGCTTGTATGCCTTCTCTGGATGCGACAAGGTACTAGCCCACGTGCTGGTAGTCTCCCTCTTATTTTCCTAAAGGTGGTGCTAATGCTCAAGTTTGTGCTCTCTTCCTGGCCCACAGAGTTTGGCTGGCTTCCTGTGTGCTTGCTAGCCATCCACCAAAGCCCTCTCTCACCGCTGCTATTGGGAGCACATACAGGGAGGCAGCCAGACTGGGGATGTATGTGGGTGAGACACACAGAGCACTGGGGGTGCCCATGGGCCAGTTGAGGGGAATGCATGGGCGAGACATCCCCAGCAGCTCGGGGGCAGGCTAACATGCATTTAGTAGGATTTTGTCCCTTTACTGCCCTCTGAGAGTCCTATTTTCTGTTCTCCCAGCCTCCTCCCAACCCCTGTTCATGCAGCTTGCTCTTCAGTACTCTTGATGTGGTGACAAAGTAATGGGCCTCTTTGGCAGCATCCTGCAAGGCTGGGGAAGCCAGGTGACAATAGCCTATTTTAAAACTACAGTCGTCCCATTTATTTTCTCTGCAGTTTTTACCAACTGCTTTTCTTTCATAAGCCCCAATTTTCTAATCTTTCAAATAAATACAAAGATAAGTACCTATCTCATTGGGTTGTTTTACAGATTAAGTGAAATAAGACAAATAAAGTATTCAAAATAGTACTTGATGTATAGAGTGTGTTCCCAAAAAGAAAAGCATCTCATGATGGTTTTTGTTATTAATATTAAATGTTTTTATTATAATAATTACCTTTCAATATTCTGCCAAGTAGAATCTTATTTCAATGTCCAGCTCAAATGTCATCAGCTCCATATAAACTTATCTGACCATGTCCTCTAAAAGTGATTTGTTCCTACTCTAAATCCCTACAGTCTACATTATCTTATTTATTTGACATTCGTTTTTGAGTTTATTTGACTATGTGCCATCTTTCCTAACTAGACTATAAAGTTCCAGAACATAAAGACTCTGGTTTATGTATTTGGGTATCACCCATAGGAATTAGTATTGTGCTCTGTTCAGAAAAAACACTTATGAGGAATATGTTGAATGATTGAAAAATTTGATTAATCACTAACTCTGCTGTAGCTCTGCTGATAAATGGAGAAAGCTCCTAACTGTGTTTGGGATATGCTGTGACATTCTAGGATTTATAATCTTCAGAATATATGAGTTTTCATATCGGCTCTTGGTTAAGAAGATCGTATAAAATAACTTGGATAAGTTTTAGCTCCATGAGATTAGTAAATGGTTTTTCCCCTAATTTGTATAGTTTTATACGTATTCGGAATTGCCTTTTGAACTTTCAGTATTTTAGCATTTGTAGCTATGGGAAGCTGCTTAGCTGAATATAGACACCTGTTATTTCTGAGCCCTTCCTATATTTGAAAGCAAAGAGATGGTGATAGTAATAATAATGCCATGCATTTTTATAGTGCTCTATCATTATTTCGGAGAGCTCAACTGTCTTCATGTAGTCATATAACATAGTAAGGAAACTCATATTATATATGCAATCCCCAAGGGTATTTTTTATCACTTTGAATTTAGCAACCTTGTCATTCATGGCTGATTAATAAAAACTCATTGGGCGATGGCCCTGAGCTTGGCTTCTAGCAAGACAGGGACAAGGATTGGGAGGGATGATGGTGGCTTTATGAGTGAGGGGGAAGGAAATCTAGCATAGGGTTGTCTGAGTAGGAAAATCCAGGACAGAAAAGAGAGAAATCATAATACAGGAAAGAGAGACTGGAGTAATAGTGTTATAAAGGCAACTTGCCTTTTCTTCCTCACATCGAGTTTCCTCTTTGTTTGACTGTTCCTCCCAGGCTCTTTTTTAAAACCACATATCCCTAGTGGCAGAAACCTTCAGTTGGGAATAAGAAGGATACCTCCACAGATAGGACAATTGTACTATCATTCACTTCTGTCCTTAGTTTACAACACTCTTCCTTTCTCTGCACCTTCACCCATTAGTCAAAACCCACCAACCAACCAGTAAACAAACAAAATAAGATTGAGGATGGTGAGGGCAGTCAGAGGGCTGCCGGTCCGTACTGAGGAGGAGGATCTCATTGGGAGGAGGATGGACTCTGAGGCAGCAAATTCCAGAATGAGAGGAAAAAGTGAGCACCTGTGGCTGCATCAAACGGGGATGGCATCCACATGACAACAAAACAAAATGAATGGCTATGTGGGCAAGGAGACTGTATGTTAGACTTATCCTCTTGATGCTTTTATCAGTCTTTTTGAATGTCCCATGATGCCCCAGAAGACACATTAAAAACTGGGACCATAGGTACCTAATGGATCACAGCAGATAAATTCAATAGCATGTGCTCAGTCTTTACTCTTAAGTTTTATCTTATCATTTAATTTCTAGAAATGTGTTTTACTGCTCTTCCCATTTTGTAAATTTAAAAAATAAAGGTAAGCTAAATCTAGCCTTAACCAAACTCTCATTCCTGGCTCTGAAATCCAGTTCTCTAATTCTTATTCTGGCCAGCCCCCTGACTTTTCTTTGACCTAACCAATACAGCTCTTCACGTGTCTAGGTAAATCAAGAACGCTAAATTTAATTTATTTTACAGTAAAAACTAGGTTTATTATGGACAAAAGATACGAATATTTATGTGTGTGAGTATATATTTTTTTCTTAAAATTTGACCTGTACAAAACTCATCGGGCAGTGAGTCAGGTGAAAATGAAGCCAATATTCTGTTACCTTATTGAGAATATAGTGAAGCTAAGCTATAATGAGCTATAATGCCTTTCCCACCATTCATACGTTAGGTGTACAGTGTAAACTTTAAACAATAATAAACTACTTTTGCAAAAGCCACACAGAGGAGATAAAAAATGACTTCTGTTACAAAGACTCAGTATAATATAGTACAGTTCCAACAGATAGCAAGGATCAAGTTTACCAACTCTCCTTTCCTCTGATTTTCTCTGCTTTATCCCTGTTAAAGGAGCCAATCTTCAGCCATATTCTAGTAATAATAAGTTATTTACATGTTAAGATGTCAGAGAGTCACCTTCCCCAGGCAGTGAAACAATGTCCTTAACTGGTTTTGATGCTTCACTAGAGTAACTTGCCCTCTGATTTTTGGAAAGACTACATGCACTCAGTACTTTCCAAATATGTTTAATAGGCCCTTACAATAATCATGTGAGGTATGTTTTAGTATTCTCTTTTCACAGATGAGGAAATTAAAGCACCAACTTACTAAGTGGTGGAGCTGGAATTTAAACCCATCCAAATTTATTTAACTCTAATTCTTATGCTCTTGCACATCTTAACCGCACCCTTTATAAGGCATGGAAACAATTTTCAGCAAAATATTCAATCTGGTGGAATACTTCTTACTTATGCTTTCTAATGACATAATACCAAAAACAGTACCGAATGCCAGAAAGCTGCATTTAATGCCATGATACAACCATGATGTAGAAGGTAAACTAAAGGAAGAGTGATGAGGACTATAATTGCCCTCACTCTTTGCCCACGTGACCATATTGGGCTAGAGGAGCCACCTTTAGGGGTACTATGCAAGCCATTATGTTGCAGACTTTTAAAACAGGCATATTATTACTGGTGGCAAAATTTGCTATGTTCTTAAGGCAGCCATTTCTGTAGACTTCAACATGTGACAGACACATTCTTTGGGGACTACACTTTTAGCCATGTAACTATTGCGCTGAAATTGTATCCATTCACAATAGAAAATAGAAAGGCTAAAATTTTGCTGGGTGTTCTTGGTGGAATCGGTTGCATTGTCAAAGGCCAGTTTACAACATAAACTGCACATTTCAGTTCAGTCTCCTTACCTGCAGCTGCCATAATGATCAATTAAGAACCAGAGCTACTCTTTGTTTAAAATGACAGAGTCCTGGACTCCTTGAACCACATCTTATTGGAACTGTTACAATGGGTCTGGGAGTACAGAGAGCAAAATAGTAGTACTCAGACAGACGAATTGTGCAAATGGTGGTGCAACAGATTGGAGGCACAAGAGGGTAAAGCCTCTGGATTCATGACACTAATTTCTCAGACTGAAACCAGTAACTTGTGTCTGCACTTGCAGAAGGGCTGAATAGTGGGAATGTGTCCGAAGTTATATTTGGTCTTCTATTCAGATGGACTCCCCTTGTTTATGGTATATTAACTATCACTTTGTCTCTTTTTAAATATTTCTGTGTTTTATAGGATTCTTATCTGAGGCTGCTGGTAGGAGTAGAAAAATATATGAGGAGGTAATGGCGTTTTTAAATTATATTGCAATAGATATCAAGTGATATTGTTTTGTATGGATATGTGGGGAAAGTTTACAAATCAATGTCACTGTATCAAAGTGGGGATCCTTGTTGTCCTAATTATAGGAA
The DNA here is from genome assembly GCF_036562045.2 of Rhinolophus sinicus. Lineage (NCBI taxonomy): Eukaryota > Metazoa > Chordata > Mammalia > Chiroptera > Rhinolophidae > Rhinolophus > Rhinolophus sinicus. The sequence continues at coordinate 27,637,340 of NC_133768.1, read as the reverse complement.
GTATATCATATGCATATGATGGATTTGTATGTTAACTTGTAGAAATGGGGGTGAAAAAACTCACATGTAGTAAAAATTAACTTTGAAACCTCCTTAATAATCCAAAAAGTACTCATGTTTTTGTGTACAACCCTGAATAGCAATTTTAATGCCAGAGCATGAAAAGCATTGGATTAGACCTAAGAAAGCAGTCAACCATGGGAATGTCTACAATCAGAGAGCTTGATTTTCAAACCATTCTATCTTTCCAATAATTACCAAACACTTAGCTGTGGTGGATAATTCTAAAGTATTTTTTCTTTTTTCTAAGATCTATCTTATACTCTTTTCATTTCAAACCTCTGTAGTTTTTTGTTTGTTAATTTATTGGGGTGACAATTGTTAGTAAAATTACATAGATTTCAGGTGTACAATTCTGTATTACATCATCTATAAATCCCATTGTGTGTTCATCACCGAGTCAGTTCTCCTTCCATCACCATATATTTGAGCCCCCTTACCCTCTTCTCCCACCCCCCACCCCCCTTACCCTCTGGTAACCACTAAACTATTGTCTGTGTCTATGAGTTTCTGCTTCTCATTTGTTTGTCTTGTTCTTTTGTTGTTTTTGGTTTATATAAACATTAGATTTTTATTGCTGTGGGGATTAAACAGGATAATAAATGTGGATACTTTCAACACAAGATCTGACATACAGTATATGCTGAAATGTATTTGCTGGATTTGAGTCAAAATCTTCCTTGATCAGACATGATATACTCTATTATTTGGAAAGTTGAAGAGAAGGATGTAGCTTCACATCTCCCTGTATTCCAGATTGGTATTTCCTATTATGTTCCCATTGAAGAGCGCTCATTCTCAAGCCTTTGCTTATTGATTTTATAACCCCTCTGTAGAGCAACTTTTAATAATGGGACTCCATTGTAAACGGAAGTAATTTTCCAGCACCTACTGCGCATGTCCCTACTGGCTATTGAGCTATAGAAGTAGTAGAAGGAAGATCTGAAAATCTAGATTAAGGGAATTATTCATCTAGAAGAGATAATTGAGACCTGAAAGTCAGTGAGATCTATAGGAGTGGTAGTGCAGAGAGTGTAGAATATAAGGTTATTACAGTATTTGGAGGTTGTTCTAAGACGAAGAGGAGTAAAACAGAAACTGGATTATCCTGAGAATTAAGTACTAAAGAGGCCAAAGGGAGAAAATGTTTTTTTTTAAAAAATACATAAGATTAATTATACGATTCACCAGATATTTCTGGCTCTCTGTTTTCTGAAAACATGGGAGATTTCATTCCTTGGATTATCTATGGATTGATGGGGCATGTAGTTTTGGAAATGATGTATGAGTGGACTTGACACATGTCACTTCTAGACTGGAGCAATTAACTGGTGTGAGATGCTTCAGAGTTCTTTTTTTTTTCCCATCTAGTCTGGCAAATAGTTACGTTTGAGATGGTGCCTGCTCCTCCAACTCGAATCCCTAACTGAGATGAGAGAGGCTAACTCCCCCACTCTTCCACTAACCCATGATTATCTTACTTCATGAGAGAGAAATAAATCTGTTTTAAGCCGTTAAAATTTTGCAATTTGTTGTAACTGCTCACTTCTTAATTTATTTACTATTTATCATAGCATATCTTAACTTATTCTCACTGACCAGAGTGGGTGGGTGAAAAATGACACGTTTAGCAGAAATGCAACGTATATGAAGAATGAGGCAAGAACATTGGATGAGGCTCATCAGATATATCAATATACGTCTACCTATTGTCTACCTATACACTCATATGTATATGTACAGTGAGAGAGAGAGAGAGCATTTTGCACATTTTTTGTATTGAGAAAAAATATAAATAAGAGTGCTATGGAGGAAATGTGTGATGAAGGGATTCCTGGACTCTCCTCTGCAAAGTTTGGCCATAAAAGGAAGGAGAAGAATAGGAGAGCATTAGGAAGCATCAGATGTAGGTAAGACTTTCATTTTTTTTTCATCCACATGGTGAGAAAACTAATACATATCTTCAAGTAGAGAGTAATGGTCATAAATGAGGGAGAGGTCCGGATGGGGGCCGGGGGGACATGTTGCTAGAATAGGATGAGTGTGGGAGAAGGTCCTAAGATTCAGGATTGGACGGGATTGAATTCAGATATGGGTTCCTTAGGTTTATTCAGGATGAGGGATGCCCCTTTCTTTGTAAATGGAAGGAAAATGAAAGATGTAGAAGCAAGAATGTGTTCAATATTAGTATCAAAAATGCATCTTACATTTTATCAGGAAAACATGGTAGTTCTTAAATTCCAATGTTTTAAAGTCCATGATATAAATACTAATCACTATCATTCTGGTGTAATGTGTGCTGTGGGCAGCACCCCTTCTGCGCTCACTATGCTCAGGCCCTCCCACACACAACTTCTCAACTTTTGAAGCAAGCTTTCACAGAGACATTTGCAAAGTGTACTTCATGCTCTGAGTTTTCAAAACTACAAAATTATATCCAGAGTAGCTAACAATTTGCAAAGGGTCTATCACCTTGCAAAGAATAATTTTCAAGTTTACTTAACAAACAGATTTCTACTGTGAGAGGAAGAATATATGGGAGAAAAATTATAGAGGGAAAAATCATGTAAGTCTATCTAACCCCTCGATGTGGAAATTAGACCAAGGTATAGATCAGAAATTACATATAAATGCCAAGATCTGAACCAATGGTTCTCAAATTTTAGTAGGCATCACAATCACCTAATAATCTTGTTAAAATTGCAGGTGTTGGGGACCACACTGAAATTTACTGTGTCAGAATTTTGAAGCAAGGGGTCCAAGCTTTTGTCTTTTTGTAAGATTATGGGTGACTTTATGCACTCCAGAGTTCTAGATTTACTGATCAGAACGTTTCCCATTAAACTGATATCTCTTTAACTCCTCTAAAGCAGTGGGAGAAGTGATTTCTGATTCTGGGTAGAGTGGCTGTATACTTAGGGACAAAGAAAGTCAGGCTCGTACACCACAGAACATTGAAATCTGAGAGGGATTTTGGTATTTGTTTTGTCAAATCTTCACATTTTTATCGATGTGGAGACTGTGGTTTAAACGGTGTATGAATCCCTTTTATGGTGACAAAATGGCAGCAGAGGGGCTGACAATTGAAACTAAGATTTTGACTTTAACTTCCGTGGTTATTTTGTGTGTGTGTGTGTGTGTGTGTTTGCGTGTGTGTGTGTGTGTGTGTGTGTGTGTGTGTGTGTAGTCTAGTTCTATTTTTAATTTTTATTAAATTGGGGTGACATTGGTTAGTAAAATTATATAGGTTTCAAGTGTACATTTCTATAATACGTCATCTATATACTGCTCGTATGGTTTTCTTCTGCTGAAATTATTCTACTATCTTCCTGTAAAACATTATTTCTTGTTACTCTAGACATCCTGCTTTTTCATTAAGCATTGCAAGCTACAAGGGAAAAGGAAAGCTACCTTTTGTTTTGTGGGATGATTTCTCGAATTGTATATGCTTATTGGAGGGGTGAATGACATATTTGCATGGAATGGTTTGAAGCACTGCTCTCACAAACATATGTACTTGCTGTCTGCCTTGCCCCCCTACCCCAAACCAAACAGAGTTTCTCAATTTCCTCCCGAATAAATTAATTTGGGAATTTAAGTAATTTCTTTTTACTGTGCTTCTTTAAAAGATTGCTGTGTTGGAAAGAGCTGACTCATTATCTTACCAATAGCTTCACAAAACAAATGGTTTTTTGATTGTTTCTTTCTGCGATTGGAAGGCTTCAGGGCACAAAGAAACTGCTAGAGACCTTGAGTTTGATGGAAGGAAAATATTTTGATCCTATAAGTCGGGTGAAGAGTACAAAATGGGGATTGACAGGAAACTAAAGACAAACAATTTATTGAACAGTATTTCTGGGGATTGGCTTATGATATTCCTGACAAAACAACACTGGGGCGTCAAGTAGAGGGGCCACTCATTGTTTATTTCCTGGCTTTTTCATGAACAAATGAAAAGTTAAGCCTAAGTTAACATGTTTATAAATGACTCCGTATATTAAATCCCCTCTAATTTGTAACACTAACATGATTTCTTTCTTCCTTGGACCCTATACTGCTATAACAACTCTATTAGGGGATACTTTCCAAACTATGGTAAAGAGAAAAAATAGTTTGGTTATTATTATTTATTATTGTTCCTGTTTGGTTCATTGATATTTTTGCATTGGAGTATTTAGTTTATTGTTGTAATTATTTTTTTTTCTCATGGCCTACAAGTCTAGAAACAAAAATTAAAATATAAACTATTGAGTAGAATCAGGTGACTCTGAGCAACATCAAATAGTAATGCATAATAATATGAAATTAAGTTCAATTACGCAATGAATTGGGGTAGTTCACATTAAAACAACAATGATACACCATTTTTTTTATTTTCCATTACATTGACAAAAATGAAAAAATACCATCATTTACTCTTGGCAAAGCTGTGGGGTCATACATATTCTCTTATACTTTTTAAGAGCAGGTGAATCAGCCTATCATTTTTCAAGGGGGGTTAGCATCATATACTGGAATTTAAAATGTCCATATCTTTGATACAGAAATGCTATTTCTAGGAATGTATGCTAAAAACAAACAAACAAACAACAACAATAAAAACCCTGCATGTACACAAACCTAAACAATTAGAGTTAAGTAAATTTTGGATCTATCGATAGTATGGGATACTAAGCAGTTGTTTAAAGCAATGAGTAAGAGCTCGATATACTAAATTAGAGATCTCTAAGACTTATTTTATAAAACACTAACAGAACAATAATAAGTATTATGAGTGTTTATAATTTTGCCAGTTTATGTCGGGGGTGCCAAAATACGTAATGTATACATATTGTAAGATAGCATCTCTTAAATTATATTATGTCAGTTGTATTATGTCATATGATACTAGAAAATGTACAGATAGGATGTTTAGGATGGTACTAGAATGAATGCTGTTACTTGTTGCCCAGAATCCTGCTTTACTGAAGGATTTCCTCCCTACCTCCCAGCTTCTCAGTGGGTAGGCTGCTTGCTGACAGCTGTAGGCTCTCTTTTCTGGAATTTGCCCTTGAGTAGAGAGAGAGTCCTGCTTCACTCAAGATCACAGGACCTACACATGAGGACTAGTCACTGGCAGGGTAGAAATGCTCAGGCTCCTTACTGCAGTGCAGAGCAGGCTCCTATCATAGCCCCATCACTGCCTTGCATTTATGTGAGATTGTCCAAGAATCAGGGATAAGTGGGTCATGACAACTATAAAGGGTCATCCTAGATTTCTCCATGGACTTGACCGTAGCCTTGGTTGAAAACTGCACTGTAGCCCACTTTCCCCCTCTGACCACTACTGCATCCTTCCTTCCCCTCCCCAGATGTTGATCATGATCACTTCCTAATAAACCCTTAATACAGAGATCTGTTTCAGGATCTGCTTCCCAGAGAATACAATCTACAACACTTGAAATTTATGAATAATGTGCCCTTTTACTGAGGTAAATCTGAATAGATAGGAGAAAGAGGGCTTACAATTTTTGTTATTTTATTGGATCGACACCTGACTTTGAGCTTTTATGTATTGATATAAGGTGTGTCAAACTCTGGGTATATGTCACAATCTTTCTATCAGTATAAAAACTATCTTCATCTAATTTTAAAAAATAGGTCAGTAAATGAATTCTACTTTATTTACTAGAGATTTGACTTAAGCAATAACCCTTTATCTTATATTTTTTACCCTGAATTTGGAAGTTGAGAGTATATCTTACGATTTTTATAGACAGCCATGGACTTTAAGTGTTCCTTGACATTGAATTTCGGCTCACTCAAAACATTTGGTTCCTGCTTGTTCTCCTACCACTGATAACCCTCTTTCCACGCCCATTAGTCCACATTTCACTTTCACCACTTCACCAGCCTCCTTTTTATTCCAAAGCAGCACAAACATAGACTGTTATGTGGAATAGTCTTTATGATAATGGAGAACACAGAATAGTACAGAATAGGAATTCACTTACAATTAAAAGTATGGAATCACTGTTCTTTACATTCTCTATTTCTGCTATGATACATCTCAGTGGCCATTTTTTCCCCTTAAGCTGTACTTACCCCACCTCCTCCTATCTCTTCTGTCTGTTCTAAGGCTTCCCAAACCCCGTGACCTTAGCTTGGCAAGAACAGATTCTAAAGCCTACTACTTGATTCTTAAAGTGATCTAACTCTCAACCTCTACCCTAGGATATTTTGTGAGGCTACCTTTGCGTAAGAAAGAAAATAGTTATGGCGTATGCTAAATGAAAGTTCATCAACCCTAGGATTTCACTTTTAGTGATATAAAGAATGAGCATAAATATTGAAATTTTAGTTACCTTCAACCTATCTCAGACCAAGCTTTTGGGCAGTGCAATGTATATATATTATAAAAGAACGTACTGCACTTAAAAAATATATTTGTTACATCATATTGGCATATACTAGTCCCCCATTACCTGTGGTTTTGCCTTCTGTGTTTTTAGCTACCCACAATCAACCATGGTCCGAAAATATTAAATGGTAAATTTCAGAAATAAACAATTCATAAGTTTTAAATTGTGCATAAGTTTTAAACTGTGCATGATGAAATCTCGCGCTGTCTTGCTTTGTCCCACCCAGGATATGAATCATTCCTTTGTCCAGTGTATCCACAACCTGCCTATTAGCAACTTGGTAGACATCTTGGCTATCAGATCAGTTATCAGATAGAGAAAACACATTCACATAACATATATTACAGTGTATTGTTATAATTGTTCTATTTTATTATGAGTTCTTATTGTTAATCTCTTACTGTATATAATTTGTAAATTAAACTTTATCATAGGTATGTACATACAAGATAAAGCATAGTACCAGTATATATAGTGTTTGGTAGTATTTACAGTTTCAGACATCCACTGGGGCTCTCAGAACATATCCCCCATGGATAAGAGGGGACTACTGTATTTAAGTCTGTCTTTCAAATTGAATCTGATGAACTCCATAAATTAATAATTTTCATACAAGTATAAATATTTGATTCAAGGGGTCTTCTACATGTCTATATAATCCTGGCCGAAACCTCTATCCCCCACATTTCTGAATGGGCCGCTGACCCTGGATTGCCCATGTATAGTTACCAAACACTTGCGGCTTAGAGTATGGAAAACAACTCCTCTCTATTGAAATAAATTTTTTCTTTAGTGAATGCCAGAGCTGTCATCTCATTAGAACAACTCTAATTTGTTCTTATTGTTCCTAGTAATTTCATTCCTTATGAATCCTAATGATCTTTGAAAACTACACCATTGATTAATAGAGTCGTTCCCCCAAACACTTATTGAGTCCCTGTAATATACCAGGCACATGGTGTTCTAAGTGTTTGGAACACAATGTGAAACAAAACAGAAAACACTTCCTTTTTATCCTGCAATTTATGTTCTGGCAGGGGGTTAAAACTTATGAATTTCTATCTATTTATTTACTTGTTTGCTACTCTACTTACTACTATAGTAAATTGTATTAGGTTGGTGCAAAAGTAATTGTGGTTTAAAAGGTTAAAAATAATTGCGAAAACCTCAATTACTTTCGCACCAACCTAATGTATGGTGTGTTAGAAAGTGTTCAGTTCTATGGTAAAAAAAAAAAAAAAATACTGAATGTATCTGTCCGAAGAGGATAGGTTTTGCTGATATAACTACCTCCAAATCTTAATGTTTTTAACAACACATATTTTATTTCTCACGTCATCGTCTAGAGTGTATCTGGTTCCTGTGGCAGTGGGGAGGGGGCAGGGATCATGAAGTGTTAGCTCCACAGGCTTCCAGTTAGAAGCGATACAGGTCATTTATGCGCATATTTCATTCGCCAAAGTATATAAGATGAGCAAGCTGAATTTATAAGTGTGAAGTCAACTTCTTCCCTGCTCCTGAATAGAGAAGACATAGGGTTTCTATTAATTATTCAAATGACTTTTTTTTCTTTTTTTTAAAAATTTTATTTTATTAAATTTATTGGGGTGACAATTGTTAGTAAAATTACATAGATTTCAGGTGTACAATTCTGTATTACATCATCTATAAATCCCATTGTGTGTTCATCACCCAGAGTCAGTTCTCCTTCCATCACCATATATCGAATGACTTTTTATGAGTGTAAAGAACTGGGGCATGTGACCAAGACAGGGGGCAATTTTAAATAAGATTGGAAAGGTAGGTTTCATGAAGAAAATATAACTTGATCAGAGGCAGGTGAGATAATGGTGTTGCCCACTGGTATAACTAGAGGAGGAACCCTTTAGTTTTTATTTATTTTTATACTTTTTTATTTGTCAGGTAGAGGAAACAGCCAATGTAAGCCCTCAGGCAGGAGCCTGCTCAGTATGTGTGAGGAACAGCAGAGCACATGGGGCTGGAGTAGAATGAGCAAGATGGAGGGCAGTAAGAGGTCAGATTAGAGAGAAAAAGAATAAGCGATAATATGTAGGGCACTGGAGGTCATAATAAGGACTCTGGGCTTTACTCCAAGTGAAATGGAAGCCATTGTGAGATTTTGACTTCCCTGCAGACTGGGCCTCATGCTTATTTCTAGCTCTTTATTACTCCTGTTATGAAAGGATTTTCCCCTTTCCTTTTCCTTGAACTCTCTGAGAAACCCACTCATGTTCCATTATCGACTCAAAATCTCCAATTTTCTTCGGGACCCCTTTGTGGCTGCAAAGCAAAAACATCTCTGCCCTGGCAGGATTCTGCTGTCCTGACTCCATTATTTAATCACTGGTGCCTTCCCCCTTTCCCTTTTCATTATATGCCAAATTGTTTACACTTATTGCCCCTCACACTTTCCAAAGCCCTTGACTCAGTAATGCTGGCCTTCAAAATCCGTTTTGCTTGAAAAAACCAGAGGGCACTTTGGAATTTTCCATGCAGTTTCCCTGTTTTTTCTACTGTGATATGGTCTATATCACCGAAAGACACCGGAGAGATGTATAGGAGCTGTGGCCTTGCAAAGATTCCACAGTTACTTTCATTGGTGTAGAGCACAGTGTAATGGATGCCAATTGTGTTCAGAGTAAAAATGTCTTTGCCTGACATGGCAATGTCACCTTTTTGAAGCAAGAGACACTAATTAATGTTTACAGAAGAGTCTTCTGATTGCCATACAAGAAGCATACAGATTGAAGTAAAAGCAGAAAGCCTCCTTAAGTATTCCCAGAAGATTACATTGGATAATACATCTGTCTTAGTCCATTTGAGCTGTTATAACAAAAATATCTTAGACTGGGTAGGTTATAAACAACAGAAATCTACTTCTCACAATTCTGGAAGGTGGGGAGTCCAAGATTAAGTTACCAAGAAATTTGGTGTCTGGTGAGAGCCCACTTCCTTGTTCATAGACGGTCATCTTTTTGCTGTGTGGTCACATGGCAGAAGGGGCAAGGGAGGTCTCTGAGCTCTAATATAAGGGCACTAATCTCATTCATGCGGGTTCCACCCTAATGACCTGCCAACAGTCCCACTTCTTAATATGATCACATTGGGGTTTAAAATGTCAACATATGGGTTTTGGAGGGACACAACATTCAATTTGTAGCATTCCATCCCTGCCCATCCCCAATTCAAGTCCTTTTTACGTGCAAAATACTCTCATTGCATTCCGACAGCCCTAAAAATCTTAACTCATTCCAGCATCATCTAAAGTCTAAATTTTAAAGTCTCATTTAAATACCATCTAAATCAGATATGGGTGAGATTCAAGGTATGATTCATTCTAGGGCAGATTTTTCTCCAGCTGTGAACTTTTGCTTCCCATATACAGTGGTGGAACAGGCATAAAACAGATATCTCCATTTTAAAAGGGAGGAATAGGAAAGAAGAAAGGGATATGGGAGCCGAAGCAAGTTCAAACTACAAGGCCAACTCCATGAGATCTTAAGGATCATGAGTAAGCCCCTTTACTCTGTGCTCTGCCCTGCAGGCTCAGCTGAATGGCCCAGAAGTAGTTCTCTGCATGGGCCCTATAACTCTTCTGGGCTGGAGTCCTGAGTCTATGGCTCTTTGGGACCCCATCCTTTGAAACCTAGATGGAGACAGCCGTGACCCCACAGCTCATGTTCTTTGCATGCCAATAGAGATGACACCATGCTCACAGCACCAAAATGTACTGCCTGTGCTCTCTGGAGGAATGGACATTGTGGCCTGCACTGTACCGAAGCCTGCTGGAGCCTGGGGCGACAGGAGACCATGGTGCTGGAGTGTGGGGAGTGAAGCCCGGGATGTGAAGTGGTGCCAGACAGCATGCACCAAGGTCCTGCAGGCACTGGTGACTCCTCCTTTGAAACTACTCTGCTCCCAGACCTGTCCACTCTGGGCCTGTGATGGGTGTGGCAGCTCTGATAAACTCAGAATTGCATTCAGGGTCATTCTTCCCTTGTTTTAAAGAATAGCTCCCAGCTTCTGTTGAGGTGGCTTAGCGGCACCCTTATTAATCTCTTATGACCACACTTTCTTATTTATTTATTTATTTATTTATTTATTTATTTATTTATTTATATTAAAGTTTATTGGGGTGATAATGGTTAGTAAAGTTACATAAGTTTCAGATGCACAATTCTATATTACATCATCTATATATCACATTGTGTATTTACCACCCAGAGTCAGTTCTCCTTCCATCACCATATATTTGATCCCTTTTACCCCCATCTACCACCCTCCTCCCCCCTTACCCTCTGGTAACCATTCAACTATTGTCTGTGTCTATGAGTTTTTGTTTCTCATTTGTTTGTCTTATTCTTTTTTTGCTTTCTGTTTTATGTCCCACATATGAGTGAAGGCATGATTCTTGACTTTTTCTGACTTATTTCGCTTAGCATAATAATCTCAAGATCCATCCATTTTGTCACAAATGGCAGTGTTTCATCTTTTCTTATGGCAGAGTAGTATTCCATTGTGTGTATGTACCACATCTTCTTTATCCAATCATCTACTGAAGGACACTTCGGTTTCCATGCCTTGGCCACCGTAAATAAAGCTGCAATGAACATCAGACCACATATATCTTTACATATGAAAAAATGCTTAACATCACTAATCACTTTTTCATTTTTTAGAATATGGATAGGCTGAGAATTTTCCCAATCTTTGAGTTTTGTTTCTTTTTTTGCTTCTCAACTCCATCTTTAGGTCATTTCTCACATTTCACTATAAGCATTCAGGAGGAGCCAAGCTGCACCTTCAACACTTTGTTTAGAAATAGCTTCAGCTACATATCTAGTTTCATTGTTCCCCAGTTCTACTTTCCACAAAATACTGGAACTTGAACCTTGAGCATAATTCAGCCAAGTTCTTTGCTACTTTATAGCAAGGATCACCTTTTCTCCAGTTTCCAATGACATATTCCTCATTTCTGTCTGAGACCCCAGCAGAATGACCTTCATCATCTATATTTCTAACATCTGTTCAGGATTACTTACATATTCTCTAGGAAGATTAAGATTATCTCTACAGTGCTCCTCTTTTCTTTCTGAGCTGTCACCAGAATTGCCTTTCAAAGGCCCATTCTTGGCAATGTGGGCATGTTCTAGATAAACCTCAAAACTCTTCCAGCTTCTACCCATTACCAAATTCCAAAGCCAATTTCACATTTTTAGGTATTTGTTACACTACCACCCCACTTGTCAGTAGCAATTTCTATCTTTGTTCAGGTTGTTGTAACAGAAATACCTTAGCCTCGGTGTCTTATAAACAACAGAAATTTATTTGCCAGTTCTGGAGGCTGGCAAATTTAAAATCAAGGTCCTGGCAGCTTTGGTGTCTGGTGAGGGCCCACTTCCTGGTCCATAGATGGCCATCTTCTCACCATGTCCTCATGTGGTGGAAGGGGTGAAGGGGCTCTCATTTATAAGGGCACTAATACCATTCATGAGGACTCCACCCTCATCATTTAATTAACTACCAAAGGCCCCATCTCCCAGTACCATCACATTAGGGCTTAGGATTTCAACATACAAATTTTGGGGGACACATACATTCAGTCTATAGCAATATCTAAGCACAGCTTCAAGACGGAGAGAATATCTGGGTTCAAACCCTGCCTCTAATTCTAGATTTGTGTTCTTGAATTCTCTTCAGTTTCCTTGCCTCATAAAGGATAATAAGGATATATCTCATATATATATATATATATATATATATATATATATATATATATATATATATATATATATATATATATATATTGCTGCCTGGCATATAGTAAGTACTCCATAAAGTTAAATTGTTTTTATTGTTCATCCTCATGGAAGTCCATGCTAAGGCTCTAGATTACCCCTGATTTAATGGAATGATCTAAAACCTTCCGGGCTCCGTTTGGTCATAAACTGTCTTTTGCTTTTCCTGCATTTATTTCATACTGCTATTCTTGTGAGAGGAACCTCTTAATAAACTGTGTGACAACTATCATTTCGTGGCAACATCATTCCTCTTTAGTTTCCTCACCAAAGCCTGAATGAATTGGTTGCCTCTGTCCTGTTATCCGGACATTAGCCAATGGGGTTCCTTTTGGGTAACAAGCATGGCTGAGATGCAGTATGTACACTGCGAAAGTCAAAGCTGTCCACCTGTCAATTACTATAACAGTGAACAGCCATGCTTTACACATGCCAGCCATGAATAAAAGGGATGAGAGCCAAAAGATCATGACTATTCTGTAGCTTTTCCAGCAGCCATGAGGCTGCTTATATTGGGTGTATATTGGAGATTTTGCTTAGAATCCTAGAAGTCATTCACCAATTTGAGAAGTGAGAACTTTCCAAGACTGAAGCCAAAAAACTGTTTTTGGAGTTGGGTTACTCTATGGGTGTGTAATTACATCAGAGATGTCTACTCTTTGGTGCAGTAGAAATATATTTGGAGTCAATATTTCCTAAATTAAAAGTGAAGAAAGTCAGATTTACTTTTGTTAAGTATTCTCAAATGTTTCCAGAAAAAGACATACCCTAAGATTGCAAAAGTAGATCTGGGAATTATCCTGCCACTTTTCTAATCAACCCTTCAATGGCTTCCCCCTAATGCCTACCATTTATCGGGTGCATTTTTGATCCTGGGTTTCAAGGATCTACTTTGTCCTCCCCCACCCCGTACGCTATTGTTGTAGTCTAGCCTCCTATTCAGCCTCCATGTATTATTTGTGTTCTAATGAAGTTTGCTAAATATAATTTTTCCAGATATGTTCGCTCATCTTTCTCATCTATGTGACTGCTAACACCGGTCTCAGTGCATAAAACTCTTCCCGTCCATTACAGAAGGTACCCAATATTCGAAGACCACCTCAAATATTGTCTTGTTCATGATATCTTTCCAGAAATCCCCTTGCAACCTATCTTTTCCTCCACTGAAGTTCCACAGTCTATTGTTTGTAACTCTTTTATGGTACCTACATCACTCTTTTTTTTTTTTTGCCACAATTGTACATTTTCCTTACAGTTACATGACTAGGAAGGAAGTAGCAAAAAAAGGGGAAAGGGGGAAAAAGAGGACGGAAAAGGTAAAAAGAATCAAAGGTCAACGCAAGGGAAATGGGGGTCCATTTAAATCCTTTTTTATAGAAACAACACAATTTTTGAAAAAAATCTTGATAACAATATCAACAATTATTCCCCTTTACCAATATGGAACCAGTAGCTAATGCCCTAAGAAACTAGTTATTATAAATCTGACAAAAATCCAAAAGTGGAGGCCATGAGTCTCTGACTCAACAACTTCAGAATATAAAGCACAGCTATCTGGTCATTGTTTTCTATTTTTCTTATTCTATTCCATTTTGTCACTTTGTATTTCTGTTTAGATTTTGTTTTGCATTTTCTGAATTTGTCATGTGATAACAAACATTTGGGTTATGTAATTACTTTTAGATACTTTATCACTTTTGTCTGCGATTTATCCTGACAGTTAACCACATTTATTTTAATTCAACTTCACTGTAAGATCGTGTTGAGAAACAATCTGATGACAAAAGCTCATGTAAATCCTAAAAATATATTTTAATACTATCAATCTTGAGATTTCTATATTAGTTTTCCTTTTCATCTTTTCAATGGAGCCAGAATCTCTGCCACAATGTGAGATTTGCTAACTTGACTGCATCCAGCAAACCATAGTGAAGTTTAATTTGGACTGTTTGTGCATTTTAGCTAATACTTAAATGGATCTATTTTGAAATTACTATATATAGGAGATTAAAGCAGAACATGAGTACAAAAATGTAAAGAATGTTGCAAAACCATCTCTTTCAAAATGGTAAATAATGATGCATTAAAAAGTATTGATTACTGAGTGCCATCCATTTTTATTGCACTAAATATTAGTTTTAATATATAAAAGTTCTTAAATAAATAATACTTTAAAGAATACATTTTGGACTACATATATACGGTATTTAAATGTTAATACGATTCTGAACAAACCATAACATTTTAATGCCTCACATTAAGCACTGTAGTCTGAGAACACCAAGAGAAAAGTGAAAAAATATATATAAATAAAATATGGTTTAATAACCTTTCTCTCTTGTGCATTTTGCAATAGAGTCTTCACTAGTTTATTTATTGGCAATATTACTCTTTAATATAAAGTAGTTAAGATTCCTAAAATATTGCTTCCCACTTAGGCTTTCAAGGCCCAATACCTTTCTCAAGTCCCACAGTTTCTAAAATTTGTGCCTCATTTTGCTCTTTCATTCTGCTCACCTATAAAATGATATTCCAGAGATCCTAAAGCCATAGAAGCAGAGCACAGCTGATGATATGAATGATTTATTCGCACCAAAGTCCAAAACTTGCAGAATGGAACAAATTCTGGTGTCTTCAAAAAAGCCCAGTAACTGGCTTTTTCTATCTAACTCACTCCAAAACTTTCTTTTTACTTAGAAAGTGTTCTACGACTATCTCATTCTTATACAAAAACCACGAGTAGATCTAGTGATTTCCTTATAAGAATGATTCAAACAGTTGCTTGGCATCGCTTGAAAATAACAGTTCTATTAATTATTTTTTACTTATCAATTCTCTGTCTTGATGATTTTGACACATAGGCTAGGACAGGAGAACTGGATAAAGGCCTGATTAGCCTTCACAAAAGAAATGAGTTACTAGGACGTTAATTTTGATATTTTGGGGATGTGCACGAGGCTTAAAAATTACTGGCTTTTTTTTTTTAATCGTCTGTAGGTTTTCCTCTTCAGAAACTCAGTACACATTTATATTTAATGTTGTCTTCTTTGAGATTTATTTTGGGTGCACTGCATTTCCCTCTGCTTGTTGGACTCAGCTATGGAATAAGGAACATTTTTGCTTTTGTTTTACATGTGCATTTCAGGTTAGTATTAAATTTGATTCCCAGCTTCTTTGTTTTATTTCTTCAATATCTCACTTGAAAAGTAAAAAATAAGTACAAGAGGATTCCAAACATAAATAAATAACACCTGTTAATAAGTGCAATTATTTTCAGAAACACACATCAGAAATGATATTTCTTTAACTTACACTGGCTACATCATTTTGCTTCTTTATTTTCATTCGAAAATTTTAAACAAGTGCTAGAATGGTTGATTTTATGCTAAGGAAGGGAACTTCAAATTTTGTATTTTAGACTGTTTAAAAAGTTAAGAGTAGGCATCTACATGACTTTGGGATATAAATGTGGCTGCAAAGCTTGGAATTTCTTATGCTCCCCTAGTAACTAACCAAATGCATCATCAACTAGGTGGCAGGAAGATATCTATGTTACTATTTTTAAGGCAACTCTGTCTTAAAATTAATACAATATTTATTTTTATGTGCCCGATAGTATCATAGACTAAATTAAAAATTGGAGTTTCTTTTACATGTGAGATAATAGCCAAATTAATATGGGCAGAATTCATTAAGATAATATGCTTATTTTGAAACTATTAGTTTTGTTTGGGAAAAGAGTCTTTTTGAACAGTCGACTCTTTCACTGCTGTATTTCTAGCCTGTTTATCTTATTGGGGAGAGCAGATGGAGATGGGATTAGATGAACCATCCAATTATTCAACCTATACTCTCCAAAACACCAAAAAATGGGTGGGGATATATAACACAGGTGCCGAGACAAATTCCCTTTTATGGCCAGCTTATTCAACATCTGATATAGGCGACGAAGAAAAAAATTCACTCCTTCCCTAACTTGTGGCTATGCCTGCCTTAGCTACTGTCTGACTGTATTTGTGGGTGCGGTGGAAGACAAGGTGGGCCTCTTTACCTAGGGAAAGAGCACACAATGCTTGCTCCCTCCCACCACTGCAGATGGATTTAGGCAGATGTGGCACAGCACATGCTACAATAACAGTCACTCTCTCTGCCTCTTCCTTGAACAGAGTGCAGAGGCCAAATTTGCAGTCTTTCCAGCTCTGTTCAAGCCAAAGACTCAGAGGAACAGGGATAGGATGTGACCAAACCAGAGGGTCTGCCTTCCATCACTGAGACTACAGAAGGAGAAAACATTATCATCCCCTCAACTGTGCTCTTAGTTAAGGAGTGACATGTTATAAGCTTAAAAACTTCATGAAGCTGCCAAGTCACTGCCATATTGTGGGACAATGATTGTGGACATGGTTTCTCCAGGAGAAGCTAGATGGATTGGATTCCTTAAATAGTTTATAAATATTCAGAGTACTCCAATTAATTCTAAAAGTATTTTAGGATTGGAGTAGACAGGGATGCCAAGAAAGATGATTTCAAAAGGCTTTCATTTTCTTTGCAGAGCTACATGCCTTACTCCGTGGAACATTTTTTTTTTTTTTAAGTTTTGAAATAAGTTTTTCAGTGTGGCAAGCAAAAGAGGCATGAGCAAATTCTAGTAATAGTTTCTCTCAAGACAAATAAAACAAACCCCAAGCATTTGTTCAGTTCCCCATTATAAAGTCATTTTTCTCACCCCAGTAGATGTCAAATACCTGGCCAGTTGGAGATAGAAAATTGTGCCTCCGGTAACCAGAAATCATCTGACTCTCAGAAATGAGATTTTTAGCGTTCCCATTAGGGCTTTCACGTTGGCTTATTAAGACTAACTGGGCAGCAGAACATGATTACCTGTCCCCGATAGAAAGGGAAATAAAGTTACTGGAAAGATCAGCTGGCTGGCTGTATTCCTTAGCCTGCCGCCTAAACTACTTCCCCAAATCTCTACCTGAGGACTTGCCACCCTGGGAAGTTTAATCAGTTTATTTTGTTATTTAAGACTCATGGTAAATTAAAAAAAAAAGAAAACAAAGAAAAAGAAAAAGACTTGTGGCTCACACTTCAACGTGCAAATTTGGTTTAGGAAAGCATTTGGTAATTGTATGGGATAAGGAAGGTGGCACAAGGAAGGATGATGTAAAATACTGTCCTGCTTGATCCTCCTCCCGGTGCTCAGCATTTCAAGCCAACATTTTACAAATCTCCCGGATGCAGAGAGTGGTGATACCCATGTACGTATATATAAAGGATAGAAGAGGGGATGCTGATGGCTGGGATCTCACAGGCTATTTCTGTATTTGACTCCTGGATTACTTCTTCCCGAGGATAACCATTTTTCTCCTTTGGGAAGTTAGAAACAGTAGCCACGGGAGATGCCAGGCAAACAGGTATCCTGGCCTCCTCATTTTATCTTTTTTCCTTTCTTGAGAAATATTCTTCCCTACGATATGCTCGGTAACTTTTTATTCTTCTACCTTTTATAACACAGATCAGAACCTGCTTTGGAAAAGATCTTACAATTTTAGTGAACTTGTGCCTTAAGCTTCATTCTTAATTGTGGAATGAATTATCCTATCAAAGGCATTTTGGTCTCTACCTAGCAGAAAGGAAAATGCTCTTTAATGGAAATTTAGAAATCACAGCATGTAGCTACTAGCTCTCCCGCTTTGTTGGGCCACTTTGCTCTATGGGTTTTTCTTCTAATTTGCTCAGAAGTCTCAGGGGTGAACATAGCACAAAATGTTCATGACTATATGGTCGGCATACTATGCTTGACTTCACCATGGTTAAGCTAGTTACTTTAGCCTAATATTTCCACTGAAAAAATTTATATGGAAGGCTCCAATCAACTCTATCATAGCTAAAGCAACATGGTGTAGTTTATTGCCAATTTTCTGGTGAACCAGCCTTAGAGGGTGAGACAAAGAATCATTATCAGACTTGGTGACATAGATCATAGTCACAAAAAGTTACAGTTTGGTTGGAAAGATAAAACTAACACATGAAAACAACAATTCCATGAACCATTGCATAAAAAATATGCTTTAATGCAATAGGAGGGGAAGTCATTACGAGCTGCTATAGTAAGAGAGATATTCAGAGAAAAGTTTGATGGTCTGTGAACCACAAATGGTTGGTAGGATAAGATTGGAAGGTGTGGGATGGGCACATCACATGTAAAAGGAACAAAGACATTATGGGAAGGAGGGTACAGAGGAGGCAGAGAGATGTAAGATTGCATAGATAGGAATAGGGCAGGTTATGAATGTGTTAGAAACATAGAAATTTAGCTTTGATATGAGAGGGCATAAGGAATCATAGTAAATTTCATGGTAGAATGAAATGATAATGAAATAAAATGGCTGAGGCATATCTGTGTTTGAGCTCTTACTGTGTGAATTATACCATGTTAGATAACTATTTTCTTTTTTAAAATGAAAAAATTCAATTATAGTTGACATTCTCTATTATTGTATATTAGTTTCTGGTGTACAGCATAGTGGTTAGACATTTACGTAACTTATGAAGTGAGCCCCTCCAATAAGTCTAATCCCCACCTGACACCACACATCATTATGACAATATTATTGACTATATTTCTTATGCTGTACTTTACATCGCTGTGACTAGTTTGTAACGGCCACTTTGTACTTCTTAATCCCTTCACCTTTTTCATTCTGTCCCCCAATCCCGCTCCCATCTGGCAACCATCAGTTTGTCCTTTGTATCTATGAGTTTGTAGATACAGTAGTACCTCGGTTTTCGAATGTCTTTGTTGACGAACATTTCGGTTAACGAACACCGTAAACCCGGAAGTAAATGCTTCAGTTTTCGAACACGCGTTGGAAGTCAACAATGTCACGCAGCTTCCGCTGAGTGCAAGATCCTGAGGCCTACCTGTCAACTGTTTTCGAACATTTCAGAACTCGAACAGTCTTCCGGAACAGATTACGTTAAAAAACCGAGGTACCACTGTAACTGTTTTCACCCTCAGTTTCCTCAAGTGCAAAATGAGGACACAGGGTTATGAGAGATTTGAAAATCAGTGAGAAATACAGGAAATAATAATATAATAGTAATAATAATAATAAACATGTCTATTATTAGTATTTAATGGTTGTTGATTTAGGCAAATTGAGATGACTATAGTTTCTACGATCCCCTCTCTTCCCTTCAAGAGGCACCTACTTCCTGTCCCCTTAAATCTGGGCAGGTTCTGTGGCTGCTTTGACCAATAGAATATTGCAGAAATGATGATACACCAAATTACAAACCCAGAGCTTTTCCCACTTCTTGTCTCTTGAAATCCTTGCTCTTGGTATACTCCTAAGAACCCTGTCACCATGATTTGAAAAGCCTGAGCCATGTGGAGAGGCCACATATAGGTACTCTAGTTCGAAGTATCGGCTGCACTGCCAGTTGACAGCTACCAGTAACAGTAGCAGCCCCTGTCCAGCAAACACATGTGAGGGCCCAGGCAAAGACCACCCAGCTGAGACCAATTAACTTACAGACCCGTGATGAAAATTAATACACTGGTTTTTTAAGATCAATGTTTAAACAAGTTTTGATGTGGTTTGTCATACAATAGTTGGTAACTGGAATATTGATTTTCTTTTTTAAAATGATGATAACATTAAGAGGGAATTTATATTACAGGCTATTTGTCTGTTGTGAGTGTTACTTATGAAGGACAGGATTCCAGGTGTGGAGGAGCTGAAGGCCCTGAATAGGGAATCAGTGTTGAAAATGAAGAGTATTTCTTGCATTAACCAGTCATTCATTCACTCACTCAGTAAATACAGAGACTGTCAAAACACGGTATACAAGTGGACACTTCGGTCAACGTTGCTCAAGCAGTAGTTCGCCATAATCAGAAGCATCTGGATGCTGATGGTAACTACTTTCAGCACCTCTTGTCACAGAAGTTAGACGTGACTTGTATTCATCTTTGTTATCAGGGTATATTGAGTATTACAATTTTAATACAGTTTTTTCCTTTCTTATAATGTGTATACACTTTTTTGGCACCCTCTGTATTTATTTAGCAACAGTATTAATGGCACCAGGTTTGTGAAAACTATTTATTATTGGCTATGGAATTACAAAAAACTAATAGCATGATACTATATTGTAAATTTTAAAATGCCATATTTTCCTGCTGCCTCAGTTCCCACAAACAGGCTATGAGCACCGAGCCTAGGTGACCAGGTATACCAGCGTGAGAAGTCTGGTCCCCCCACAAGTTCCTCTTCTTGCTGTTCCTTACCTGTGATCCGTAATGAAAACTCAACAGTGAAATTCCCTCAGACATTTTGCTTGTGTGTTCTACCGTCACCCCTAGTAAAGCCACTTGGCCACTAGTCCTCACCCTCCCTTGTCCACTAGCTTCCCACCTGCCTGGTTGAGTCTGTTTCCTTGGAGCTCCTCTCATGTGGTGCCCCGTGTGATGTGATGTGCTGTTCTCTAGGACCTATAAGTATAATAAATCCTGTAATTTCATCTGCTTCTCCAAATGTAATTTCCCTGGCCATGGAGGAGTGATCCTTAAAGACTCTGCCAGGGAGACTTACTCCCCCATTTACAATACAGATACCTGTGTTCAAAACATTTAAATCTTACAGTATTGGCCAGGATACTAGCTAAAACAGGGCTGCTTACTAGGCATGTAAGACAGATTTGCAAATTCAACACACCTAGACTTCCACATCTCCTACAAAAGAAAAAAAGCAAGCGAAAATACACATACACACACACACACACACACACACACACACACACACACACACAGTGGAGTCAGTGGAGTCATGACAATTTAAGTGTATCTTTGAGTCAGAATGCCTAAATTCAATCCAGGTACCACCAATAGCCAAGTACAATCTGAAGTTAGTCCCTCTTGTATAAAATGGAGAGAAGATAAATGACAGCATATGGTGTTAATAAGTATTAATAAAGTAAAATCTATATAAAGAACCGTCTCACCCCTCTTACATTGGTTATTTCCCTACTAACTTTAAGTGCTTTTCAATGCCCAGATTCCCAAGAATGTATTTCATATATTCAGCGTAATGTATTTCTTGACTTTTCTGTTTGGTTCTCACGATGCTTTATTGGTTTTGTTTCTCATAAAGAAAGCTCTTACAGGAAAACATCTCTCTTTTAGTAGAGTTGTTAATGTAACTGCTTTTATCCTTGTCTTAGATTTTATTTGTCTTGCCCATGACTCCTTGACCTTTTACTAGCTACTCTGATATCATCGCAGTCTTACCTTATTGTTTTCCTCTTCTGCTCTATTTCATCTCTTGCTTTTATGTTCAATATCCTCACATTTTCTCAAGAGAAAATGCTTGCTTTTAGATAAAATCCCTCCTTCTCACAAATAGCTGATTTGGTTGGTTTAATATTTAATAGTCATACTTACTTGAGCCTCTAAAATAGAGGGGGGATAGTAGGAAGAGTTTATATTGTAACAATATGAACACACGGATGACTTTTAGGAACTTTAATTTATACCCATGAAAACACAAACTATTAATAACAATATGGTCAGTCCTAAAGATAGCAATTTCCTGCTTTGGGGGTGATACTATAGAATATTTTCATTATGTCGTTCTGTATTATCAAGGTGCTAAACAGATGATACTTCTAGAGTCATACTCCACACATTGTCGAATACTTCTCTATGAAATATTGAGCACACCTCAATTTATATTTAACTTGAAACAATGTCTAAAACATTCAAGAAAACACAGTTGTGACAGCATAAAGAAAATTCTACTCCAAATGAAAGCAAATGTAATTAGCTGATTTAAAACTCACTGTGAGAGTACTGCTATTCAGAACGACAACACTAGGTGGCATGATAAGTACAGACTGATAGAAAAATAATACGGCTAGGAGATTCAAATTGTTTTCTTAATGCTTCAGGCAAGATAGGCTTTATTAAAACAATGGAATACTGCAGTGCTCCACTTTCAAACACCAAGAGTCTGTGGAAGCTTACTCTCTTTGCCACTATTGCATAAAGAGCATGAGAAGGCAGGATCCAAAGGGTATACATTTACCTATTAGCTGAAGTTCTATGAGTTTTTTTTTGCTAACCATCAGACCAAAAACAATTATATTAATAGACCTCACACTTAATACAAGCCTACAAAACCTTGTGTTTTGAATTTTTTCTAAGCTCTTCATATGTATTATTTTATCTGATACAAAAAATCTTTATTACAAAAAAGGGATGTAACGCTTAGAGATACTAACTGGTTTGCTCATTATCACATAGACAGTAAGGTGATATTATAAAAATTAAAAGCAGGGTCTTCTGCCTAATGGTTAACTATCTAATGAAATAAAATGTACAATATTTACCGTAGGGAAAATTAATAATGGATCTAGATTTTTTTAAAAAAAGATTTTATTGGGGAAAGGGACCAGGACTCTATTGAGTAACAGTGTGTACTTCCAGGACTTTTTTCCAAGTCAAGTTGTTGCCCTTTCAGTCTTAGTTGTGGAGGGCGCAGCTCAGCTCCAGGTCCAGTTGCCGTTTTCTAGTTGCAGGGGGCGCAGCCCACCATCCCTTGCATGAGTCCAACTGGCAACCTTGTGGTTGAGAGGACGCATTCCAACCAACTGAGCCATCAGGGAGCTCAGCGGCATCTCAGCTCAAGGAGCCGTGTTCAATTTTAGTTGCAGGGACGCTGCCCAACATCCCTTGCAGAAGTCGAGGAATCGAACTGGCAACCTTGTGGTTGAGAGCCCACTGGCCCATGTGGGAATCTAACTGGCAGCCTTCAGAGTTAGGAGTACGGAGCTCTAATGGCCTGAGCCACCGGGCCTGCCCCTGGATCTAGATTTTAATGAAAAAAAAAAGAGAGAGAGAGAGAGAGAGAAGGAAAAATCCTGTAAGTCAGGACTAACCCTTTGCTAGAGCCCAAAGCTCTGAATAAAGAAACTGTAAGAATTAAAGTTTTTTACTGCTTCAAAATTTGTTCCCAACCAACTTATAGCTCTGTCAAAACAAGGTCATGGATAGTGGTGGTGGGAAACGTAAACATGGAGACCAGACTAACTTGGAAGCAAAGTTAGCAGAAGGAGCAAGTAGGAGAGAGTTGTGAAGCATTAGGGGAATATCAGTGACAAGTAGTTAGAAATTAGTGACAAGTGTGGTAAGGCTGCAGGAACAGAGATCCAGTAATTGGTGACCAGGACCTGAGAGACTAGAAATAAGAGAAGGAGAAGACCCAAGTGTCCAGGGTACCCAGGCAGATACTTAGAAATAAAGCAATAAAATAGAGGCTCACCTACTCTAATGGAGTCAAAGCAAGGACTTGGCCACAGGAAATGACGCAAGCACCCACTACTCCCGCTGGGAATAATACCTCAAAACTTTGATCAGCAAGGTGGCTGGAGATTGAATCCATAGACACAGGCCTAGAATTCTTAATGGTATGTTTCGCATGCCACATGAAGACTTCTGATGTATGGGATGATACTGAGCCCATAGGTGAAACATACAGGTTAATTTATCATCCAAATGAGATCATCTTTAATAATTAATGGGAAATTGGTTTTATTATACTAATGGACCTATACAATCATTCTATTCAAATTCATTAAAAAAATAAATTCTAATAAACATTATATAATCATGTACATTAAATTTTAAAATTTTATAGTAATATATGAACGTTAAAATAAGAAAATAATTATTGTTAATATTTACATCATTTCCAATGTTTTGTCATTGATATTTATCTGAAAAATATTTTTGTTCAATATGATACTGTTCATTTATATATCCTCATAAAATTGCTTTCAATCTTCAGAACTGAACTTATTTTACGGTTGATAAATTCAATATTTTGATGCCTTCATTGACTCTCCTCTGTTGAACATATTTTTTTTTTTTTAATGGAGGGGTGAAGTATCTGGTACATTCAGAACAAATTCTGCAAAATAGAAGATAATATCAATTTCATTTTTTCATTAAAATATATAAACACTAGCTTAAATATTTCTAGTACAGTTGTTTTTACAAACTTGTCAAATGCTTACTCTCTACTTATAAATCTTTTGAATGTTTCACCAAGTTTAGATACTTAAAAACCATAGATTGTCTCAATTTCATTTCATTCAATACAGAATATAAATTTCTCCAGTTAAAAATAGACAGTCCATCAAAAGATTCCTCTAATAAGTCAAGATATTGAAAAGTACAAAGATAGAATTTTAAAATTAAATCTTTTACACTCTTGAGTTCTTATCATTTAATATTTTTCTATTCTTATCTTCTCTAGGGGTACATTTTAATATAGTCTGGTTTTTAACACTTGTTTCCTATGATTACTACTCAATAAATTCTTGAAAGGATGATAATTTAGGACCCTACTTTTAAAGATCTTTTTTATTAACAATCTCCAACTAAATTTGAACAAAATGAAACCAAAATATAAGAGGGATTGTTTATTTAAAAAGTTGAATAAAATTGTCAGACACAGGGTAATTTACAGAATAATTCTTTAAAAGTCAAACATTTTTTAAGATTCAAGATAGGCAGCAAAGAGAGAAGACATGTAAAGCCAAAATTGAAGACTGTTTTCTTTCTGTGATCAACATTAGCTTCATAATTTCTTTTTGAAACATCTGAAGATGCCCGTATGAATTTGGCATTCTTCAATGGCATGTGAATTTCTTTGCTAATGAAACCAAAACATTAACAGTGATTTTTTTTTTTTTTGGGGGGGGTACAAGCACAAGAAAAGTTAAAGTTGAACATTAATGTAATTAATTTAGATCAGCAGTCATTTAAAAAAAAATTCTTATTAAATTTATTGGGGTGACCTTGTTTAATACAATTATGTAGGTTTCAAGTGTACTATTCTATAATACATCATCTGTATATTGTTCTGTGTGCTCACCACCCAAAGTCACATCACCTTCCGTCACCATGTATTTGACCCCCTTTTCCTTTTCTACCTCCCCCACCACTCTTTCCCTCTGGTAACCAATAAACTGTTGTCTGTGTCTATGAATTTTTGTTTGTTTGTCTTGTTCATTTGTTGCTTTCAGTTTTATATCCCACATATGAGTGAAATCATATAGATCTTGACTTTTTTTGTCTGAATTAGTTTGCTTAGCATGATGTCCAAGGCCCATCCATGTTTTCACAAATAGCAGTATTTCATCTTTTCTCATGGCAGAGTAGTATTCATTGTGTGTATATATCACACCTTCTTTATCCAATCATCTATTGAAAGATGCTTTGGTTGTTTCTATGTCTTGGCCACCATGGATACTCATAATGCTGCAATGAACATAGAGGTACATATATCTTTACAAATAAATGTTTTCAAATTTTGAGGGTATATACCCAGAAGACTATTACTGGGTCATATGGTAATTCTCTTCTCAATTTTTTGAGGACCCTCCATACTGTTTTCCATAGTGGCTGTACCAATTTACATTCCCACAAGCAGTGTATGAGGGTTCCTTTTTCTCCACAATCTCTCCAACACTTGTTATTACTTATCGTGTTGATAATAGCCATTTTAAAAGGTGTGAAGCAGTAGCCCATTGTGGTTTTGATTTATAGTTCCCTAATATCTTGTGAAGTTGAGCATCTTTTCCTACATCTGTTGTCCATTTGTATGTCTTCTTGGGAGAAGTCTATTCAGGTCCTCTGCCCACTTTTTAATTGGATTGTTTGGGTTTTTTTGTTGTTGAGTTTTATGAGTTCTTTATATATTTTGGGTATTAGCCCCTTATCAGAAGTGTTGTTTGCAAATATCTTCTCCCATTCAGTTCGTTGCCTCTTTGTTTTTATTGATGGCTTCTTTTGCTGTGCAGAAGTTTTTTAGTTTGATATAGTCCCATTCATTTATTTTTGCTTTGATTTACCTTGCCTTTGAGGTCAAATTCATAACCTCTCTAAGACCAAGATCCATAAATTTAGTGCCTACGCTTTCTTCTATGTATTTTATTATTTCAAGTCTTATGTTTAGGTCTTTGATCCATTTTGAGTTAATTTTGTTGTATGGTGACAGATAGCAGTTTAGTATCATTATTTTGCATGTGGCTTTCCCAGCACCATTTATTGAAGAGGATTTCTTTTCTCCATTGAATGTTTTTGGCTCTTTGTTGGAAATTATTTGCTCTTATATTGTGGGTTTATTTCTGGGCTCTCAATTCTGTTCCATTGGTCTGTATGTCTGTTTTTATTCCAATACCATGCTGTTTTGATTATTGTCAGTTGGTAGTATAATTCAAAGTCACCAGATTTGTTCTCTTTTTTCCAGGATTGCTTTGGTTACTCAGGGTCTTCTGTGGTTTCATACTCTGATGATTTTTTGCTCTATTTCTTTTTTAAAAAATGCCATTGGGATTTTGGTGGGAATTGCATTAAGTTTGTATATTGCTTTGGGAAATATGGCCATTTTAACTATGTTGATTCTTTCAATCCATGAACATGGAATATCTTTACATTTATTTGTGTCTTCTTCAATTTATTTTAATAACATCTTGTAGTTTTCAGTATATAGTTCTATCACATCCTTTGTTAAGTTTGTTCCTGGGTATTTTATTTTTTTTATAGCAATTGCAAGGTAAATTGTTTTGTTTTGTTTTGTTTTTTCATTTCTTTTTCTGAGATTTCATTTTTAGTATTAGGTTTGTGCAAAAGTAATTGCGGTTTTTGCAATTTTTTAAACTTTTAAACTTTTGCACCAGCCTAACATATAGAAATGCAATGGATTTTTGTACATTGATTTTGTATCCTGCAACTTTACTGTGTTTATTGTTTCTAAAAGTTTTCTGATGGAGTCCTTAGGGTTTTCAATATAAAGGACCATATTATCTGCAAAAAGTGGCAGTTTAACTTCTTCATTTCCAATTTGGGTACCTTTTTATTTTTCTCTCTTGCGTGATTACTCTGGCTAGCACTTTGAATATTATGTAGAAAATGGTGAGAGTGAGAGCATCCTTGTCTTGTTCCTGATCTTTGAGGAAGAACTTTCAGTTTTTTACCATTGAGAATGGTATTGGCTGAATGAATGTTTGTCATATATGGCCTTTGTTATGTTGAGGTAATTCCCCCCCCCCCTTTTTTTTTATTAGTTTCAGGTGCACAAAACAAAGTAATACTTAGAGGTTTATCCTTTATATCCATCACACTGTGGGAACCCTCCTCCCCCCCCCATCCACTATCCCTCTGACATCGCACAGAGCCATTACATTTCCACTGTCTCTATTCCTAATGCTGTACTCCGCTTCTTGTAAGTACATACATACATACACACACACACACACACACACACACACACACACACACACACACATATATATATATATATATAAACTTGTAGTTGACATTCATTAATGTTCAGCTTCAGCTTCAGGTGTACAATGCAGTGATCAGGCATCTACATCATCCCTGAAGTGGTCTCCCTAATGAGACAAGTGTCCATCGGATACCCTACAAAATCTTTACAACATTATTGATTACATTCCCCAAATTAATTTTCAAAACCCCGTGGCCATCTTGTGGTTACTGACTGTTCTCTAATCCCCTCACCTTCCCCCATATCCCCACCCTCCCCTCATCTAGCAACCCTCAGTTTTTCCTCTATGTCTCCAAAACTGTTTCTGATTAGTTCATTCACTTATTCTTCTCTTTAGATTCCACATATAAGTGAGATCATATAGTATTTGTCTTTCTCTGTCTGATTTTGGGCTAAGGGTGATAGTGGCTTTGTACAAAGTGTTTGGGAGCCTACCCCCCTTCTGGATTTTTTGGAAGAGCTTGAGGAGAATAGGTGATAATTCTTTTTTGAACGTTTTGTAAAATTCACCTGTAAAGCCATCTGGTCCAGGGCTTTTGTTTGTTGGGAGATTGTTGATTACTGATTCAATTTCCCTGGTGGTAATCAGTCTATTCAGGTTTTCTGTTTCTTCTTGAGTTAGCCTTGGAAGGTTGTATGCCTCTAGAAAATTGTCCATTTCTTCCAGATTGTCAAATTTGTTGGCATATAGTTGCTCATAGTAATTTCTTAATTTTTTTTGTATTTCTGTGGTGTCTGTTGTCACTTCTCCTCTTTCATTTCTGATTTTATTAATTTGGGTCCTCTCTCTTTTTTTTAATGAGTCTGGCTAAAGGTTTGTCAATTTTGTTTATCTTCTCTAAGAACCAACTCTTGGATTCATTGATCTTTTGTATTGTTTTTCTGGTTTCTATTTCATTTATTTCCACTCTGATCTTTATTATCTCCTTCCTTGTACTCCCTTTGGGCTTATTTTGCTGTTCTTTTTCCAGATCCCTTAAGTGTGAAGATAAACTGTTGATTAGTGATGTTTCTTGTTTCTTTAGGTAGGCCTGCAATGCTATGAATTTCCCTCTTAGGACTGCTTTCGTGGCATCCCATAGATTTTGGGTCATCGTGTTTTCATTTTCGTTTGTCTCGAGATATCTTTTGATTTCTTCCTTGATCTCCTGGTTGACCCATTCATTATTTAGTAACATGTTATTCAGCCTCCATGAATTGGTGTGTCTTACAGTTGTTTACCTGTAGTTCATTTCTAATTTCATAGCACTGTGGTCAGAGAAGACAATTGGTATGATTTCAATTTTCTTAAATTTATCAAGACTTGTTTTGTGGCCTAACATATGGTCTATCTTGGAAAATGTTCCATGTGCGCTTGAGAAGATCATGTATTCTGCAGCATTGGGGTGAAATGCTCTGAAAATAGCGATTAAATCCAAGTGGTCCAATGTATCATTTAAGGCTGCTGTTTCCATATTGATTTTCTGTCTGGAAGACCTGTCCCTTGTTGTCAGAGGTGTGTTGAAGTCCCCTACTATGATAGTGGTACTGTTGATCTCTGTCTTTATGTCAGTCAATATCTGTTTTATATATTTAGGTGCTCCTATGTTGGGTGCATAGATGTTTACTAGGGTTATGTCCTCTTGTCGGATCGATCCCTTTATTATTATATAGTGCCCCTCTTTGTCTTTTAATATGTTCTTCATTTTAAAGTCTATTTTGTCAGATATAAGTATTGCAACTCCAGCTTTTTTTCTCATTTCCATTTGCATGAAATATCTTACTCCAACCGTTCACTTTCAGCCTGTGTGTGTCTTTTGATCTGAGGTGAGTCTTTTGTATATAGCATATACAAGGGTCTTGCTTTCTTATCCACTCAGCTACCCTATGTCTCTTGATTGGAGCATTTAATCCTTTAAAGTGATTATTGATAGGTATATAGTTATTGCCATTTTTAAATTTGTAGTTAGATTGTTTTCATCTTTCTTCTATTTACAGAAGTCCTTTTAGTATTTCTTGCAACGCTGGCTTGGTGGTAATAAATTCCTTTAGCTTATTCTTTTCTGGGAAGCTCTTTATCTCTCCATCAACTTTAAATGATAGCCTTGCTGGATAAAGCAATCTAGCTTGTAGGCCTTTGTTTTCCATCACTTTGAGTACCTCCTGCCACTCCCTCCTGGCCTTCAATGTTTCTGTAGAAAAGTCATTTGATAGTCTTATGGGAGTTTCTTGTATGTAACCCTCTGTCTTTCTCTTGCTGCTTTTAGGATTCTCTCTTTGTCTTTAACCTTTGCAATTTTAAATATAATGTGTCTTGGTGTGGACCTGTTTGGGTTTATCCTGGTGGCAACTCTCTGCACTTCCTGGGCTTGTATGTTGGTTTCCTTCATCAGGTTAGGGAAATTTTTGGACATTATTACTTCAAATATGTTGTCAATCCCTTGCTTCCTCTCTTCACCTTCTGGTATTCCTATGATGCGCATGTTTTTGCGCTTGATGTCATCCCAGAGGTCTCTTAAACCATCTTCATTGTATTTATTCTTTTTTCTTTCTGTCATTCTGTTTGGGTGATCTCTGCTAACTTGTCTTGTAATTCGCTGATTCGATGCTCTGCTTCAGCTAACCTGCTGTTAATTCCTTCAAGTGAGTTCTTTATTTCAGTAATTGTGTTCTTTAGTTCTAACTGGTTGTTCATTATGCTTTCTATATCCTTCTTTATGTCGTCTCTAAGCTCCTTAAACATTCTTATCATCAGTGTTCTGAACTCTGTCTCTGATAGGTTGGTTACCTCTGTTTCATTTGGTTCCATTTCTGGAGGTTTCTTCTGTTCTTTTATTTGGGACATGTTTCTTTGTTTCCCCATTCTGGCTGACTCTCTGTGTTTGCTTCGATGTATTAGGTAGATCCCCTAGAGTTCTTAGTTCTTGCTGGGTTATCTTATGTAGTATGTGTCCTTTATATTTGACTTGCACTACTTCGTTCTTCTCCTCTGCGTGTGC
The DNA here is from genome assembly GCF_036562045.2 of Rhinolophus sinicus. Classification (NCBI taxonomy): domain Eukaryota; kingdom Metazoa; phylum Chordata; class Mammalia; order Chiroptera; family Rhinolophidae; genus Rhinolophus; species Rhinolophus sinicus. The sequence continues at coordinate 27,606,717 of NC_133768.1, read as the reverse complement.
TCCAAAGGTGACTCTTGTGTTGTGTATATTGTCCTGTTAAAGAAGATCTTTAATTGCTTTTCGCTTGTGAGTAGGTGGGGTTAACTCCTAGGCTGACTAGTTGTGACACTTGGCTCTGCCACTGCAGGGTGTTGTGTTCATGAGGGTTGACCACTTAAATGTGGTTTGGCCTCTATGGGCTCTTGTGCCTGTAGAGAATTCCCTCGGGGTGTGTCACTTGTAGGTCAAACCCGGTAGTACTCTGGTTTGGTCTGGAGTTGGCCTCTGGGTGTGTTGAATCTTCTGCCTCTTAAGCTCGGCCCTGGTGTAGGGCAATTTCAGAACAAAGCAAATCACCAAGCACAACAACAAAAACAACAACAAAGGAAAAATCAAATACATTCACATGGAAAAACAACCGACAACCCACACTCAACACAGGCAAAGATCAAAAATATAAAGACAAAACAAAACAAAACAAAAAGCAGTGCCAGTCTTGGCTTAAGCCCACCAAGAACTCTCCAGGTTGTCCTCTGCTGTACCAAAGAGTCCCCTGTGTATTCTGCAGGCAGAGCCAGTTACTTGGTGCCCAGAGTGACGTTGGAACTGTAGATTTAGATGAGTGGGGCTGAGAGGTCTGGATAGTAGTTTCTACAAAGTCAGTGCAGTTTCTGCTCTTGCCTGCACATATGTGCACTGAGAGTAGCACCACCAGCCCTGTGTCCAGTTCTCCTGAGTCTTAGGGCACTTCTTCTGTGTGTGTGTGTGGGATGGGGGGGGGGGGGAGATTTCTGAGCTGCTGAAAGCCCAGAGCTGCGTCTGCCACTTACTGCTGATCCCTGGGAGTTTCTCTGCAGTTGTAATTGCCCTGGCTATGCAGGCCAGAAAGGGTGGAGGCTGGGGATGGAGGGGTCTTCTCTCTCCCAGCCTAGCCGTGTCACACTCCTCCTGCAGGCCAGAAAAGGTTGTGGCTGGGATTGGAGGAGTCTCTTCTCTCCTAGCCCAGCAAAAATCACACTCTTCCCAGCCTCTTCCCTGGGTCAGAGCTGCACGCTGGTCTTCCCAGAGACTAAGCACTAAGGCTCTTCTGTAATCTGACACTACTTCTCAGTTCTAGGGCCAGTTTAAGTCTCTGGAAAAGCGGGGGTAAGATTGGAAGGGGGGGGACCAGGTATGGAGTTTGTGTCCTTTGTCTGGCCTAGGGCCCATCTGGAGGTCTCACTGAGGTTATTGCCTCAAATGCTGGATATGCTGCCCCCTCGGTGGGAGAGATCAGCTGTGGGATGCAGGGAAAGAGCCCACCTCCTGGCTTTTGTGTTCTCTGTTCCGTCCTGGGGTCCCCTGCGTCTCTGCAGCTGTGAATGCCAGCCGCGTTTCCACCAACGCAGATGCGGGCCGTGTCTCCACAGCCGCTGGTGCGGCCGCGTCTCTACTCCGCTCCCTTTTCTCTTCCCCTGCTCGCTCAATTTGCCCACCTTCAAGTAATCCTTGCACGAGTCTCTTAGGTACTTCCCTTTTATACTCATATTATTGAGAGTTTCATCGTAAATGGATGTTGTACCTTGTCAAATGCTTTTTTGCATATATTGATATTATACTATGAGTTTTATCCTTTATTTTGTTTATGTGGTCTATCACATTGTTCAATTTGTGTATGTTGAACCATCTTTGTGCCTCTGGAATGAACCCCACTTGATCATTATGTATTGTCTTTTTAATGTATTGTCTTAAATTTGCTAGTATTTGGCTTAAGATTTTTGCATCTGTATTCATCAGAGATATTGGTCTGTAGTTTTCTTTTTTGTGTGTTATCCTTGCCAGATTTTGGTATCAGGTTAATGTTGGCCTCATAAAATGAGTTAGGAAGTATTGTTTATTTTTCAATTTTTTGGAAGAGTTTGAAAAAGATATGTGTTAAATATTCATTGAATGTTTCGTAGAATTCACTAGTGAAGCCATCTGGTCCTGGACTTTTACTTTTAGGAGGTGATCAGCAGTCATTTGATCTAAATAAAATGTCATTTTTTACAGTGTTATTTTATCACACCTTCTGCAACTGCATCATCTTTAAGCACTGTCCCTCAAATTGATTTCTCACATTTAAAATATGCTGATGGTCTTCAATAGAGTTGTGTCTTTTATTTGCATGTGCTCAGTGATATCATCTGCATGGATACATGCATGGAGCATCAAGAAACATTTTATGCTACTTACCTATGCAAGAAGTCAAGTGTTGAAAAATAGAAGTTCAATAGGAAAATTTTCATTATTTTCTTTTCTTTCCCTTTTTTTAAGCACATTTGTATCTAAAGGGCTTATTGCAAAAAATAAAAATAAATAAAAGAGCATTATCAAATATAAATGAATAATTGCATATTTATTACACACAATAAATGTCAAAACCGTTATATGTTCTATAGCAAGATTGCTAAACCTCTAGTTTGCTAGACACATAATTTACATAACCTATATTTTTCCCAGTTTTCCACTGAACTGTCAAATGGTTGCCTGGTACTCAAGTCATATCATGGGCCAAAGAACGCAGTGGCAGGCTGGGTGGCGATGTTAAACATCCCTCCTACAGTAATTGTAGATGGGAAACAGTTTTCTATTTCTACTTAGCTTAGGCTGAGTTCCCTTCAGTTTGTCAGTGGGAGTTCTTTAAAAGGGACGTATGAATTATGTTGAAACTAAAAAGAGTCATAGAAAGAAAAATAGGTTCTTGCCAGTCTTTTTCAGATTTAACCACTTGTGGATGGGAGGACTACTTGAAATGCCCGTGTATGTTACACAGTACTAGATGAAACCATGGCAGAAGCTAGAAGTACAATGGAAGGGCTGCCAAACGCATACTGGACTATTTTAATACAACTATTAATAGTAATACTGTGATGCAACATGAAAAAAATGATGAGAAGTGCTCAAAAAATGTTGGAGACTTTGTAAAATGAGACAGACACCAGCCTGAAGAAGCTTTTTATGGGACAAATCAGGGAAAGGTTGAGTATCAAAATAAATACTAGAGTAATAAATTGTAAATAGGACAAATAATAAACTAGAAGAAATTCTTGTACAGCAGAAGTATACCAGGACCATCTAGGTAAGCTGGGATGTATGGTCACTTGAATAATGGGTGATGAGGAAAACGACACTGGAAAAGTTGAAGAGTAGATAAAGGACAGATCAAGTAGTCCCATGTATGCCATACTGGATTTTTTTCAAAGTGAAATGGAAAGCAATTAAAACATTTTAAATAGTTGTCTGATTCCCCTCCAGCCCCCAAGATTACTCTAGTTGCTATGTAATTAACAGAGTGAAAGAATTTGGTTAAGTGAGAGGAGGGACTCCAGGAGGCAAAGACAATAACCAAGGCAAAGAAAGAAGATATATCCTAAAGGTTAAAGCAGAGGGAACTACACAGGAAATGTCATCCTTTCTATCTTTACCTAAAATCTGTTCATTTGTTGTTCAATACAATCCTAAACAAAGTTTCTTGCAGACAAAAGTCTTTCTCTAATGGCAGGTTGCCAGATTATGATGCTACCTCAACCCCAGAAAATCAGGGAAGGAATGACAAAATTGTAAGATTTCCAGTCATTCTATTTTGTTGCTTAACTTTACATTTATGGCAAGATGATAAATTCACTGACTATATATAATAGAAAATGAAATGGTGTGCAATGCCAGCATTTCTTTTCTTTCCTGAAGGAAATATCATATTAAAAAATAAGCAGTACCATCCAAATCATTCTGAATAAGTGGAATCATATTTTAGTGGGTTAGATGTTTATCCGGCTGCATTTTAGCATCAACAGCCATTAAAGGAAGAAAAATTGAATGTCTTGTGTAAGAGAAGATGCATATCTTCAAAATCACTTTGACTCTCCACTGGAGCCTTCAAAGTTCATATTCATAACAATAGTATAAATGTGAAATAATATGCTTGGCACTGGGGTAAAAAACTGATTCCCTCAGCTATACTGATGATGCATGTTATCTTTCTTATTTATAGAAAATAATATGAACATGGCGTTATGAGTCACCTTCACACTTCTGTGCTATTCTTTCCTTCTCACATCAGCCCACATCAATAAGATATTGCCTGCAAAATAACATGCCAGTACAATTTCCAGTTCTTTCAGTATCGAACCTCTCTTATTTATAGAAAGGCAGAGATCAGGTAGAATGAGCATGCATCTACTCAAATGGGGCTCTGTTCCCAAGCTTATTTAGTCTCACTAATCCAACAGTAAATGAAAAATCACTCATTCTTTATGCCCCATTTGAATTAAACCAGGGACACAGTGCATGCTTTTATTCCTACAGAATATTTTTGTCTCATTTGCGCAGAGAAATCTAATCTATAAATTCCAATAAATAGATAGCATATAGATTATATATTCCATAATATTTTATGCTGATCATTATATTCAGTACTGTGAAAGAGACTGAAAAATACCCGTGTGTTGAGGCTGAGAGAGACGTCATCCTTTGAAACTATTGTTCACCATCATTTTTCAAAGTACCATGCCATTGCTTACTATGCTATGTTAACATTTTCTACATGCTACAAAAAAATAGTGGGCTTGGTTGGTGTTTTGAGTCTCTGTGAAAAAGAACTCAATCTCTCCATGTTAGAGTGTCAAAAGTTATTAAAATAGTGCAGATTGAAATTAGAACATGATACTGGTATTTGGTCAAAACAACAATAAAACTCGTTAAATTTTCAATTTGAGAAGTGTTCTAATGTACAGTCTTGGATGATTTACATGAGTAAGAAATAAATTCATATTGTATCTGAGCCATTAAACATTTTGTATCTACTTGTTCATAAATTAAGCCACCTGATTCGTATACTATAGGATCAGGTTTTGGAGAAAGCTGCTAATACTTCTGCTATCCAGCTGAGTCCTGAGTGACCAACTTAACATTCATCCCTGTGGAGTATAAGGCTCAAAACAGCTAATAGGGACGAGTATCTAAGATATGCCTATAGTGTGGTATTCATAGTCTGACAATATTCTGGAGTCTGGAGAGGCATGCCTGCTTTTCCACTTAGCTGTATAGTAGGTCAAGTTCTATGGGAATCCTAAGCTCTTTCCTTGCCTGTTCTTTACTCCACCCCCAAAGCAATATCAGAAATTCTGTGATGGGTCAGGTTTAAAGATAACTTTTTCTGCCACTGATAGTGTGTGGTATTTTCTTTCTCCCCGATTTTTTTTTTTTTGGAGGGGTTCTCAAAGATGTGATCCCTTTGGTATACTTTCTTTCCTATATTCTCTGTGTTCCTAGAGCCAGAAGTATCAGAGCAAGAGCCACTCTATGAGCTCATTCCATTACATAATCCTTTTTCAGAGTAAATAAAACAAGATTAGAGGCATCTCTGCCCAGTTTTCCTCTTCCTACTTAGTGAGAAAAAGCTCTCTGAACTTCACAAAGATCACCAAAAGAAAAAACAAAAGGCCAAACTTATTTTCACTACGTGTGAGGAAACCTTAGGAGGTGAAAAACTTGCAAATCAAACACTACAATAAATTTAAAAAATCAAAACATTAACCAAAAAGATTTATTAACAAATGCTGGGGTTGTTTAATGTTCCATAAGCAATGACTATAATTCATCACATTAATAGGTCAGTGAAGAAATACGATGTGATGGCTTGTTATTTCCTGAACTTGCATGGTAACGATCATTCTATAGGGCAATTAGCCACCTAATGGTGAGATGGGACTCACTGATGATCCTACATAGATTTCTCTATGTTTGAAAAATTTGCCTGTTGTCATTAGTATACAAAGCTGTCTAGGGACCTCCGGGTATGTGATCAAAGGAACAAATAGGAATAGTGCTAGGAGTGATGAAAGTAGTCAAATGGAAGTCATAGGGCAAAGCATGGGCATTTGGGTGGTTAGCATCCTAAGAAGCATGGTCAAGGGTAGGGGTACTGAGACTGTGAAATAAATATCTTCTATTTAATAGAAACTGAAAGCTTTAGCAAAATCCAAGCAGGGTTTTAGGCACCAAGAACATCATGGGCACATAAGAGCCAGAAAGTAGAAAAGACAAGATTTTGGGCTTAAAGATAAAGCAAGAGTCCGAAAAGGAAAGATAGGAGTGATATAAGATTAATATGTGTTATCTGCTATTGAGCCATTTAACGACTAATCTAGGGTTCTTTGAGTCTGACACTACCATAAATAAGAATAGAATGGGGCTAAGTGGCCCAGCTGGTGAGGTTGGGGTACTTAATCTTGGGGATTCAAGAAAGGTGTCAGAGGAAAAGCAGGCAAACCAAGGCAGATGGGATAATGCAGAACGGGACTGTATCTGCAATACCAGGATAAAGGGGAAGCTTGAAGGTACTATATGTCTGGGCAGTTTTCCTACTTCAGTAAAACTCAGTTCTTCTGCTTCTGATTCTTGAAATAATTGATTCTAATGAATGGTAATAATTTTGGTAAGATTCTATGGGTATAACCGAGAGCAAGATACAGCACATAGAATTTGCTCAGCAAATATCAATCCTGTGGTACAGCTATTTTGGAAGACACTTTGGTAGGTTCTTACAAAACTAAACATACAATCCAGCAATTGTGCTCCTCAGTATTTACCCAAAGGAGTTGAAAACTTATGTCTATACAAAAACCTGCACATGGATTTTTATGGCAGATTTATTCATTATTGCCAAAACTTGGAAGCAACCAATATATCCTTTGGTAGATGAAAGAATAAATAAACTGTGGGACATCCAGACAATGGAATATTTATTGTTCAGTACTGAAAACAAATGAGCTACCAAGCCATGAGAAGGCATGGAGGAAACTTAAATGCATATTACTAAGTGAAATAAGCAAAGCTGAAAAGGCTACATACTGTATCATTCCAATGACTTGACATTCTGGAAAAGGCAAAACTATACAGACAGTAAAAAGATCAGTGGTTGCCAGGGGTTCGAGAAAGGGAGGTATGAATAGGCAAAGCACAGAAGATTTTTAGAACAGTGTAACTATTCTGTATGATACTTTCATAGTGGATTCATGTCGTTATACATTTGTCCAAATTCATAGAATGTACAACACCAAGAGTGAATCCCAATGTAACCTATGGACTTTGGATGATAACGATTTTTCAATGTAGGTTCATCAATTGTAACAAGTATTCTACTCTGGTGGGGAATATTATTTATAACTGGGGAGGCTGTGCATGTGTGGGGGCAGGAAGTATATGGGAAATCTCTGTGCCTTCTGCTCAATATCCCTGTAAACCTAAGACTGCTCTAAAAAATAGTCTATCAAAAACAAACAAACATGTTGAAAAAAAAACAAAAGAAAACTCTGCTTTCCTTACTAGGGCCCAATTAAGCAGTTTTATGGAAAATTTCGGAATTATTAGTGTTTTCCTTTACACATGTTTAGTGTAGTTGTCACTAATGCTGTTTGCCAACTATTTCCAGCTCTCTGCTTTCCCAGAAAAACTTAGGATTGTGATAGCTGGCACCATTTTGATTGGTGGGGCTATGTAACTAACTTTGGCCAATGGTCTATCTAACGAAGTAAGGTATGTCATATTCTCCGTGGCACAGCAATTGATCACATCTGAAAACATGGCTGAACTATCACCTTGGGTCATTTAGTGATGAGCAGAGCCTCTCTGACCACCCGCAGTGGACATGTAGCAAAAGTTAGAAATAAACATTTGTTGTTTTTACAAGTGAGAATGGAGCTTTTTTCTTATGATAGCTTAAGTTAGCTTAGCATGGCTGACACACATGAGCACGGTCCTGTGTAGATGAGAATAACAGGACCTAGCTCAGTGTAATCTACATCTCTATAGGAAAAGAGCAAAAGATAAAAGGCCTAAAGTATCGAGACTGGACAAAAATATTTCCCACTCAGCAGTATAATGTAAATGCACAAAAGTGCAGAATACAAAGAGACAGAGACAGAAAAACGACATAATTTTACAACAGCAGCAAAAGCAGCAGGAGGAGTATTAAAGGCTAAGCGTTTTGTTTATTAGAAATAGGACTTAGGTAAATGCAGAGTTAGAGGAGCTGAGGCTTATGAAGCGATGGGACCTGGGGACTGATAGTTGCAAATGTTGGGCCAGTTGGAAGCACAGGAAATTAATGAAAAACCACTGGTAGCTCCCTGCGTGTATCTCTTATATGAATATTAGGTATATTGTGCTTATTAATTGAATGTGTTGAGATCCTGATTACTCTGCTGAGGTCTGCAGGGTATGATTTCATTTTTGTGGATAGGAACTTTTTCTCCTAATATGGAAGGACATCCTTGATATCAGTCATTCAAAAAAGAGAATGGAGCTCAGAGAAGAAAAAGTGATGGAGAGGACACCTCTGCCATTTTGTAAAACTAGCGTATGACTAATCTGTAACTTTGCAGTTACATGTAAAATGTTCTGTGCCTTTTCAGGAATGCTTACTTATATACAGATTCAGCGTGAAGAACAAAAGTGGTTACAAATGGCTGTGAAACTTTGAGCCACTTCTTTCTCCTAACCACATTTTTTTCTTCAGCATGTTGTTTTAGTCCTTATGTTGACCTTTCACAAAGCATCGCCTTTTCTTTTATATTCGCCTTGTATTAAGAACATTATGTTTAGAGTTTCAGGATTAAGGCACAATCTTGAGTGTTGACACTTTGATCACCCTTGGTTTATATTCCAGCCACAATGGAACACTGAAGAGGCAGGTCAAAAGCCTTCAATGAATTAACTATGATCAAAACATGATGCAATGGCAGACACAAGAGTTTCTGAATCTGAAGAGCTTCTTATTAATTCTTACTATAAAATGGGACAGCAATTCCTACTTTCTCAGGTTGTTATGTGGCCTGATGTGATTGTGTTTTTATCATTTTTACACCATCAGTGCAAAATAAAAATGTTGCTTTTCTACTCCATTCCCCCTTTCACTCATGATCCATCTAAATAACTGCCCATTCAGAACATCATGGTTGGTAAGATAGAATATTTCCGTTTGTGTTTGTAACACATGTAATTCAACTGCCCATACTCAAAGAGAAAAAAATGTCAAAAATTGCATCTCATTATGTCTTTTCCCTCCTCTAGAGTCCCAGTCAAGGGGCTCCAATATAATATCTGATCCTCATCGGTTTCTGTAAATATTTGGAGAGTATAAGTTTGGACAGTGTGAGTTTGCGTGTTAGCATTTTAAGTGGGAAAAATAATAATGTATTCCCAGCCCATGCAGACAATTTCTTTAATAATACAATCCATCAAGGATTTCTTCATAATAGGAGTCTATTATAACATCTACTCTTTAAATATTTAACTTAATGTATTCATTAATTAGTATACTTACATATAGTTTGCTATAATACTTTACAGTAGTGGATATAAATTACATTTTCCTTCTATAGTTCAATAAATATACACTATGGATAAAGAAACAATGCAATAATATATAAATGATATTAACTAACCAAACATAACCTATCACCAGCAACGTACCTGCAGACCAGTAAAATTAGGTTTGTGCTTGCTACAGCAAAGGGGACTGCTCCCTAGGAAATGTATACTAGTATTATATTGTAATACACTATATATAAAATATATGTAATATATTTCATATATATAATATATTATTTAATATATAATATGTATAATATACAATACACACACACATATATATATATACATATATGCATATATATATAGAGAGAGAGCCAAAAATATGTATACACATTTTAAGAAAGGAAAACTGTATTAAAATTATAATACTCAATATATACCAATAACAAAAGGTGAACACAAGTCACGTCTGACTTCTGAAATTACAAGAGGTGCTCAAAGTGGTTACCATCAGCGTCCAGACGCTTCTGATGATGGTGAACTACTGCTTGAGCAACGTTGACCAAAGTGTCCACTTGTATGCATTGTTTTGGCCCCCCGGTATATATATCTAGGAGATAGGAGGATTAAAGCAGGGCTCTAGTTGACGTTGGTAAAGAAGCAGCAATCATTCATGTTCATCAGAAAATAGAAATCTCTAGTTTCTTTTTGTGTTTGCAGACTGGCCTTATCTCTGTCTTGTTCCAGATGTGGTCCCTGAGTGGCCTTACTTGAGCACTGTTTTAGGTTCTGTAAGCATAGCATGTGTTCACTTAGGCACATCATTGGAAAGGCATTGTTTTACTTTGTCATTATCTAATTTGTATCTACGTTAGGACTGTCCTCAGACTTTTGCCAGAACTAAATACCGGGATCCCTGAAAGACGAAATGCTCAGGAAAAGGGCGATGAAGATGAAAATGATAATACACAATAAGTTTAAACAACTTGAGTATCAGACTTGATCCTATAAGGAGAACAGCTGAGCTACGGCTACAGCACACTATATCTCTCTCCTGAATAACCCATTAAATAAGCACACCTGTATTTTTAAGTTTAAACATTGAATTTTAGGTAAATTTTAAAAGAACTTATTAGAGCGAATATTTAGATAGTAAGAGTATATTCAGTGGGGTAGGGCATGTGTCAACTACCAACAGCATAAATTCTCTATGGAAGCACATTTCTATATGAATCATTTGTATTACAAAAAAAATGTCACCTTTATCAGCTCTTAAATGTAATATTTGTTATGTAATATGTATTTTATTGGTAACAAATCAAAATAAATTAAAGCAATGACTGTTTCATCTAGTTTAAGAGAAAAAATGTTTCTTACCAGATTTTTGTAAAGGTCTTAACTGCTTCAGTTGAAGCTGAACTCATCATTAGATTGTATCTTGGTAAACATCAAACCTTGTGAGTGATCTATAAGTATTAATGATTATTAAATGATCTTCTGGGGAAGAGCTTTGTACCTTTTGAATCACTATCCTGACTCCAGTTAATGTTTCAAGGAAGAAAACAGTATTTAAAAACTCTGGTTGATAATCGAAGTTAAAATTGATTAATAGAAAAGAAATAATATTCTTGGAACACCCCCAATAGAGCAATTTCTCAATCTGTTTAGATATGAGAAACAGGTGCAATAAATGTTAAAGCTTCTGAAGTTACTTTCAAGCATCTTGAAACATCTGAAACGTTACATTAAAAGTGAGGAAAATTTATGTTAGCATTTGTTTTTATTAAATATATTCACACATTTTCTACACTAATATTTTTTAAAAATGTATATTATGTCAAGTAAAAACATAAGAAAATGCCATGGAAAATGTAAATAATATGTGAAGGTGATAGTTTAGTCCCAGTATGTCACAATTAGGAAACCCAGTAATGCACAGGAAGTAGAAGCGAGAGTTGTTAGTAGTGCACAAATTCTAAGAGCCTCTCTTGACAAAAAGCCACCTTACAGAAAATTGTCAGAGAGAGGAAGAAATTGTGCCTAGGAGAATAAGGAGAGCAATGGGACAGGGGACAGAAACAGGTGAGTACTGAACAGTATTCAAAAGTAAGTCTTTTGAGGAAGCTAGACTTGGATTTCCCCCACTAGCTCCATCGTCTTTGTGAGAGCTATAACCTTCATTAAACTCAGATTCCTCAACTGTCATATGGTAATAATATGCTACAGGAGTTTTGTGTGAATTAAATATGATGTTATGTAAAGCTGTTTGTCTAGTTACTGACATCATGCTTGTGCTGAATAAAGAAAAGTTATGATGGCGTTAATATCCCTTTATGAATTTATGACAATGAAGGTAGGTTTTTATTTCAAAATCTTTATATATATGTAAATGCAGAAGAAAGTACACACTCTAAAACTCACTACCTCAAGAAAGCTTCAGTTAGTTTTAATAACCATATTTTCATGTGTCTTTGTATATGACATACATAAATATGTACACATACATACATATGTATGTGTACTTTTACAAAAGTGGGCTTACATAATACATCATTTAAAAAATCAAGTACATTTTTTTTTAATTTTTAAAATTTAAAAAAAATTTGTATTGGGGAATATTGGGGAACAGTGTGTTTTTCCAGGACCCATCAACTCCATGTCAAGTCACTGTTTTTCAATTTAGCTGTGGGGAGGGGCACAGCTCACCTCCAAGTCAAGTCGTTGTTTTCAATCTAATTGTGGAGGGCACAGCTCACTGGCCCATGTGGGAATTGAACCGGTGACCTTGGTGTTATGAGCACTACGCTCTAAGCACTGAGCCAACTGGCCACCCCAAATCAAGTACATTTTTAAAAACAATTTTCTTTTTTTATATTCCCTCTTCCTCTTTCTCCTGACTCCCTATCTGCCACTCCTACAAGAACGTAACCAACACTAACAGCTGGGTGTTTATCCTTTCAAATTCATCTCAATGCTCATACAATCATATACATAGGTGCATGCACACACACACACACACACACACACACACACACACACACAAACTTGTAAGGCACTGATTCTATATATCAACTCTGCATCTTGTCTTTTGACCGAATGATAAATTTTTAAAAATAATTTTTATTAAATTTATTGGGGTGATATTGGTTAGTAAAACTATATGGATTTCAAGTGTACATTTCTATAATACGTCATCTATATATTGTGTTATGTATTCACCACCCAGAGTCAGTTCTCCTTCCTTCACCATATATTTGACCCCCTTTTCCTTCACTACCACATCCCCCCTCCCTTTACCTTCTGGTAACCACTAAACTGTTGTCTGTGTCTATGAGATTTGTTTCTTTTTGTCTTGTTCCTTTGTTGTTTTCAGTTTTATATCCCACATATGAGTGACGTCATATGGTTCTTGAGCTATTAGGGAAATACATCAAAACCACAATGAGATATCACCTTGCACCTGTTAGAATGGCTATCATCAATAAGACAAGTAATAACAAGTGTTGATGAGATTATGGAGAAAAAGAGACCCTCATACACTGCTGGTGGGAGTGTACATTGGTACAGCCACTATGGAAAATAGTATGGAGGTTCCTCAAAAAAATTAAGAATAGAATTACCGTATGACCCAGCAATCCCTCTTCTGGGAATCTACCCAAAAACTCTGAAAACATTTATCCATAAAGATATATGTACCTTGACATTTATTGCAGCCTCATACACAGTGGCCAAGACATGGAAACAACCAAAATGTCCTTCAACAGATGATTGGATAAAGAAGATGTGGTATACATACACAATGGAATATTACTTGGCCATAAGAAAAGATGAAATACTGCCATTTGTGACAAAATGGATGGATCTTGAGATTATCATACTAAGCGAAATAAGTTAGACTGAATGATAAATTTTTGAACTCTATTCAAGACAATGGGGATAGCTTCTATTCATTATTTTTAATGGCCACATAATGTTCATGGTGTGTCTGTACCATGATTTATTAAAATATTTATTATTTCCACCTCGTTCACTGTACAAATTGTGCTGGAATAAACATCTTTATACCAAATGCCCTTTAAAACTTTTTACTTTTACTAGTTTTCCCTTTAACGCCTAAGTTTTGGTTAATTAATTAAACATGTAAAATTCTATCATTAATCTTATTTACAGTAGGATTATTTGACTTAAATGTTATAAATTTGAAAACGTTATTTTCAGTTTTCAAAATATTATTCGATTTAAATATTATAGCCACTGCATTATTATGCATTATTTATATCTATATACTCATGTGTAATATATATGTACTTACGAGGTCTGACAATTAAGTTCGCGAACTTGTTGCACCGATGTTGCTAATCTTTTTTGATATCGTAGTGATTCCAATTCACTATGAATTTGTATCAATTGGACAAACAGTTAACCAAGTTTACTCTTTGGAAGTGGTGAAAAGGCTGCATGAAAAAGTTAGACGACCTGAACTTTTCGCCAACAATTCATGGCTCTTGCATCACGACAATGCACCAGCTCACACGGCACTGTCTGTGAGGGAGTTTTTAGCCAGTAAACAAATAACTGTATTGGAACACCCTCCCTACTCACCTGGTGTGGCCCCCAATGACTTCTTTACCCGAAGATAAAGGAAATATTGAAAGGAAGACAGTTGGATGATATTCAGGACATCAAGGGTAATATGACGACAGCTCTGATGGCCATTCCAGAAAAAAGTTCCAAAATTGCTTTGAAGGGTGGACTAGGCTCTGGTGTCAGTGCATAGCTTCCCAAGGAGAGTATTTTGAAGTTGACTGTAGTGATGTTCAGCAATGAGGTATGTAGCACTTTTTCTAGGATGAATTCGCAAACTTAATTTTCTGACCTCGTATTTGTATGAGTAAAAATGGATGAAAAATCTTGTATGTCCCATTATTTCCTCTTTACTCGTATTTCCTCTTTACTCGTATTCATCTTTCCCATCTTAAGTTCTATTTTGATTCAATAATTATTTGGTTAGATAAGTATTTTCCTCATATAGAGTGTGTTGATGTTATATGCCCTGAGTTTTGAAACATATTTGATAGGTGTATAAAATTTAGAAATTGTTATCTTTTCTGTCAATAGCTTAGCAATGGCTCTTGAAGCTTCAAGTATCGAATGCCTGTCTGAACTTTTCCTTTGTAAATACTTTTTGCTTTTACTCTCTTCCAGATTTTGTAAGCTATTTCTCTTTATCCTTCGAGTTTAGGAATTTTGCCACGATATGCTTAAATGAGTAACTTTTCTTATCAAACCTAACGAGAATTCAGTGATTCTGTTCCATATTCACACTCAAGTCTTTCTTTACCTAAAGGAAATGTTTGTTATTGTTTAATATTCCCTTCTTTTCCAACATTTCTGTTCTCTCATTCTGAACTCTTTGTATTCATATCTTGGGTTTCCAAATCTGATATCTAGTACTGGGTTTTTTTTGTTGTTTTTTTCCTTCTGGAACTACCATCTATTTTTCATGTCTTTATTTTGAAGTATGTTTCCTCTTGATTTTCAAAGCCATTAATTCATGTCTAAATAGTGAAGCTTTTCTTGGTCAAAATTTCTTTGCTAAATTTTTACATTTAAAAATTTTGGGGTTTTTTGTTCGGTTGGTTTCAGGACTCTATGTTGCAACTCAGTCTCCTTTATACGGTCATCTTTGCCTGGCTCCTATCCTTGTTGTACTACTTGTTTTTCCTCTCTTAGGTCTCAGGGTTTCTTTTGGGCTTTGTTACTTGTCTTTATTTTTCTCTTGGCTCTGATCACTCTTGGGGGTCATGTCTGATGTCCTGGGTACTTTACCAGAGGCACTCTCTAGAATAGTGAGGAGTTAGAAGTCTCTGGCTATCTGAGCTGTCAGTAACCTTGGTCACAAATTGTCTGTTCCCGATCGAAGCACCAGAAGGAAGCCGTATGCTGTATATTCAGTGACAAAGACCAACTTTAGAGACCATCCCCCTGAGACACTTCAGCATTTATGGAGACCACTAGGTCTGTCAGAAACACTCACAGCAACCAGCATCATCATTTCACTTGTGTATAGATTCTTGATGGCAAGTTCCACCAAGCAACTGTGATATCCTGAGTTTCCTCCTAAGGCTTTCTTCAGTTATTCACAGACCTTGGTCTCACCCAGACAGGCCAAGTCCTTTGCCAGCTCTCTCTCAGATCAGACACCAGCAGAACACAAGGCCCGTTCCTCACCCACTGGTCTCCAGCAACTATTCCATAAGTAAATGATAGTTTGGAGTTGGAATGAAGTTGGAAGAGAGGGTCACAAAGATAGTTAGGCTTTCATCTTCCCCAGGAAGTTCTATGATCCTTGGCATTTTAATTTTTCACTTCCCCTCTCAGAAAACACTTATCATAGTAAACTACAAATATGTGATTACTTTTCTGATTACAAGGTAGTAAGGGCTCCATCAGGGTTGGGTGTTTTGAACATCTAATGCACTGTGTTATCTATAGTGCCAGCACATATTAGGCAATCAATAAATATTTTAGGAATAAATGAAGTTATGAACGCATTATAATGAATTAAAAGAAGAATAATAAAAAACATAGAAAAATAGAAATTAGACAATCCCTTTCTACTTGAGCAGCAAAAAGTTTACTGTCAGGAGATCATGCAAGTAAGCTGGGGCCAGACAGAAAATGTCCTCGCAATCACAGTCATTGTTCATTGAAGAAATGCATATTGAAAAAGACTTGGCACATGGTGCCAACAGAAGAGAACTTGTCGGTTTTACATATGAGCCATAGTCTTAATATTGTTAGATGCTGAATATTTTGTTAATTAAATTGCCTAGTATAATTCTGTGCCAATAGTGCTTCAAAATATGGTTCACAGGGAGAAAACAGCATTGTCTTGTTCAATGTAATTGGTGTTCTCATGTAAGGCATATTATAGCAAGAGGGATTCTTATAAAAAGTATAATTATATCCTTAATTATTCATTTGTTTTCTTTAAAACTTTTTGTGACAAGTATGTTCAATTCCATGTTAAGCCCTGAAGATTCAATGCTGAACAAATGAGAAATGCTGTGCACTCTATGGAGTTAATAGGCTAGTGGGTGTTTAGATAAGAGTCTATAATAGGGCACAATAGGGGCTGTGTACTGTATTTGTTAGGGTAACACTAGCTGTTATAGAAGATAAACCCTCAAACCCCATTTAATTGAAATTTCTTTTCTGCACATATAAGCCCAAGGGGTGGTGGGCCTGAGGAGGGATTGCTCTGTTCCATGTAGTGATTTGGGGACTCAGATTGATGACACCTCTGATATATTCATTGTGTTCCTTCCAATGGTGCCTTGGGTATCCACATCTAATCAGTGGTCGGGAGAAGTTAGGGGTGGTTCTAATGAGGCACTCCTGGATGCCATATGTCTTCTATGTTCTGAACTCAGTCACATGGCAACATTCAGCTTAGGTGGTCAGGGAAAACATCCTTTGAAGAAGTAATTTCAAACCAAAAATCTAAATGATAAGTGGTACCCAGGCTAAGAGTGGAGGAAAGAATATACTAAGCTAACGAAAGAGTTAGTAGAAAGACAAAAGAGAATATGCCACTTTCTAGAGCATTAAGGTATTTTGTTATGGTAGTGATATGACTACACTACATAGATGTTAGAGTAATGACAGAAAAATAACTCTTTGTAACGCTACAGAGTGTTACAAATGTTTTAAATGTTTGAAATTTTCTTATGCAATTTGACCAAAGCAAAAGCTTCAGTATATTCATCATTTTGAATAATGTGTTGTGATTCTTAATACGTTTTATTTGAATTTGATGCCTATCTTAGAAATGAAGGAACAGGAGCAAAGAGAACATATGTGAATTACTCAAAGTCAACTCTGATTAGTTTAAAATTTAACACTGGATTATAGGTACTTATTTAATTCAATTTTCTATATAATTTTCAAAATACAAATTTGACTAATACATACTTTTAAATAATGACTTAATTAGGCCAAACCTGACAAGTACAAGCATTGCTTACTAAATTTGCTATTATACATTCTAGTTTATGTGCATTGATATGAAGAATAATATTTTAGTAGTTTTCAGTAAGTATCAATTCATGTGCCCATCTCTCTAACTAAAAACTTGAAGTGATTTTTGAACCCAGACTTCCTAAAGATAACACACATTTTACTTGACAATTTGAACCCATACTATGAAATTTTATTCATATGTATATACATATGTATTCCCATAGTGTATATATGTAATATTATATATATAATTCCATAGTGTGGTCTATATACACACACATATACACATACAAAACCTGAATGTAATACACATTATATATAAATGTGAATTACTATAAATGTGAATTACAATAATACATTATATATTATATATAATGCATATAATATATCATGTGTATTACTTTTAGGTGTGTGGTGTGTGTATCTTATATACTAATGAAATTTTATGTATGTGATATATCTCTTATATTATATATATATTCAACCTGTGTGTATATGTGTTTGTGTGTATACTCAGATATTACTTTTCTAGTTTCGCCTCTTGAAAGAAATAATGGAAGCCTCTGACTAGCATAACTACAGCAATAGTATCTTTTGTAGGCCAGACTGAAATTTTCTCTTCCCTGTCCTGTTTCTATTGTCCTACATCTGTCTTCTCCACATCACTTTGTTATTTCAGGGTTTCTATTTACAGAAATATTTTAGTCTTTCCCCATACACTTGGTCAAATTTTCCTTTAACTATGTTCTTCATCTGTGATATTACTAAGGAAGATTTTTGTCCTGCTAACAATTTGCTCAAAACTGCTTCCTGTCTACTTGTCCTACCAAGCCTGGAATGCCTGAAATCTGGGCAGTTTGGCCACTTGATACTCAAGCATGTCATATCTTTGTGCTCTGCTCTGCTCTGGGTTGAGATGATCATTTTAATCTCCTGTTGTCAGAAAATATAGTCTCTTCCTCATCTGAGTCCAAGCTGAAAACACATTCCCCTTTGAGCAGATGCAAGGGCACTAAGAAGTATCCTGCATGACACCATTAAATAACTCCCCTCTTCAGCCTTTCCCTGGTAGATAAGGGGTTTTTCTATTTCACTTTTTAATCCCACTACTATATAGGCTAATATGTAGAGAAGTTGACCAAATTCCACTGAAATCAGAATTCACAGAGACAATTTTTCGTCTGCAAACATAACCCTAAATGATTGACTTGTCACGTTATATAAAGCCTTAATTAAACTACAAAACAGCTATTTAAATTTTATGAGAACCAATGACCTTTAAATTTCTTCTAGGGTAGGATTTTTAAAGCACATGACTTTATGCCATAAATTCTGATCACATTTCACAGGTCACTGATCTGTCTTTTTAAAGGATAGAATAGTCTATAATTCTCTTAACACTACAAATAAATAGGTTCAGTAGTTGTTCGACTGTAACATAACAAAAAGAAGGCTCAATGGAAGCTACAGGCTAGATAAAAGAAAGTTTACTCCTCAGATGTAAATTCCTTTGGTGTGAGAGTGCATCAGTCACACTTCGCACCATGGATTTCATCAATTTAAAAAAATTGGGACTTGGTAAATCTTAAAAGTTGGCTTGGAACCCAAAGATCATTATATTTTCTAGGGAATTTTGTATTTTCCTATTATATGTCTTTGTTCTTAGAAAGAAAGGAAGTATGGTAAAGAGAGAGCTAACAATTAATCAGAACTGTGGACTGACTGAAGCCTAGGCTTCTGAAGTGGCAAATGATTATTTTATTTTATTAACTTAAAGAGACAAAGAAAAAAAATGTGGCATATTCACAGAGAAAGCTACAAAGTGTAATCAAGGCTGGGAATAGTTGGGGTTATTATTATTATATTTTTTTGGAAACATTCTCCTTTTCTTCCTTTCACTATATATACACATATAAATATATTTGTATTTAAGTAGTATAGGACCTTATTTCAAAGATACAGATGTACCATGGAGCTAAATACAACAGTTTTGTTAAGAGGATTGAAACACTTTAACAGCTTAGCGCTTTGGAAAAGCCTATTCTTTTCAGATAATGCTCTGATGATACGAGACAAGTGGCTGGTGCCAAACTTAACAAAAATATAGTCACATCATTCAGGCAAGCTGGAATGGCATTTGAAACTTCTCTTCGAGTGCTCATTCCTATCTTCCAACAATCTTAAAGACTGAATTTGAACTTTTTGTTCTGACCTTCAAAATTATATTCTATTTGGTTGCTTATCCCACCAAATCTTTTACCCCTTCAAATTCAGTGACAGAGTTTCATTGCCTCTAAAAAAAAAAATCTGTCTTTGGAAAACAACAGTGAGTCTAATTACAAGCTGATTTTCACTGCTAGCTATTTTGAAATATAATAATAATAATGGCTGTGATATTTAATAGCCATTATATTGAGGAACTGTAATATGCATGTAAATATTTTAATTCTTTAATCCTTAAATAATAGTTCTTTGAGGCAAATATTAATATTGAATTTTGCATATGATATAATTGAAGTATGGAAAATGTAATTGACTTTCATAAATCCCAAACTATGGAAAGATCAAAAACGTCCAGGACCGAAAGAGTAAAAACCATTATCAGACTGAAAACAAAAAACAGAAAACAAAAAACAAAAAAAACACCCCAAGAAGCCAGTCCTATAGTAAATCAGTCCAGGAGGGTAGATGCAGGCAAAGCCAGATGCAAAGTTTGTAGGGATCATGGTTTCTTCTAAGGTCCCCTAGTAGCTGTAAAATGTTGTAATGACTCCCTCTTTGAGTGATTCCTTTTCAATGATGGCCCATACTTGCTCTGCTGTTACCATCAGTTACTGGGAATGCCTCATTACTAAGATGTTATGACAGCATGGAATCCCTAGTTAATCACCCTTCTCCTAATCCCACATGACAAATATTATCCAATCCAGAACTCTTTCCCTCCTTAATCCTTCCGCAGAACGATGCTTCCATTCTCTGGGAAGACATTCTTCAGGAATGTCCTTCCTCACTGCATGAGTCAATAAATCTCTTTTTTTTTCTGGCTACAGTCTTGTTCCTGGTGGTCTTTGATGGATCACATTTTTACTTTAAATGCTAGTGTCAGATATTTGTAGGGTTATTCCTTGTATAGAAAATTATGCCTATAATTTTACTGCATAGTCATTGCCAAAAGAACATGCAAAGGTGAATTGTTTTTTTATGATGCTGCTCAAAAGTTTGAGTTGATAATACGGATGTTTTAAATTATTATGTGGCAGTGTGGTCTGTTTGAGGGCCAAAAAACAATGTTCATTAGTTCATGAATTAAGCTGGCACTGACTTTGCACTCTGCGTCGCATAGCGTGCTAGGGGTTGGGGATACAAAACTCAATATTTACGGAAGAGTCTAGTAAATTCTTTGATGGAGTTATATATAATGTGTTGTGAAAGATTGCAGTGAGAGAATAATCAGAGAGGGAATCGGAGAGAGGATCTGAGAGAGGGCCTCAAGGCAGGATTCCTGGAGAAGATACCTCTTGACTAGAGATATTAAGGGTGAGTAGAATTTAAGTAAAAAGAAAAGTAAGAGATTTGAGGAAGGAATTTCCCATCAGACATAATAGCATCTATAAAGGTATAGAAGGATGAGATGAAAATTTCTGTTAAAGGAAGCGAAGGAAGATGATACAAGTGAGGTAAATTAAGCCCACATCCTGCCATGCTTTGTGTACTACTGTAAGGGTTTGGGGCATTATCATGACAATTATTTGGGACTATTATAAATATTGCCAAGTACCCCACATTAGATCTGGTTCAATATACACTCTGCATAAGAGTGTGTTTCACACAGCTATTCTTGTTAACAGAGTGTGCTATTCAATTTGGATTTTTGCCAATCTGTTCAGGGGAAAAGCGGTGTATCAATATTGTTTTCATTTTCACTTGTCAATTGTCTCTTGACTTTGCCTACAGTGTCCATATCATGTTTATTTTCAAAATAATTTTGCTTCAGTAGTCAATCTTTCCTTTAAAATGTGCAGTGTTCCTTTAAAGCATGGTCATAGTTATGTATGCTTTCCCAATTTCAAGGCAGTGTAGGGATTCTCCAATGTTTTATTCTAGTACTGTTAAGGATTTATTCTTTATATTTTGGCTTTTGATACATTTGAAAATTATTCTCGTGTATGATATGGGATATGGATGTATTTATTTATTTATTTTTTCAAAATTTTTTTATTAGTTTCAGGTGTACAAACAATGTAATAATTAGACATTTACACCCCTCACAAAGTGATAACCTGCCCAAACTACTACCCCTCTAACATCATCTATAGCTGTTATACCATTGACTTTATTCCCAATGCTGTACTCCACATCCCGTGACCATATAGATATAGGTGGATCTAAAGGATAATAAGCAAAAATAAATAAATAAATATATATATATATATATATATATATATATATATATATATATATATATTATTTTTGCATTTAAGGATCTAGTTGAATAGTCTTGATTTATTGAATAACAATAATTTCTTCACTGACCAAAAATTCAAACTTTATAATACATTAAATGAAATTATCTGTGCTGGTACTACACCACTGTAATCATTTAGTTGTTTTATTTTATCTACTCATTGCTTTTATTTTTTATATTTTCCTGACCATTTTAAAATTTATTTTAACAAATGAACTTAAGGATCAAGTTTTCAACAAAAGCCATTTAACATATTTAATTTGAATTATGTGAAAGTTTTAAATTACGTAGAGAAAAATTGATACCTTTTTGTGCAGATCTTTCTTATCCAAGAGCACAGGCTTTCCTTTGTTCAGTGCTTATTTTGTCCTTCAGTAAAGCATATTTTTCTTTATATGTCTTACATTGTTTTGAAATTTATTTTTGTTGTCATTGTATTTGTGGCTCCCAAATAAATTCAGTTTTTAATAAAATAGAAGACATTCTTCCATTATATCTCCCAACTGTTTATTGTTGGTGTATACAAAATCTGTTGATGTCTGCATGTAAATACGTGTATATTACCCATCAACATTACTGAATTCACTTATTTTTTGTAGTGTTTTTCAGTTGATTGTCTTGGACAGTCTAATTATACAATCATACCATCTGCATATAGTAATAATTTCACATTATGGGAATACTGAAGAAATCCATGGACAACAGTAGCAATAGGGATAGAGAGATTTCAGATACAGACAAAAGAGACAGAGATGACTCCAGTTTCATTTAACTGAGTAGCTGGTGATGTTATTCTTTGAGATATTTAAGACAAGCAGAGTAAGGATCAGGCTGTGGGAAGACAAAAGGGTTGAAAATTATGGAGTTGATTGAAGATATGTTTGAAGTATCCCTGGGATATCCAATAGGCAATTGAATTTTTAGTCTATAGTTGGATATAAAAAGAGAAGGTCAAAACAAGTTTTGGGGAACCCAAGATGGCAGAAGAAGGGGACACTTGGTGAACAGACTTTAACGTAGCTCCCATAATCCCCACCTCCTGCCATTCATGCCCATGTATATCACTCTCCTCTTGAGTGTAGGCAGGACCTATGACTTGATTCTAACCAAAAATGATTGAATTTATGTGATTGTATTACATAAGATTGCTACATAAGATTGGACTGACCCATTTGCTAAGAGACTCTCTCCCTGCCTGGTTTTGAAGAAGTAAGTGTTCATTCTGGGGAGACCACATGGCCAGAAATGTAGAGCAGCCTCCAACCAGCAAAAACAGGCCATCAGTTACTCACACTGTAGGGAAGGGAATTTTTCCAGCCACTACATGAGCATAGAAGCAAATTCTTTTCCAATCCAGCCTCAGATAACCAACACCTTGATTCTAGCCTTTTGATACCCTGAAGTAGAAAACCAAGCTAAGCTGTACTCAGACTCCTTTCCCAGAGAAACCGTGAGGTAAGAAGAAATGTGTTTTAAGTCACTAAGTTTATGGTAATATTATGCAGCAATAGATAACTAATAACAGCAACAATAAAGGAGAATGAAAAGTGAATGGACAATGAGTATGTGTTCCAGATATAAAGGGAGGAGAGGATTTCAAGAAGGAAAAGAGTAGCGCACTGTGTCAAAAATCACGCACTGACTCCAAGTAGGATAAGCCTATATGGTATGAAGAAGGAATAAGAAATACTAGTAAGAAATATGAACACTGGCAAGAAAAAACATTAATGTGGTTTGGGAAGAAGCTTGGAGAGTATGTTGGAAGTCAGAAAATATAAACAGGTATAAAGACCAAGTCAAATGATGATATTTTTTATAAAGCTTTTTATAGTTCTTAGATTTATTTACAGCTAAATTGCTGGTGATTAATTTCAGGCCAGTTGCATTCAAATAATGCGGTTCCTGTTAATTTTTGGTCATTATTCAAAGCCATCTCAAAAGTTATATTTTCATTTTATTTTTTTTTAGAATTTTTTATTAGTTTCAGGTGTACAAAACAACACAGTGATTGGACATTTATATACCACACAAAGTAATAACCCCAACAAGTCTATGAACCCCCTGACCCCATTCATAGCTATTACAGTATCATAGACTATATTCCCTATGCTGTACTATATATCCCCATGACTATTTTTTAAGTTATAGTTGATATTCAGTATTATTTTATATTAGTTTCAGGCGTACAGCATATTGGTTAGGCATCACTTCAGTTTATGAAGTGATCTCCCTGATAAGTCTAGTACCCGTCTAACACTATACATAGTTTTTACAATATCATTGACTATATTCCCTATACTTTACATCCCCATGACTATTTTGTAACTATCATTTTGTACATCTTAATCCCTTCACCTTTTTCACACAGCTCCGCTACCACCCTCCCCTCTGGCAACCATCAGTTTGTTCTATAAATATGTGAGTCTGTTTCTTTTTTATTTGTTTACTTTGTTCTTTAGATTCCATATATAAGTAAGAGCATATGGCATTTGTCTTTCTCAGTCTGACATATTTCACTTTGCTTAATACCCTTTAGATCCATCCATGTTGTCACAAATGATAAGATTTCATTCTTTTTTATGGCCAAGTAATACTCCATTGTATATGTGTACCACTTCTTTATCCAGTCATCTATTGATGGGCATTTTGATTGTTTCCATATCTGGGCTATTGTGAATAGAGCTGCAATGAAAATAGGGGTGTATAAATCTTTTCAAATTAGTGTTTTCATTTTCTCTGGATAGATATCATGCAGTTTTTAAGGGTTATTCATGTGATATAACTGAAGTAATAGTGATTAGTGCATAAAAATATTATCAAATTTATAGTGTATTCAAAATAAAATTTGTAGCTATGTTTACATATATCTAAAACAACTGGGTAAAAGAACAGATCAGAAGAACTGATTATGCAGCATCTTATAAGAAAAGAGTTAATGGTCATTTTATTTAATTAAACAACTAATATCGACCACATCAATTAGTTTTGAGTTGCTTTACACAAACAATGTTTTTGTGCTAGCAGCACACTGTGAATCAAAATTCCAGAAGCATATCTAGCTAGTTTGATTATTTCATAGAGATCAGTGGTGTGATTCACTTAAAAAATGGCTTTGGAGTTGTAAAAATGTAATTATATAATATATAATGAGATAAAATTGTGGAATCACAAAATTTGCAGTTTATATTTGGTCCAGCATTGATAAAGTCTCAATGGGACTTAATGAAATATAACATGTTTGTGAGGTAGTAACATGAACAACTGGTTTTGAGGGAAATATAAAAAAATATTTGGCATATGAAAGGGATAAATCATTTTGATTAAATGTGTACCAGATATTTGACATCTGTATTTCGTAACAGTACACTTATATTTTCAGTGGGCTATAAGTCAACAATTGAAAGTCTCTGGATTTATTATAAACATTATTTTTTGTAGTCATGCTTTCAAAAGCAAGAAAAACATGGAAGAAAAATCCTTCGTATTTCAGTGGCCCTTTCTGAATATATTGGATTTATTTCATCTAAAAAACTATTCCTTTATACTAAAATTCATTTTAGACACAAAAATATTTAAGATTAAGGGATCCATAGAGATGGAGAAAAATAAGAATTTTCAGACAAGCACCTTCTAAAAAGTTGAATGACCTTTTGACACGGTATTTGCCAGCAATTTTTCCACAGTAATATGGGGAAGCTGAGAAAAAGCAATAGCTTTGAAAACTTTCATCCTGCTTTTTAAAGCCTGCTCTGGTGTTCAAGCAAATTAAATTTCTCTTTGGTGGTTTCACTGCTGTCATTTTTCTTCATTGATAAAACATGTAAGAACTGAGCACTGGACATTAAACAGCATCCATTTATACAGTGATGTTCCCATTGTTCTTTGAGGCTTGGGGACATGCATTAAGGGAAGGGGACTTTAATTTCCTGCACAAAACTGGACTGTTACTTTTGGATACTTTCATCTGGTATTATATAGTAACTTGTCTGATATCTCTGACAGGCGGTATGTTAAGCTGGGCCTGTATCTCAGCTAGATATGCCATCACAGAATATGAGATTGCAAGGAGAAAATATGTATCATGTGATTGCTTTGAAAGTTAGACGACAATAAGAAACAAAGACAGGGGTGGAAACTAGAAGGTATAAAGACAGTTTCCTGCAGATTGAGCTGTAGTAAACAAGATTCAACTATATAGTTTGTTCCACAGTAGCTGGTTAATTGGGCCTGATTGAAAGGTGCCCAGTATGGTGGTCAGTCCCTTGAGGTCTCCATGTTAGAGTCAAGAGCCTAGCTGATTGAAAGAACCTTGTTTGGATAGCCACAGACAAGACTAGGATTAACTGGAGTTGTTTTGGAGATATTTTTGCTTCAGAGTAATACATGTCCGTGGAGCTAGTGGCTTCTTTACATGGGATCTAAATTAACAATCCAAGGGAGGAGACTAATCAGAATTGGTAGAAGTTATCCAGGTTTATACATGTCTATGAACTTCAAGGGCTGCAGGCAATAAGCCTGTTTACTCCTCAGTATCTGAGGCATGTGGTATGAATGATCAGTAACATGCAGTTAAGCATCTCTTGCTGAATTCTAGATACCATCTGCAGACCCTGGGCCTCATGAATTACAAAGCTTGAGGCCCACCCTCATTAACATTTGCTTTAATATTCAAGTTGATTTCTTCTTTGGTTAGGCCATATACTTCATTAAAATACCAACTAGAATATCACCAACTTCCCAAGTCATTATGGCCTGGGCTCTTAGGTTTGTGTGTGTGTGTGTGTGTGTAGGTAAAGCTCATTTTGGAGACATAAGTATTTGCATGGTTTTATAAGTGGTACCTTGATTCTGGAGGCCATCCCAATAACTTATTAAAAATGATAAATTTGAAATTAGAAGTTCTTCAAGCCCTTCATCTTTGCCCCTTTGATAGAAACAACAGAGATTAATAGTTATGAAAAGTAAGGAAGCATTTCCCATTTGGTCATAATAAATAATATATAAAATTTACCTAGGGTTAGCTTGATTAATTGGGAGAAATACTACCTTTTAATGTACATTAATTTAATCCAAACACTGTAGAAGGTTGGCTGTAATGTCTTTCTCACCTCATGCTCTCCTCCCAACACTCATGCCTGAGATCATTCATGGACAGATGGGCCTACACATACACACACAACCTAGAATTAGTCTCAATTTAGCAATTAGTAATTTAGTAGAAACTATCCTGTGTAAACTCAGCTTAACTTCACAATTACTAGAAGGATTTTATGGTGTATAGTTTGGTCAAAGAGCTGGAAAGAATGCCAGTGTTTTAGATTTTAGAAAGCTCTGAATTTATTGAATATTTTCAGTGAGTTAGGTCAGCCCCATCCTAGTGTGAAAAAAGATAGGAAGAATGAAATATAGAAAATAAAAAGTAGTTGGCATACTTTAAAAATGTCATGGACCATACGATACAGGTAAGGAAAATAACATGTATTTATGGAACCTGGATCTTAAAACTGCAATCCCGCCCCTCAAAGCATCTTAAGCAGGTATAGATATAGCTTTGATTTCTGTCTTCTGATTAAAAATAAATTTAAAAATAACCCAAAATCTTTTATCCCCACAGGAAGATTGATTTCAGTTTTGTTTTGTTTTTCTGGCATTGGGCTGCTATGGTGTGAAAATTATAGTAAATGTTTACATTAAAAAATTTGTTACATTAAAAGACACATTGCCATTAGTCCCCCTCAAAATACTCCCCGTCACTTCAAACACGCTTATCTTATCATCCTTGTGACTTTCTGAAGCATTTCTGGAAGTCTTCTTTCATGAATGTCTTCACTTCATCTTCTGTCATGACCATGCTCCGTGTCACACATTGCTTCTGGTGTATGGCAATTTCTGTCAAATAAAAACATTATGGTGTGTCCTCATTCACCTTATTCACCGGGTTTGGTACCCTGCAACTTCTGGCTCTTCCCCAAAGTAAAAATGATTCAGTACATTGAGGCAGCCATGACAGTGCAACTAAAGACACTCATGAAAGAGGACTTCCAGAACTACTTCAGAAAGTGGCACGAACAATGGGATAAGTGTGTTTGAAGTGAGTGGGAGTATTTTGAGGGGGATTAATTACAATGTGTCTTTTACTGTAAAATTTTTTTTTTAATTTAAACATTCACTGTATTTTTTTTAATCACACCTCTGTATATACAGGATGGAAATGATAGCCATGTAATCATCCTAACACATTACCACCGGGTTCCCTGTGATTGCAGGTTTCTCTGTGGCCACTATTCTATGTTACATATCTTGGGCACAGGGACACGGGAGAATAATTAGTAGCAGAAAATAAAACAAGCCTAATGAGTACTGTGGATATTCATATAAGGCCCAGGATACTGGCTGAAAATTTTAAAAAGGAATGAAAAATGAAAGAATGGGAAAGGGAAGGAAGGAAAGAAGGAAGGAAGGAAGGAAAGAAAGAAGGAAGGAGAGAAGGAAGGAAAGAAAAAAAGAAAACAGGCATAAAGAAAGAAGGAAAGGAGGAAGGAAGAAAGAAAGACAGGAGAAGAGAAAGCCAAATCAAATGTAAATTCACTTTAACAAAAAGGAATGTGAAGGCCAGAGAAAATAAGGAGAAGAAGAAATAAATTCAAAACCATATTTCTGAAGCCCAGGATATTAAGAGTTTTATTGATAAATTCAATTTACAAAAAGAAACTCATTTGGAAGGCTTATAAGAAGATGCTTATAAGAAAAATTTCAGAGAAGAATGTGCCAAGATTATAGTGCACAATTGCTTAAAATTAGAGCAGATGTGTCTAAACAACACAGTAGTTCTCTTTAGTCACTGGTGACATTTGGTACCAGAACGATAAGGAATCAAGATTGCCTTTCCTTGTTTTTATGGTGGTATTTTGATATTTAGTGGAGAGAGCTAAGGCCCAAACTTCAAGAAGTAGCATGGAGAGGAGTAGGTAAGCAACTGATAGCTGTATTTACCATTGTCATATTTTGGGTTCCCCAAATGTGCAATCTTTGATAAGGATTTGAGTGCAAGTGGTTTATTTGGGATGTGACCTCACAAAATATGGGGATGGAATGGGAAGTAAAACCACGAAGGGAAGAAGGACTCTAAAGGTACATTCATGAACAGTTTAAAGCTGTGAGAGAATAAACTTTGGGATTTTTCCACTGAAGGGTATCCACTAATTCCCATCCCTCATTGGTTGAAGAGTGTATTGGGGACATTCACTTCCCTCCATGGCTTTTCTGGATTCCCACATCCAGAGGATAGATACAGGAATGCATAGACAAACATGTGCACTCAAGGAGACCACAACCACTAAACTACTATAACCGTGTTAATATTCTTTCTTCTCACGTATAAAATAAAAAAGCTTTACACTTTAGAGTTCATCTGTTCCCTGGGACTTATTTCAAATCATGGATTTTTTCCCCCCCACATCATTCTTATACATCTCCATCAGGTAGAATCACCATTACATTCCAAAAGAAAGTGGTCTCCATGAAGGTGGAAATAATTGTATCACGCCACACTTAGAACATTTTCTAGCTTTTAGTAATTGCTGAGTAAATATTTGTGAATGAGTGAGTGAATGGATGAATGAATGAATGGAACTGTATCAAACAACAAAAACCCAAGCCGATCTCTCTCAAACATGATTAAATGTGTCTCCTCATAACACATAAGCAGCCTCCAGAGTTGACAAATAGTTGTAATCCCTTTCTAAGTGATCTTCTGGTTCTATTCTCTACTAATGAATGGTTAGCTTCATTCACAGATTAGGAGCAGGATGGCTTACTCAAACCCAGGCCTCCTATCTTAAAATGACCAGAGAAAAAAGAAAAGGGAGAGATGCTTCTGAAAATAAAATTCAAAAGATTATAGAAGAGCTTTCCCAGAACTCCCCAGTAAAACTCTCCTTTGTGTCTCAATGTTCTAAATCACATTACATGTCCATTTCTGAAACTAACACTGGCCAAGGATATGGGATGGAATTACTCTTGTACCAGTGTTCCTGGGAGTTTGGTCAGCTTCTCCTGTGGTATACGAGATGCACACTACCTGCTAGATACCTAAACAGATCTGGAGCTTTCTTAGAAATAGGAAGGGGAAATGGAGGCTGCATCGGCATCCATGTATTGGATAAGCAATCAATAACATCTACTTCTACATATTCTTGCTATCAAAGACTGACATGATGAAAATCCATACAGACTAAAAGAAAACTCTGATGCTTATTATTTATGTGTAGCCCTCATTCTAAGTTACAGGGGTAAGTTTGGGTAATTTACAATAATTTTGTGATATAGCACATGTATGTATGAGTGTATGCTGGAGATAGGATTTTCCTTTTTAGCCATATGGAAAAGTGAAAATGGACTGAAAATTACCATCTTTCCCTTGACAAGTTAATTAAGCCTCATAATCAGTCACAGTCATTTGAACAGCATGGTTGCTGGAATGAGAATTAGTAGGATACCTCAATGGACAAATGGGACACATTTTGTAGAAGGAAATCTCTTTGACAAATATATAAATGTGAAAATACAATGAAAGGAAAACCATGTTTTAAAAGAGAAAATACAATTTAGTTAATAGTCAGACAACGGGGCAGATGTTCAGAAAATTTGTTCAAAAATCTAAGGAATGGAATTGTGCACTTTACACATTAATCTTATTTCACCCAATATATTGTGTTAAATTATTTTATATCTATTTTCCCTAATTAACTATGAATTTCTTGGGCATAAATATTATGTATTATCTTTTCCTCTAGTGCTAAGCATATTGTCTATTATATTAAACAAATGTTTGTAGCATTAAATTAAATAATTTACTTTTATAACCCACACACTAAATCACATTATAGATTTCACATTGTTTTCAATTTTTCCTCAACAAGTTTAACCACTGGTAATGTCTAATATTAATATTTCCCTAATAATTCTCACTATTTTTCTTCATATGATTGACACCCCAAAATATTTTCTGTGTAGTGAAATTGTGGAAGACAAAAATATTTGGTATTTTCCCAACTAAGATCATATTTTACATGTATTTGAATATAAATTCACTGATAAGCTATATTTCATATATTAATATTATCGGTAGCAATAACCAATTTTGTAACTATTTCCAGACATTCCACAAACCAAAATAGTTAGTAAAAGATCTATTTACTTCCGTTCTTATTTATACAAATATAAATTTTACTAGGTTGCAATATCTTTAATAAACTGTAGTTTTCTGTTTTATGAACTAAACATTTTGTCACAGAAGTGTCCATATTGTTACATCATTTTATAACAATCATTTTCAATGCCTGCATAAAATGTAATGGGATTCTTATGCTATAATTTAAATAACCATTCTCCTGCTGTTGTGTATTAAGGGTCCCCCCCCCCATTTTTTGTTACCATGCCAACACTCCAGTGAACATGTTTTGCTTATAATTTTCTCCAGCATAAATTTCTTGACATGAATTCACTGTGTGAGAGTGCAAGGGTACACATGGTTTTTTGGTTTTTTTTTAGAATGATATTATATTGTTCTGATTAAGTGTGTGAGGAGTGGCTAAACTTGGCAGTCACATGATCTTGGGCAAGAATCACTCATAAGGTCTCTTGGCCTCAGTTTCCTCATCTTTTAGAAAGAGGATGACAGAAGTTGAGCTTTCTTGTGATAGGATTATTTGGTTATAAAAGGAAGAAAATCACTTGAGTTAAAGTGAAGCAAAAAATAAAGGGAATTTTAAGATAATCAAAGCAGCAAAAATAGCCTTACCTGCAACTCAAATTAGAATGTGAAGTCTTCTGTGACCGAGGTCCCTTCATCTTACTACTGCCTGTTGGTTTTCTTCATGGCTTTGCCTCTTTTTGTATTTGTGTCTGTTTTGTTTCCCTCTCTCTGCACCATGCCTTTCTTGTCTTTTCTTGACCACAGTCCATCATGGTGAAGTGCAAATGAGGTCACTCTCAGCCCCTGAAGTTACAAGACCTCCACACCTAATGCTCACATGTAACTTACAAGAGATTCTGTCTGCAAATTACCAAGGGACAAAAATTATATGTCCTGGCTTGGATGAGATGTCTGTTCAACCACAGACAGAGGAAGAAGTTACATGATATTTAAGCATTTCAGATTTCCACTCCTGCTGCTGTGCTAAATTATCTAAAAAAAAAAAAAAAAGAAAAAAGAATAACAAACAACTCAGGTTTGCAAGCATCCCAAAATGTATTTATTTATAGCTTTAGAAAGTACTTCATTTTTGATAAAGTGACAAACTCATTTTTAATACATTGGTATTATACATCAATATTATCTGTATTATGCATTTTATCCATCAATAATCTACTGTCTCTCATTTGCTGAACAGAAAGCTATATATTGTGAAAACAAACAATGGTAAGACAGTTCCTTACGTCTTCATCCATTTGACTTGAGAACTTGTTAAGAAATGTAGAATCTACTGAATAAGAATCTGTATTTTGTCCGCTTCTCCAATAAGTACTGTAAGTACTATGCCTACATTATGTATCATTGTACTGAAAGTCAGGACACAAGGTATTTAATTCCTGGATCTGTCTCTAACCCAATTCATTCAGTTCTGTTTATTTCTAGTCAATACCAAAGTGGTCCCTCTAAGTGTTGGTAGACCATGGAACATTTCTCCTCTGTAATTTCTCAGTACTAGGCTTCTGTTTTGATTGCATAAATTTTGTCAGTTGTATTTTACATGTGTCTTTCTATTGAAATTTATCATTATTAATTGCTTTGTTGAAAGTTTCTGCAGTACAATAATGTACAGAAATCAGAAATCGGGTTCACTTGTGTAACTCCTTTAAGTAACGCTCTTCCTTAAAAAGCATTATAAAATTTCTATGTTTTCAGATAGAGGGAAAATATATTTCAAACTAATTAATAAATAAACTAATATATTTCAAACTATGTCCTATAAATAGTTTCCTGTAGTTCAACAATCTTTTTCTTTATGGCATTTTCATGATTTTGTGAAAATTGATATGTATGTTTCCCTATCTGTTTGCTACACTTAGAAATTTGCTGTTTAACTCTTTCCTAGCTACTACATGTACATTACATATATATAATTTGACGTGGATTTTAATGAAAAATAGGAAGATTTCTAGAACTTGATATTTATTTACTTAAATTTTGTTATTCTTTGATGTGTTTGTTTTTCTCATGGTTACTTGATGTAACCAAATATATTTCTTGAGAATTTCTGTGTAATAAAGGGGTTGGACTATTATATTGCGTTACTTTCAACTTTGACATTCATTTATTTACTCATTCCTTTTTTCAACAATGTTTATTCAACATCATTGGTAGGGCACAGCGCTGTTTGTTCTGGGAACACAGAAAAGTATGGGTAGCCTGGAAGCAATTGCAGGTTCCAGGCAAAATGGTTATGCTGGGATGACATTGATAGGAATAGCAAGCAAACAATGAGAAGTACACCCCTTCTTCCGTCTTTCAACCTTCTCTGGTGCCTTTGCTCGTAAAAGGAGAGTGCTTTTTGCAGTCCTGTTTCCAGCATCATGTAGAACATTATTAAAGTGTTGATTTGGATTAGGATATGATTGGCACACTTTCCCTCTTTGAATATGCAGCATTAAATTGCAAGCCACACCACACATTTGGATTTCCACACAACAGCAGTATTACCTTCCTCATTCTTCTGCTAGCAAGTTGCCAATCCTTTGCACAAAGACACTCCTCTTTCCTAAAAGAGGAGATACTACGTCCCAACAGATAGTGTATCTATCCCTGGGCAATGTTAACCTTTGCCAGTTCAGTCACAATTTCGTCTGAATGCTCTGTAATCAAAAGACTCAATTTTAAAGTTAACTACCCCAAAGTCCTCATATAAAATAGTAATTTAAAAGGATAAAGAATGAAAAATAAATAATATGTATATATATACACACACCTAACAGTCAACAAATAAAATACGCATATCTGATGTACTTCTCATTTTTGTAAGTGATCATAAGGCCAGAATTGATAATTATAATTTCCTTCTTTCACACCATTCCATATTATCTTCGTCCTCAAAAAACACTTTAATTAATCTGGATTCTTTACGTAGCAAGATGACCCAAAATTTCATAACTAAAAGATCTGAATCCTCAGTTGTTCTGCAGGTTATCTTGTTATTGCTATGCTTTTCTGTTAACATTATTATTGTACAGGAAAGTAATGGAGAACGCTAAAGAATCTCTTCAGTTGCAGACATAGCCTATCCTTTCCCATCAGGTAGCAGTGACTCCGTTTTTTGTTGGTAATCTGGAAAAACCACCTTAGCCAGTGGAGTAGACCCCGTAATTGTTCATTGGCTCAGAATCATGTCTCAAATATTCAGGTACTTTATCATAAAGTAACTTGTTAATTCCTGTTCATCAGGTCCAATCAGCCTGGTGTTATCAATATAGAGGATTACCTTGATTTTTTGAGATATCACTGTGAACATGTCTGTCAATCTCCATTTGGCAGAAAGTAGGCACACTAACATAGCCCTGAAACAGTGCAGTGAAAATGAACTTCTGCTGTTTTTCCTTGGAAATTGGTATAGATATAAAAGCATTTGCCAGATCAATAGTTATGTACTCTTGTTGGGGCTGTGTTGATTTGCTTTAGTAAAAATACCACAGCTGTAACAGTAGCTGTAATTAAATAACCGCCTGATTAAATTTATAATAATTCACAGTCAATCTCCAAGATATGCATAGGCCAAACAAGTCAGTTAAATTGAATGTGCGTTTTCAAGTCTTTGATGGTTGGACTCATTTCACAGTTTCTTCTAAGAATCACTTGCTTTTGCTTTATTTTCTTGATTGCGAAAGAAATTCAGGAGGTCTGCATTTAACCCTTCCTAGTGTAACTGCCACCCATTATTCAATGAGACAATTACATATACAAGAAGTGGAAAACATAACCACAGTGGGAGTTTTGGCTCCATTGGCCTATGGAAGACTGACTTGGGCCAATTCTACTCTTATCCCCTGACTTCCATGTTTGCACTTTGACTAATAGAGCAGAGTGACATTTTTTTAAATTTCCCAAAATGATTGTCAATTCAGATCAATATCTAGTAATCTATGAAACACATGGATATTTCCCTTTTTTTCCAGTATAAACCAACCTTTGTGAACTGCTATAGATCACTTTGGTGAAGGCTTGAAGAACGATTCATGGTCTTGCAGGGCTCTTAAGGATACTTGGCCTCTATATCAGTCAAAGGGCTTTAAGGCCCATGAACTGGGTTAAGTCTAGTGACTTTCCTTGGCAACTCAAGTCATGTCTCTACAAGACTTAAATACTTTTCTGTTATAGAAATGAAATAATATTTTCATAGACTATCCATCTGTAAAATTTATTTGAATAATAAGCTACTGCCAAAGATCTCATAGTTCAAAATATTGTGCTTATGTTTTTTTTCCCTCCTGCCCATTTTGTTAAATGCACCTACCTTGTCTCTGATAGTTAAACACTTGGGCTTTGTCACTATGGAATGCCATCATCTCCACTGAAATAGGGAGACTCATTCCATGGTGGTATCTTCTACTCTGCACTTCTATACAGAAGAAAGCTACCCCAGAACATTGACAAGAAGGAGGTGCTCCCATTTGAAGGTATTTTACAATGCCTTACTGAATGGCATGTCTTCTGGGCTCTATCAAAGGTTATAGTGTTTGGGGTGAATATGCAGGATGCATGTGATACGTCCACTATAATATCCCTATCTCCTTAAACTCTTGTATTTCTTCTTCTGCAGTATGCCATGAAAGTTCTAGTATCTCTACTTCATTGAATGTAAGCCATTGCAAGTCCAAGTTTCAATTAACCAATTGAGTATATTCCTTAAAGCCACTTCCAATTCAACATAACATATTTAGTATCAAAACTTTGTTATGTGTATCTGTATCAATGAATTTAGCCTGGTCCAATAAATTATGATATCATATTTGGCTGCTTAGATAAAAGTTTCCCTTAGAATCTATTCTTGTGTATATTTTCCCCACATTTCTGAAATACTTTTGAAGTACAAATTATTTCTTGCTGGGTCTGACTTAACACTTGTTCTCCAGAATAGACCAATGACTAACTATTTATAGTTTTAGAATTAATAAGGGTTGGTCGTGATAGAGCTTGAACAAAATATACATCTGCTTGCAAGACAATTACCTCAGTTGATGGTATTATATTGCCTTAATATAAGTGAAGCCTACTCTTTTCAGACACAGAAGGAGGGTCTGCTTCCTACAGCAAGGAAACATCAGAGAGGCTTGGAAGTTTATCTCATATATTTTTAATCTTATTTCTCTAGAGAGCCACATTCTGATTCTTAGAGGCCCACTCCTTTTCAATTGATATTATAAATTTTACATTAGAAACTTGAGAATCTGTGAATTAAACTTTCATTGTAATCCTACAAATAATGTAGTTAATTTGGGATTCTATTTTCAGAAACATCTGATATTATAAGAAATAAGAGATTGCTTATAAGGCTGTCTGTTCATCTGACTGTGACTTGAAGTGAATGTTTAAAGCCCTGATTTTTCATTTTGTTTCTGTAAGCTCTCCAGTGCAATCAGAAGTAGTTATTCTCTTCCTCACCCTTGTGGTCATTAGTGCTAACATAATGGTCAAGTTCATCTGTGCTGTCCAATGGTAGTCACTACTCATATGTGTCTACTCCAATGTAAATTTAATTTTAATGAAATGAAATAAAATAAAAAATTCACGCCCCCCAGTTTCACTAGCCACATTTGAAATGCTGAATTATCTCAGTTGGTTACTGGCTACTCCATTGGACAATGCAAACAGAACATTTCAATCAATACAGAGTTATATTGACAGTGCTGCCCTAGAGACCTAAGTTCATACATGTACTATGTACACATTCACAGAATATTCATAACATTGACATTAATAGCCCCAAACTGGAAACGTTCCAAACACTCTTTGACAGTAGACTGGATAAACACATTGAATAAACACCATAAAAATGGAGTATATTTATCAGTGAAAATGAGCAAACTATAGATACATACCGCTTGATGAATCTCAGCAGTAAATTACTGAGAGAAAAAGACACAAAACAACAAATACATTATATTTTATTACCATAGAAATAAAATATCAGTGATGCATCACAGATTGCAAAATGATAATGATAATAAGGAAATTATTACCACAATATCAGGATAAGTTGAGGAAGTTGTTCAGATCAGGAAAGGATAAAAGGGGACTTTCTGGCTGGTTGGTGATATTGTTTTTCACTTGAATGGTGGTTACATGAGTGTTTGCTTAATAACTATTTGTTAAACTGTCTTATGAAATATGTGGGTTATATTTTAAAACAATATATGGTGAAATAAAAGCAAAAAATATTTCAAGTAGTGTGAAGGAATTATGGGCCCCACTGTACTCCTGGAAAAACACACAAAAGCTTTTCTTTTAAACTGCTTTCCACTTGTTAGAATCTCAGTACTTGTAGACCTACATAATTTTCATTATGGAGGAAGAGAAGAGGGTTACCAAGAACACAGAATCTTAACTGATATTCTTACTATTTGTCTTGTTTTACTATTAAAGTGTGGAGGAGACTTAATATTACCGACAATATGAGTATATTATAAAATAATTTTAAGAATCCTCTTAAAACACTCAGGAAAATCAATTAGGAACAAAACTTCCCAATACTTGCTAATGTTGGAATTTCTGTATGGCTCTTTTACATATTCATTATAGATAAAATGATGAATGAACTTAGAGTATACTTGTGCACATCTTTCTTCTTACTAGGAATTTGGTATTCATGATCATATGTTAATATCATCATTGGCTCTTGCAACTCAATACACAGTGTATTACAGGTGTGGATTTTATATAATCATTATTTGAAATGTTTAATGCTTTAAGTGTGTATTTTAAGTGTGTATATTAAGACATGTATTTGCATGTCTGTGTGTTGAAGATATTTTAAATTTACAATTTGAGTATTTCATAAAACCTTTAATAAACTAAGTAATGCTGAAATTTCAGTCCATAAATCTGAGGATTTTAATGAAACAAATGTTTATTATTGAATAGCAAACTTGTATTTTGATCTCTATTTAGATCTGGCCCTGCGAATTACATCTAGCTTACATATTTTTATTTCCATTTTTATCAGTTGAAGTATGATACATAGAAAAAGAACATACCAGACTAAAAGGAAACATTCATGTTACTCAATATCTAGGTCTGTACTCAAGAGAATACTCACAGAGATCTTTCCTGGGGGGAAAATTGAAATACAGCTTCTATTATTTCACTGCTATGCATTCTTCTCTAGATTGTGTTTTCTCACTTCAGACATCGAAGACACAAAAATGAACAATAATTCTAAGAGCCCAAGATTAGTGGGGCAGGAGTTTAGATTTAGATAGAGATTGACCAATAGAATGCAGGAGGGAGAAAGTATTTTTAAATCATGCCTGTAAGAAGCTTGATACAGGAAGGGGTTTTTATGGCTTAAAGAAGCCAGAAATAGAACTGAAAACCTTACTCCCTCAAACTCGTTCAGTCTAGTCAGAGTGGCACAGGTAGTCTACCTGTTGAAATCCTTGGCCAGACTGTTGATATACATCTTCCCATTGTTCTATATGTTGAACTCGTTGTGAATTCAGTGAAATATCATTTCACAGCTATATGTGATGGCTTCTTGTCCTTTTTCACATATTATGTTAGGTTGTTCGTACTGAATGCCGAGGTATAAGATGGGGGGAGGTAGAGCTCTATTGATAGGAATAATTGGAAGAAATTAAAGAAACTGATATCACTGACTACTTTTATAAACTTGCATGATCCAATAAACTGTTGTCAAGTTTGGAATAGATGAATGATGTAAATTTTTTTTTTTTGAGGCATAATTTTTTAACATTCATCCACTTGGTAGTATATGTCATTATTTCATTTTTTAATAGCTGAATACTATACCATTGTATAGATATACTACATTCCCCCCTTTTCCACCTTTATTGAGATATAATTGACATATAACATTGTGTAAGTTTAAGGTGTACAGCATGTTGATTTGATACACTTAGATACTGTGAAGTGATTACCACAGGAAGGCAAATTAACACTTCCGTCACCTCTTCTAATTACCATTTTTTTGTGGTGAGATCATTTAAGATGTGCTCTACTAGCAACTTTCAAGAATATAATACAGTATTGTTAACTATAATAACAATGATATTCACTAGATCCCCACAATATATTCACATTTTAAATGGAATTTTATACTCTTTGACTAACATCTTCCCAATTCTCCAAACCCCAGCTTCTGGCAAGCACCATTCTACTCTCTGTTTATGGCAGGACTTCCTTCCTTTTCACGGCTGAATAATATTCGTGTGTGTGTATGTGTGTGTGTGTGTGTGTGTGTGTGTGTGTGTTAAAATCTCACATATTCCTTATCCATTAATCCGTTCATAGGCATTTAGTTTGTTTGCATTTCTTAGCTGCTGTGAATAATACTGCAATAAACATGGGAGTGCAGATATCACTTTGATATTCTGTTTTCATTTCCTTTGGATATATACCCAAGAGTGGGATTACTGGATCATATAGTAGTTGTTTTTATTTCTTTGGGAGAACCTCCATACTATTTTCCATAGTGATTGTACCAATTTACACTCCCCCCAAAAGTGCACAAGTGTTCCTTTGTCTCCATAGCCTCATACTTGTTATCCCTTATATTTTTGATGATAGCCATTCTAACAGGTATGTTGTGATAGCTCACTATGGTTATGATTTGAATTTCCCTGATGACTAGTGATATGGATCATCTTTTTATATACCTGTTGGACATTTGGATGCCTTCTTTGGAAAAAATGTCTATTATATTCCTCTGTCCAGTTTTTAACCAGATTTTTTAAAAAAATATTGAGTTGAATGAGTTCTTTATCTATTTTGGATATCAACCCCTTATTCAACATGTGGTTTGTAAACATTTCCTTTCATTCTGTAGGTTGACTTTTCATTTAAATTGTTTCTTTTGCTACTCAGAAACTTTTAAGTTTGATGTACTCCCACTTGTTGAGTTTTGAATTTGTTGTTTGTGCTATTAGGGTGATATCCAAAAACTTATTGCCAAAACCAATGTCAAGGGGCTTCTTATCTATATCTTATCATAGAAGTTTTATGGTATCAAGTCTTATGTCTAAGTCGTTGATCCATTTTGAGTTAATTTTTGTGAGTAGTGTAAAATAGGGGTTGAATTTCACTTTTATGCATGTGTTTTTCTAGTTTTTTCAACACCATTTTTTGAAGAAACTGTCTTTCCCTCATTGGATGTTCGTGGCTCCCCTGTGGAATGTTAGTTGGCCATATATGCAGGGGTTTAATTCTGGGCTTCCCATTCTATTCCATTGGTATATGTGTCTATTTGTATGCCAGTACCATATTGTTTTAAATACTATGGCTTTGTAGTATAGTTTGAAATGAAGAAGTGTGATGCCTCCAGTTTTCTTCTTCTTTCTCAGGATTGCCTGGCTATTAGTTTTTGATTTGTTTTGTTTTGTTTGTTTGTTTATGGTTCTGTACAAATTTGGGGATTTAAAAAAATTTCTGTGAAGAATCCTATTGGAATTTTGATAGGATTGAATTGAATCTGTAGATAGCTTTTGGTAGTATGGCCATTTTAACAGTATTAGTCCTTGCAATCCATGAACATGGCATGTCCTTTCATTTGTTTGTGTGCTTCCTTTCAGCAAAGTCCTAGAGTTTTCATTGTACAGATCTTTCATTGCTTTGGTTAAATTTATTCCTAGGTATTTTATTGTTTTTGATAGTATTGTGAATAGGATAGTTTTCTTTATTTCTTTTTCAGGTGTTTTATTAGCATACAGCATGTAACTGCTTTCTGTGCATTTATTTTATATGCTGTGACTTGACTGAATTTGTTGATTAGCTCCAACAGTCTTTTGGTTGTGTCTTTGGCATTTTCCATATATAATATCATGTCATCTGCAAATGATCACAATTTAACCTTTTCTTTTCCTGTTTGTATGCCTTATTTCTTTGTCTTCCCAAATTGCTCTAGCTAGCACTTCCACTACTATACTGAATAAGGATTTTCAGAGTGGGCATCCTTGTTTTCTTCCTGATCTTAAAGGAAAAGCTTTCAATTTTTCACCATTGAGTGGAATGTTAGCTGTCGGTTTATTATATATGGCTTTTATTATATTGAAGTATATTCCTTTGACACCCAATCTGTTGAGGGTTCTTATTATGAGAAGGTATTGTATTTTGTCCAATGCCTTTTCTGCATATGTTGGAATGATCATGTAATTTTTATCTTTCATTCTCTTAATGTGGTATATCACATTTGTTGATTTGTGTATGCCAAACCATCCTGTATCACAGGGATAAATCCCACTTGGTCATGCTGTATAATCCTTTTAGTATGTCCTTGAATCGTTTTTAATGTGTTCTTGAATTTGGTTTGAAAGGAGGAATGACTTAGGCTGCCATTTTCTTTTGTTTTGAGACATTTTTTAATTTCCCTTTGGATTTCTTCCTTGACAGAATGGTTGTTCAGGAGTGTGTTGTGAATTTCCACATTGTTCTGAATTTCCCAATTTTCTTCTTGTTGTTGATTTCTAGTTTAATACAATAGTGGTTAGAAAAGATACTTGGTATGATTTCAATCCTCTCAGATTTGATAAGACTTGTTTTGTGGCCTATCACGTGATCTAGCTTGGAGAATATTCCATGCATGCTTGAGAAGGTGTATTTTGCTGCTGTTGGATGTAATGTCCTATATATGTGTGTTATAAATGCTAATATTAAATTTTATTGGCATAAATATATACTTCCATTCACATAAATTAATATTTAATGGCTTACTTTACAGCTATATTACACTCTTTGATTTAGTATATACAGAACCTTTAAAAGAGAGGAGAGAAGAATATCCAAACTCATCAAGTTGTATATATTTTGTATAGCTTTTTGTATGTCAAAAAAAAATTTAAAACGATAAGGGGAAATTTTTAGAAATTGGATTATAGTCATTATAAATAGATCGAAGATCATATTTTGTCACATATTTTAAAATCAGGATACATCCCATACTTCCAGTAAGCACTAAATTATAAGGTGCTTTTTATCAAGGCTTGTATCCTGGCTAACCAGGCATCTGAATGTTATTCCCTGATGATAATAGCTACTGAGAAGATTTGCCTGAGTACTGCCTTTCATTTAATTAAACATTGTGCATGTGTGCTGTTCTACGATAGCATATTTCATAGTTTTATGTGAGCAGATATGCATAAATCTGATTTTCAGAATAAATATCAATGCAAAGCTCTAACCATCTTAATTGATGACCTATTTATAGTTAGTCCAAATATACACACTGATGTGACAATAGAAGCTTCGTTCTGAAGACTGAGCAAAAATAGAAGGAACTTGGTTATAAACTTGTGGAACTGAAACATTGTCACACTCCTGAACACCAAAGATCTAGGTAGATAATGAGGCCCCATTTCAAGGGATTATATGTTTTAATCTGTATGCCTTAGGGAGACAGTGGACTCTAGCAAGCTTTGCAGGCTTCCCCAAGTACTTAGGTAGTCTGAGAGAGACATTTAGAAAGTTCCCCCCAATTTTTTTCCACCTGGTAGTGAATGATGCTTTGAGCCCGAAGACGTCCATTTGTGAGACCACTTGGGCTTCTCAGAATTGGTATAGGAGGCTGAGAATTTGAGAAACTTTTGACTGTAATCATATAGCTGGAAATTGAAGTCAAAGAACTCTTGGAAGGAGTGTCTCTGTAGATGTGTTTTTTATGAAATCTGGGAGTACTGCTCTATAAAATCTGATTGATATACTCATTTCAATGGGGATCTTGCAGGTGGGGAATCAAGCCTATTGTGCATTATCAAATTTAGTAGACAGAGACTTATTCTACCTCCTAATATGAGATCACAACCAAGTTGTAAGTTTTCTTGTGTTGGAATTCAGGGAATAGATAGATGAAGCAGATAAATTGGAAATCTGAGGGCAAAATTGGTGTTAGAATTCTATTTTAAAATTTATTTTTTATTTTATTTTTACTTAAATGTATTGGGATGACATTTGTCAATAAAATTATATAGGTTCCAAGTGTACAGTTCTATAATACCTTATCTACATATTTCTGTGAGTTCTTGCTTGTTTGTTTGTCTGGTTTATTGTTTTCAGTTTTATATCCCACATATGAGTAAAGTCATATGGTTCTCGACTTTTTTTTCCCTGACTTATTTAGCTTAACATGATAATCTCAAGATCCATCCATGTTATCGCAAATGGCAATATTTTATCTTTTCTTATGGCCAAGTAGTATTCCATTGTATATATGTACCATTTCTTCTTTATCCAATCATCTATAGAATGACACTTTGGTTGTTTCCGTGTCTTGGCCATTGTGAATAATGTTGCAATGAACATAGAGGTATATACCAGGGGTGCTAAAAAATGTATACCAGTGGACACTGTGGTCCACGTTGCTCAAGCAGTAGTTCGCCATAATCAGAAGTATCTGGACGCTGATGGTAACCACTTTGAGCACCTCTTGTAATTGCAGAAGTCAAACGTGACTTCTATTCATCTTTTGTTGTCGGTATATATTGAATATCACAATTTTAATAGTTTCCTTTCCTTTCTTAAGATGCATATACATTTTTTTGCACCCTCTGTGTATATCTTTATGGATAAATGTTTTCAGATTTATGGGGTAGATACCCAGAAGAGGGATTTCTGAGTCATATGGTAATTCTATTTTTATTTTTTTGAGGAACCTCCATACTGTTTTCCATAGTGGCTGTACTAATTTACATAGAATACTAAGTCTCTCAAGGGGACGATACAGCCCCTGTTCTCTGACTGGGGAGATTGTAGACAATGTTACACCATCTTCCCATGTGCCCCTTGATGGAAAATTCCCATGGATCAGTAGCATGTTGCCATCAGATATTTCCACCTGTATGTATGTTTTATGCAGTAGACATTGCAAAATAGTTATGGGTATAGCTTTAGTGTCCAGATATGTAGATTCAAATTCCAACACTGTCTCTTTACAGTTTCATGACCTTGGGTAATTTACTTTTTTGCTTTATCTCTAATTTTAGGAAGAAACAAAAGCCACTTACATATGTCATAATTGTATTTGTGAAGATTGGATAAGATAATTTAAAAAATTGCTTGGAACCCTGCATAGCCCAATAACTGCAAGCTATTATTTTTATGTAGCTGGACTTGATCAATGAAGGCATTAACGGAGAGTCAGCAGTGGCTATGTGTAGTATGGAGTAACACTGCTGTTCTGCAGATGAAAGTACATCCATGATTCTGCTTCTCCTGAATAAAAGCCTATTCCTTCAGGTTACTCCATAGCTCCCTAAAGTCTTCTCATTCAAGTATGAATTTATCCTGTCCATGATGCCACACTTTTCTCCTAGAATGCTCGTACCACAGTACTCAGGTCCAGGGAATGAGTAGTTGATGGCTTCATGCATGATGCTCAGGTGGTGGTCAGGATTTCCAGAAATGAGATAAGGGCCAATTGCCTGGCACTGTCTATAGCCCTGCTTAAATAAGACAGGCAGTTGTAAAAAAATGTATTCCAATAATAGATGGTGCAACATAATAAAAGTTTATTTTTCGTGGTAAGGTTGAATACAGGCAAGATATAGTGACTTAGGGATAATACTGAAAAAGAAAATTATTCTACAGTAATATTACAATATGCTACCTTTCTTATCCATAAATTTTAACAGCCAGGATATTTCATGTCTACCTAATACAAGAAATTTGGACTGGGGTTAATGTGGGACCATATACAAAGATATTTTCATTCATTAATGGAGAGGTTTGGGGAATATTAAACCTACCCTGTTCCCCTTCCTCTCATTCAAGCTAAATACTGATTCCATACAAACTAAAAATCTCTTCCTTCTTGTTATTACTTTAGCCATCAATGCTAGCATTGACTTATGGAAAA
This sequence comes from Rhinolophus sinicus, assembly GCF_036562045.2. Taxonomy (NCBI): domain Eukaryota; kingdom Metazoa; phylum Chordata; class Mammalia; order Chiroptera; family Rhinolophidae; genus Rhinolophus; species Rhinolophus sinicus. The sequence goes on along the minus strand of NC_133768.1, from coordinate 27,561,837 downwards.
TATGTGAGAACTATGAGACGGAAGAACTGGTCAAGTAGGATTGTTTCACAACTGAAGTTATGGGCAAAAATCAAACACTGAACTGAACAATTGTTAATAAATGAACATATTTTCTTTACAAACCACTTACATGTAAGTCATGTCATTGCCATTTTGCTTTTGCTATATTTGGCAGTTTTCAATATCTTTGATGACAAGTTTAGCATTTGCCCTGATCAGTATAGCATTCTGCATGTAACCTGCATTGAACTATATATATCATTTCTGTTCTCTTTTTATTAAATATGCATGTGTGGTCCATGTTTTAGTGTTGCAGACTACTTATTGGTAAACCATATTCATTTAAAATATTAATTCTAGCACCAACTCTTCAGTTGCATATTTCTTGTCAATTTTCATGGCAACTTCATAAATTCAATCAATAAATCAAGTTGACTTAATTGCTTCTCCATGTAAATATTAACTGCCCTCTGACTAGTAATATGTTATTATTTGAATTGGCATAAAGAGGAAATAGACTTTGGCAAGGCTTTCAAGGATGGGTAAGATTTATTTATGTAGAGAGGAAAAAGGTCATTTCAGGAGAAAGGTGAAAATGAGCAATGGTATCTTTTTGGGATTCCCTCAGCAGAGAAGTTAGTTAATAGGCAGCAAACTTCTTGGATAATTATAACAGGAGATGAGGCTGGAAAGCTAGATTAAGGCCAAACTAAGGAGGGCTTTTGAACACCAAGGATTTTCAGCTATGTTTTGTAGGTGTTTCAGGAGGATTATTTATTTATTTATTTATTTATTTATTTATTTATTTATTTTTCAGTAAGGTTGTTTTTTAATCAATGTGCAAGCTGAAATGGCTGGGAGAAGACTGGAAGCAGGAAAACCAATTGGTTATTGGTTTTTTAAGTTAAGCTAAAAGGTTATGTACCTACACATGGGAAGAGGCAAAGAAAATGGAGCAAAAACAATAAATTCAAGAGATTTTTTTTTCTTTAAGTTCAAGTTGATTGGGGTGACAATTGTTAGTAAAGTTACATAGATTTCAGGTGTGCAGTTCTGTAATACATTGTCTATATTTCACATTGTGAAGAGATATTAAAGGAAAAACTGACAAGTCCCATGCCAGTTTGTACTATATTTATGTAAAATGATATCTGTAGAGTTTCAAATTTACAAGGCACTTTTACATATAAGAGAAGCCAAAGAAGGATTTTGAGTTTCTATTCTGAGTAAACAGAATAGTGATGGAGTCAATAAAAGAATCTATGTATGTATGTATGTATGTATGTATGTATGTATGTATGTACCTACCTACCTACCTACCTACCTACCTACCTACCTACCTACCCTTCCATCCATGCCAGAACAGAAACTTGTTTCTGTTAAGGGTTAGATTTTAGATATTTTGAATTTGAGAAAGATGATAAGACAATCAAGTTGAGCAATTTAGCCTCCATTAGCGACATGTGGGACTGCAGGAAAGAGTAGCCAGAGCTAGAAATACAACTTTTTGAATAGCATGTAATAAGGTGGGAGTTGATTATAGTCATCTCTGCCTCCACCAGAGAGTATACAAGTAGTTTTAGTGGAGTCTTAGTTTCTATGATTTCCACATTATGATTCATACACTATAGCTCATTTGATTATTTTCATTTAAGAGAATTTGGATGATCGAAAAAATTACCTACTCCTAATGAGACTACATATGTATTTAACCACAAAGCACAAATTTCTAAATTTACAAGATAACCACTACTCCTGCCCAAATCTTAAAACTAAAATGAAGCCACATTTAAAGAAGAGTTCAAATCACTGTAAAGTTTATTGTTACCTGAGCAACATTTGATTTTTCAGAATATGTCGATAAACTGAAATAATAAGCCAATAAGCTTTCTGGTTCTTTTCTGTTTGTATTTTATTTATCTCATGCCTGCCTGCTACCAATTTTTCAGGATTTTTAGTACAGCAAAAGCATTACTTTGATGAGAATCACAGTTTGCCATTTATTTTTCTAGTATCAGGTCTAGTTTAAATTACAAATGATTCTTTAGCATTTACGTAACAATGCATGTGTATCAGTCATGTTGATACATATCTCATAAGTATTTCTCTAGTTATGACATTCGTATTATTCCTATTGCCTTGGTTTATACAGAGGCATGGAATACATGTGTGTATTTATCAATGCAAATATACCGAGAAAAATTGAAAAATTGCAATGAAGCCCAAGAGTCTCTTCATTTAATTTGAGGATTACGACTGTCTCCAAAATGCTGTCCAATGTCGATTCTTTGAACAGAATTTTTTATATTATCTAAAATAAGATTAACAAATAATTTCCTTTTTCGTATGCTAAAGCAAAGAAGCAGTTTTATACAAAGACATGCTACAGTACCCAGCTGGAGTCTTGTCTTTTATTTGTTCCAATTTATATCTAATACTTAATGCATCAGTGCTGTCCTTCCCCTCTCAGAAGCCTCTTTTAATTTCATTCACCATTACAGTGATTCATTATCCTTGTCCTCTTGTCTCTTCTGATCTGATGGTTTATTGCATATTCCTATAATAGTTTTCTTCAAGCACCACTTCTAATTTCTGACCATTAATGACTTTGTTTCAATTTCACATTTGAAAATCTGCTTTTCTCCATCAATTCTATGAGTTTCTAGTTACCTTCAATTGCTAATTTGAAGTTGATGACTCTATATGTTCCCTTTTATATTTGCCTTCTCATTGTGGATCAACAATCAACAACCATTGATAGGGAAGACCCACTGGGCACTCAGGGTAATCCTCACAAAGAGAAGTTTGGACTCAGGAGTCAATATACAGAGGGTGCCAAAAAAATGTATACACATTTTAAGAAAGGAAAAAAATATTAAAATTGTAATACTCAATATATACCGATGACAAAAGATGAAAACAAGTCATGTTTGACTTCTGCAACTACAAGAGGTACTCAAAGTAGTTACCATCAGTGCCCAGACACTTCTGATTATGGCAAAGTACTGCTTGGGCAACATTGACCAAGGTGTCCACTTCTATACATTTTTCTGGCACCCCCAGTATATAGCAGGGCTTTTAAACCTGAGAACTACTGATATTTTAGACTGGCAATTTTGTTGTTGTTGTTGTGGGGGGCTGTCCTGTACAATGGAAATGTTTAGCAGCACTCCTAGCCTCTACCTACTAAATGCCAGTAACAGCCTTCCCCCCCACCCCAAGTTGTTACAACCAAAAATGTCTCCAGACAATGCCATTGTACCCTGGGGGCCAACATTACTCATAGTTGGGAACTGTGGATCAATAGGATCAATGGTGAGGTCCATCTGCTTTAAATCTAGAACATTTTTTTGAGCTTACAACCCCATTTTTAAGTCCTTAAATATTTAGTGTGTTATTGGCACATTATCTTTCTTTTTTTTTTTTTTTTTTTTTATTAATTAGTTTCAGGTGCACAAGACAAAGCAAAACTTAGACATTTATCATTTATATCCCTCACACTGTGTGAACCCCCCTCCCCCCATCCACTATCCCTCTGTACGTTCCCAAAACCTCTCACCTTCCCCTTATCCCCACCCCCCTGCCCCTCTAGCAACCCTGTTTTTCCTCCATGTTTCCAAAACTGTTTCTGATTAGTTCATTCACTTATTCTTTTCTTTAGATTCCACATATAAGTGAGATCATATGGTATTTGTCTTTCTCTTTCTGACTTATTTCACTTAACATAATGTTCTCTAGGTCCATCCATGTTGTTGCAAATGGTAAGATTTCTTTCTTCTTTATGGCTGCGTAATACTCCATTGTATAAATGTACCACAGTTTCTTAATCCAGTCATCTACTGATGGGCATTTCGGTTGTTTCCAGGTCTTGGCTATTGTATATAGTGCTGCAATAAACATAGGAGTGCATAAAGATTTTTGAATTGGAGTTTTGGATTTCTCCGGATAGATACCTAGGAGTGGGATTGCTGGATCATAAGGTAGTTCCATTTTCAGATTTTTGAGATATCTCCAAACTGTTTTCCATAGTGGCTGCACCAATCTGCATTCCCACCAACAGTGCACCAGCGTTCCCTTTTCTCCGCATCCACGCCAGCACTTGTTGTTTGTTGATTTATTGATGATAGCCATCCTGACTGGGGTGAGGTGGTATCTCATTGTGGTTTTTATTTGCATTTCTCTAATGGTTAGTGAGGTTGAACATTTCTTCATATGTCTGTTTGCCATCTGTGTGTCCTTTTTAGAAAAATGTCTCTTCATGTCCTCTGCCCATTTTTTAATTGGGTTGTTTGTTTTTTTGGAGTTGAGTTGAGTGAGTTTTTTATAAATTTGTGATATTAACCCCTTATCAGATATATCATTGGCAAATATCTTTTCCCAATCAGTAGGATCCCTTTTTGTTTTATTGATGGTTTCCTTTGCTGTGAAAAAGCTTTTTAGTTTGATGTAATCCCACATGTTTATTTTTCCTCTTACTTCCCTCGCGCGAGAGGATATATCAGTAAAAATCTTACTCCGGGTAATGTCTGTGAAGTTTCTTCCTATATTTTCTTCTAGGAATTTTATGGTTTCAGATCTTACATTTAAATCTTTAAGCCATTTTGAATTTATTTTTGTATGTGGTGTAAGGAGGTGATCCAGCTTCATCTTTTTGCATGTGTCTGTCCAAGTTTCCCAGCACCATTTATTGAATAGACTGTCTTTACCCCACCGTACATTCTTGCTTCCATTGTCATAGATTAAGTGGCCATATAGGCATGGATTTATTTCTGGACTCTCTATTCTGTTCCATTGATCTATGGGTCTGTTTTTATGCCAGTACCATGCTGTTTTGATTACTGTAGCCTTGTAGTATAATTTGAAGTCAGGTATTGTTATACCTCCCACTTTGTTCTTATTTCTCAAGATTGTTGAAGATATCCGGGGTCTTTTGTTATCCCATATAAATTTTAGGATTATATGTTCTATTTCTGTGAAAAATGTCGTTGGTAGTTTGATAGGAATTGCGTTGAATATATATATTGCCTTAGGCAGTATGGACATTTTAACTATATTAATTCTTCCTATCCATGAACATGGTATGTGTTTCCATCTATTTGTATCTTCTTTCATTTCTTTCTTCAGTGTCTTATAATTTTCTGAGTACAGATCTTTTACTTCTTTGGTTAAATTTATTCCCAGGTATTTTATAGTCTTTGGAGCAATTGTAAACGGAATTGCTGTTTTAATTTCTCCTTCTGATGTTTTATTATTGGTATATACAAATGCAACTGATTTCTGAATATTAATTTTGTATCCTGCTACTTTACTAAATTCATCTATCAGCTCTAATAGTTTCTTGGTGGAGTCTTTAGGGTTCTCTAAATATAGTATCATATCATCTGCATATAATGACAGTTTTACTTCCTCCTTACCGATTTGGATGCCTTTTATTTCTTTTTCTTGTCTGATTGCTGTGGCTAGAACTTCCAGCACTATGTTGAATAGAAGTGGAGAAAGTGGGCAGCCTTGCCTTGTTCCTGATTTTAAGGGAATGGTTTTAGTTTTTCCCCATTGAGTATGATGTTAGCTGTGGGTCTATCATATATGGCCTTTATTATGTTGAGATATGATCCTCTATTCCCACTTTCTTAAGGGTTTTTATCATGAATGGCTGCTGAATTTTATCAAATGCTTTTTCTCGTCAATTGATATGATCATATGATTTTTATTTTTCATTTTGTTAATGTGGTGTATCACATTAATTGATTTGGATGTTGAACCACCCTTGCATACCAGGGATGAATCCCACTTGATCATGGTGTATAATCTTTTTAATATATTGCTGAATTCTGTTTGCTAGTATTTTGTTGAGGATTTTTGCATCTATGTTCATTAGCGATATCGGCCTGTAGTTTTCTTTTTTGTGGTGTCTTTGTCTGATTTTGGGATCAGGGTGATAGTGGCTTCGTAAAAGTGTTTGGGAGTCTTCCTCCTCTGGATTTTTGGAAGAGTTTGAGGAGAATAGGTGACAATTCTTTTTGAACGCTCTGTAAAATTCACCTGTAAAGCCATCTGGTCCAGGGCTTTTGTTTGTTGGGAGATTGTTGATTACTGATTCAATTTCCTTGGTGGTAATCAGTCTATTCAGGTTTTCTGTCTCCTCTTGAGTTAGCCTTGGGAGGTTGTATGCATCTAGGAAATTGTCCATTTCTTCCAGGTTGTCAAATTTGTTGGCATACAGTTGCTCATAGAAATTTCTTAGGATTTTTGTATCTCTGCAGTGTCTGTTGTCACTTCTCCTCTTTCATTACTGATTTTATTAATTTGGGTCCTCTCTCTCTTTTTTAATGAGTCTGGCTAAAGGTTTGTCAATTTTGTTTATCTTCTCTAAGAACCAACTCTTGGATTCATTGATCTTTTGTATTGTTTTTCTGGTTTCTATTTCATTTATTTCCGCTCTGATCTTTATTATCTCCTTCCTTGTACTCCCTTTGGGCTTATTTTGTTGTTCTTTTTCCAGATCCCTTAAGTGTGAAGATAAACTGTTGATTAGTGATGTTTCTTGTTTCTTTAGGTAGGCCTGCAGTGCTATGAACTTCCCTCTTAGGACTGCTTTCGCTGCATCCCATAGATTTTGGGTCGTTGTATTTTCATTTTCGTTTGTCTCGAGATATCTTTTGATTTCTTCCTTGATCTCCTGTTTGACCCATTCATTGTTTAGTAACATATTATTCAGCCTCCATGAATTTGTGTGTCTTCCAGTCTTTTTCCTGTAGTTCATTTCTAATTTCATAGCACTGTGGTCAGAGAAGACAATTGGTATGATTTCAATTTTCTTAAATTTATCCAGACTTGCTTTGTGGCCTAACATATGGTCTATCTTGGAGAATGTTCCATGTGCGCTTGAGAAGAACGTGTATTCTGCAGCATTGGGGTGGAATGCTCTGAAAATATCGGTTAAATCCAAGTGGTCCAATGTGTCATTTAAGGCTGTTGTTTCCGTATTGATTTTCTGTCTGGAAGACCTGTCCCTTGTTGTCAGAGGTGTGTTGAAGTCCCCTACTATGATAGTGTTACTGTTGATCTCCATCTTTATGTCAGTCAATATCTGTTTTATATATTTAGGTGCTCCTATGTTGGGTGCATAGATGTTTACTAGGGTTATATCCTCTTGTCGAATTGATCCCTTTATTATTATATAGTGTCCATCTTTGTCTTTTAATATTTTCTTCATTTTAAAGTCTATTTTGTCAGAGATAAGTATTGCAACTCCAGCTTTTTCTCATTTCCATTTGCATGGAATATCTTACTCCAACCCTTCACTTTTAGCCTGTGTGTGTCTTTTGATCTGAGGTGAGTCTCTTGTATACAGCATATACAAGGGTCTTGCTTTCTTATCCATTCAGCCACCCTATGTCTCTTGATTGGAGCATTTAAACCATTTACATTTAAAGTGATTATTGATAAGTACATAGTTATTGCCATTTTTAAATTTGTGGATAAGTTGTTTTCGTCTTTCTTCTATTTACAGAAGTCCTTTTAGTATTTCTTGCAATGCTGGCTTGGTGGTAATGAATTCCTTTAGCTTATTCTTTTCTGGGAAGCTCTTTATCTCCCGTCAATTTTAAATGATAGCCTTGCTGGATAAAGCAACCTAGGTTGTAGGCCTTTGTTTTCCATCACTTTGAGTATCTCCTGCCACTCCCTCCTGGCCTTCAATGTTTCTGCAGAAAAGTCATTTGATAGTCTTATGGGAGTTCCCTTGTATGTAACCCTCTGTCTTTCTCTTGCTGCTTTTAGGATTCTCTCTTTGTCTTTAATCTTTGCCATTTTAGCTATAATGTGTCTTGGAGTGGACCTGTTTGGGTTTATCCTGGTTGGAACTCTCTGCACTTCCTGGACTTGTATGTTGGTTTCCTTCATCAGGTTAGGGAAATTTTCAGACATTATTACTTCAAATATGTTCTCAATCCCTTGTTTCTTCTCTTCACCTTCTGGTATTCCTATGATGCGCATGTTGTTGCGCTTGATGTTATCCCATAGGTCTCTTAAACCATCTTCATTGTTTTTTATTCTTTTTTCTTTCTGTTGTTCTGTTTGGGTGATCTCTGCTAACTTGTCTTCTAAGTCGCTGATTCGATCCTCTGCTTCATCTAACCTGCTGTTAATTCCTTCAAGTGAGTTCTTTATTTCGGTAACTGTGTTCTTTAGTTCTAACTGGTTGTTCGTTATGATTTCTACATCCTTCTTGATGTCCTCTCTAAGTTCCTTAAACATTCTTATCATCAGTATTCTGAACTCTGTCTCTGACAGTTTGGTTACCTCTGCTTCATTTAGTTCCATTTCTGAAGGTTTCTTCTGTTCTTTTATTTGGGATATGTTTCTTTGTTTCCTCATTCTGGCTGACTCTCTGTGTTTGCTTCGATGTATTAGATAGGTGCCCTGGAGTTCTTAGTTCTTGCTGGATTAGTATATAATAAATGTCCTTTATATTTGACTTGCACTACTTCGTTCTTCTCCCCTGCGTGTGCTCTAAAAGTGACTCTTGTGTTGTGTATATTGTCCTGTTAAAGAAGATCCTTAATTGCTTTCGCTTGTGAGTAGGTGGAGTTAACTCCTAGGCTGACTAGTTGTGAGACTTGGCTTTGCCCACGCAGGGTATTCTGCTGCGTGAGGATTGACCGCTTAGATGTGGTTTGCCCTTTGGCCTCTATGTGCCTGTAAAGAATCCCCTCTGAGTGTGTCACTTGTAGGTCAAACCGGTAGTACTCTGGCTTGGCCTGGAGTTGGCCGCTGGGTATGTTGAATCTTGTGCCTCTTAAGCTGGGCACTGGTAGGGCAATTACAGAACAAAGCAAATCACCAAGCACAACAATAACAACAAGGAAAAAGTCAAATACATTCACATGTAAAAAACAATCGACAACCCCCACTCGACATAGGCAAAGATGTCAGAAATATAAAGACAAATCAAAACAGAACAAAAAAAAACAGCGCCAGTTGTGGCTTAAGCCCACCAAGTAATCTCCAGGTTGTTCTCAGCTATAGCACAGAGTCCCCACTCGACACAGGCAAAGATGTCAAAAATATAAAGACAAATCAAAACAGAACAAAACAAGCAAACAAACAAACAAACAAACAAAAACCACAGCGCCAGTTGTGGCTTAAGCCCACCAAGTGATCTCCAGGTTGTTCTCTGCTATAGCATAGAGTCCCCACTCGACACAGGCAAAGATGTCAAAAATATAAAGACAAATCAGCACAGAACAAAAAACAAACAAACAAAAAACACAGCGCCAGTTGTGGCTTAAGCCCACCAAGTAATCTCCAAGTTGTTCTCTGCTGTAGCACAGAATCCCCACTCGACACAGGCAAAGATGTCAAAAATATAAAGACAAATCAACACAGAACAAAAACAAACAAACAAAAAACAAACAAACAAACAAACAAACAACAAAAAAAACACACAGCGCCAGTTGTGGCTTAAGCCCACCAAATAATCTCCAAGTTGTTCTCTGCTGTAGCACAGAATCCCCACTCGACACAGGCAAAGATGTCAAAAATATAAAGACAAATCAAAACAGAAAGAAAAGGAAAAAAAGAAAGAAAAAAAAAAAAAAAACAAAAAACAGCGCCAGTTGTGGCTTAAGCCCACCAAGTAATCCCCTGCGTATTGTGCAGGTAGAGCCGGTCACCTGATGCCCAGAGTGACTCTGAGGCTGCAGCTTTAGATGCGTGGGGCTGAGGGGTCTGGACAGTAGGTTTTACAAAGTCAGTGCAGTTTCTGCCCTTGCCGGCACATATGCACACCGAGAATAGCACCACCAGCCCTGTGTCCAGCTCTCCTGAGTCTTAGGGCACCTCTTCCCTGTGTGTGTGTGTGGCCGGCAGGGAATTCCTCAGCTGCTGAAAGCTGAGTGCTGTATATACCACTTACTGCTGATCCCTGGGAGTGCCTCCGATGTAATTGCCACGCCCTAGGCAGGCCAGAAAGGGTGGGGGCTGGGGATGGAAAGAGGGTCTTCTCTTTCCCAGCCCAGCTGTGTCACACCCCACCCACAGGCCAGAAACGGTGGTATCTGGGGTGGATGAGTCTTCTGTCTCCTAGTCCAGGGCAAACCACACTCTTCTCAGCCTCTTCCCTGGACCAAAGCCAGCGGCCAGTCTTCCCTTAGCCCAAACCCCAAGGCTCCTCTGTAATCTGACACTGCTCTTCAGATCAGGAGCCAGTTTAAGTCTCTGGAAGGGTGGGGTAGGATTGGAAGAGCGGGGAGGGGCCCAGGTATGGAGTTTAATAGTCTCAAATGCTAGATATCCTCCCTCTGCGGGAGGGAGAGGTCTGCTGTGGGACGCAAAGTAGAGTCCGGCACTTGGCTTTTGTGTTCTCTCTTTTTCCTGGGAACCCCTGCGTCTCTGCAGCTGGGGATGTGTTTGCCCGCTCTAGGCTGGCTAGAAAGGGTGGGGGCTGGGGATGGAAGGAGGGTCTTCTCTTTCCCAGCCCCGCTGTCTTAACACTCTTCCCGCAGGCCAGAAAAGGTGGTGGCTGGGGCGGAAGATTCCCAGCTCCTAGCCTCCTCCCTGGGCCCGCCTGTCTTCCCGGAGCCGGGGCTCCAAGGCGCCTCTGTAATCTGCCGCTGCTCCTTAGTGCAGGGGCTAGATCAAGTCTCTAGAAAGGCGGGGTAGGGTCAGAAGAGCGGGGAAGGTGCCCAGGCACGGAGTCTGTGTTCCTTGTCCGGCCCAAGGACCAACTGAGGTTATTAGCTGAAGTTAATGCTGGATATGCTGCCCCTGCAGCGGGAGAGGACCGCTGTGGGACGCAGGGCAAAACGCCCACCTCGTGGCTTCCGGGCTCTCCTCCGTCCTGGGATATCCTGCGTATCTGTAGCCGTGGGTGTGGGCTGGAATTTCACAGGCACAGGTGCGGAGCAGATTTCCACAACCCGAGGGTGGGGGCCGAATTTCTACCGCCACAGGTGTGGACCGCGATCCCAACCCGCGTCCCCACCGCCGCCGCAGGTGCGGCGTGTCTCCGCTCCACTCCCTTCCTTCTTCCCCTGCTCGCCCAATTTTTCCCCACCTGCAAGAAATCCCTGCGCGAGTCTCTTCGCTGTTCTGCGTGATGAGCAGAGAGTCCTTTGATGGGTTATAAGCTTCCCGTTTCTGATAAGATCCGACGGAGAACTCAAAAAGTGCGCCCCGCTGCCGCCATTGCTATCTCTATGTCGGCACATTATCTTTCTACTAGATGTAGCTCACGATGGTTTTTCAATACCTATTTGTCTCTATTTCCTAAAGTAACTGTTGTTTATTTGAGCCTTAAGCTGAGATTCAGTGCAAAACAAGATTTAGCTTATATGTGAAGTTTAGGAAACTCTAGGATATCAAACAAAGACACCTGAAATTTGATATGGTTAGATACGCTGCTGGACTATGGGAACAATATTGGAAGAGGAATTTGGGACTTTGTATAGTGACCTAGAAAACCAAGTTTTAATATTGATAAAAGGGACTGACTCTTCAGCCATAATCCCAGAATGGCTGACCTTAAGAACTGTGAATGTTTACCCTCAACCAAAGTAAGATCAAGAAACCTGCATCTGGCATTCTGCCATTATTCTGGTTAGGGTATAAATAACTTAATATACATTGACTGACTCTAAGAATATTGATATCTTCTTAACAAGTAGTTATATTTTTAATCATCTGTATATAACTAGTCATTCATATCTTTGGATTAGACCTTACTTCCCTAAGGAAGTAATCAAAGATGCATACAACGATAAATTTAAAGAAATACATGAATAATATTTAAATGGTAAAAGCTGAAGTTCCCACACAACTAACGTTATTGAAAAAACTATATTAACCATTAAGAATAATACTTTAAAACAACTTCCTGATTCTTTTACTTTAAATGACATTAAAAATATCCTTCAAAACATTCATTAAGCAAATCAAGATAAAAACTATGAATATTATAGGATCTCAGTTGAGAACACATTTGTAGGCACATACAAACACACATAGACTGGAAGGAATACCCTAAAATTAGCAATAGCTATGAATGGATGAGATATTAATGTTAATTTTTATTTTCTTCTTTGAAACCTCTTTTTGAATCTTTTTATATTTTCCAAATTATCTACAAAAACATGAATTCCTTTTATGAATAGAAACAACTACCAATTAAAGCACTACACGAGACAGAGTGTCTTAAGGCACCAGGAATTTTGGGGACAGCTGGGAATATAACACCAGTGGAAGAAGCTCACATTCTCTTCCTTAATGTAGTTTTTAAGGATTTTTAGATATGTTTCTTAAGAACATGATTCATTGAGTCTTACCTGGTACTAGAAAGATACTAGGGCATATGCCACGTTTTTCCTCTTAGAGGTTGTGCTGGAAAAGTTAAGAACTAAGTTACCGCCCAGTGAGAAGTCCAGGAGCTATTTGAGGAGGTAAGGAACACTAGGGACTCACATAGGAGGCTCCAGGTATAAGAGGAACATGTGAATAGGTAACACAGATAAAGATGAAGAATTGTAGAAGTCATTCTTAAAAGGAGTATGAGGTGTGATCACAAAATACAGTGAATGTTTAAATAAAAAAAATGATTAAAGTAAAAGACACATTGCCATTAATCCCTTTCAAAATACTCCCCCTCACTTTGAACACCCTTATCCCATCATACTTTCTGAAGCAGTTCTGAACGTCCTCTTTCGTGAGTGTTTTCAGTTGTGCTGTTGTGGCTGTCTCAATGTCCTGAATCCATTAAAAACACTTTCCTTTTATGGTTATTTTGACTTTGGGGAAGAGCCAGAAGTCCCAAGGTGTCAGATCCAATGAATACAGTAGATAAGGACACACCATAATATTTTTATTTGACAGAAGTTGCTGTACCAGAAACAATGTTTGACATGAAGCATTATCATAATGGAGGATGAAACTGTTTGCCCATTTCATGTGAATGCATTGTTCGTGATCCATAATTTACAGCACACTTTAACACACACCTTCTCTCAACTGTAACTCACACCCGACTGACTGCACCAAACAAGTTGAAACTTGTCACACGCGGTTATTAAGATTCAACATGCCACTTCCCAAATTGAAGATCCCTACCTTTCCGTTGGGGGCCACTCAGCAGCAGCATTCACTGTATTTTTTGATCCAACCTTGTAGATGCCCTCTTTAAGAGGAACTGCCGAGACAAGCTACTGTTGTTAAGAAATACAGAAAACAAAACAGAACAAAACAAAACAAAAATATGAGTTCTCACAGAAAATACGATTAGGCGTGGCTGGTTGAATGTTAGGCTAAGACAGGATGTTAGCGGTCAGAATTCTCTGGCTCTGGCCAACACTTGGTCATCCATGGAAACTTGAGAAAAGAGAGGCCCATTCTTCAGGGTTTTATAACAATTGTGTTATTTTTTCCCACCATTTAATCTAGTAGGGTTTCAGATACTGGGATTTTAGGAAGAAAGGGCTGATGGTTTAACCAGCTATGGTGATGACCTTCCTTGATAACCCAAACCACATTTTTTAAAGGCTGCAAGCTCTGAAGAAGATTTGGCACAGTGGTGTGTTCCTACTACGTGTGCACTTTTGTTGCTTGCCTAGGTGGTGTAAACATATTTTCCAAGACCACGATTACTTCTTCAAATCTGAAACTTGGAATTATGCCAAAACAACAGATTCTCCATTTGGGGACCAACACGTCTATCACAGTTGGTGACAGTGTCTTATTGATTCCTTATGTACACAAAACCAGCGAACCTTTCATGCATGCATATTATAAACAAAATATATTTTCTTTTTTTTTTTTTCGGGTCAAGCATTTTTCCCCCAAAACCTGTTTTTAGATTAAAGTTAAATTTTGCTTAAAAATATTTTTCAGCTTTTACTGTTGTGTGTATGCTGTGTTTTCTTTGCCTTTCATGCATATTTCCATGCTCTGAGAGTTCATTATTTTTCTAGGAATCCTTTTCCTTGTTGATTTTTATGAAGATATATTGTTGGTATTAAAATGATTAAATATGTACTGAAGACTGACTGAGATTTAGTTTCTACGAAATCCTTTCCTCTTGTCTCTGACAGTATTTTCATTATTCCCGTACTAACTCCATCTGTAACCAATGCCAATGCTTTTGGTTTGCAGGCCTCCTGTGCTCCTATGGTAGTTTCTGTTTACTTCTCCAGAATTGCCAGAGACTACAACTTTAGACCCTTCAAAGTTTTTTGTTTTGTTTCTTTTCTTTTTTGTTTTTTTAAGATGTCCTTGTTTGTTCACAGATGAGCATCGGGAATAGGCTGACTTTCAGAATTAGGACTTAGAGAAAGTGATGAGTCTTGCTACTTGATTTACCCCTGGTTCACACAGAAATCCTTACAACACTTCCCTGGAAAACAAAAGGGTTGTCTGTCTGGTTTTTACTTTTTTTTAAAGCAAGTAAACTTTTAATCATCTATATTTTCTTACGTTTTAATTTTGATCATCAAGTAAATACATGAGAATGTTTTATAAATAACATATAATCATGTGACTTAGCAAATTTATATAAAAATATATAGAACATCATCTATATACTAAGTTCATATTCATCAAAATAGTCACATGGATTATTAAACCTCTAATAATTTAGCCACTCAGCAGTAAGTCACATAATCTTCTGGATCTTTATTTTTTCCTAAGGAGATCTTCAATGACACAGTGTCCTACTCCTTTCAAAAATAAAATTTTCTTTCATTGTAATTTAGTTTGGTATTATTCATGCTTTCTAATCTTTTGCTGAAATTTTTTTTTTCTAATTCATTATTATGTTGCACACAATTTTGTACTTGGCCTAGAGTTGAATGGCACTAAAGACTAGAACCTAACGTAGTTAACAGAGATTCATTATACAGAGGCAGCACCTTGCTCTGAGCTGTCAGACATCATACAAATTGTTCTTTCCAAAGAACTGAGAATAGAAACTCTATTTCAACACGTTTTCTGAGCTTCCAGCTAAACAAGACTAGGCTATGTTGGGAATGTAAGGATAACTAGGACTCATTTCTTTCTTTCAAGCATTGTTGAGGAGAAATCTTTGTAAGCAAGGTTAGGTGGGAATAGGTGAAGAGAAGGGACAACAGTATCACACTTCTGGGCATATTTGTGGAATAGTGAGTAGTCTGGTGTGGCTGGAGTATGAGGATAAAGAAAAAGAATTTTGGCCTCAAATGAAAGAGAGCATACACTTCCAAGCTAAGGAATATGGTCTATTCTGTAATTGGGTTAAAGATATTGCAAGTTGGTGGGAAGGGGATTAGCCATAGAATCTAAATTTCTCAGCAATATGTAGAATACCCTAGAATGAGGAATGGTGAAAAGAACAGAACCCTGGCAAGAGACTATTGTGTCAACCATGGAAGAGATAAGAGATGAGATATAAGACTTTGGTGATAGGAATGCAGAGAAGGGAATGGATTAAAGAGATTTAATGAAGACATAACAGGAATCAACAATTGTTTAAATGAAGGGTGTTGTCATTTTCCCTAGAACCAGGGCCTTTTAAAAACTATACCACATTTAAGTCTGTAAAAGTGTACCTTGGACACTGATGGCACCTGATATTCATGTATACTATTTTCCTCCCTTGCTTGTCTGATTAATTTTTCACTTTTGTATTCCTAGCTTTCTGATCCCGAACGGTCTTATCCCCAATATTCTATAGTTGTGTTGAGCACTACATTCTAATTACCTATCAGATTTAATTCACTGGCAAATTGATATTACCTTTCAACTTGTTACTTTGATACTGCTTTATGTCTCAGTTCTACTAAACATATGGTAAAGGCATGGTGCAATATTTTTAAAATATGGGCAGAGAAACACATGTTGGAGTAAAATAATAGTTCATTTTTAGATATTTAGGATGCTCATGATAAGCATATGGAGGAAATTATCTATGGGGTTGGTAATAAGAGTTATCCAATCCAAACAATGATCTTGTGATTTGTAGTCTAAATATAGATTTCCATAAACTACAAAATTACCTGTTGAATCAAACATATATGATCTGTAAAAATGATGATAAGAAGCAAGCTCTAATGTGTTCTGTTGATGATTATTTTGTGAAAATAACTATGATTAGCATAATTTTTCCTTGCTGTACAGAAATTTATCATATTCTCAAAGTATTATAATATTGCACATTCATTTATATATTTTTTTATTAAAATTTATTGGGGTGACAATAGTTAGTAAAGTTACATAGGTTTCAGGTGTACAATTCTCTAATATATCATCTATATATCACATTGGGTGTTCGCCACCCAGAGTCCGTTCTCCTTTGATGGTGATGACTATACATTCATTTATATTTTATCATCAGTGATCTGCATTTAAAGCACACTCAGTGGTAGGATTTCCACATAATTTCCCTTATTAATTTTTATATATACAGTTATTACTTTGAAGTTAAATTTCACATGGCTATTTTAAATACTGAGAACAGACATTTCAATGTAATTAAAAATGAGAAAATTAAGATGAATTCATTTTTCGCTGTTTAACATCGCGTTTTTTCTGCTACCTCACAATATGCTCCTTGTTTGACTCTATGACTTCATTATTTTCTGATCTATATTTATATCCTCATTGTTTGACTCCATGACTTTGTTGATTTCTGGTCTATGTTTATATTAAAAAGTAATGTTAATGAATATACAAGAGAGGAGACTGTTTCCTTCTCAACTCTAATTCCTTAAGTATTGCTGAAAATAAAGTCTAACAGGTGGCAGCAACTTTAATGATGAAAACTGTGACTCATGATTTGATGAGGGTACATTTAGCTATGTAATTTCTTTTGCATCTTGACAGGGTCCTTAATGTTTGACAGGTCTCACACTGTCAAAAAATTATATGATTGTTTTACAGTTCAAAGAGTCTCAGTAGGATATTGATGTCATTTATACGTTGGAAAATTAGAATTATCAGACTTAAGAATATACCTTGAACTGACTTGAATTGTGGGTGTGTGCTTTCGTTCTCTTTGAAGACAGCACTACTCTAACAGTAGGACTGATATTTGTATGTGGCTTCTTCACATATTTAAATCTAATGTGTGTGTACAGAGACACTAGAATGAGTAACCAATTCAGTATTCATCTCAGGTGAGAAATCAAGAATCGCAGGCTATATTATTATTTCATTATTTTAGTAGACCTTAAGTTTTAAAACATAGGACAAGGATAACATATGAATTTTCGGAGGGCATTTTTGTCTATTTACCAGTGTGATTTATTTCTAATTGGAATGTTAGGAAGATTGACAAAAACAGTTCCAAAGAGAAATTTCACAATTCACTTAATGTTAGATAACAATATCAAAATGTGTCATTAAAACATTTTTTATAAACTCACTCTAATATATAATATGTAGTTTGCCAAATGCTTATGTGCATAGAGTATAACTGGTATCACCACGTTTCCTCCAAGCTGGTGAAGGAAAATAATGGAGGAAACCAACCAATGTTACCATAGATAAAACTTTTTTTTCTTTTTTTTAAAGAGATTGAGGCAGAAAGTTGCTTTCTAAAGTATTCAGTTAGGAGGGAAAGGTTAAAGTCAAGGTGAAACTTTTTCCCAGCCTAAGTGTTTGTGTGCTCTGGGACATTGGTTTAGAGAAAACTTAAGGCAGAATAAGATGGGTCTTCAGAGAAGTTTCTTTAAGAACATTCTCTGTGGATGACAGAATGTGTGCTATGGTGAGGATTTCTTTTCTAATAAAGAAACCAGTATGATTGAATCTATTCTGTATTCTTCTTAGTCCACAGAGAACTGGACCATCATCTTAATTTCCATGGGATTTTGTCATTTGAGTCAAATAAGAGATACTGGGGCTTCAATATTTGCTAAAATCCATAGGAGGTTCCCTGTCTTCAGGTGATATTGCAGGCTGATTTTCAAATAAGCT
This sequence comes from Rhinolophus sinicus, assembly GCF_036562045.2. Lineage (NCBI taxonomy): Eukaryota > Metazoa > Chordata > Mammalia > Chiroptera > Rhinolophidae > Rhinolophus > Rhinolophus sinicus. Next base: position 27,543,897 of record NC_133768.1, on the reverse strand, counting down.
ATTATTCATGTTGATTAATGTGAAAAATTCACATGGTACTATGTGGAGGAGCAAGTGGCATAACTTCTTTTATCCATTCACTCACTCATTTATCCAAATCTATTATTTGCCAGGCTCTGTTCCAAGCAGACAGCACTTAACAGTGAACAAAACCGATAAACGTCTACCCTCTGAGTTCTTACATACCAGTGGAGAAGGCAAACAATTAACAAGATGAATAGGTATATTAGGTAGGAAGGTATATAATGAAAAGTGCTAAGGAGAAAAAATATAGGAAGAAAACCAGGTAGAATGTATTCATGGTGGAGGACTGCAATTTAAACTCTGGAGAAAGAGTAAATGCTAATCAGATTGAAAAGGAAAAGAATCAATGTGTAATTGTAAAAAGTATTCTAAGTTTGTAAACCTACTCCTATAAATCTTAGACTAAAAGCAAATCATACAAATTACTTTGAAAAAAATCTTGAAAGGTATAGAAAAGACTACTAATCATTATCTTTCACTGGTGCATCCAATTGACCCAAATATCTTTCTGTAAATGTCCTAAAATGATACATTAGAGAAAGTAGACAATCCATTAAAGATACACTTAATAGGAGTTTTGTTTAGGCTACAAAGAAGAAAATGGTATTGTATTAACTCTTGAAATGAACAAAATATATCAAATAACTTTTTGTGGACATTGGACAAGAGGCAGAGTGAAGCTGTGATCCCTGAAAGAAGAAAAACAACAAAATTATATCTGCCATCCTCCCAACTTTCTGACAGGAGAGACTTTCTAGACTACAACCCAAAGAAGTGGAGCCCAAACAAGGAAAGATGGACTATTTGAGCAGAGCAGAAAGAGATCACCATTCATGGCTATTGACATAGCTCTAATTTAAGGGACTGAATACCAACAAGAAAGAAACGGTTCAGAGAAGGAGCTCTAGAAAGCTGCATGAGGGTCTGTATGAGTATGTAGCCAAATATAGACACATGCACAGAGTGAAAATACAGAAAATTAGGCAAAGAGCATTATCCGGAAAAGGACCATTACCAAGGCTCTGTCAGCTGAAAACTACCAGAGGTTGTAGAGAACTGGGATACAATTGAGTTTTGAATAGCCAGAGTAAAGAAACCTTGCTGAAAATACATGGCATTCAGTTAAAGATCTCAAAAAAAAAAAACAAAGAAGAAAGTTGGGTTTATCTAAGTCTGGAATAAACACTAGCTTAGCTTACTCTAATGAAGGATAATGACAAGCCTCGAGATAATCAATCTGATCTATAAGTAAATTAGCTAGCTAAATAATATTCAACATTTTATTATGGAAGAAAATAAAATCCAGACACTCAAATACAAATCCATACTATCTGTATATGAGTTCTGACAATTAAGTTTGAGAACTTGTTGAAACCATGTTGCTAAACTTTTTTGATATAAGAGGGATTATTTATTATGAATTTGTACCAAATGGACAAACAGTTCACCAAGTTTACTATTTGAAAGTGCTGAAAAGGCTGCGTGAAAAAGTTAGATGACCTGAACTTTTCACCAACAACTCATGGCTATTGCCTCACGACAATGCACTAGCTCACATGGCACTCTCTGTGAGGGAGTTTTTAGCCAGTAAACAAATAACTGTATTGGAACACCCTCCCTACTCACCTGACCTGGCCCCCAATGACTTCTTTCTTTGCCCAAAGATAAAGGAAATATTGAAAGGAAGACATTTTGATGACATTCAGGATGTCAAGGGTAATACAATGAAAGCTCTGAGGGCCATTGCAGAAAAAGACTTCCAAAATTTCTTTGAAGGGTGGACTAGACACAGGCATCAGTGCATAGCTTCCCAAGGTGACTACTTCGAAGGTGACCATAGTGATATTCAGCAATGAGGTGTGTAGCACTTTTTCTAGGATCAGTTCACAAACTTTGTTGTCTGAACTTGTATAATCATAACTTGTTATACATATGAAGAAGTTGGAAAATATGGTGCCTAACCTGGAGAAAAATCAGACATTAACAATAATTGCAAGATATAGCTATGGAAGTGCTTAAAGGAAATATCACATGCATGTATTAGAATAAGAAACAGGTTTAAAATCACTGGTAAAGTTGTTACCTTAAGAAGATAGAAAGAGAAGAGAAAATTAAACTGAATGGCAAAGGATAGATCATGCAAATGATAATATAATAAAATATATGCATAAATTATGTAACAAAATAAAGTCAAGAAAAATAAAGCAAAATCTGGCTATTTGACATATGATTGCATAGATAAACCCAACCAGGAGTTATAAGGAATAAAAATAGGAATTACTAATATAGAAAAGTTGGACATCAATACAGGCATTAAAGGTATAAGATCATATTACTGACAATTTTATTCCAATAAATTTAAAAACCTAGATGAATTGGACAATTTTTAAAAGACAAATTATGACATTGAGATAAAAAAGTATAAAAACCTGCATAGCCCTATATCTGTTGAAAATATTAAATATGTAGTCAAAAATCTTTCTCAAAGTAAACTCCAAGCCCATGGGAATTTCCCAGTGAATCCTGTCATACCAAAAAGAAATAATACCAATCTTACTCAAAGTTTAAAAAAATAGAGAAAATACTTCAGAAATAACTTCATGAAACCATTATGACTCTGATCTCCAAACCAGGAAAGTACTATATGAAAAGGAAACTGACCAATATTCCTCAAGAAGACAGATACAAAATACCCTAACAAAATATTATCAAGTTAAATCAAGTAATATCCAAATGTATAATATATCATAAAAAAGATAAGTTTATCGTGGGAGTGTGAAGTTGGTTTTTCACTCAAAAATCAATAATAAATTTCCTACATTTACAGAATATAAGAAAAAACACACAACAGGTTCTCAGTACATGAGGAGAAAGCATTTGACAAAATTCTACACTCATTTATAATTAAAAAAAAAAAAAACTCTTGTAAAACTAGGAATAGAAGGGAATTTTCTCAATTGGCTTATAGCAATTGTGAACAGTTACTTAATGGTAAAATATAAAATGGTTTACCAATAAGATTAGAAATAATAAACATATTGCCATTACTGCAACTTCTATTCAGCATTGTAATGGAAGTTCTGGTAAGAGCAATAAGACAAGAAAAGGATACAGTAGCTAAGTAGATGGTCATGGAAGAAATAAAACTTTTTTTCTTGCATATAACATGATTATATACATAGATAATGGTAAGATTCTACCAAATAATACTAAATCTATTAAGTAAATTTAGCAAGTTTGCAGAATCCATAGTCAATAGACAAAACATCAGGAACATTTATATATCAATGAACAATCAGAAAAATAAAATATTATTTACAATAACATCAACAATTACAATTCTTGGGTATAAATTTATAGATTGGGAGAGTCAACACTATTAAGATATAAATTCTTCTCTACAAGTTGATCTATTGATTTACTGCAATTCCAAAATAGGTCTGGCAAACTTCCCCCCCCCCCCTTTTTTTTAGATAGTGTCCTAGAGGCTCTGCATGAATAAAAAGATACTCCTATCTTTTGAAAAATTCCAAAGCTTAAGAGGTTAGTTTCCAGGAGCTAGAGACAAAAGCCAGGCCTCTCTTTAGATGAGGCCGAGTTTCTTACCACATAGGCAGTAAGACAAGAATGCTTAAGAAATTATCCACCTTAGACAGCAAACAAACAAACAACTGGAACTATAATAGAAACCTAGCATAAGCCTGACAGTGATAATAGTCATTCTTCTCCCTCTCTTTCGCTGTCTTTCTCATATATATGTAAATATATATATAAAACAATTACCCTGCTAAGTTCTGAGTATTATGACCTCCCAAAATAATTATGCTTTAAAAATAAAATGATAATAACAATTACAAACAGAGTAATAGAAGAGTCATTTCCTAATGCTTTTTTAAAAGAAATGAATTTCATCATTTGGAGCAGTTTTAGGTTCACAGTAAAACTGAACAGAAAGTACAGAGTTCCCAAATACCCCCACAATACATGCACAGCATGCAATAGGGCACAACATGCACCACATCATCATCTCCCACCGCAAGTGGCACATTTCTAACCACTGATGAACTGACATTGATACATCATAATCACCCAAAGTACACAGTTTACATCGGGGGTTCACTCTTGGTGTTGTATGTTTTGTGGGTTTTGACAAATATATAATAGCAAGTATCCACCACTATAATATCATACAGAATAGTTTCACTGCCCTAAAAATCTTCTGCGCTATGTCAATAAAAAAAATCACTAGCTTAGGCTAAAATTTATATGGAAATGCTGTTGTTACTATTCAAAGACTATGCAAAGGTCTTTGAATAGTAACAACAATCATGAAAAAGAAGAGAATTGGAGGACTTAGACTACTTTATTTCAATACTTACTATAAAACTATTGAAATCAAAAAGGTGTGGTATTTGCATAAAAATATAATAGAACAAAATGGAGTTCAGAAAAAGACCAACAATTATAAGATTGATTAAAAAACAGGCAACAAAACATTTAAATGGAAAAGGGTATTTTCAACAAATGGAGATGAAACAACTGCTTTTGCATATAGAAAAAATGAACCTCAAACCATACGCAAAAAGTTATTTGATACAGATCATAAACCTGATAATATGAAACTTCTAGAAGAAAAAAATAGAAAAGGGTCATCACAACCTTGGAGGAGGCAAAGCATCTCCAGAAAGCACTAACAACAACAAAAATTCATAAAATGGACTTCATCGAAATAAAAACTTTTGCTCGATAAAAACACTCTGAAGAAAAGATTATGTCCGCTACAGACTGTAAGAAAATATTTGCAAAATATGTACTTGGCATAATATACAGATGACTTCTAGAACTAAACAATATCAAGATAATAAATCCATTTATTAAAGGTCAGAAAGTTAAAAGACTTGAGAATACCCTTTGAAGAGAAGGATGTATGAATAATCAATAGGGATAAGAAAAAGTGCTTGACATCATTAGTCTCCATGCAAATACAAATATTCCATTACATATACTGTAGAGTGATTAATAAGAAAACTGACCACTCCAAATGTGGGTAAGGTAGTGAGAAACTGAATTGATCATACATCTATATGATAAATTCATATCAATGGAATAGTGTAAAATGGTACAACCTTTTTGAAACCTGATCTGTCTGGCAATTTCTCATAAAGTTAAGCATAATCTACTTCTCTGTATTTATACGCACACACAAAATACATATGCACAAAAAAGACATTTTGAAGTATGATCATAGCAGCTTTATTTAAAATAGCTAAAATTTGGAAATGACCCAAATGTCCACCAAAAGGAGTATTGATTTTTAAAAATAAATGGTTTATCCATAAAAAGAAACACTACTCAGCGTTAAAAAGGAAAGAACTGCTGGTACACACAACATCATGGGCAAACCTCAAACCATGAATTAGTGGTTGTCAACTTGAGAGTTTTTCTCTGCCCACCCCAAGGACATTGGCAATATTTGGAGATTTATTTGGGTGTCACAAGGGGGTGAGGGGCGGGACATGTTACTGGCATCAAATAGGTAGAGGCTAGGAATGTTGCTAAACATCCTACATTGCACAAGACAACCCCACAGCAAATAATTATCTGTCCCAAAATGTCAGTGGTGTTGCTTGTTGAGAATTCTGGCATTATGCTGAGAAAAAGAAGGCAGACAGAAAAGTACTTACTTTATGATTCTACTTATGTTCTGAAACTGGTGAAACATCTATGGTGAAAAAAAATCAGAACAAAGTTTTCTTCTTTAAAGGATAGGACAAGGATTGACTGGGAAGGAAATGAAGGATGTTTCCGGGGTGAAGGAAGTGTTTTATGTTATCAAATAAAAACAAATCCGGACTTAGGTAAGAAGAGACTTCATTTGAAAAGAATCCTGCAAGAAGTGGTGAGGGAATATAACAATGGGGGGGGACGGGACACTAGGAACATAAGATCTGCAAGTGTCTCAATGGTTATTTGGAAAAAGGGTTTTCCTTTTATAGGGAGGAGTAAACAAGGCTCACGCTAGAAAGAACCAGGTGGGGAAAGTGGAACGACAGAGAGTGGTATAATTGGACAATAGATCAGAGACTGTGTTACCCTAAAGTCAGTCTATTGTCAGAATGGACAATTAAGGAGGTGCTGTATGCTGGCTCAGGGTGAGGGTGGGTCAAATTTCTGGGGCTTAGGGAAGGAACAAAACTTGATCAAATTTTGGTTAAGAAACACTTTGTTCCAATTGATCCATGGGGACAAAACAGTTCAGCTAGTGATTTATGAGACAAAGAATGGAACTTTGCAGGGTTTGTATCTAGCTTTGTCATAGGTAAACAAGAAGCATGCCTGAGTCTTATCTAAATCATATGGGGAAGAGTGTTTCTTTGCAATAAGTCATTTCCTGAGTCACAAATGGGTGGGGAGATTTCTTTAATTTTAGCTCTTTACCAGGATCACAGGGCTTGGGTAAAATTCAGTATTGTCAGTTCCCTCTTGTGTTCAAGAAGACTGATGTTCATTTATTGCTGCACAATTCAGAGGACCTCGGGAGTGGGGTGAAGCTGAGTCTAAGCAAGTCTCCTAAAGACTCCTGGTGGTGTTCCTGAAAAATAAGTTGAATGATCTGTTAAGCATGTTGTTAGAATGACACTTGTTGGATCATCTTAGAAATCAGGCACGTGATGAGAGGAATGGCTAGGAATATAACACAGAAAATAATGATTAAATGCTGAATAACGGAGTAAAACCCAGGCTTAAGGCCTCCAGGAGGTAACTGAGAGGATGCCAAGATGTTGGTGCTGAAGTGTCTGTCCCTAGATTGCAGAGTGCGGACATCAGTCCTTACCTAACACATTTCTCTGTTGTGTCTACGTTGCAGTTGGTTTTAGTGATGGCATAGATACCAGAGTTGTTTCAGGGAGCACATACAACAGCCACTTTGGACCATTGACAAATGTCCCCTCGAGAAGCCAGAATCATGTCCAATGCCAAATAGTTATGAAGGAATGTTCTTTGGAGTTCTTGCAGTTCTAAGGTGATTATGTTGGTAGTTTCAGTGAGATTATCCACAATTCTTGTTACCTCCTAGCACAGAGCTTGAAAAATGTGGGAATTTTGACATGTTTCCTAAGTGGCCCTCCTGAAGGAGGCTCCAGGCAAGAAAGCTGCCAATATGTGGTCCTCAGTAGTGGTGAAGTGTTCTAGCTTTACTCATAGTCCTTTGGCTTTGCATTTCAGGGGCTCTTCATAATTGATGAAAAGGGAGAGTCACAATCTCCTTTGAGAGCTTGAATCTTGCACCTGAGCTTTTGTCTATAACACATTGTGAGTTTTGTAGATTGCTCAGTTCTCTTGGGACTAGAAAAGCCTAAATCAGAGGTAATAGAATGTTTAGAATGTGACAACAGGCAGTCTGGTTAAAAATCTGGTAAGGCCTACTAAGATGATCTAGATAGCAGGATTAGGTCCAATAAGCTGGTATCCGTGAAATTGCTATCAAAACAAAAGTTTCCATGAACTAAAGAGACAGGGATATTTACAATATTAGGGCCCTCTTCAGAAATACATCCATGCATATGTAAACAGTCAAATGATCTTTGATGATGTGCCAAGGACACACAATGGGGAAACGATAGTTTCTTCAATAAATGGTGTTGGGAAAACTGGATATCCATATGTAGAAGAATGAAATTGGATCCCTATCTGACACCATATACAAAAGTCAACTCAAAATAGATCAAAGACTTAAATATAAGACCTGAAACTGTAAAACTACTAAAAGAAAACCTAGGGGAAATATTCTGATATTGCTTTTGGCAACAATTTTTTTTTTATATTTTAGATATGACTTTAGAATGGGAGACAATGTTTGTAATTCATACTTCTCATAAGGGATTATTATCCAAAATAAATAAGGAACTCATACAACTCAATAGCAAGAAATCAAAACAAACAAAAAAGATTTAAAAATGGGCAAAGGACCTATATAGACATCTCAAAAGAAGAAATGCAAATGGCCCACATATACGTGAAAAGATACTCAACATTACTAATCATCAGGGAAATGCAAATCGAAGCCACAAATGAGATATCATATCACAATGGTTATTATAGCTATCATCAAAAAGACAAAAGATAACAAGATCTGGTAAGGATGTGGAAAAAAGGGAACCCTTGTGCACTGTTGGTGGGATGTAAATTGGTACAGCCATTACAGAAAACAGTATGCAGTTTCCTCAAGAAATTAAAAATAGAGTGACAATATCATCTAGCATTTCTGCTTCTGGATACTTATCCAAAGGAATTGAAATGTGGATCTCAAAAAATATATATATATGCACTCCCATGTTTATTGCAGCATTAGTCATAAGAGCCAAGACATGGAAACAACCTAAATGCCAGTTGACAGGATACAGGATAAAGAATATGTGAATATATTATATTATGTTATGTTATGTTAGGTTAGGTTGTTATGTTATATTATATTATTGTGTGATGAAATATTATTCATCTTTAAAGAAGAAGAAAATCCTGCCCTTTGACACAACATGGATGAACCTGAAGGACATTATGCTAAGTGAAACAAGCCATACATAGAATAACAAATATTATATGATTTCACTCGTACGAGATATGACAATTAATTTTGAGAACTTGTTGCAACGATGTTGCTAACCTTTTTTGATATCAGAGGGATTATTCATTACAAATCTGTACCAACTGGACAAACAGTTAACCAAGTTTACTATTTGGAAGTGCTGAAAAGGCTGCGTGAGAAAGTTAGACAACATGAACTCTTTGCCAACTATTCATGGCTCTTGCATCACAACAACGCACCAGCTCACACACTGCTGTATGTGAGGAAGGTTTTAGCCAGTAAACAAATTACTGTATTGGAACACCCTCCCTACTCACCTGATCTGGCCACCAATGACTTCTTTCATTGCCCAAAGATAAAGGAAATATTGAAAGGAAGACATTTTGATGGCATTTAGGACATCAAGGGTAATATGACGACAGCTCTGATGGCCATTCCAGAAAAAGAGTTCCAAAATTGCTTTGAAGGGTGGATTAGACACTGGTGTCAGTGCATAGCTTCCCAAGGGGGTGACCGTAGTGATATTCACCCTTTGAAGGTGACTGTAGTGATATTCAGCAATGAGGTATGTAGCACTTTTTCTAGGGTGAGTTCGTGAACTTAATTGTCTGATCTCGTACATGAAATCTAAAATCGTCAAACTCACAGAAGCAGAGAGTAGAATGGTGGGTTCTAGGGTTGGGGAGAGGGGAAATGGAGAAATGTTGATCAAATGTTATAAAGTTCATTTATGCAACATGATTGGGTGGAGAGCTATTGTACAGAATGGTGACTATTGTTAACAATACCGTATTGTATACTTGAAATTTGTTAAGAGAGTAGATCTTTAGCATCCACATCACAAGAAAAGAAAATGGTAACTATGTGAGATGATGGATATGTTAATTAGCTTGATTGTGATGATCATTTCACCATGTATACATATATTAAATCACTATATATTGTATACTTTAAATATATGCAGAGGGTGCCAAGAAAATGTATACACATTTTAAGAAAGGGAAACTGTATTAAAATTGTAGTACTCAATATATACCGATAATAAAAGATGAATACAAGTCACGTTCTGACTTCTGCAAGTACAAGAGGTGCTCAAAGTGGTTACCATCAGCATCTAGACACTTCTGATCACAGCAAACTACTCCTTGAGCAATGTTGACCAAAGTGTCCACTTGTATACATTTTTTTGGCACCCCAGTACAATTTCTATTTGTCAGTTATACCTCTATAAAGTAGAAAAAAATATCAGGGCCCTCTTGTAGTTTACAAGTGTGATTGTAAACAGAGTATATTCCAAGAACAGTATAAGGAGGAAGATCCCGTTTATAGTACTGTTTCTTAGTAGAGGAAGGAGTACTTGTGGAAAGCTGTAAAACTTTATTGGGAAAGGAGTGCACAACCAACAATCAGAGCTTGGGTTGTGGGTTAAAGCAATAAATTGGGTGAAGGAATGTCATAATTTTTAGGGTCCTAATAGGAATGGAGGAATTATCAGAAGAGGCACAGCTTGCACAGGTGGGAGAGTGAGAAAATAATACAAAGAGAGAATCATCATGAAAGGCTGTTGTTGCTATGAGGAGAAATAAGTGGGCCCCAAAGATGACACTGGAGAGGACACAAAAGAAAGATACAGGAAAGAAGGAACATGAGAATGGTAATGATAGGAGACAGATACTGAGAGGTCTGGTTCTGACATCTTGGGTAAAATCTGACCACCTTGAGATGCTGTCTGGACACTTTATGAAATCATCTGCTTCTTGGGCTCTTGAAAGAGCCTCAGCTGAAGATCTCCAGGTAGATAGATATCCATTCCACGTAGCACTTGTATTGTTTTAATTATGAAATGTGGATGCAGGGTCAGACCTTCTGACATTTGGTTGGAGTTTTACTGGTAAGGAAGATGATACAGGGGCCTTACTAGAGGATTTCAAGGTTATTTTTTGGTTCCAGAGAACAAGTCTTCAATTTCTAAATTGTGGAGAAGTTTTGATGACTGGAAGAAAACCAACTCTAACCTGTTGTTAATCAATGTAGGTATAGTTAATAAGTCCTAGAATATCTGAGCTAACTAGACTGAATTCTTCTATTGCTCATATTGAGTATGGAATTCTTACAGGCCTGACAGTTATTATTTCATAGGGGAATAAGGGTTAGGTCCAGTAAGAGAGGACCAGAGAGCAATCAGGGCCAGAGCCAAGACTTTGGGCCATGAAAGATTGAGTTCCTCTAAGAGTTTTTCAAATTTTAGTTTTAATAGTCTATGCATTCTATCATTTCCGATGACTAGGGATGGTAAGGGCAGAGTTATTTGGGGGACAAAGGAAGAACTCAGATGATGACATAACCAGTGAAATGAGCTCTATGTTCATTTGAGAGGGCAAGTGAATACCCTCAGTGAGGAAAATTTCTTCAAAAGAAATATAGTAACTGTAGTAACAGTGACCCTTTTACATGGGGAAGCATCTAGCCAATGAGAGAACATGCAAATAATGGTAAGGAAATATTCAGAGCCAGGAGATTTAGGGAGTTGAATAAACTCTAATTTCCAGTGGAGAAAGGGTCCCCCTGGAGGTAGCTCTCTTCTTTGCCACACCTTTACAGTTTTGCCAGGATTATGTTTTTTTGGCAGATGGGGCAAGAGGGCACCACTTATTCTGGGTAAGCAGTGAAGTTTACCCAACAATATTGGAGGAGTAGTTGATTTGTTTCCCCATGATAGGTAATCTTGTGAAGGTCATAGAATAAATTTCAAACAAGGGACTGAGGAGAGATGAAGTGGTTTCTGGTTGTCTCAGAATCTCATCTGAGAGGATAAAATATCCATTTTGTTTCCAATTGGCCTTTTCATTTTCAGGAGCCTTATAATAAGCAATTTTGATTTCCTTGATTAGAGGATCAGGTGGTAATTGGAATAAATAATATCTTGTCTGATTGCAATGGGATTGGGACAGATTTATCAACTGTTAATTTACATATTATAAGCTAATGAGTTTCCCCTTGCCTCAGGTATTTTATTGCCCACATGAGCTTTGATTTTTGAGTATAATCACCTCTTGTGGTAATAATAATGCATTTAGAAGGTCGGCCACCTATTTTCTATTTTTAATTGGTGTTCCAGCTGCAGACTTAAATCCCTTGGCTCTCCATAACATACCATAGTCATGTACTACTCCAAAAGCATATCTACTGTCTATGTAGACATTAACTCTCCTATCTGTAGCTAAAGTGCAGGTTCTTGCCAGAGCCAGAAACTTTGTTACCTGAGGTAATTTTGCATTGGGTAGAGGCTCATCTTCTACAGGGTTTTGGAAATCTGTAACGGAATATCCTACCCAAAAACCCTCTTCTGATGTGCAGAGGTATAAACCATCAGCAAAGATAATGAAATACAGATCTACAAGAGGAATTTCAGCAAGACCAGGGTGGGGAAGTGTTAAAGTTTGGGTAGCTACAATGCAGTTATATGATTATTCTTCAGTCAGGTGAGAAAGAAGCTTAGTGGGATAAAGATTTTGAAAACACTGGATGGGAACGTGAATAATGTTGGAAATAGAAAGCAAAAGGATCTCACAAGAGATAAGCAGAGGGGTTGAAAAGTGTTGCATATTTTCAGTGAGGAGAGTTTTGTAAAACATGGGGTATATAAATATTTAAGGCATGACCTAACACATCAATAGTGGCTTGAGCACAGATCTAGAGTGAGGTTAAAATACCCAATGTGCCTCTGGTTTCCATTATGTTTCTGTGATGCTTACGGCATGTCCTTCTCTCTCACAAACAAATAGAGAAAGGGCAAGAAGTTTGAGAGCCCCAAGTTGGAGTCAGAAGAAAGGGAGATTGTTTTAGCATTCAAATGCTGTTCAGAGATTGAGACCAATTGTATGGGTTCAGACGCTATTTCCACAATCATAAAAAGGAGATGCTATAGTAGAGAAATTAAGAATCAACTCCTACAATAGCTGATCAATCCCCGAAAGCCTAGAAGTTGTCTGTTCATTTCAAGTAAAGGCTAATTGAGAATGGTCTTCTGGGGACAAAGTTTTTCCCTCAGGGGAGATGTCATGTCCTAGATAATGAGCCTGAGGACTGCAATGTTGTATTTTGTTTGTCAAAACTTTAGGCCCTTTCAAGCCAGAGCTTCTGTAGGTATTGAATAACTGTCAATGAGTTATCAATTCCACTGGAGCAAAGAATGAGGTCATTTACATATTGAATGAGTATTGAATTACACGGGAAAAACAAATTCTTTAAATTTGTGTTTAATGCCCCAGGAAAAATAGATAGAGGCTTCCATAAACCCCTGAGGCACAGCAGGCCAAGTACATTGTTTATTTTACAAAGTGAAAGCAAATAGGTCTTGGGAATCATGGTGGAGGGATATACTGAAGAATCTGGAACACAAGTCAGCAAGAGTGAAATGATGGTATCAGGGAGTACAAAAGTGATAAGGCTATTAAATTTGGGACTAAAGGGGATCTAAGGTTTACTATTTTATTTATAGCCCACAGGTTTTGAACTAATTGATATCCTTTTTTGTTAGGCTTTTTCACAGGGAGAAAAGAGTTGTTGCAGAAGCAGGAGTGGGGACCAGGAGTCTTTTGTCAAGAACTCCTTAAATAATAGGTCTGAAACCTTCAGTTGTGGAAGATTTTAAAGGATACTGGGGTAGTTCAGGGAGGGACACAGTGGTATCTATTTCCACTTTCAAGGGTTCTGCTTTCCAGATATATCCTTTGTCTGTTGATCCTAAAGCCCAAAGGAACTCAAGAATATTAGTGAACATATTCTGAATGAAGGGACTGTCAAGGGATTGGGGAAGTATGAAGAGAGCAAGGAAATGGAGGTGACATATCAAAGCTGTTATAGGACAAAGGTGAATAGGGGAGAGTTCCAGGTCTTCAAGAGTTAGTCCTTCAGGAGAACCTAAATACTAACATTCCAATTAGAAACTAAATATCTGCCTAACAGATTAACAGGGATTTTACAAAAATCTATGTTGCAGTCCAAGAGACACAGAAAATAGAAAGGGGGCAAATCATGTGGTACGTTATCTAACACCATCACCAGGATGGTTTGTGCAGTCCAAGGGAATTGTAGTGGGGAATTGTGAAGTGTTAAGGATACAGTTGATGGCTCTAGTGTCTACCAGAAAGGTGGTTGGGTGCTCACTGGTTGGTTAGATATTATTTCATCTAGTACATTTAGGGGTATTTGGGGGCAGACAAATGCAGATCCCTTTGGGGAGTCATTGAGACTTGGATTCTTTTTCTTTTTGGTTAATCTGTAATCTAATATCCCCCCCCCCCCGTGTTTTTTTTCTTATAGTATTTACAGGTGTTCTGATCTACAGGCGATTGGAAGGAAGCTGAATATGACTTGATGTCCTTCGTGTAATTACCCTCAAGTGTTTCCAGTTGAAGAGCCGTGAGTAAATGTTGTTTAGATTTAGTTTTACTAGCCTGTGCATATACACAATATTTTACTAAAACATGGATCTCAGAGAGAAGGGCATGTTGGCAGTTCAAGCAGCATTTTGAATATGTTCTCTTATTTAGTACAGGGCCCATTAACAAAACTGGTGACTAAAGTGAATGTCGTGTGATCATTTAGGATTAGACCTGAATAATCCTTCCAGATGTTTTCCAAGCAGCACCTATAATTAGAGACTGATCTATCCTCTTGCTGTCTACACTCCGGAATCTTTGACCAGTCGCTCTCAGATGGGAATAGAATCTAATTTTTTCCCCCAATGTCCTTATCTCTGTGATATGTTGTGCCTATATTTTGGTTTGATCGCAAGTCTTCATTAATTTTGACACATTTGGCCTGGAGGCCATAGGGGTATCTTCAGGTACTTTAAGAAGTTGTGCAAAGTGGCACAGATCAGTAAGCCCTGGTAAGTATACCCCTAACACTAACTTAAATTTTATGGAAAATTTATCCCTGTTCTTATTTGGACAAGGGAAATCCTTTATGATGGCATATAAATCAGCATGGAGCCAAGGCTAAAGCATGATTCATTGGGAGTTGGCAACTGAGGTTCTGCAGATTCCTGGGCTTGGGGACCTGTCACCAGGGGAGCAGGATCAAGGTCTTGAATAATATAGGAAATGAGAAGGGTGGCAAAATAGTGTTAGGTTCAGGGAAAGATAGGTAAATACAAGGAGAATTGGGACCTGGAGGTGAAGGAGACAGGAACAAGTTTGGAGGAGCTGAGGAAGAAGGAGAGGGAATTGAGGAAGATGCGAGTGCCTCTGAGTTTAGAGTGGGTGAGAGAGAAATAGTTGAGGTTGGCAGATGGTCCTTCAGAGATCAAATCACCTCAGGTAAGATAGACTGATATTACTAAATGGCCTGATTAAGCTCGGACTGAGAAAGCAATTACAGTCACGCACCACATAATGATGTTTTGGTAAATGACTAATGACACATACAACCTGTGGTACCGTAAGATTATAATGGAGCTGAAAAATTCCTATCACCTAATAATATCGTAGCTGTCTTAAGGTTATAGTGCAACGCATTACTCATGTGTTTGTGGTGATGCTGGTGTAAAGAAACCTACTGCGCCGCCAGTCGTGTAAAAGTATAGCACATACAATTATGGACAGTATATAATACTTGATAATGAAAATAAATAAGTGTTACTGGTGTGTATATTTACAACACTATAATTTTATTGTTATTTTAGAGTATACTCTTTCTACTTATAAAAAAAGTTTGTTGTAAAACAGCATGCTGAGTTATGCAGGCAGCAGCCTCATGCATCTCATGTTTTCCACGTTTCTTGATGGCATCCTTTTCTCTTGTGCTTGATTTAGTCTCACTGGTTTTGCACAGTAACCTCCTATACAGGTTCGTAGCCTAGAAGCAATAATAGGCTCTACCATAGAGCCTAGGTGTGCAGTAGGTAGTACCATTTAGATTTGTATAAGTGCACTCTGTGATGTTGGCACAACAAAGAAATCGCCTAATGACACAGTTCTCAGAACGTATCTCTTTTGTTAAAGGGCACGTGACTGTTTTCAGCTTCTTCATACTAGGAGAAATAAGCAAACTGTTTAGAGGGAGTTTTGGATCCCCAGGATTCAAGGGCCCCTGGAGATGAACAAATGTGGGCAGATCCGATGAAACCAAGAGTCTCTGCACTTCCAAGTTAACCCTAGTGAAATCATGCTATATTTAGAGATACTTTAATGGTTCTGATTGATCAGTGGGAACAAAACAGTTAAGCTAATCATTTATAAGGCAAAGAATGGAAATGTATTTGGCCTTCTTGTCATACAGGTAAACAAGGGGCACATTCCTGAGTCTTAGTCAAATCACAGAGGGAAAACCTTTGTTTGCAGTAAGCTATTTCCTGGAACACAAATGGGTGGGGAGATTTCTTTAAATGTATCTATTTATAGAATCACAGGGCTTGGGTAAAAATCAACATTGTCAATATCTTGATAGCTGCATGGATTACACCATGGACTGGAAGCTAGTGTTAAGGCTCATCAATCTGTCACTTAAGATCTCTGTATTTTATTGCATGCAAATTTTACCTCATTCCAAAAAAACACTGATTTTCACATAGGTCCAACAAAGAAATGAAACTATTTTGATATTAATATATATGGCTCCCCAGAGGAAATGGTCTTCTTAAAATCAATTCTGAAGTTTTAAATTTCATAATCCACATTAGTATTTTGTATACTTACATGATGACATTGGGATTGTTTCTGGTTATGGACCTAGTTTTCTTCTCTAAGACAACACCAGAGAGTAGGAATATTATGAGTGTGTGTGTGCGCGTGCGTGTGTGTGTGGTGTTGAGGACAGGAAAACAGAATAGTTTCCATTCTAGTTTTCAAAAGAAAAAGGAAATGATTAATCCTGATCTAAGAGATGTTATGTTTTTTGACAGTCAGTTTTTCTGGAAACTTCCATGTTGTCCCTGTGTAAGAAAATCCTTTGGAAGATCAATATACATTGACAAAACAGGATTAGCAGGAACCTTTATGACAAGTCATAGTCTATATTCTGCGTCTATATTCAGGCCTGAATTATCCAGGCTGATTATCTGCTTTGATCTACATTACTAGGTGATTTCACTCATTGTGGCCAACTTCTTTTCATTCTGATCAGATTCACATAAGCAAACTGAATGGGTCACTCTCCTGACCCGTATGATTATTTTAGCTGTCTCTCTGATCTTTGCAGTTTATTACATGCTTAGTCCAGCTGTGATCAACAGTACAGATTTTGAAGATGGAATTTTTGAGTCAGCTGTGTCACAGTCTGCACATATACTGACCCAGTGTATATGCTGTTCATTTTCCTCCTTGGATTCCATGTGATTTGTTTCTTTTCTATTTATATTTATGAAAGAAATGGACAGTTAATTCCCAGTTTACTATATGCTGTGAGGATACAGTAAGTTTTTTAAGCTAAATGTTTCATTTGGTGTTGTTTTTTATAAATAATAATGACCCAATTACATATTTTTACATTAATAGACTCTTGAATCAGTATAATTTATATGCAGTTCATTTTTGACTATAATAATATAATACGTCAATCCTTGTTTCTCATTTTCATTAGCACTAGGACAATTTTCTTTGTGAAAGTTTAAAGATAAATATAATCATAGGTTTTATAACTTGAATAATAGATTTTTTCCTTAGATTTTTCTAAGCAATAGCTCTACTTTTTAGAGGAGTACGTCTTATGCTAATCCAAGTTCTAAGGCATCTCTCCATGTTGTTTGAGCACTGGATTAAAAAAAATTTTGGAGTTGCTCCTGAGCCAATACAGTTTATATTTTTCATTTTAATATATTGTATGGAGCCAGGAAGAAGATACATTTCTTTGTCTTAAGAGACTATTATTCTTAACATTATCTTCATATTCACATCTTTATATTCTTTTAAGTTTTGTTTAATAGAAAATCACTTAAAGGAAGGGAATATCTGTAAAAGTTAAATATGTTTTGACATTTAAAATTTTTCTATTGTATTTTTCTGTAACTCTTACACAACTACTGTGTTTATGGACCAAGTGAACATTGACGTGGGTTCAGTTACACAAATGATTTCAATTGCTTAAAACAAGGTGTTTTCAATTCACATGAGATTTCAGCCGTCCTGTTACTTGTTCCTTCCTATGAGTATACACACTCTCTAACTTTAATTTTTGAGCTTCTAACCATAGATGAACAATGTTCCAAACTGTAATGTTATGATTAATCCATAACTTTTTGAGTTTGCAAAATGATACAGACCTCGATTTTGTAGTCAAATTTCTTAATGCCTGGAATCAGATTGGTCATGAGTCATTCTAGATTGGGCTTTTGTAAGAGAAAAGAAAAAGGTTAAGAAGGATGTGTTACTTTGTTTTGATTGTTGGGCTGTATTTGTGGGCCCCCTAGCTAAAGGACATCTCCTTAAGAATGACAGAGATTCTTTTAATTCTAGAAATTATAAATGTAATAGAAATTTAAGAAGTACTTATTTCACTCTATGGAATGAATTATGTATAAATACTTAACAGCTTAAAGTTCAGTATATGCTACAGGTATATGGCAGGGCAAAAAAATCAAACTGCATGGTTGCTGATTATGATTTCTAACAGTCATGGCATAAGCCATACTCATAGGAAGTAAAAAAATCTATACCACTCTCTTCAAACTACATAGACCAGTGGGGGAAAGAGGAAAAGATATAGAATTTTTCAATTTCTTCATATTCTTTTCCAATGCTAAAAGTTGAATCCCAGATATTAAGGCCCTTTGACAGAGGATGAACAATCATAGGTCCCTGCATACACAAAGGGGACTGTGGGTAATGCTAATCAAGTCTCTGATAGTAAGCACAAAGGGTTCCTGAAAATAAAGGAGGAGGGACAGATGAGTTATCTAAAAAGGCAAAGAAAGAATTTAGCAAATTGTTCTGGAGCCTGTTAAAGGTCAAGTTTCAAAAGAGTTTATAATCATGACTCTCATGCAAATATAAAATGCACACGTGTCAAAGATATTATTTAACTCATTAACTAATAAGGGACTCAGTAAGATGTTTCAGCTTGTTCAAAAGAGAATTAAAAGAACCACACATAAATAAGCATACACAAAGTTCAGTAATGCTGAACAACATTTATGATGAGATGTAAAAGTGATATTCATAGTGGGAGAGATCAATTGCATTTCTAGTCGACAAAATTCATTTGGATGTCTATGGACAAGAATCAGTTGTATTGATATTCATTTTGTACAACTTATAGAGTTTTAAAGGAGCTCAAAGACTAAGAAAGGCAGGTAGAGCAACTCCATAGTATCAGAAAACCCAGAAGTGTATGCTTATATAATGCCTAGCTTTTCTTTGAATATGCTCAGCAATCTTTTTTGAACATACATCTTGAGAAAGGTAGCCAGTGAGAAAAATCCCTGTCAAAGGGGTTTAAAACACTTTTGCAAACAGAAATTAATATCTAAATTTAAGATATTGTGTGATATAAATCTTCTTCATCACTCTAAACTTTCTGTAAAATATGCTACATACACAGATGATGTAAGAAAGTGATTTTTTTTTTCTGGTGATCAATGTATACAAGCTGAGTTGCACATCTGCCCATTATGTGGCAAAAGGAAGACAATAGTAGTGAAATGTGAGATCTACAATTTGCTAGTAAAATGTACAAGGAACAAGAATTTACCAGGAGAATAAAAAGTTCTAGGATATTTGCATGTCTGAAAAAAGCAACTAAATTTCTCATAGAATTAGAGGTGTTAGGTTTGAATCAATTATATATAAATGTGAAATAATAGAGTGATTTTAATTGCCATCTGTATTTCAATGATTCTGTTGTCAATTATTAATACCTTTAACTAGTGTGTTGGCTAAATCCTTAGTACTTAGTGACTAAGATTGCCTATTTTCTGCCCCAGTTTTTATTTCACCATTCTGGTTGAGCATGCTAACAGCATCTTCCTATTTATATGTTTCTCTGGCTTGTGCAAATTGTATTATTCCAGGCTGGGAGCTTCTCTAGGTCACCCCATCACTCAAATTTCTTTACTTCTAGAGTTATTTCTTGTCTCATTTTAAACAGCCAGGAAATTATTTGCCAGTGGGACTGGAGTTGGACTCATCAATTGAAGTGACACTTTGCTGTTTTGTGGTTGGTTTTATACCAACTACATTTTTGTGTGCGTGTATGTGTGTGTGTTCATGTTATAAACTATTTGGCAGTCACTAGATTGTAGTAACATTTGATTCCTTGATTATACCTGCCTTGTTTACTGTTGTATCCCCAGTATATAACATACAGCCTGACACACAATATATGTTCAAAAATTACAAGTTTTATAAATGCATGCAGTAAAGGGTCAGAGCTAGTAGTTGTTTACAAAGCTAGCTCTATGGAATCAGATGGCAGTTAGTGTCTGTCGTGTCCATCACAACACGGGCAGTGAGGGCACGAGAAGGGGCGGCTCGGGTTAAGTTTTTAAGAAAGAAACAAACAGAGACTTAATGTAGTTAAATCTCTCCGAAGGCCAGGGGTCTCTCAGTCACAGCGGACTGGAGCCCAGAATAAGGCCGACTGGAGGTTCTAATTGAAAAGTGTACAAATACAAGCAAGTAACATTGTTTATTACACGGTCTGTGAGACTCATACATCATAGCAGAAAAATGTTTATTCCAATCACCCTTTGTCTGTAAACAGCTGAAGTACAAGGTCCCATAATGTCTTACCTAAGGTATGTACCTTTTCAGGGTCAAGTCTCTCATATTGTAATAGCTCCGTTGAGACAAGTGGAGAGAGCTGATCTTTACTGTCCTCATGACTTCTCTCACAAACAGGTGCCAGGGAAAAGCCAGAGCCGGCAATGGCTTTTCCCAGGCAGGGGGAAGGGGAGGCAAGGCCCCTTCCCATATTTTTCTAAGGAAGCTCATTGGGGGTCCCCACTCAGTTCCACCTGGCTTAGGTTGTATCTCCCATGAGATATCTTACCCGTCTTTGGCTGTAAACCATCTTTTGGGGACCAGACAGAGAGACATACGGTGTAAACACAAGGATGGAACAGAGTGCCAGAAAGGCACAGTCTCACAGACTCTTCTTTCCTTAAGGAAAGACACGGAGGGACAGTTGGTTAGGCTGTTGTGTGACTACAAGTGTCAAAGAGATTTGTTTTTTTTTTCTTTCTATTTAGAGAGTGGACATGAATGTGCTTGAGGAAAATGAATCAATTAATGAACTCGAAGCAATTCTTCATGACTTTCTAATATATCATTTTTTAACTATTTCAAGATGGTGTTGCAGATGCTTTCAATGAAATGTCCATGTTCAGCATTTTTTTCAGCACATGTGATGAATATCAATCTACACCTCCCATGTCTGTATTTTGACAACTAGAGCCTGTTCACAAAATGGCTGGCAGTGTGAGAGGCACAGTCAGAAAGCATGGATTAAAATAAGCCTCCTAGGCTGGGCTTTCTAGCACTGTAGGCCACAGAATCAGTATAACTTAAAAAAGTATTATGAAGTTGTGAATTTTAGTACATTATGAGTAGTGACAAAAAACAAAATGGTTTGATTCGGAGATAGAAATGGCAGTGTGACGTGAGCCTCTTGAAATCTTCCCCTGGAATTTACAACAAATTGAACAACTACAATTCCACAAAGGACTCCCTGCATAGCAGACAGGCAACACTAAGAGATGTGCAACTGAAATCATCTCAAGGTGGGCAAATTGGGCTAATGGGGGAGGAAGGAAGTGGGAAGTGGGAGACGTGGGCTGTGGGGGCTGCAGGACGCAGACCTAGCTCGGAGCTTGAAGCTCGCTGCATTCGGGAGCTACCACAGCCATGGGAGAAGAAAGAACTGGGACTGCTAGGGCTCCACTGATGGCCCACAGTCCTGCCTGAGGGATCAGCATATAACACAGCTGCACCCAACACTCATGGCAGAGACCTCGGAGCAAAGACTGAGGGAAGAAGGGTGAAAACTGCGGTTTAAGCCCTCACTGCTGAGCAGAGGACAGCAGGCAAAGGCACGGAGCCTATCTGCCCCTTCCCCACCCTCTTAAGTCTCACCCCACCTCTACCCTCCCAGTGCTAGAAGCAGAAGAGTAGCAGTGTCAGATCAAAACAACAGAATATTTGCAGTTCTGAGAACTGCAGCCTGCAGCTACAAACTCATGGCCCAACTAGTTCCAGTGAAGGGGAGGGAGCCTTTTGTGCAGGATTGGCTGTGCTGGTAGTCACTGCCATTGCTCAGAGCCACCTCTCACAAACCCACTCTGCATCTGCCCCCACCTATCTGGATGGGTCCCTGCAGGGGTAAACAGAGCCACTGAAAAACACAGGCCCTGAATCTGGTGCTGGAAAAGCTTTGGAACTTCAGAAGCTCTCCACATCCCCCAGGTGCCCTGACCCAGGTGACCTGATCACAGAGGAGAAGCCCACCTTCCAGGGAATCCCCCCATTGTGTGAGAAGCTGGAGCAGTGTAGAGAAAATATAACACTACAGCATGAGAGAGAATAAAAGGCTGCCGTCAGAGAGAAAATAAAGTGTTCTATCAACACCTACTGGGAAACAAAGAAAGACCTCCTCCTATCAACCTGTTGTAGAACCCACTCCTGTAGATGCCTAGGAAGAGAAATAATAATTCATTAATTGTCATGAATAACTGAGGTAACAAGGTAGCTCAGAAAGAAAATGAAAAGTCTCCAGAAAATGAACTTAAAGACATGGAAACATGTGACTTAAATGACAGAGAATTCAAGATTGCAGTTCTGAAAAAACTCAATGAGATGCAAGAAAACACAGACAGGCAATTTAATGAACTCAGGAACACGATCTAAGAAAAAAATGAACATTCTACCAAGGAGACTGAAATTTTAAAAAAGAACCAAATAGAATTTCTGGAGATTAAGAACTCAATAAAAGAAATGAAGAATGAAATAGCCAGCTTAGGTAATATTGCTGACCAAATGGAGGAAAGAATCAGTGACATCGAAGATAGAAATCTGGAAATGACACAGATGGAAGAAGAGGGAGACTTGAGAGTTAAAAGAAATGACAGAACTCTACAAGAACTTCCTGACTCCACCAGAAAGAGCAATTAAAAAATAATGGGCATACCAGAAGGAGAAGAAAAGGAGAAGGGAAGAGAGAGTACATTCAAACAAATAGTCAATGAGAACTTCACAAACCTGTGGAAAGAACTGGATCCTCAAATCCAAGAAGCAAACAGAACACTTAATTACCTCAATCCCAACAGGTTTTCTCCAAGGCACATTGTATTGAAGCAGTCAAAAGTTAATGACAAAGAAAGAATCTTCAAGGCAGCCAGGGAAAAGAAGACGGTAACCCACAAAGGAAAGCCCATTAGATTATTATCAGATTTTTCAGCAGAAACTCTACAGGCCAGGAGGGAGTGGAGTCAAAGATTCAAAATATTGAAAGAGAGAAATCATGAGCCAAGAATAATATATCCAGCAAAGCTATCCTTTAGATATGAAGGAGGAATAAAGACCTTTCCAGACAAACGGAAGCTGAGGGAATTTTCTAACACACAACCTGCACTGCAAGAAATACTAAAGGAGGCAATTTGACCTGAAACAAAATAGGAAAAGAATCCAAAACCATGAATAGTCTTACGAACAGACAGACAGAAGCAGGAAATGGCAACCCCTACACCAAATAAGACACTGTACACTTAAACGTAACATACAGGATAAAGAAGAAAAAAAACACTTAAAAAAAAGAGTGAAAAGACAACTTGCTACTGCAGTGCAGAAATCAACTCACTGCATAAATAGGGAAAATTTGTGACAACAAAAAACATAAAAGGGGAGAGAATAAAAGTCTGAACTGGCACAAGGGAATGGAGAAAGTAAGCGTACTGAAGAAATGGAATTCTCTAAATATGAAACTTTCTTTTACATAAACTTAATGGTAACCACTCAAAAAAAATTCTAGAACTGAAATATATAACATAAAAAAGAAGAAACAGAAGGAAAATCATAGAATACCACCACAATGAAATAATAGACAGCAACAGAAAGACAAGCAAAGAATGGAGACATAGTCCTACCAGAAAACCACAGATAGAATGACAGGAAATCCTCACATATCAATAATCACCCTAAATGTAAATGGACTCAACTCACCAATAAAAAGGCACAGAATAGCAGATTGGATCAAAAAACTAAACCCAACCATATGCTGTCTCCCAGAGATACATCTCAGCTGTAAAGACAAATATAGACGCAAAGTGAAAGGGTGGAAACTGACACTCCAAGCAAATGGTATTCAGAGAAAATCAGGTGTATGCATACTGATATGAGATGAAACAGACTTAGGAATAAAAAAGGTAACAAGAGACAAAGATGGACATTTCATAATGATAAAGGGGACTGGGACTATACAACAGGAAGACATAACGGTCATCAATTTTTATGCCCCCAATCAGGGAGCACCAAAATATACCAAGCAACTACTAACAGAACTAAAGGGAGAAATTGACCAAAACACAATTATAGTAGGGGACCTAAATACATCATTGACAGCTATGGATAGATCATCCAAACAGAAAATAAATAAAGAAATATCAGCCCTAAATGACACATTAGATGAAATGGACATAATTGACATTTATAGAGCACTTCATCCTAGAACATCAGACTATACATTCTTTTCTAGTGTACATGGAACATTCTCAAGGATAGACCATATATTGGGACATAAAACTAGCCTCAGCAAATTTAAGAAGATTGAAATCATACCAAGCATATTCTCTGATCACAAGGCTTTGAAATTGGATATTAACTGCAAAAAGAAAGCAGTAAAAACCACAAATATGTGGAGACCAAACAACATACTTTTAAAGAATGACTGGGTCAAAGAAGAAATAAGAGGAGAGGTCAAAAGATACAGGAAACAAATGAGAATAAAAATACATCCTACCAAAATTTTTGGGATGCAGTGAAAGCAGTTTTAACAGGGAAATTTATATCATTACAGGCCTATCTCAAGAAACAAGAACAATCCCAGATAAATAACCTCCCCTTACAACTTAAAGAACTAGAAATAGAAGAACAAATGAAACGCAAAGTCAGCAGAATGAAGGAAATAGTAAAAATCAGAGCAGAATTAAATGAAATAGACAACAAAAGACAATAGAAAAAATTAATGCGACAAAGTGTGGTTGTCTGAAAATATTAATAAAATTGACAAACCCTTGGCTAGACTCATTAAGATAAAAAGAGAAAAGACACAAGTAAACAAAATCAGAAATGAAAAAGGGGAAGTTATCACAGATGCCACAGAAATACAAAGGATCATCCAAGAATACTATGAAGGACTATGTGCCACCAAATTCAATAACCTAGAAGAAATGGACAAGTTCTTAGAAACATATAGCCTTCCTAGGCTGAACCATGAAGAACTGGAAAATCTAAACAGACCGATCACCAGTAACGAAATTGAATCAGTCATCCAAAACCTTCCCAAAAGCAAAAGTCCGGGACCAGATGGCTTCACTAGTGAATTCTACCAAACATTCAAAGAGGATCTAATACCTGTCCTACTCAAACTCTTCCAAAATTTGAAGAAGAGACAATACTCCCCAATTCATTTTATGAGGCCACCAATACCCTGATACCAAAACCTGGTAAGGATAACACACAAAACAAGAAAATTACAGAAAAATATGTCTGATATTTACAGATGTAAAAATCCTAAACAAACTTCTAGCAAATCGAATGCAACAATGCATGAAAAGATTATACATCACGACCAAGTGGGGTTCATCCCAGGGGCACAAGGATGGTTCAACATATGCAAATCCATCAATGTGATACACCACATAAACAAAATAAAGGACAAAAATCATATGATTATATCAATAGATGCAGAAAAAGCATTTGACAAGATACAACATCCATTTATGATTAAAACACTTAATAAAATGGGTATAGAAGGAAAATACCTTAACATAATAAAGGCCATATATGACAAACCCTCAGCTAATATCATAATTAATGGTGAAAAACTGAAGCCCTTTGCTCTATGTTTAGGAACATGACAGGGCTGTCCCCTATCACCTCTGCTTTTCAACATAGTATTGGAAGTCCTAGCCAGAGCAATCAGGCAAGAGAAAGAAATAAAAGGCATCCAAATTGGAAATGAAGAAGTAAAATTGTCACTTTTTGCAGATGATATGATGCTATATATCAAAATCCTTAAAGTCTCCACCAAAAAGCTATGAGAAAAAATAAACGAATGCAGTAAAGTTGCCGGGTACAAAATCAACATACAAAATTCCATTGCATTCCTATATACTAACAATGAAATCTCAGGGGGAAAAAAATTCCTTTTGCAATTGCAACAAAAAGAATAAAATACCTAGGAATAAACTTAACCAAGGATGTGAAAGACCTATATACTGAAAACTATAAGACATTTTTAAAAGAAATTGAAGAAGACACAAAGAAATGGAAAGACATTCCATGTTCATGGATTGGAAGAATCAACATAGTTAAAATGGCCATATTACCCAAAGCAATATACAGATTTAATGCAATCCCCATCAAAATCCCAATGGCATTTTTTAAAGAAATAGAACAAAAAATCATCAGATTTGTATGGAACCACAAAAGACCCTGAATAGCCAAAGCAATCCTAAGAAAAAGGAACAATGCTGGAGGTATCACACTCCCTGACTTTAGCTTCTACTACAGGGCAACAATAATCAAAAGAGTATGGTACTGGCAGAAAAACAGACAAACAGACCAATAGAATAGAATGAGAACTCAGAAATAAACCCATATAAACATGGACAGATAATTTTTAATGAAGAAGGCCAAAACATACAGTGGAGAAAAGACAGCCGCTTCAATAAACGGTGCTGCGAGAATTGGAAAGCCACATGCAAAAGGATGAAATTAGACTGCTATCTGTCACTGTGTACCAAAGTTAATTCAAAATGGATCAAAGACCTTAATATAAGACCTGAAGCAATAAACTGCATAGAAGAAAACATAGGTACTAAACTTATGAACGTTGGGTTCAAAGAGGATTTTTGTGAATTTGACCTCAAAGGCAATGGAAGTAAAAGCTAAAATAAATGGGACTATATCAAACTAAAAAGCTTCTGCGCAGCAAAAGAAACCATCAACAAAATAGTCATCCAACCGAATGGGAGAAGATTTTTGCAAACAATGCTCCAATAAGGGGCTAATATGCAAAACATATAAGGAAATCATACAACTCAACAATGAAAAACAATCCAATTAAAAAATGGGCAGAGGACTTGAATAGACATTTCTCCAAAGAGGACATACAAATGACTAATAGACATATGAAAAAATGCTAAACATCACTAATCATCAGAGAAATGCAAATGAAAACTGCAATGAGGTATTATCTCACACCAGTCAGAATGGCTATCATCAACAAGACAAACAATTACAAGTGTTGGAGAGGCTGTGGAGAAAAAGGAACCCTCATACACTGTTCGTGAGAATGCAGACTGGTGCAGCCGCTATGGAAGGCAGTGTGGAGATTCCTCAAAAAATTAAAAATAGTATTACCATATGACCCAGCAATCTCTCTCTTCGTTATCTACCAAAAAAAATCTGAAAACGTTTATCCATAAAGATATATGTGCTCCAATGTTCTTACAGCTTTATTTACAGTGGCCAAGACATGGAAACAACCAAAGTGTCCTTCAATAGATGACTGGATAAAGAAAATGTGGTATCTATATACAATGGAATACTATTCTGCCATAAGGAAAGATGAAATAGTGCCATTTGCAATAACATGGATTGATCTTGAGAGTATAATGCTAAGTGAAATAAGTCAGACAGAAAAAGTCGAGAACCATATGATTTAACTGATATGTTGTATATAAAACTGAAAACAACATAACAGCACAAGCAAATGAAGACATGAAACTCATGGACACAGACAATAGTTTAGTTGTTACCAGAGGATAAGTGGGTGGGGAGTGATAGATGACGGTAAAGGGGATCAAATATATGGTGACAGAAAGAGAACTGACTCTGGGTGGCGAACACACAATGTGATATGTAGATGATGTAGTACAGAATTGTACACCTTAACTCTATGTAAGTTTGCTAACAATTGTCACCCAAATAAACTTTAATTTAAAAAAACATGGTTTGATTCGTAGTAGCACAGAGATAGCCTTTTGGAGTAACCTTCCCTCTTAT
Source organism: Rhinolophus sinicus (assembly GCF_036562045.2). Classification (NCBI taxonomy): domain Eukaryota; kingdom Metazoa; phylum Chordata; class Mammalia; order Chiroptera; family Rhinolophidae; genus Rhinolophus; species Rhinolophus sinicus. Next base: position 27,516,063 of record NC_133768.1, on the reverse strand, counting down.
TCTCAGATATAGCACATGTCACATTCTTTACTTCTAAGAAAGTAGAGTATTAAACACTTCACACTCATTTTTGCTGAAGATCAGCAACCAAATGTGCAGGATAATTTTTCATCTTTAACAATATGAGCCAAAATTCATTTAAGAATGTCTCATTTATATGTAGTCGCTTTTCTAACATAGCACAACTAGCTCTTCCCTGCATGATGACAAAAATTAACAAGTTTGAATTTTCCAGGGCTGACAACCTAGCTTGGAGTGAAAAACAATATGGTATCTCAATATTGTCAAGCAGATAGGGCCTCGATATATAACTTCCTTAAAGATGGCAGCTCTAGCAATACCATTCTGTTTAATGGCATATATACAGAAAATTTATAGTGTGCTGGGTTGGGGGTCAGAGTGACTGAACAGAGTGATGTCACATTTCTGATACTCCAGAGCTTCCAAGCTATTATACTAGTTTTACCTTGAAATTTGCCATCGAAGTATGAAAATCGCATTACGAGATCAGAGAAAAGATAGGACAGTGAAGGTCACAAAACATACATTCTATGTGTTAATTAAATATTTTCTGACACAAACACATTTTTCTTCCTGGGCTAAGTTCATTTCAGTGAGATATGCTTAAAAGGTCTTATAACAAGCAACATCTCCATGAATCAATATGATATTAAAAAAAAAAAAAACTAAGACAAATGTGTAAATAAGCAACAAGAGTATCCTTTCTGAAGTTCTTGTCCAATTGCAGTAAAGTGATGTTATCAAAAAAATGGATGAAGACAAAATTTTATACATCACAGATCTCCCTAATAGCTAGTGAAGTTGAGCATCTTTTCATATATCTGTTGGCTGTTTGTATGTCTTCTTGGGAGAAGTGTCTGTTCAGGTCCTCTGCCCATTTTTTAATTGAATTTTTGTTGTTGTTAAGTTGTGCTAGTTAGTTATATATTTTGGAGATTAGCCCCTTATTGGAGGCATTTGCAAATATCTTCTCCCATTTGGTTGGTTGCCTTTTTGTTTTGGTGATGGTTTCTTTTGCTCTGCAGAAGCTTTTTAGTTTGATATAGTCCCATTCATTTATTTTTGCTTTTACTTCCTTTGCCTTTGATATCAAATTCATAAAAGTCCTCTCTAAAACCAAGGTCCATAAGTTTAGTACCTGTGTTGGTTTTCTTCTATCCAATTTATTGTTTTATATCTTATATTTAGGTCTTTGATCCATTTTAAGTTAATTTTTATGTATGATCAGAGATACCAGTCTAGTTTCATTCTTTTGCATGTGGCTTTCCAATTTTCCCAGCACCATTTATTGAAGAGGCTTTCTTTTCTCCACTGTATGTTTTTGGCTCCTTTGTTGAAAATTATTTGCCCATATACCAGGGTTACCAAAAAAATATGTACACTTTGGTCAACGTTGCTTAAGCAGTAATATGCCGTAGTCAGAAGTGTCTGGACGCTGATGGTAACCTCTTTGAGCACCTCTTATAATTGCAGTAGTCAAACATGACTTGTATTCATCTTTTGGTATCAGCATATATTGAGTATTACAATTTCACTCTCTGTATATGTGGGTTTTTTTGTGGGCTCTCAGTTCTGTTCCATTGGTCTGTGTGTCTAGTTTTCTGCCAATACCATGCTACTTTGATTATTGCCGCTTTGTAGTATAAAGTCAGAGAGTGTGATACCTCTGGACCTGTTCTTTTTTCTCAGGATCGCTTTGGATATTTGGGTTTTTTTTTTTTTGTGATTCTATGCAAATCTGATGATTTTTGTGTTCTATTTCTTTAGAAGATGCCATGGGGATTTTGATGGGGCTTGCACAAAATCTGTATATTTCTTTGGGTAATATGGCCATTTTAACTATGTTGATTCTTCTAATCCATGAACACAGTATATATTTCCATTTCTTTGTGACTTCTTCAATTTCTTTTAATAATGTCTTGTAGTTTTCAGTGTATAGGTCCTTCACATTCTTTGTTAAGTTTCTTCCTAGGTATTTCACTCTTTTGTAATTGCAAAAGGAATTGTTTTTTCATATCTTTTTCTGAAATTTCATTGTTAGTATATAGGAATGCAATTGATTTTTGTACATTGATTTTGTATCCTGCAAATTTACTGTATTTGTTTATTGTTTCTGATAGTTTTTTCATGGAGTCTTTAGGGTTTTCTATATAAAGAATCATGTCATCTGCAAACGGTGACAATTTGACTTCTTCATTCCCAGTCTGGATGCCTCTCTTTCTTTCTCTTGCCTGATTGTTCTGGCGAGGACTTCCAACACTATGCTGAAAAGCAGAGGTGATAGGGGACAGCCCTGTCGTGTTCCTGAACATAGAGCAAAGGGCTTCAGTTTTTCACCGTTAATTATGCTATTAGCTGAGGGTTTGTCATATATGACCTTTATTGTGTTAATGTGTTTTCCTTCTATACCCATTTTATCAAGTGTTTTAATCATAAATGAATATAGTGTCTTATCAAATGCTTTTTCTGCATCTGTTGATATGATCACATGATTTTTATCCTTCATAAAAAAAATTTATTGGGGAATATTGGGAAACAGTGTGTTTTTCCAGGACCAATCAGCTCCAAGTCAAATCGTTGTCCTTCAATCTAGTTACGGAGGGCGCAGCTCATTGGCCTATGTGGGAATTGAACCAGCAACCCTGTTGTTGAGTGCTCACGCTCTAACTAACTGAGCCATCTGGCTGCCCTATCTTTCATTTTTTGTATGTAGTGTATCACATTGATTGATTTGAATATGTTGAATCATCTTTGTTCCCCTGGAATGAACCCAACTTGATCGTGAAGTATAATCTTTTCAATGTATTATTGTTTCGATGTGCTAGTATTTTGTTTAGGATTTTTGCATCTACATTGATCAGAGATATTTATCTGTAGCTTTCTTTTTTCGTATTACCAGGTTTTGGTATTAGGTTAATGTTGGCCTCATAAAATGAGTAATGAAGAATGACATGTTTCTAATTCATCTTTTCTAAATATGAATACATTGTTATAAATATAATTTTATCACATATGTAATTTTAGTTATAGTAACTTGTATTCTGCAAAATATTTTTATGTTAATAATATAAAAATTTCGAGATTCATCATGTAGAGAGAACATGTTCCTAGTTTACCCAGAAAAATCATCATTTGTGTCTTCTGCTTGAGGCTGATCTGGTTTATCATTTAAATCGGATTTTCCATTTTTATCACAGTATAAATTTTTAGGTTTTTAAATTTTACATATTTTAAAATCCACAGAAAGTTACAAGAATAGTACAGAATGTACCTAAATGTTCTTCACTCAGCTAACCCAAATAGCAACATCTTATATAGCATTACTACAGCTTCAAGAAATTAACATTTATGCAATACCATTAACTAATCTAGAAACTTTATATTTTTCCATTTTTCCGCTTACATCTCTTTTCTAGATTCTAATTCAGTTTGTCATGTCTCCTTAGACTCCTCTAAAATGTGATAGTTCCTCAGTCTTACTTTGTCTTTCAAGACCTTGACATTTTTTAAGATTACTAGCCAATTATTTCATAAATAGATTAGACTGAGATTATGAATTTTTGGCACCAATACAACCAAAGGGACATTGTACACTTGGCAGTGCATCATTTCTTGGCTACATGATGTCAATATATATTATTATTGGTTATTTTCAGTCTCTTTAGGTTGTGTTGGACAGTTTTTTTCTCTGTAAAGTTACTATTTTCCCCCTTTGGTCATTAATAAGTATATTTTATGGAGATACTTTGAGACTATATAAATATCCTGTTTCTCATGCTTTCACCCACTGATTTTAATAACCATCAATGATTATTGCTTGTAACAACTAAAATTGTGGTATTTCCTAATTGTGATTTTCTCTTTCCATTATTTTTTCTACATTTATAAACTGGAATTCTACTGTAAGGAAGAGCTGTCCCTTTCCCCCCACTTATTTATTTACAGAATTATTTATATCAGTTTGGACTCATGGATATTTGTTCCCAGATTTGGTCATTGGGAGTTCCAACAAGTTGGTTCCTGTGTACCTTTCATCTTACCCCCTGTTCAGGCTGCTATAACAAAGTGCCATAAACTGATTGGTTTATAAATAACAGAAATTTATTTCTCATTTCTCTGGAGACTAGAAGTCCCATATCAGGATGCCAGCATGGCCTAATTCTGGTGAGGGCCCTCTTCTAGGTTGCAAACTGCTACCTTCTCATTGTATCCTCACGTGGTGGAAAAAGATTTAGAGGGCTGTCTTGGGTCTCTTTTATAGTGGCACTAATCCCATTCATGAGTGCTTTACCCTCAGGACCTAATTATCTCTCTAAGGCCCCACCTCCTAATACCATCACACTGGGGGCAGGATTTCAACATATGAATTTTGAGGTGACACATTCAGTCCATTGCATGCCCATCACTTGTGAGCAATTTCTTACTTTCTGGTACCACAAGATTATCTAGTTTCATCTTGTCTTTTCCCTACCTAAGGCCTGGTATCAACTATTTCTCTAAGAATCCTTGGTTGCTTTACTTAGAGAATTTAAAAACTAAGATAGTGGCGCTAAGATTAACGATTTATTGCTACTGGGTTGTCACTGTTATATATATATATATATATATATATATATATATATATATATACATACATATATGTATATAAATGCACACACACACATATACATGAGGTCTGACACTTAGGTTCACGAACTCATCCTAGAAAAAGTGCTACATACCTCAATGCTGAATATCACTATGGTCACCTTCAAAGTACTCCCCTTGGGAAGCTATGTACTGATGCCAGTGCCTAGTCCACTCTTCAAAGCAATTTTGGAGCTCTTTTTCTGGAATGGCCATCAGAGCTGTCGTCGTGTTACCCTTGATGTCCTGAATGTCATCAAAATGTCTTCCTTTCAGTATTTCCTTTATCTTCAGGTAAAGAAAGAAGTCACTGGGGGCCATTCAGGTGAGTAGGGAGGGTGCTCCAGTACAGTTATTTGTTTACTGGCTGAAAACTCCCTTTGCTTTTGTTGATCAGTGAGCTTCTTTGGGACCATTTTTGCACTTACCTTTCTTGTGCCAAGATTTTCAGTTAAGATTTTCCTACCTGTTTCTCTACCAATGTTTTCTTGGTCTGCTATGCTTCTCTTCTCACGGTCAGCTGATGATTTTGATGCACAATTTGATGAATTTTTGCAATGTTTTCATCAGTTCTGCTTGTTACTGGCCGCCCTGACCTCTCTTTATCAGTGACGTGTTCTCTCCCCTCAGAAAAACATTTAGTACATTTGTACACTGCAGTTTTCTTCATGGCATTATCCCCATAAACTTGGACTATCATGTCCCTGATTTCACTTCCACTCTTGCCAAGTTTAGCAATAAATTTAATATTTGTTCATTGCTTTAATTCAAGTTCAGACGTTCTTGCAACAGCACACAAAAACACGCAGCAATAATGAACGCCACTCAGCAAGACACTGCCACGAACACAGCTGTGAGACACTGATATACCAAGGTTATGAAACCTTATTGAGCTGTTTATACAGTGCTGCCAATGTAAGTGCATGGTGGCAAGTTTGCGAACCTAATAGTCATACTCATGTGTGTACACACACACACACACACACACACAACTTTTTGTATAGCTCTGATTCTTTAAGCTATGGAAATATTTCCAATACTCCATATCTATATATCTGTATGTCTATATATCTATATAGCTACACATATATCTATCTATATCTATATCTATGCTCACACACATATGCCTATATATTTCTAAATCTCTAAATTTATTGATCAGTACACCCATTACTTCTTACTGACACATCCAATTCCAATAGAATACTTAGGGTCCATTATAGTCTTCTCCCTTTCCTTATTTGTAACAACTTTCTCTGACAGTGAGAAACCTGATTCTCATTATCCACAATATATTTGCTTATTTGTGTAATTCTAGTATACACATTATTTTAGTATTTCTAACTCACCTTCCTGTGAGTGCACAGTTATTAATTAGAGTGTTTATGTACTGGTTTCTTTTTTGTTTAGTTTTGTTTTGCCTTACAGGATACATTTACTGTTTTTTCAAAGTTAGTTGGGTTCCTTTTTTTCTTTTTATCTTTTCCTTTCAGTATGACTATGAGTTTCACTTATAATAGAGTTAGGTTCATTTATTATGCTTGTGTTCTATTTTTGGTTCCCACATTTTGGGTTGCTTTTCATTCTTTCTTAATTTTATTTTATTTATTTTGGGAGGATGTGAAATATTACCATAGCTTAAAGAATGAGAGCTATATAAAAGGCATCATCACACTTCCATTATTACTACCCAGTTTTCTTCCTCTATTTTTACAACCAACCACCTCTCATAGGTAACCAATCTCATCAGATTCTGATTTGTCCTTTCCATAATTATGTTGAAATGTTGAGTGTGTGTATGTGTGTGTGTGTGTATGGTGTATCCTCATTGTTAGATGAATGATAGCCTACTATAGGTACTTTTTGCACTTTGATTTTTTTTCACTTACCAATATATACTGAAAATTAATCCATATCAGTTCATAGAAATCTCCAAAATTCTTTTTTTATAGTTTCATAGTAATCATTTAATGTGTATGTGCCATAGTGTATTCAACTACTCTCTTTGTATAGGCATTAAGGTTTTTTCCCAGTATTTTGCAATTACAAAAACTGTTCAGTGAGTAACCTTCTCTATATGTGTGTTTATATTTTTGTAGATGTATTTTCAAAGTAAATGCCTAGAAGTAAGATTGCTGATTCAAAGGTAAATGCATATGTAGTCTGGTTAGGTGTTAAACAAAATCCCCAACAGAAGAGTTAGTTTGCATTCCCACCAGCAATGCATTAGAGTCCCTGTTTCCCCACAGTGTGAACAACAGAATGTGTTACTATATCTTTTTCCCAATTTGATGGTGAGAATGGTATCTCAGTATTGCTTTAATTTGCATTTTTCTAATTATTCATTTAAATATTTTTCCATCGTTTAAGAACCATTTTCGCATCACTTTTGTGAATTTTCTCTACATATCTTTTTTTCAATTTTCTATCATGTATTTCTGACCCTTTGTTCCTTCATTTTTTTTTTATTCAATTTTATTGGGGAAGGGGAACAGGACTTTATTAAGGAACAGTGTGTACTTCCAGGACTCTTTTCCAAGTCAAGTTGTCCTTTCAATGTTAGTTGTGGAGGGTGCCGTTCAGCTTCAAGTTATTGTCCTTTCAGTCTTAGCTGTGGAGGGCGCAGCTCAGCTCCAGGTCCAGTTGCCGTTGCTAGTTGCAGGGGGCACAGCCCACCATCCCTTCCGGGAGTCTAACCCGCAACCTTGTGGTTGAGAGGACGCATTCCAACCAACTGAGCCATCTGGGAGCTCAGCGGCAGCTCAACTCAAGGTGCTGAGCTCAATTTTAGTTGCAGGGGGCGCTGCCGACCATCCCTTGTGGGACTCGAGGAATCAAACTGGCAACCTTGTGGTTGAGAGCCTACTGGTCCATGTGATAATCGAACCGGTAGCCTTCGGAGTTAGGAGCATGGAGCTCTAACCACCTGAGCCACCGGGCTGGCCCTGTTCCTTCATTTTTCAGGGTTCTTTATATATTAGGGATATTAGTTCTTTGTCTACAGTACATATCACACATGTTCCACTAGTTTGACAGTTGTATTTTGAGGTTTTCATAGCACTTTTTGCTGTACAAAAAATATTGTAATCAAATTTATCAATTGTTGCCATGTAGCAGCCTACCCGTCTGTCTCCTCATACTTGCCCCTAAAGAAAGGAGAGTCTGTGAGACGGATCCTTCCAGGGACTTTGCTTCACCTTTGTGCTTGTACCTTATGTCTCCCTGTTTGGCCCCAGAAAGATGGCTGGTCAGCTAATGACCAGTAAGATTCCCCACAGGAGGGACAACTCAAGCAGGCACAGTCGAGTGGGGACCCACTGGAGAACTCCTGGGGTCATTAGAGGTGGGCACAGCCCCCCACCTTCCCCCAGCTAAGGAGAGCCATTGCCTCTGTGGCTGCATTCCTTCCCACTACCTGCAAGGGAAGAGATTCAATGATGTGCTCTCCATCTATTCATATGCATAAAGGTTTTGTCCCTTGGGGAAGTACATACATCCTGAGACTTAGGGTTCAGCTGCCTGCAGGCAAGGGTGATTGGCTTAAATCCTATTATGTATAGGATTCACAGATCTTGAGATTGACAAGCTTTATGTCCTTTACTTCCCCACCTAACTAATAAAAACTATGAATTCGGGGCCCAGTCCTTGAGGCTGGAGTCCCTTGGCCCCGCTTGCACTCTATTCATGGCTACTGTCTTTTCTTAACCCTGCACCACCCTCCTCGCTCCCCACAACCCTCGTTGTGTGGGATGTGGCAATCAATCTTTTTTTATTGTCTCTGGATTTTGAGTCATAGTTAGAAAAGATTTCCCTACACTGAGTTTAAAGAGCAATGCAACCACGTTTTCTTTTAGGACTTGCGTGTTTAGATTCATTACACTTAGATCAGCTTATATTAAAGAGAGCAATGCAACAATAATACAGAAAATAGAACTAGGAAAGTGTACAATTTTGACCAACGATAATTATTCTGTTTCTGTTGTTCTTAAGATGCAGAAAATATAATTTCTGAGATTATGCATATATACATACATTTTATTGTAAAATTATTATTTTAAATCGTTTTTGCATATAACTATCTTTAAGCACTGATATCATAAAAGCCATTATGACTATTTCTAAAATTCCATAATTTTGAATATTTTAACACTTCCTTTCATTCTCTAAAATTGTGCTGCTATGGTCAGTGAATTTTCTTTCTTTATTTAAGATTTTATTGGGGAAGGGGAACAGGACTTTATTGGGGAACAGTGTGTACTTCCAGGCCTTTTTTTTTTTTTTCTAAGTCAAGTTGTTGTCCTTTCAATCTTAGCTGTGGTGGATGCCCATTCAGCTTCAAGTTGTTGTCCTTTCCGTCTTAGTTGTGGAGGGTGCCATTCAGCTTCAAGTTGTTGTTCTTTCAGTCCTAGTTGTGGAGGGTGCAGCTCAGCTCCAGGTCCAGTTGCCGTTGCTAGTTGCAGGGGGCACAGCCCACCATCCCTTGCGGGAGTCGAACCGGCAACCTTGTGGTTGAGAGGACATACTCCAACCAACTGGGCCATCCGGGAGCTCAGCGGCAGCTCAGCTCAAGGTGCCATGTTCAATTTTAGTTGCAGGGGACGCTGCCCACCATCCCTTGCGGGACTTGAGGAATTGAACTGGCAACCTTGTGGTTGAGAGCCCGCCCTCCAACCAACAACTGAGCCGTCCGGGAGGCAGCTCAGCTCAAGGTGCTGTGTTCAATCTTAGTTGCAGGGGGCAGAGCCCACCATCCCTTGTGGGACTCGAGGAATTGAACTGGCAACCTTGTGGTTGAGAGCCCACTGGCCCATGTGGGAATCGAACTGGCAGCCTTTGGAGTTAGGAGCATGGAGCTCTAACCACCTGAGCCACCGGGCTGGACCGGTCAGTGAATTTTATGGTCTCTCTGTTAGATGCTATTTTCTATGTGTGTACCAGGTATATAATTGCAATTGGTACTGTAAGGATTCTCAAAATAATCCTACGAGAATATTCTACAAGCACCCAAATTCAGATTTGGGAGTGTAATATATTTTCCACCAAAATTAAACAACGGGTTGTATTTCCAATTTCTTTGAAATAAAAAAAAAACCAAAAAAAAGAAACAAACAACAACAAAAAAACACAAACAAACAAAAAACAAGCAACCAGCCACAGAAGTTAAGTTAAGGCAGCATTGAAAAGAACATAAATTTTGAAGTCAGGAAAATAATAGATTTAACTTTCTTCTGCATTTCTTATTTGCTGTTATCTTCCTGACCATGCATTTTCACAGTTTTAAAATAGAGATAGGAATAACTCTCTACTATAACTATTTTGAAAATTAAAAAGATAGAAAGAATAAAACATCTTATATATGAAAATACTCAGTGGTTTTTGGGTCCCTTGACTCTACCCAATGGCTCCTTCATATCATATATCTATATAATATGGATCTATATTATATACTTTTTTCATTTTAACCGCAATTTACTATGTACTTACTGTGCTGAGGGTCCCCAGATCAGTCTCAGTTCAATGATTTGCTAGAAGGACACACAGGACTCAGAAAAGCTAGTATACTTATTGTTATCATTTATTACAGTGAAATGATACAGATTAAATTCAGCAAAAGTGAAGGGCACATAGAATGGAATCTAGGAGAAACCAGGAAAAAGCTTCCTGCTCTCCTCTCACAGTGGTGTCTCGTAGACAGCAGTCATTTCTCCCAGCAACGATGTGTAAACTCCGAAGTGTTGCAAACCAGAGAAGCTCATTAGACCCCTGATGTCCAAGGTTCTTACTGAAATTCATTCATGTAGACTATATTAGTCATGCAATATTCACATGACTGACTTCAGCTACACTACCCCCAGTCCCCAAAAGCCAAACTGATACAGTATGGCCCAACGACTCAGGCATAAAAGCAGATGCTAGCATAAACTGTCCGCCGTGACCCTAGGCGTCAGACACACAGACGCACTGTTATCACAGAGAATACTCTAAGGGCTCAGAGGTTATCTCCCAGGAGCGAAGCCAAGGGCCACTACTGAAGACCTTGCTAGTGTGCAGGATTTGAGCAGTTCAGGCTTGCCGAGTTAACCCTTTCCTGCACACTTATTATTGCCATTTACTATTGATCATTTACTGTATACAATTTATTACATATTTTTAATATGAACCTATTATGTAGTGAAGGGAGTAGGAAATTCAGTGGATTTGATTCAGGGCATGCGTGATTCAGTGGATAGCCCAGGGATTCTCAAATGTTTGTTCAGTGGGGAAGAATTTTTTGGGTTAATTTAGATTGAATGAAGACCAAATGCTAAGATTCAGGTGAAGGTACGGATGCCTGGTAAATACAATGGAAATGGCTGACAAAATACAAACTTACAAAGCGCCAATTTATTTTAGTACTTAGTATATCTGTATCTAACATTTCTAACGTCTACAGAAGTACATAAATAAATGTCATTATGTGGGGGGAAATAAAAGAGTTTTCCCCAGTCAACATCATTTAGTTGGTTTGGTTTCAGTTCAATATATCCAACATAAAATGAAGGTTCGTTAACATCTGACATTCCATTAGCATATGTACAATAAAAGCACTGATGTTATTGGAGAGCTGTGTCATAATTCTAAGATTTTATTGGATTCTAGAATTTTACAAAGATTAGCGATGACACTTATTAGATACTACAGTAGATTAAACATGAAAATTATTATCTTCATTTTAATACAATTTTAATGCTATAAATGCCAAAAGAATTAACTGGATGTGTGAATAAGTCACTACTGGATATTTGTTCAGACAAAATACATGTAGATTTTGTGGAAACTGAAATTATATGTGCTTTCAGATATAACTAGATGACTGAATCCATGGACATTCTTGTTTCCTAGAGACTGAATCCACCTACACTGCTAATATTATAGGAATTTTTCATTTGTATTTCTACCCATGAAGAATAAAATCTTAATATTTTAATTAAAACAAAGGATAAGAAATTATACCTGGCCCTAGACCATTATCTCATATGTAGTAGATTGCCAATGATTGTTTTTCCAATTGATTCCGCTATAAAAAGTGCTGATTATGACCCAAAATCTACCAGTCATTTAATTTGGATATATTCCCTTTATTACAGATTTTTCATTTTGACAAATGTGAGATTGTTTTTAACTGTGGCACTCCTTCACATCTGGTTGTATTATCTCTGAATAAATCAAACTTTTAAAACTCATTCCATTTTTTCCTTCACATGGCATTAGGCAGTCTGTTGAATTAGGTTATGCACCTTATCTGTAAATCTGTATGGGATTGCTCTTCTAGCAGAAAGCAAAGCATTTTTAAAAACTCCTTCAAGGGTATACACATTTTGTCTTCACTCATAAATCATGAATTTGAGTATTTGGATTTGCAAAAAAAAAAATTGTGTCACAGATTTAAACACTAAAATTAATACATGTGTTTGTGTGTGTGTTTGTGTGTGTCCTATAAATATAATAAACTTTGAGCACCTAGTTATGCGTGAGGTATTGTGTTCAGGGCCTTGGTAGATAAAAAGCTGTATTTCATTCTTTGTGATTATGAATACTTGACATAAATAGATTCCAGATACTTGTATTTTTAAACTGTTATTTTTTTCAAAAAAAGTAATGTAAAATTGAGCACGATAGTTTCCACGTCCATTATGTTGCCCCTGGTGTTATTAAAGTGATACTCCATTTGTTCAGAAATCAGATTTTTTTACCTAAAAACTCTGAATAGAGTGCCCCCAAACAAGAGTTAAATGTAAGATAATTTTGACCACCCAAAATATTTGCATAATATTCTGAGGAAATTGTGTTCCCTTGAATGTCAATATAAAGTGTCGGTCAAGAGCTGGGTTACTAGGCTTCAAATCCTGGCTTTCTCAATTTCACACTATAAGGAAAAATAGCTAAATTAGTAGTATTCCAAATTAAAATTTTCATTTGCAAATTTTAAGTTCTTCAACCATTTTAATTCTAGTTCTATGCACCCCTATCTTCCTCTATATCCTCTTAGTGAATTATAGCAAAGTATTTACATATAAATCTAAGTCACTCAGCTCTGTATAGTAGGTGCACATTATTAGCTATTGTATTTAACACTCAATATGCTTGGTTATCATAAACATTTCACCAAATAATATTGTGTGTTTCAAAATATGTTCAAGTTATCTCAGTTTTTCTTAATGATATTCATAAATAATTCACAAGAAAGCTCTTGTTATCATCATTTAATAGATTAGAAAACTGAAGCTCAGAGAGTTAAATAGTTTTCTTCAGTTTGCCTGGCAAGTAAAGGCTGGATTATGATCAGTAAAATAGAGTAGACTTTAAAGCCTACTATACAGGTAGCAGAGAGCAGAGAGCAGATTCTGCTGATAACCTGAAAACCAGGGGGAAAACGCCAAAACAAAGCATAACAAAACCCGCAAAGCAAATGGAAAATTGTCCTGCAAGTGACATATTCACATAAGAGTTAAATAGGTGTGCATAAGTTGCATGGAAAACTTTAAGCAAGTAAAGCTTTAAGATGCAGAAAAGTGTCTTTTTTGTATCTGCAGAGAGGGACTATTTTAGCATTCTTTTGTAGAGATTTCTTTCATGGAAGAACTAAAGGCCATTTGTTTTTAAAGTTAAGAAATGGTTTTAAAAAGAAAGGCTAGCAAGAGAAGTGCAAATTACTATAATATAGAAAGGAACCAACTGAATGGTAGAAGATATTTGCAAAAGCCTCCAATAAGGGGCTAATATCCAAAATATATAAAGAACTTATGCAACTCACAAGCAAAAAACCAAAAAATCCAATTAAAAAATGGGCAGGGGACCTGAACAGACACTACTCCCAAGAAGATGTACAAACGGCCAACAGATCTATGAAAAGATGCTCAACTTCACTAGCTATTAGGGAACTGCAAATCAAAACCACAATGAGATACCACTCACATCTGGTAGAAGGGCTATTATCAAGACAAGTAATAATAAGTATTGGAGAGGTTATTGGGAGCAAGGAATCCTTATATACTGCTGGTGGGAATGTAAATTGGTACAGCCACTATGGAAAACAGCATGGAGGGTCCTCAAAAATTAAGAATAGAGTCACCAAAAAAACCCAGCAATTTCTCTTCTGGATATTTACCCCCCAAAAATTTGAAAACATTTATTTATAAAGATGTTTGTACCCCTTTGTTTGTTGTAGCATTATTCACAGAGGCCAAGACATGGAAACAACTAAAGTGTCCTTTGATAGATGATTGGATCAAGAAGATGTGGTACATATATATAATGAAATATTACTCAGCAATAAGAGTAATATTCTTATTGCTGAGTAAGAATAAGTGATAATATGGATGGATATTATCATTTGTGATAATATGGATGGATTTTGAGATTATCATGAGTAGCGAAATAGGACAGACAGAAAAAGTTGAGAACCATATGATTTCACTCACACGAGGGATATAAAACTGAAAGCAAGAAATGAACAAGACAAATAAAAAAAAAAAAACACTCATAGACACAGACAATAGTTTAGTGGTTACCAGAGGGAAAAGGGTGGAGGAAGGGAAGTAGAAAAGGGTAAAGGGGGTCAAATATACAATGATGGAAGGAGAATTGACTCTGGGTGGTGAACACACAACGCAACATACAGATGATAAATTGTATACTTGAAACCTATATAATTTTATTAACCAATGCTTCCCCAATAAATTTAATAAAAAAAAGAAAGATCTAATTCTTCAATATATTGTTTTTCAAACAATAAAATATCAACATAGCTATAACTTATACTGTAACAGCCAATTCTATAAAAATGCAGATTTAACACAAATGAGATACATGTGTTATATTTAGAGAGAAAATAAGAAATTGAAACTTAAATTGAGAAATATTTCAAATTTCACATTATGTACATTGTCCCATGGGTTAGGGGAAATACTGAGAATTTTGTCACAATTATCACGTTTTCGATTCAAAATTTTACAGAAGTTCTTAAAAACTTCTTTTGGACTTTTGGATTTTATTTTCTGTAAGTAGCTGAATCATCTAAAGTTTGATATGAAATGCTAATATGACCTCCATATCATATTCAAAAAATCTCCATACTGCTAAAGGTATTTTTTCATGTAATATTCTGCCTCATAGCAAGAAGTACAATAAGTCACACTTATATAACACATTTCCTCCAGAGAGCTTAAACAAATTATTCCACATTTCTGAAATTTTACTTAAAAAAGTAACATCTGTCTAAATGTTTTCTCCTCAGATGTATTTTCTGAGTTACCATTGCCTTATCATTCAACTTTGACTAGTATGCCCCTCCTTCCTAGTTTTCTTCTCTGTTGTCTTTCACCATGTCAAACCTATTTCTCCTTCCTTTAATTTATTTTCTCAGCCATATTCTGATCCATTTTCATGTGTAGCATGGCTTGCTAGAAATAACTTATTATATTCAAAATTGGAAATCTACTTCCTTCTGTTCAGATGTGACCCACTTATTCTGGAACTGCTATCAAAAATTGGAGAAGGAAAATAATAGCTATAATTCTCAGACCCTTTCAGGACTATGTGTCCGTCATATTTATAGTTTTGTTGTTTTTCCATATGATACATTAGATATAAATCTGTGAATTCTAGCAATTTTGGAAATTGATATTAGCATTAGATCAAACATTGGAGATATATAGATATAGATATAGATATTTTAAATGCAGCATGCTGTAACAACCAGATTACCAGGAGTCAAATTCTGCCTCTAACACTTACTAGATGTATAGAGTTGGAGAAGTTACGATATACTTCATTTTTCTCACTGATAACACGGAGAAAGGAACAGTATCAACTTTGTGCATTGTTATGAGTTCACCTGTTTATATTTCCAATTTATTGAAACTAAAGGGAAAAAAGTATCTGTACATAATAAATGGTATGTAAATGTTTATTTAAAAAATGAATGAGGTCCCCTTCCAGCGGAGTAACTTGCATTATATTAACCCTCTCTCAGATAACACCTATAAACTCAAAGACAGAAGTGTAAAACAAACAAACCAAACCAAAATGAAATAAACTAAAAGAAAAACCCCCACTGTTTAAAGGTACTGGGGAACAATCAAAAGCAGGAAGAAATTCAAAAAATGGAAGGAATCACACTTAAAAGAAGGGATTTACATTGGGTAGCATTTGAGTTTAAATAGCTTTTAATGAGGGGGCAACCTGGTTCATGGACAAGTGAAGTTTCTAGAACTCACAAATAAAGCTGTAATTTTATTGGAATGAACTGTCAGAGAATGAAGATTATGACTGCAAGAGAATCTAGAATGTGATGGGGAAAATCAGGAAACAATAGGAACCACAGAAGAAAGAGCACCAAAATATGCATGGGATCAGAATGGAAAGCAAGAAATAGAAGGCTCAAGGAACTGAGGAGACAGTTCAGCTACTGCTCACGACCAAGATGACAGAGTTAAGAACCTTTTAAAACAAAAGTCAAGGGGTGACCAGATGGCTCCGTCGATCAGAGCGTGAGCTCTCAACAACAGGGTTGCTGGGTTCGATTCCCACATGGTTCAGTGAGCTGCGCCCTCCATAACTAGATTGAAGACAACGAGCTACTGCTGATTTCTGGAGGGGCGGCCGGATGGCTCAGTAGGTTAAAGCGCAAGCTTTGAACAACAAGGTTGCCAGTTCAATTCCCGCATGGGATGGTGGGCTGCGCGCCCTGCAACTAGATTGAGAACAGCAACTGGACTTGGAGCTGAGCTACAACCTCCACAATTAGATTGAAGAACAACGACTTGGAGCTGATGGGGGGTCCTGGAGAAACACGCTGAAATTAAAACAACAAAAAAGTCAAAATCAACACTCTTCAGAGGAAGATAAGTTCAGAGTATCTAGAATGTAACATCCACGAGTCAAACAAAGAAATGGCAGAATGTGTGACCCATAGTGAAGAACAGGTAATAGAAACAAACTCTGTGATTTTAAATTCAAATGTTTTAGCAAACAGACTAGGACTTTAATGCAACTATGATAGGTATCTTTAGGTATTTTAAGGAAAAAATTGTCAAAATTAGTGGATATGTACAAATGAGTGAATGGATATATTTAAAAATGGCAATTCTAGATATAAAAATATATCATACATACAAAATTAAAAGCTCTGGATAGGATTAATAGAAAAAAGGAGATGACAGAAGAAAAAGGTCACTGAATTTAAAGATAAATCAGCAAAAAGAGTAAAATCTGAAGAAAATGGAAGATAAAACATTGAAAAGAAATGAACACTGGCTCGGTGATCTATAGGACAATATCAAACAATTTAACATACATGTTTGCATTCTTTAAAGGAGAAAAGGAAACGAAGGGGATAGAGAAGTATATAAAGAATTCATAACTGAAAACTTACAAATTCTAGGGGAAAACCACAATATCGTGAAATTTATAATGTATATAGATGTATACTATATAATAGCATATATAATGGATGGGGCTAAATGGTTCTTGAATTTTATGTGAAGTGGAAGACTATTGACTCTAAGAGAACTTTGTAACTGAAGGATAAGTATTTTAATTCATGGAAAAATACAATAAAAATTAATAATGCAAAAGGGAATTGCTAAAGTCTAATAAATAAATTCTAAAGGGATTAGAAAAATATTCAAATAATCATAAGGAAGTTAGTTAAGGGAGAATAGAAAATAAAAAACAGGTGGGATAAATAGAATATAAATAGCAAAATGATAGATGCAAATAAAAATATATCAAGAAAAAGAATAATATTAGAAATAATGCAAGATATTTCATAATGATCAGTCAATTCATAAGAAAATCATAAAAATGGCAAATGTGTAAGTGAAAATTAAGAGCGCTCCTAAATGCATTGTAATAAGTTGGATTATGTACCTCCCCCCAAAAAGAAGATATGTTAAAGTCCAAACCCCCAGTATCTCAGAATGTGATCTTATTTGGAAATAGGTTCATCACAGATATAATTAGTTATGTTAGCACGAGGTCACACTGGAGTAGGATGGACCCTTAATTCAATATGACTGGTGTCCTCATAAGAAGATGGACATGTGATGATACAGAGGCATAGGGAGAATGCCAGGTGAGGTTGTAGGTAGAGATGCCAAGGATTGTTGACCATTACCAGAAGTTAGGAGATGCCTGCATCACATTCTCCCTCAAATCACTCAGAAAGAATCAACACTGCGACACTCTGATTTTAGACTTGTAGCCTCCATAATATTTGACAATAAATTTCTGTTGCTTTAAACCATGCAGTTTGTGGTACTTTGTTATGGCAGCCTTAGGAAAGTAATACATACATGAAGCAAAACAAGTGACAATCAAAAAAGCAGACAAATCCACAAATTTACAGTTTTAGTTTGCCTTGATCAGTGATTGAAAAACACCTAAGATTTCCTAAGAAATCTACAAATTAATGACTACAAGTGAACTTAGCATAGTCACAGTTTACTCGGTCAATGTGTATATAAAAATTAATCGTATTTCCTTATATCAGCAGTGATAGCTCCAAATGGACTGCTATACTGAAAACTACAATGCATTGCTGAAAAATATTAACGATAACCTAATTCTATGGAAAGATGTATCATTTTGAAAGATTGGAAGACATTATTTTTAAGATGTCAATTCTTTCCAAATAGATATATAGAATCCATTTCAATGACAGTAATAACCCTATGAAGCAAGTAGAACTCTCATACATTGCTAGTGGGAGAGTAAAATAGTATTACTACTTTGGTATACTATTTAATAGTTTCTTATAAAATTGAACATACACCCAACCTAGACTCCAGCAATTTTAATATACCATACTTTGCTGTGTATAATGCACACTGTTTTGCCCAAATTTGTGAGGGCAAAATAAGGATGTGCATTATACATGGGTAGTACTAATTCTCTATCTATATAAATGTTTTTAATTCTTTTATTTATGCTTCTGAGTTAAAAGTGGAACTCTAGAAATAAAAAACGACATCTGTATGCAAAATAATACCCAGGAATATGATAATTGGTTTTGTTGAACTTACGAGGAGTTTGCAACAACGAAGAGTTCTTGGCTTTCTATGATGCATAAATATCGTAAATTTGTTACTGATACATAAAATTTTTTGTATCTTGTATCTGTTTTTGTGTTTTGTAATTATTTGTTACATAAAATTTCTTGTACCATAATATGTTAAAAAGTAAATGCTAAAATTCCTTTGTAACACAAAAACAAATACCTAAATGTAAACAAATAAAAATTTGAATTAAAAAATTAAAACGAAAGATTTTTTTTCCATGAAAGTTTGGGCCAAAAATGTGGGTGTGCATTATACATGGAAGCATATTATACACGGCAAAATACGGTAGGTGTTTACACAATACTCAAGTAAATATAGGTTTACAGAAGACTTGCATAGTAAAGTATATTGCAGTTTTATTCCTAACTATAGAAAACTTTATAAACAACCCAATTTTCCATCAACAGGAGAATGATAAAACCAAGTTGTAATATATTGATATGAGAAAATAAGATTCAGAAAAAAAAAAAGGAACAAATACTCATTCCTTCCACGATAGGAATGAATCTCACAGACATCATGCTGAATGAAAGAAACCAGTTATAAAATAGTCCATACTATTTACCATTTGTGTGAAATTCTAACACAAATATAATCTATGTTGAAAGTAGCCATCAAATTTGTTGCATTTTTAGGGTGGGGAATTGACTGGGAAAGAGCATAAGGGAATATTCTAGGCGTGATGAGAATATGCTATATTTTAATACATTTATGGGTTATGCAGTTACATGCATTTGTCAAAATTCACTAAATTATACAATGAAGATTTGTACATTTCACCATATTTAAAAATAAATACTGAACTGTAATTTGTAGGGTTACTTTCAGCAGTGGCATGAGCTTAACAATTCTGAAATTACTTTTTATTTATTCTAGACATGTAAATATATTGAAGATAGTGGGATACAGATTTACTATTGGAGAATGGGGTTGCAGATATGAAAAAAGGAAGACTAGAATGTACCTTGTAGTATTGGACTGGAATTGGGAGTATTGACATAAACTTAAACTATTTGCTAAGAGGGCCAAGGAGCAATGAAATACTAATAGCGATGAACATATGTAGCAACTTGACCTTGGTTTTTGAATACCATTTTTCACTAAAAGGAACCAGAGCTCCTAGTGGAAATTGCTAATTCTTCCAGGGCTGGGGTAGAGAAAATCCAAGATGAGCCTGGAATATCCTTTTGCACCAGAAACTAATAAATACTCAAAGACATATGGATATATCAAAAAACACAGAAGCCTAACCTGGGAACATGTAAATATCAAAATAAATAATAGTGTTTAAGAATTATAATTGATTAAATAAAATAAAAATTCATCAGTTTATGCTGTTGCATAAATAATCAAATTGAGTAGGATTTACAATCGTATGCATTACTTTGTTTGTTCCTTTTAAAATCATGTTGCATATTAGGCATAATTATTCTTGTTATACATACATGAAAAATACAGACTGATATAGTCTATGTAAATTGTTTAATAATATATATCTAATACTAGCAAATCCAGTATTTATGCCCTGCTCTCTCTTACTCTGAAATCCACTTTGTTCTATTCTGCATCGTCCTTTCTCTCAAGTAAACAGCTAACTCATTGTTTCATTGAATTCACTTGATTTGAAAGGACTTTGATTTGATGAAAATCTGAATTTAAACAAACGTTTTAAAAAAAATAAATGAGATAAAATGTGAAACACCAACTTTTCCATCTGAAGAAAATATTAAGAATATAAACGTCCCCCATAGCTTGGAAATCATTCAGTTGCAAAAAAAAATCTGAGCACTTTGGAAGATTTTAATTTTTTTTTTTTTTTTGGTATGAGATCCTAGTTATTAACATATCCAGAGTAGTCAAAATCACATACCCCCCATACACACACATACGCACACATACCTCACATATACATGCTTTAATCTCTTGTCTTTTAATGAAATAATCATAGAAATCACTCTTTTTTTTTTTTAACATTTTATTGGGGAAGGGGAACAGGACTTTATTGGGGAACAGTGTGTACTTCCAGGACTTTTTTCCAAGTCAAGTTGTTGTTCTTTCAGTCTTAGTTGTGGAGGGCGCAGCTCAGCTCCAGGTCTAGTTGCCGTTGCTAGTTGCAAGGGGTGCAGCCTACCATCCCTTGCAGGAGTCGAGGAATTGAACTGGTAACCTTGTGGTTGAGAGCCTGTGCTCCAACCAACTGAGCCATCCGGGAGGCAGCTCGGCTCAAGGTGTCGTGTTCAATCTTAGTTGCAGGGTGCAGAGCCCACCATCCCTTGCGGGCCTCAAGGAATTGAACTGGCAACCTTGTGGTTGAGAGCCCACTGGCCCATGTGGGAATCGAACTGGCAGCCTTTGTAGTTAGGAGCATGGAACACTAACTGCATGAGCCACTGGACTGGCCCTGAAATAAATATTTTTGGAGCTACAACAAAACCTCAAGCTTTGAGTTACATTTAAGTAAAATTAACATAGACCAATTGTAAGGTACATCATTTTGCTAGTAAGTCCCTTTTTAGGTTAAATACAGGTGATAAAATATTTGGTATTTCTACTGTCTTATCGGTATAATATATACAAAATTTCTTTTGCATTATAGATTTGTTGTTTACCTATTTTAAGAACTAGTCATATTTGTGATTCCCCCAATCTAATAGACACCTGCAAAAAGTTGTTTTTTTAACAGCCATCTTTATTTTTAAACAATGCAAACATTCACCAAAGAAGAGGAATTTTTTTAAAAGGAAAAAAAACTGTTCTTGTATATACAGAACCTGTAGATAATCTCCATTAAATATTTTGTGTATATAATTAGGAAGAAGATGAGAATATAAATACTTTACCTATAAAATTGGCCCGTACCATTTCATACATATTATGGAAACTCAACACAGCTCTAATCGGCTATCTCCTGAATTCTTAATTTGGACAATTTAATCCCAATTTAACAAATGTGTTACATTAAAAAACCTATAATTTTTCTTCCTTATACTTTTATCAGCTACGTATGACTAATCTTTCTAGTCAGAAACCTTAAAGTTTTTCACTAATTGAAATTTAGAAAACATACAGAGCATGCCCCCAAAATGTATGTATTCTGAACTTCTGCTGTTTTCAACATCAGAAATATATTTTATGAATTCAATTTAGTAAGTATAAGCAAACGTTTGTTGCTAAGTTTTGAGCTATTCAGAAATTCTTTAATTTCTAGGTTTAAAAAGTCCTTTTCTTTTGATTTTTTTACAGTGGGTATTGTGTTTTACTGATCACCTAATCTTACTAATATTGAGTTCAAGGAAACAACCTTGTGTATATGTATGTGTGTGCGGTGTGTGGTGTGGTGTGTGTGTGTGTGTGTGTGTGTGTGTGTGTGTGTATACCTGAGTATTCTCCAATCAGATCAAAGCAGTGCAAAAAAAAATTTGAGTGAATCTCTTTCTTTTCTAGAAACTTGTTCGTTTCTAAATTTTAAGTGACGGTTAGGTCTGTGATGCCTCAATACATTAAACCACGCCTGAAACACTCTAGAATTTCAATATTCCTAAGATTTTTTTTTAATTTAATTTTATTAAATTTATTGGGGTGACAATTGTTAGTAAAATTACATAGATTTCAGGTGTACAATTCTGTATTACATCATCTATAAATCCCATTGTGTGTTCATATTCCTAAGATTTAAAATGAAATACTTTACATTAGTGTTTCAAGCTCTTGATCGAGTCTTTTTTAGGTGCCGATCAGGCAGTGAGTTCTAAAATGAAGAAAACAAACAGGACCAAAGTACTGTCAAAGAACTCTGTTCAGGAAGTAGAACCATCTGGTTGAACATGTGTAAGTCAGGGCCCTTCCTTAGATGTGTTTCCTCCTCCTACCAGGCAAAACGTTTCCTTGTCAGCTAGGACCCAACTAGAAATAATTAGTAGAAGAAAAAAAAGGTATGTTTTTCTTAAAAATATGTGCTGTTTACTGTATCATTTTATTGCCACACAGTAGTACACTATTTAGATTTCTAAATACAATGTTGAAAAAAGTCACAAAACGAGTATGTACTGATGCCCCTTCCAATTACTAATATGCTGAAAGCCTTCACTTGAAGCATCTGCATCTGTCTGTTCTCTTTTTGGTCTGAAAGATTTGTGTAGGATTATGGAATTTGCTCCATTGCAAGATGATCATGTCAGGTATTTAAGCCCAAGCACCTCTCCCCATACAACTCTCAATCAATGAGGGATGGGAATCAATGAATAAATGCCCCCATCCCTAATCCACCTCAGCTAACCCAGCCACCCCAGCTATCAGTGAGGCAATCTCAAAGCATGGTCTACATGGTACCTCTGGGGACCCCTTTTAGATTAAGCCCCAGTTGTCTGCAGCAAAAACATACTCATTACTGCAAACTTTTTTTGACATTTTCTCCGTTTTTGCTATATCTTCCTCATTCATTTTGGTTCCTTATATCACCTCCCAAATAAATTACCTTACTTTGTTTCAGCCTTTGCCTTTGAAAGAACCCAAACTAACAAAATGCTTACCTAATTTAGTTAGAAAGACAGGTTAATAATACCTATGATGCTTTCATGGTAAAAGAGAAGGATGTAAAATCTTATTTGTAGTGAAACTTCAATCACCATTACCAACACTTTGACTCCTATACATGCCCTTTTCTCTTTGACTTGCTGTGCAGGAGGGATCCATTGCTTATCCGTGAAGTTTGATCCAATGCTTCCAAACCTCTATGATGTACTCTTGTATAGTAATGCTGGACTCATGTTAAAAACATTAAACATTTCCATCTCTTAAAGGGAAGTCTTTGTAGCAAGTTTTCCCAAAGATTAATAGTTTGCAGCCCTGAGAGATTTATGTAACTAATACTAAAAGAGCTTGCATGGATAAAGAGAACAGTAAAGATCTACTAGGGGATGCACACTAGAAGTCTCTAAATGGCATTTGTAACCACACAGCTGAGCCTGGGTTTACCCTGTTTCCCCCAAAATAAGACCTAGCTGGATAATCAGCTCTAATGCAACTTTTGGAGCAAAAATTAAAATAAGAACCGGTCTTATTTTACTATAATATAAGACCGGGTCTTATATAGTATAATATTAGACTGGGTGTTATATTAATTTTTGCTCCAAAAGATGCATTACAGCTGATTATCCAGCTAGGTCTTATTTTCGGGGAAATGGGGTATATTTCTTGTTAAACTTGGCAAGAGTGGAAGTGAAATCAGGGACATGTTACTCCAAGATTATGGGGATAATGCCTTGAAGAAAATGGCAGTGTACAAATGGATTAAATGTTTTTCTGATAGGGAGAGAACGCGTCATTGATGAAGAGAGGTCAGGGCAGCCAGTAATAAGCAGAACTGACCAAAACATTGCAAAAAATCATCAAATCGTGTGTCAAAATCGTTGGCTGACTGTGAGAAGCATAGCAGACCAAGTAAACATCGATAGAGAAACAGGAAAATCCTGACTCAAAATCTTGGCATGAGAAAGATGTGTGCAAAAATGGTCCTGAAGGACCTCTTGCATCAGGACAATGCACCAGCTCACAGGGCACTGTCTGTGAGGGCGTTTTTAGCCAGTAAACAAATCACTGTATGGGAACACCCTCCCTACTCACCTGATCTGGCCCCCAATGACTTCTTTCTTTACCCGAAGATAAAGGAAATATTGAAAGGAAGACATTTGGATGACATTCAGGACATCAAGGGTAATACGATGACAGCTCTGATGGCCATTCCAGAAAAAGAGTTCCAAAATTGCTTTGAAGGGTGGACTAGGTGCTGGCATTGGTTCATAGCTTCCCAAAGGGAGTACTTCGAAGGTGACCATAGTGATATTCAGCAATGGGGTATGTAGCACTTTTTTTCCATGAGTTCAGGAAAGTAATCATCAGACCTCTTATATGTTTCAGATCTTGCCTGTCAGATATTGTAACACTTTGAATGTTTTGCTGTTCTATCAAACACTTAAGACTGTTACCTAAGGCTGAGTAATGTTGTACAAACGTTGTTAGTGTGAAATCTCTTTTGTATTGAATGTTATTCTGTGCATTTCATACATTCCAATCAATTATTTCTGGCCCATTCACAGATTTAAACTCTCTTAGAATAACCATGCTGGTAATCAGTCACACCAAGAAACTTTCATCAAAACGTGAGGCTCTGTACTACAGGATGCCTATAACAGGTTTCACATTAACATGTTTGCTGCACTTCTCTGAAGGAAATGCAGGCATATTCTGCACAATATGTCCTTCCAATAACATCTTGCTGGTAGACTACCTTTTTGTTTTTAGTACTCCAAACTGACAGAATGTATTTTTACATTCTACAATATTTCTAGCCAGTCTTTGTATGTGATTTTCTTCTACATCTAAATGCATTTGTAAAAATGTGAATAAAATTTTGAATTATGGTCCTGTTTTTTAAAATAATGTTTATTGGGGTGCCAATTGTTAGTAAAGTTACATAGCTTTCAGGTGTACAATTCTGTAATATATCATCTATATATCACATTGCGTGTTCACCACCCAGAGTCAGTTCTCCTTCCATCACCTTGTATTTGATCCTGTTTACCCTCATCTATCACCCCCTTACCCTCTGGTAACCACTAAACTATTGTCTGTGTCTATAAATTTTTCTTACTTCATTTGTTTGTCTTGTTTCTTTGTTGTTTTCAGTTTTACATAGCATATATCAGTGAAATCATATGGTTCTCGACATTTTCCGTCTGACTTATTTTGCTTAGCATAATAATCTCAGGATCCATCCATCTTGTCACAAATGGCACTATTTCATCTTTTCTTATGGCAGGATAGTATTCCATTGTGTATATATACCACAACTTGTTTATCCAATCATCTATCAAAGGACACTTTGGTTGTTTCCATGTCTTGGCCACTGTAAATAAAGCTGCAATGAACATCGGAGCACATATATCTTTGCAGATAAATGTTTTCAGATTTTTTGGGTAGATACCCAAGACAGGGATTGCTGTGTCATATGATAATTCTATTTTTAATTTTTTGAGGAACCTCCACGCTGCCTTCCATAGCGGCTGCACCAGTCTGCATTCCCACCAACAGTGTATGAGGGTTCCTTTTTCTCCACAGCCTCTCCAACACTTGTTACTATTTGTCTTGGTGATGATAGCCATTCTGACTGGGGTGAGGTGATATCTCATTGTGGTTTTTATTTGCATTTCTCTGATGATTAGTGATGTTGTGCATTTTTTCATGTCTATTGACCCAATTTAATTGGTACAACATCAGAATCATGGGGAAATATTTTGAAATGCACATTAAGTGTCAACAAGGGCAGGGGGCAGGGGTCTCTCTTTTTTGTTTGACATCCCCAGATCACCAGACCTTAGCTTAAAGTATGTGTCCAGAAATGTTTTCAAATTAATTAATTAATATAAAATTGATTCTTGAAAATTGATTTTAAAAAACCGCTATGTCCTACTCACCCTAAAAAAGTTGATTCTTTCAATATTGCTTGTAAATTAGGTTGATAATTTTCACATTTAATTTAAATTTTCTCTTTGTTCTAAGATGGCATGGTCCATATTACTGCTGCATTATAGCTCTTCAACTGACGCAGTGTCCATTAATAGCATTATATTCAAAATACAATCCTGAGGGAAGAGTCCAGCAAGGGCACTGAAAATTTTATGAATGTGGTTCTCTGCTGTCAAGTACTTTATTCAGTACCATCACTTAGCACCTAGAAGCCATGTCCTTTTTTTTTTTTTTTTGTCTCTGGAGCACTCTTAGAATTTTCTCAGCAATCTTTAGGAATCCTGGTATTCTGTTTGATGAACACTCCTTAATCTTTGACATACCAGAGCAGAGACTAAAATAATAAAAATATAGATATTTAAAATAAACGCTATATAACTTGAAAATGTGTTTTAAATTTTATTATTTAGTTCCATTTTTGAAGTATGTTGCAATGTGAGTGTGCTGTAAGTATTTACCCACAGCATGCCCTAAAACCCAACAGAAAATCAGCATTACGTTCCATGGTTCAGTTTGTAGAAAACTATTGGACCATCTCACTTTGTCCTAGTCTTGCCTTTTACCCCCATTTTGATATCTAAATCTCCCCTAATTTAATCATCATAATTTGATTGCTGCGACTTGCTTGTTGTTAGCCCCTTTGGCTGATGACTGGTTCATCTTTTCTTGTTTTCATTCTCAATGCTCTCTTGCACGTTGTGGGGACTGAGTCCCACAGAGCAGTTTCCAGGCTCTCGGCTTCATGTGGAAAGTGCTGACACAGTTATTAGATGGACATCAGCTGTAATCAGATGGCCATCCTCTGTGGCTGGGTGGCCATAAGTTGTTACCAGTTAGCCATTAATATAACTGCCGTGGCTACACTGGTAAGGGGGTTGGTTGGTTGGCTGGCAGGCAGGCAGAGAAGGGGACGGCAGACTGGGGATCATGTGGCTCCTGCTTCCTGTGTCTCCAACCCAGCCACCAGTGAGAGCATAGTGGTATGACTCCCCTACCTATGGCTCCGTGGGTGTTCCTTTTTGGCCTCACCCTATCCTGTGTTCTTATGTGGGGAGCGGGATAGGAGGTCCCACAGGCCACTCCGCATGACACCAGGTGTCATGCAAGGAGTCACGCGGGGTCTCTAGTCCCACTCCCCACATAAGAACACAGGATAGGGTGAGCCCAAAAAGGAACACCCACGGAGCCATAGATAGGGGAGTCATACCACTATGCTCTCGCTGGTGGCTGGGTTGGAGACACAGGAAGCAGGAGCCACATGATCCACAACCCTCTGTCCATTTGTCTGCCAACCAACCTCACCTGCAATCCGCTGCAATCCGCCGTGCTAGCTCAGCCACCATCTTCTTGCCAGCCCCCA
Source organism: Rhinolophus sinicus (assembly GCF_036562045.2). Classification (NCBI taxonomy): domain Eukaryota; kingdom Metazoa; phylum Chordata; class Mammalia; order Chiroptera; family Rhinolophidae; genus Rhinolophus; species Rhinolophus sinicus. Next base: position 27,488,430 of record NC_133768.1, on the reverse strand, counting down.
CTTTTCTGCTAGTGTAGCCATGGCAGTTATATTAGTGGCCAATGGCTCACTGGTTACAGCTGACGACCAACTAACCACAGCTGATGACCATCCAGTCACAGTTGATGGCCTTTTACTACCCGAGTGAGCACCTTTCCACATGAGGCTGAGAGCCTGGAAACTGCACTCCTGGCTCTGTCCTCACACCAGGTTTAAACAGAAGCAGTTTTATTGCAAAAGTGTAAGACAAAGAACACAAGAGGAAAGCTGTCCACAGGTCAGCAGAGAGGGGGGATTTGAACGAAATGCCCTCCCAGGACCATCAGGTTGGGCAAAAGAAAGATGAGGTAGAAGTGTAAGGTGTACAGTAGAAAATTGGGTTGTCTATGGTACGAGAGCATGGGTGCCGCTTGTGGAGGCCTGGCAGTGGCCAGGTGGCCAGGTGGCAGCCCGCTACTCAGGAGCTACGTTCCTGTGGCCCCTCTTCTCTGCTGCTGCTGCTGCTGTAGTGCCAAGCTTTTGGGGGCGGGGCGGGGGGGTGGCACGGAGCCAGGCGGCAGAGAAGCAGCGAGCTGCTCCTGTCTGGCTCGCCAAAATATGTTGGTGGAGAGTGGGTCCTTTTCGGTATGATATTAAGGTTCTTGGAGTCTCAAGCAAAGAATTGAACGTGATAGAGGTAAAGTAGTGAAAAAACAGTTTATTAGAAGAAAAAGTATTCTTCAAAAAAGTGGGTCTGAGCAGAAAGCAATGGCTCAAGGCCATTATTAGAAGAGAAAGTACACTCCAAAGGGTTTGGAGTGGGTCCTGAGAAAAGGCAAGGCTGAAAAAGGCGTGACTCGCAGGGGCCTGGGGGTCTTATCTGGGATAGGCTGTTCCTCTCCAGGTGTGGGACCACTTGATTGACACCTGTGATTGACAAGGGGCTATTACCTTATCTCTTCAGACTGCGCATGTTCTCTGCAGTTTGAAATTGTTAACTACAAATTGGTTGGCCCTTCCCTCCTACACCTGAGCTGATAGTTTTGGTGGGCTCTGCAGCTTGAATCTATTTGGTTAGCTATTAAAGTTACTTCCTCTGGCTTTGTTATGGTCTCCGCCTTAATCCCCTCTACTGTGGCCATGTCCCTGACTGCCTGTGGTTTTTCTATCTCAATATGATTTCCTTACTCTCCTAGATATACTATGTTGAAATGAATAAATATCAAACAAATGAAGAAGTGTACTTATAATATGATAGATGATGAAAAATAATATAAAAATAAGAAGCAGGTTAATGGATTGAGGATGTAGTTTACTGTTTTATATAAGGTGTTGAGGAAAGCTTTTTCTAATAAGGTTACATTTGAGCAGAGAGAGAAAAGGATCTATGGAGCCAGTCACAGAGCTGTATGGAAGATCATTACTGGCAGAGGGAACAGCCATTGCAAAGGCACTGAGGCAACAACATGCAGAATGAATTGGAGGGACAGTAAGGAGACTTCTGTGTTCGGGGCCTGGCGACTGAATGGAGAAAACAAATGTGTGAGATGAGGTCACAGAGGTGGGGGAAGGTGGAGATACAGATCATGTCGAACTTTGTGGGTCATGGTAAACACTGGATTTTGCCCTGAGTGAGATGGGAAGACATTGAAAGATGTTGTACAGAACACTGGTGTGATCAAAGAATGGTTTAAAAAGATTGGTGTCGGGATTGATCAATATTGAGAAGGCAAGCTTAGAAAAGGAATGACAGGTGGCTTTTAAAATAATCCAAAAGGGATAAAATGGATAAGATATTTTCAGTTAGTGTGGTAGCATTGGCAGGGATAAGAATTGGTTGGCTTTTTTATTTTTAATTTTTTGAAAGTAAAACTGACACAGGTTAGTTAGCATGTTGCTAGGCAGACAGGAAAGATCCCTGGTGGAATAAACAAAAGACAGCCATTTCCTAAAACTGTAGATTCTGAATTCTGAAGTAACTCATTCACTCATGACAAAGGGAGCAGATTTAACAGATAGGAATGTGTTAGTTTGCTAATCCCTTCAGGATGGGCAAACAGAGCAAAAAAACCTGGTAGACAAATTCCAATAGAAGGTGTCAGTTCCTTTCTTCAAACAGGCAAGAGAAGATATAAGAATAAGAGCCTTTGCCCCACCCGGGCACCTCCATTCGGGACCCCCTCCCGCTTGGGAGCTCTGACCCTTTGCTTTTAATAAACTATCCTCTTTTTACAACTCCTCACCTCTCCTTGGTCTGTGCTTCCATTCTTCCATCTCACGGGACTCGATCCCAGCACTCACTCAAAAAATCTCCTACATCAAAACAAACAGAATTTGCTATTTGATATGAGTTATCAGGGAAGGAGAAGAATCAAGAACACATCCAGTATTGTGGCTTGAACAACTGGTAGCATAGAAATTCACATTCTCAGAGATGGGGAAGACCGCAGGAAGAATAGCTTTTAGTTTTTAAAATTAAGAGTAATGTTTTTGACATGCTAAATTGAAATGTTTATTTTATCACTTCAATGAATAATATTTATATATAGCCAAAAACGATAGCAGTAAGGCTTTTCTTATAATGATAGATATTTTCGATAGATCTCTTTAATATTTTAGTGAGATATAAGCATTATCGTCAAATTTATTTTTGTATTTTTTCTAGTTATACGTAATAAAGAAATTCCTGAATCTCACAAATATGTAGTTTTGTTTTCACTTCTAAGAATTTGAAGATGGAGCTTTACAGAGGGATAAACTTAAAAAGAAAAGGAAATGGTGAATGCAATTTTTCTCACCAAAAGATCTTTTTCAAAATTTCATCATCAGAATATAAGCTAGGGAAACTGTAATGGTGATACTGTATCTTCTATTTTGAGATTTCAGCCTCTAGTGTAATTTGATTTAACAGTGTAGTTTAGCTTGGGACTTTTTGAAAGTTTCTTTTCTTCCCTCCCACTAAACCTTAACAACTCTATTTACTATACATTTACTATGCATACCAGTTTTAATAGTTCTGTTTACTGCAGAATGTGTGCATACCAGGCTCAATGACACTGTTTCCCCAAGGAAACCTACAGGACACTGACTTGAAAGAAGTTTTTCATCTGCATAAGATACATTCCTATTTCCCTGAAACAAACCAGCCTCTGGGAAGTGCCTTTTTCCAAGATTGCCTAGCCATCTTCCCTTTTCCTTTTATTTGCCACTCCCTACCTGCATATAAAACCTTTTGGCCATGCTGGGTGGAGGGGGGAATGGCTTTTGGACAGAAGTCTGCCATCCTCCCAGAATGCTGGCATTTTGAATAAACCTGATTTTCTTTCCGCCAACCTCATCTCGTGAGTTGTGGCTTTCATGCTGCAAGCTGCAGGACCTTGAGCGCAGTAACAAAACTTTTGTTCTAAGATATTTTACCTATTCAATGATGTTAACAGATGCACTGATCGTTTATAGCCAGATTTATAATATTTAAAATTTCTTGTGGTTTTGCAATTACAGTTGAGGCAGGGAGTATACATTAATACAGAGGGTGCCAACAAAATGTGTGCACATTTTAAGAAAGGAAAACTATGAAAATTGTAACACTCAATATATACCGATAACAAAAAATTAATACAAGTCATGGTTGACTTCTGCAATTACAAGAGGTGCTCAAAGTGGTTATCATCAGCGTGCAGACACTTCAGATTACGGCGAACTCCTGCTTGAGCAACGTTGACCAAAGTGTCCACATGTATACCTTTTTTTGGCACCCCCAGTATTTATCCTTTATGCTGTTGTTTCTACTCCTGATGACAACAGAACAAGACTGTATTAAAACTGAAATCAGTTAATTAATAATAATTAGTTATTAATGTGGTCTAATTAATGTGGTCAGTCTTTAGTGAGTAATGCATGCCTTAGTTTATAAAATCTGAAATGGGATAGTGGATTCTGAGTCATTTCTAAGCACATGGCAACAGCGCATTGGAATTTTAGTTTTAACGACTCTAACTTAAAACTAAAATCATTAGATCATGACGTTCTTTAAGATAGGACCTACATTTTGCTCCCTTTATTCTAGTACCTACTCCAGAACCTTGTCCCCCAAAAGTTTAGTGAATAAATAAATTCTTTAAAAATTACCTAATTTTCTTACCTATGAGCTTGCACTTATTTTTATTAGCCATCATTTCATTTGCTGCCAGTTTGGTAACCTCTCTTATTTTCTTTATATTGTTTCTGTGCTCAGCAGTTTTCCACCGTGTCTCAGTTTCCTTTTATTTTGAAGTCTGATTAAGTGCTATTATTCTCCTTTCCAGAGTGTTAATGAAAATATTAAACGACATCAGGTAGAACAGCGTTTGTTAGGACCCCTAAAAACAGACACTCCAGAGTGAGCAACTACTAGTTAGCAGGTAACATATTTATTTAGGGCATTCTGTTAGTATTCATTTCAACTTACCTTCAGGGTATTTGGAGTAGACTTTTCATTTCAAATTGAGATGTTGATCTAATTATCATGTTAACATATGACTCTAAACATTTAATTCATATCCTAACCTGGCAATTTTTAAGGATTGTAATTAAGGACTAAAAATTAACCTGACAATGTCTGTCAAATTAGTTATCGTCAATATTGGTAAAGTTCAGAGTAGGAAATAGATACCATAAGGGCTGATTGAAGGGAAATGTGGTAAAATACAGAGGGTGCCCAAAAAAGGTATACACATTTTAAGAAAGGAAAAAACTGCATTAAAATTACGTTGAAGGTAACCACTTTGATCACCTGTTTTAATTGCAGAAGTCAAACGTGACTTGTATTCATCTTTTGTTATCGTTATATGTTGAGGATTACAATTTTAATACAGTTTTTTCCTTTCTTAAAATGTGTATACATTTTTTGGCACCCTCTGTATATAAAATAGGCAAAATGTAAGCAGTATATAAACAGATAATTGATGAAGAATAATGGAGAACATTTTATTGTCAAAGTGATGATAAACAATAGAAGAGCCTGAACCTACAGCTTTAAGAATTTAGGTTAGATTTATGATTTTTTCTGAGAGCATTGATAAGGAGAGTGCAATGCTTTTGATAGGAAGATTATGGGGAGTGGGGAGGAAGCAGGGATTATGGACATAAGTACATTAGGTAATAGAAGTGTGAATGCAGAGGAGACATAAACTCCACAGAGAAACAACAAACATTTTGAAGAAAACACATCCAAAATAAGGGAAGAGAAACAACACAGGACTTGAGTTACTCTAAGTATATCTGGGTTGGTGGGTTGCTTAAAATCTCTTTACAAATATGGAAGAATCTGAGAAAAAAGAATACGAAAAATGTTTGGAGGTTATTTACTCAATAATACTTAGTTATGTGCTATGTGTATGCTTTGTTGTCTATGTGTCAACAATAGATGCTTGTATATTTGTGAACCAGAATAGAGAATAATTTAAGTTAGGGCATTGATTTTATATTCTTTGCTAAAAAATAGAATGCAAGAAAGATATCATATGAGTTTTCATAATTAGATCACATAAAACAATGTGATCTAATGTTACAATTTAGGATGATCTCTCACAAATTAATGTGTATTTAATATAATCAAGAGTCATATTTTTTAAGAAGGGAGGGAGGGAAATTCTGAAGCCAATTTGAAAAGAGGCATAAGTGTCTTAGTAGCTCTTAAAAAGGGTCTTTATGAAAATATAGAGTACAAAAACAAAAACAAAGAAAAATGTGGCACGAAACGTTTCAGATATACTGTAGAAACAAATCAACCAACTAACTAAAACCCTGAAATATGACAATAGAATAGTTATTTCAATTATGTTTAGAAAATAGAAGAGCATTACTCTTTGGAGGGGGAAAAGTTTAATGTTAACAGAGACTGAGAGAATAAAAAAGGGACAATAAAACTACACAACTCCTATTTCTTTTTATATTCTCTGTCATGGAAAACAGAACAGTAAGAAGACATTGATATCCAACATAATCAAGGTGACACGAGGTAGCTAAAAGCTATCTAGGTTTTTTTAATGCAAGAAACTATACCCTAGCAAGATTTATATTAACCTGAAATATAAATCTATAGTAGATTAGTAAAGAGATTGTCAATATATAGATGATATATTACAGAATTGTACACCTGAAACCTATGTAACTTTACTAACCATTGTCCTCCAATAAACTTTAATTTTAAAAATACATATTTAAAAATATAGGAAATCATCCCTAAGGTGTAAGATACATTCAATAGGAATCATTAAAATGAGAGTAAATATATTTGTGTATTTGAAAATAATTTTTTTATCAAAGGATATTTACGGGACATGTATAATTGATTACAAAAATATTTTAATACAGTTTTTAAAATTAAGATATATTAGTTATAGAATAATAAACTAGGTGTGTTCATAATTAATTGAAATACCTTGTTGGTACATGAAAGTAACATTATGATACCTCAATGTCTGAGAATAGGATTTCTAACATATAAAAATAAGAGAGAAATGAAAGCATCATGTCATGGTTAAGATGACCCATTTGTAAAAGCATTCTAATTTAGCTAATAATTATTTCAGAGTATCAGTGTATTAGTGATCTATTTTTCTGTAAGAAATTACCTAAAAATTTAGGGCCTTAAAACCACAAATATTTATTATGTCACAATTTCTGTAGGTCAGGAATCTGTACAGGCTTAGCTTGATGTCTCTGCCTCAAGGTCTCTGGAGGCAATAGCTAAGGTGTTGGCCGGGGCTGTGGTCTCATGTGAACACATGACTGGAGGAAGAACTGCTTCCAACCTCACTCACATTGCTTTTGGCAGGCCTCAGTTTGACTAGAGACATCAGTCCATTGTTATATGGGTCTCTCCATAGGATTACTCACAACATGGCAGCTTGCTTCCACAGAATGAGAGAGAGAAAGAACAGGGATGAAAGCTGCAGTCAATTTGTAACCTAAACTTGGAAATGATATCCCCTGATATTTGTCACATTCTTTTAGCTAGAAGGAAGTCACTCAATGCTGTCCACACTCAAAAGGTGGGCATTCATAAGGGCACAAAGACAAAAAATACCAGAAAGTAGGAATCATTGGGGGCCTTCTTGGAATTTGTCTGCTGGTCTCCCATTATTCATATCTCCCCCACGTGCAAAATACATTCATCCCCTCTTAAGTGACATAAAAGACTCATCCCATTAAAGCATTATCTCAAAGTCCCAAATCTCATCATATAAATTAGGTTTAGGAATGGATGAGCCTTTTGGGTGTAGTTCCTTAAGTACAGGTATTCCTGCCATAATTCTCAATGTGTAGACCTGTGAAACTAAAGAAACAAGCCATCTGCCCCTCCCGTACTTAGCATGTATAACGGTGAGACAGACGGGCATGAGATGAGTGCTACAGAAACTCTTTTTTAAAAAGGCGGAAATGGGAATCACGAAAGATTCACTGGGCCATAGAAATTCTGAAATCCACTGGGAAAAAATGCTAACAGTTCCTTGATAATTGTCCCTGGCTCTCACCTGCACCCTCTGAACTCCACTTTACACAGTTGTGGGAGCTGGTTAAGCAGTATCTTGATAGGCTGTTGTCTTTGAATATGATGCTAATGGAACTGGAAATCCACAGAGCAGACTGTCAGGTAAAGAAGCTGGGTGCAAAATGCAGAGAGCAAGAATAAATTGGAATCCACAAGCGTGCGGTAGATTCAGTGAGGACAGACCAAAACCTACGTCACTTCTTGATGCCTCTGAACTTAGTGATGTGACTATCCTGCTCAAGCTAGCAATCTTGGTCATGGAAAGAAACATATATACCCAGTCCAGGAGTTGGAGAAGCTGAAGAAATGTGAGAGAATACATTTTTGTTGTTTTTAGCCACCAAGTGTGTGGTTATTTGTTATAGCAGCCTCTGGAAACAAATACAAATGCCAATGGTCCTTAATAGCCCCCTATCAAATTATAACAGTATCTCATTGGTTTTAGTCTTGCCTTGTTCAGTATAGTTTTCAGTGGTTTTAATGCGGATAAGAATTAAGTGTTTGAATGAAAACTGAGAGAGTTTCTCATAGTTATAGATAATAGAAGAAATCTCAAACTCATCCACAAGCACCATCAATTTTTGGGGGTACTAGAAATGCTAGCAGATGTACTACTAAGCTTATACGCAAATAACATCATTGGTGTTGTTTGTTCTAGAAGAATTTCATTCATAAATTAATGGTAATATTCTGTCCTTATGTCCAAGATTCACCTAAAAAATGCAATATGAAAAAAGACATGACCTAATAAAAGAAGTAGAGTTCTTTAATTTTTAATCGACTCAAACTAAGTTTGAGTCATCATTGTGACTGAATTAAATAACAATGGTGGTGATAAGTGGGTGGGCTTAGATTTCAATGACAGGAATGCTTATGTTTCCTACCTAGGGCATCTCCTTTCCATTAATACGGCCTTTGAGAAATCAAATGAATAATCAGAAAGTCTCTTGGTGACCACCAAGTCAGAAAAGGAAAAGGATAACCCTGAGAGACATTTCATATACCATTCCTATACCATTCCTATGTCCTATGTAGCTCCAATGTCTGAATAAACATTGGAAAATTTTTCACTTTCTTTTCAAAATTCCATACTGTCTATCCCTTGAATTAATAGAATTTTCACTCACTTAGGATACCATGAAATTGATTGTTTTTTTTTTTTTCATTTTTCTTAGCTACAATGATATTTTTGTCCTGCCCTCCTGAGATTTCATGGATAAAATGTTAAGGAAGAGAGTAGGAGGCTAATAGCATTATCTTCTTCTGACTCCAAGTTCTTGGTAATTTTATGGGTGAGATCCTAATTTTACTTATTATATTTATCCTTTCTAATTTTATTCATCTTTAAGAACTGGGGTTTGGGAGGAAGAGGTGACCAATTCCCACTCTCATATTTTGATTCCACACAGTTAGGAAAACGGACTCTCATTTAATAAAATCACATGTGCACTTATCGTTGGTTGCTATATTTTAAGGAGGACATTTTCAAATTGAAATACTCAGAAGAGAGCAATCAGAATTTTTAGGGACTAAAAAGTAGGTTTTACAAGGATTGATTGAAGGTTTTGGGGATATTTGGCCTCAAAAAGAGGAAATTTAAGAAGGCTATTATAGCTATATGTTATGAATAAAGGCTATCATGTGAAAAGGGATTTACTCTATGTAGCTATAGATTTCAGAACTAAGTGGCAGTGAATAGAATTTTCAAAGAATCAGACTTCAGTTAAATAGAAGGCAGAACTTTTTTTTAACTATTACAGTAAAACAAAAAATCAAACATGTTGTAAAGTAGTGACTTTCCTGACACTAGCGAAAAAGATCAGATCATCATCTATGTATGTTTTATAGCCAATTAATGCATTTTATAAAATATATGGGCTGGCTACGTCTAAGTCAGTGATTTTAACCTAGAATATATGATCTCTAACAGACCTTTAGATTTTCTTTAAACTACCTATAGTTAAGCAAAATTTTGAGTGTATTTCATTGTCATTTTTCTAAAGAGAGGAGTCATAGCATTAATCAGATGCTCAAAAGAGTCTTGACTCTTGAAAAGGTTAGAAATCCTTGCTGTAAGTTTTCTTGAAACTCTAAAGTTCCAAGATTCTGCTCAAAGTAATACTGTGGTAATTATTTTTACTTTGATCTTTAATGAGTTTAGAAAAATTCTAGCTGCTTCTACCCCTATTGTCATTTATCATTTTTTTGGCCTCTGCCCAGTATTTATTTTACTGTTAATTGTTTTATTTGCCACAGAGAAGTATATGGTTTTCACTTATAATTACTTTAAGAATGTGGGTTGTTTATTTTTGAGGTTTTGAAGCATCTGTTGCATCAGAAATATATACTGAATGTGTCCACATAATCAGATACTCAGTATCTCTGGAGCTTTGAAATTATTAAATAAAAATGATTAATAATTGTCACAATGGGCAAAGTCAGGAGAAATAGATTTCTAAACTGTTAAATATAGCTGAGAGACTATTAAATTGGCAATTGCAATGAGTTCAAATGAATTGAAAGATCTCGTTTTATGAATTTATATATGGAAGAAAATATGTCTCTGAGGGCAAAATTGTTCCCTACAGTACTCAATATCAAGAACTTTAGTGCACTTTGTCCTTTTTTATAATTATTGCTGGGATTCAAAGGGCTCTGTTTTTTTGTTAGCCACTAGGGAAATCAGATGAAAATGACCTTTAAATAAATAATTATAAACTATGTTTCATCGCAATCTTCAATCGCCTCTCTCTTTTTGAATATACTTTTAATATGTTTTTCTGATTATTCTGAAGAGTAGTGTTTGAATAAATTTGGGCTTTGAAGTACTTTAGAAAGATTTCTATCTAAATTCCACAAATCTATAAAAGAGCAAGGGACATAAACTGATGCGGCAGCTTACGTACATCTGGAATAACCAAGAAAGAAACACATTAAAGTTAATTAGGACAAAAAAAAAAGGCAGCTTTTATCTCATACTTATATGGATAAAAAAATGATTCTAAATTATAACTTTTCTTTAGCTAAATTGGCCAAATGTATACCCAGGGAGATACAGTGTTTCAGCCTGAGATTTCTAGATCACTCAGCTGGTGATCTTACTTCCATCAAGATATGCAGGTATACTGGGACTTATAGCTAACTGTGGGTTGTTGCTTCTTTCCCCTTTCATCAAAAATGAGAATATCTGTAATCATCACAGCAGGATGATGGCCTGTGCCTCTTGGATGGTGTCCAGCAAAGACCTCCGGTAGACTAAGTTTGGATAGCCCCACATGAGGGGAATAGACAATTACTGAGAAATAGCTGAGAGGAAGAAAATTCTGAGCTTGTAAAACAAAAATAGCCCATGCTGTAAAATAAACTAGAATGTGCAATGTGGTGAAGAAATGAGATATAATTAAGGCTAAACGTAAGGATGTATTTTGTAAGAAACAAATGTAAGAACTTCAGAAAGAAATTATCATGATAACTTTTATTATTACATAAACATGAACTAAGGAAGAATACATTCAAATCTAAGTTGTGGCTTAATATCTAGATACAGGGAAATGAATTTTTGAGAGGAGAGGGAGGGATATGGGGGTGGTCTTAGTTCATATATCTCAATGAAGAGAAAATGATAAACATTAAGTGACTGCATTTGTGTTAAAGAACAGAGAATATAGTTGTATGATTGGGAATGGAATGATAGGCAAACCCAGGCAAAGAGAGATGTAGAAAGAGGAAGCAAATTATGGAAGAGAATCACAAAACATATTTTTAAAAAATGAAAAAAGGAAGATAGAGAAGCAAAATGAGAGTGGTAGAAGAGGACTGAACAGAAAGAACGAAAAGAAAAAAACAACGGTTATTTTTATTCCTGGTTTGTATCTATACTGACACACATCCTCATAGTATGTCTTCAGTCCCAATTTCCTTATTAGATTATCTGCAGTAGTGTTAACTATTTCTTTGGGGCAAAGATAGGCAAAAATGTGTTTTCCAAGGATAGACCCAGCTGGGCTTCCACAGTGCTCTCAAATTATAGTTGTAAGCTGTAATTCATATGACATAAAACATATATTTATGTTAAACTTCCAACAGGGAAAACCTGCACAAAGAAAACTATGTATTGTTCAACAATAGCTATGTTCCACCATTCCTGGAGATTTGACCATAATGAGTGTGGTTAAAATGCACTGAAGGATGACCCGTGAATTATTGCCCAGCTCCTTTAAGTGATTTTTCACTGAGTCTTCGGTATGTATGCCTAGATTCACAACATTTAGTGAAGACATAGTCCTTCATCGTTTGTCCTATACTCCAGGTTTGGAGCTTTCACTGAGCTTTGCTCATGATATACCATAGAGCTAATGACCTGAATCTTAGAAAAATATCTGACTGTGAGTCACAGTTCTGCCTCTCATAAGCTCTATGACCTTAGAAATTTATTTAATATCCCCATAAAATGGCAATAATAAGAGCTACCTTAAAGTATTGTTTTGAAGATTAAAGAGTTAAAGAACATACAATTAACACAATGGATGACACCTTAGTGTTCAATATATATGATCTGTTTTTGTTTTTATTCTTACAGATACTCTGTATTCTTCACTTCGCCTTAATAGATTGCCCCCCTAAGTTTTAGGCCATGGCCCCAGTCATCACATTTTCTCAAAGATATTGATCACTTTTAACTTCCTGTCAAATTGGTGTCAGAAGACAGGGATCAATCTGTTGTGTTCAATATCTGGAAGAAATAGTCAAGGTATAGGATGCTTTGTAGATAATACTTTCATACTTCCAACAATATTGGTTTCAGTTTACCCTTAAATTATTGCAGTAGGCAATAATATGAATTGAAATGGAACTTAACCCTTAAAAATGACCACTCATATAAATATCTTTTTCAATATTAAATAGAAATTGTTATGCAGATAATTGTAAATTCACATGTGGTTGTAAGAAATGATAAAAAGAGATTTCCTGTACCCTTTACCCAGTTCCCCCCAATGGTAACATTTTATGAAATTGTTATAATATAACTTGATACAATGCAACCATCTTATTTAAATTTCCTCAATTTTACTTTACTCACATGTATATATGTTTGCATATGTATTTGCTCACATGTGTATTTATTGAGTTTTATACAATTTTATCATATGTATAGATTTTTATATCTACCACTACAGTCAAATTACTAAGCAGTCAAATCACCACAAAATTTTTTCATATTGACTTTGGATAACTACAACCCACCGTCCCTCTGACTCCACTCTCTTGCCAGAAACCCCTCATTTGCTCTCCATTTGGAAAGTTTTCTCATTATTTCCTCTTCAGATGATAGATTTTTTACAGCAAAGGAGAGATTGGGGACACATATAGATAAAGAAACACTCTTAGAAATCTGGCCAGAAGAAGGAAAGACTATGACACTCGTGCATTAGTGATTTTTGTCCATATTACCATAAATAATATTTGACTCTACTGTATATGTCAAATAATTACATGGTCCCTGACACATGGTTAGCACTTGTTAAATTCTTTTACTTCTACCATCAAGCCATTATCATAAATTATAAATATTATATATAATTTATACTTGTACTTTCTTGAACACATTATTACCTTTCACGTCACTGTGCCTTTGCTTTCTCTTGGTGTATCTGTCATTACTCAGTGCTATAATTTTTATCCTAAGCCCTAGTTTTTAGAAGCCCTTTCTCACTGTAGTGGGTAACACGGGGCCGAGTCCAGATTCTCCCAGCTGTTGAGATTGTTGGCTGCTGATAATCTTCAGCTGTGTCCTTTTCAAGGCTTTGCCCTCTGGTACAGTATTTTGTTTTGCTGTAGGTGACACACACACACCCTTCGCAGGGCAAACCTTCTTTAGTTAGTGATGGGGTAAGGGTATAAATTCCAGGTTCCCTTTCCTGACTGCAGCTAATTCTCAAGGAGTTGAGAGCTCTCGAGCACCAGAGCTCCAGGGACCAGCTGAGGCCTTTCTTGAGACTGTATCACACCTCTTCCCTATCTTCTTTCATTCTCCCAGAGGCTACTCCCCAGTAAACTTATTGCACTCGTATACCAATTTAAGAATTTATTTCCCAAGAATCTAACCTATAAAAGCCATTCTCTACTACCTTTGTTTTTCCTCTGTGTTTCCAAATATTCCTGTGAAAACATTTATAAGATTTGGATTTTATGAAAACTAATATTTTCCCCCCAAGTATTAAGCTAATCATGTTTGCTTTGCTTCAAAATTTTTGCTCAGATAATATTCAATCAACTCAGCATATATATTTATTGAGAAATTGCTATGTACCAAGCACTCTGCCAAATTCTGAGGACACAGTGATGAACAAGACCAATGCTATCCATGTTTTCATGGAGCTTATTGTCCATTAGGAGACACAGACATTTTTAAAAATAAATGTACACATAACTTTGTTCTCCTTTTTGTGTTGTCTTTTCTGAATGGGCAAGTTTGAACTACAATTCTTGTCCTTTCTTCTCTGCCAAGAAGGAGGATTCATTCCCTTTAACCAAAGGCAGAAATCAGCATTGCCCAAGTAAAACAAGGCAGTGGACTCTTCTTATCAGAAATTGATAAAGAAATTGCATCATTAATTTGCAAACTTTGTCAGCTTTACATTTTTCATACTCAGTATCCTTGACTTCCTAACTACAAACCTGTGTCAAACTTCTCCAGAAATAAGGATGGTTCACCTGCTCTTTACATATGGCCCTTCTGCATCTCTCTTATGTCTCCTGTATCCTTTTAGCATTGAAAGGATTGATATTAAAAACGCCGTTAACTGTGATATTGATCTGAAAGGCAGAAAATCTCTCACAACTAAGCATGATGTCTCTATGGTGGTTACTGTGGCTTATTTGGATTCAAGAATGGAACCACATGTGAATAAAGTGGAGACCAATAGGGCAATTACAAGAGGGACCCATCAATAAGGGGTGCCAGAGAACATCATCCTTGGTAATGTTACAAGACTGAAAACTCTGTATTTACCACTATTCTTCTCAGGGAGAAGAGTGTATGTGGTTGTAAAGAAAACACTGGGAAAAGGAGAAAAAAAAACTGCTTGAGATAGGGGATATGACTCCCAGGGGGCATGCCCACATAACAGTGTATGGTCACTAATGTGCCATCCTAGGAGGGCAGTTATGGTCTGTGGCACACATTTATTTTATTGAGCAGAGTCTGCAAAGGTGGGGCCAGGATTAATTTGTTTTCTAGTAGTCTTCCTTGTCAACCCTTTCTGACACACCATTCAAGCTCTCTTATAACAAAATGATCAAAAAATAATGAAGGGTAGTGGCTGGACAACATATCTTGGCCTGTATCTTCTTGGGACATCTACAAGCAGCTGGTAGCAGCTTCTTTTATGTCTGAAATATTTATACTGACCAGAGGACCGGAGGTTAACTTATGTCCCCTTTTACCCTGGTATCCTTCAGAAACAGGAGCTGTGATTGAGCATTACTTCCCTTGAAATAACTTCCAGTTCAATGAGAATGACAGAAAGAGGATGTGGAGAAACCAAGCAGCTTCATGCATGCTGCATGTAATAACCCCCTGACTTTCTAAAGGAAGGCTGAGGTGGATATTCCACTCATTATAAACCAGTCTGTTGTCTAATAATACACCCATCTCAAGTGAAAAGCAGCATAGCTTATATAAAAAAGATCTACCCCAAATATTAAATGCATTTTTAAAATCATGAAATACTTTAATTTCATAAAATGTTTGAAAGTGTTTATTATTCACTTAAAACTGAACACTCAGTGAAATAATTAGTCCTTAATTTGTTGTTACCATTGAAAAATTTGAATATTATTGGTCTTATTTCTCCCTTTTTGTGCAACATCTATGTGGTGAAAAATTGACTTGTGCACATTCAATAATTGTTTCATTGTATATTACTTTATAGAGATTTTTATGTTAAAAGATTGCAATTGTAATAAAAAGTTTTATAATTATGAAATATGAAGTGTGATCAAAAACTATGGTGAATGTTTAAATAAAAAAATTATTACAGTAAAAGACACATTGCCATTAATCCCCCTCCCTTCCAACACACTTATCCCATCATCCTTGCCCCTTTCCGAAGCAGTTCTGGAAGTCTTCTTTCGTTGAATGTCTTTAGCTGTGCTGTTATGGCTGCCTCGATGTCCTGAACCGATTCAAAATGTTTTCCTTTCTTGATCATTTTGACTTTGGGGAAGAGCCAGGAGGCCCACGGTGCCAGATCCAGGGAATAAGGTGGATGAGGACACACCATAATGTTTTTATTTGACAGAAATTGCCGTATACCAGGAGTGATGTGTGACACGGAGCCTTTCCATTGTGATCAAAACATGATGAATGCTGCTGCTGAGTGCCACCCAATGGAAAGGGCAGTGGTCTTCAATACGGGAAGTGGCACATTGAACCTTAGTAATAGTGTGTGACAAGTTTCAACTTGTTCAGTGCAGTAAGTCGGGTGTGAGCTATGGTTGAGAGAAGGTATGTTTCAAAGTGTGCTGTAAATCATCCTCCATCATGACAATGCTCTGTGTCACACATCACTTCTGGTATACGGCAATTTCTGTCAAATAAAAACTTTATGGTATGTCCTCATCCCCCTTATTCACCAGAACTGGCAACATGCGACTTCTGGCTCTTCCCCAAAGTCAAAATGATTCAGGACATTGAGGCAGCCATGACAGCACAACTAAAGACACTCACGAAAGAGGACTTCCAGAACTGCTTCAGAAAGTGGCAAAAATGATGGGATAAGTGTCTTCAAAGTGAGTGGGAGTATTTTGAGGGGGATTAATGGCAATGTGTCTTTTACTATAATCATTTTTTAATTTAAACATTCACCATTTGTTTGATCACACCTCATATAACTTTTTTAAAGTTAATGGTTATTATTTAAAATTTAGTCTACTAAACTGCAAATTTTTCACTTGTGGAAGAGGGACTGTGTCACAACACAAAACGTAACCTTTTGTAACCATTAATAGTGGTTTACAATTAATGGTTTGAACAACAGTGATTTTCTACAGGCAGTGTCTTTGGACTTATGAAATACAGGACCTCTGAATAGCCTTTTGGAATACATCCTTTCTCTATTCTGCCGCTCATTATGTTGGATCTGCCCCCCTATTCATTATTTGGTATTGTATTGTCAAAGTGGCTGAATTCAAGAGAAAAATACAAATTTCTATAATTAAAATAAACTTAGGTGGACAAAAGTGTGCAAATTAATTTTCAGCTATTCTCTGTATAACAGAGTAGATTTTGAAAAGCCACAGGAATATTTTCTAAATTTTCTTAGTAGCCTGGGTTAACTTGAAAAAATAAATGTTATTAAGGCTGATAATGATATAATAGAGTGTTCAGGCTGAAAGCCAGCAGAGCCTGAGTAATCAGGCTTGATTTCAGTGCTGTCAGAGACCTTAGACTTGGGTCAGGTTGGAGGTCCTCATAATTCTCCTAGTTGTCTCACTGTTCTTATATTTAACTCCCAATGCAAAGGGTAAGCAGCAGGGCCTCTTCTAGGACCCCTAGTCATGATCAATCAAACAATTTGTATTATTTAGTTTGGGCCCTCCTATATTTCATAAAGGTTGAAAAGCCTACTGTCTCTGTTCTTCAGGATGTTTAGCTTCAAATGGAAATTATATTTCCAAATTCAATAACTTAGAAACACTGAGCTATGGAACTGGAAGAACCTTAGGTATTACAAGAGGATGATTTTTAAGCAAACTGCTTTTCCTTTCCAAATATTATAACATATTTTCAAACTATAATCATATCAAAGAAAGTTTTAGATAGAGGCATCTGAAGAAAACTTTAGCATCAGCATCATAAAGAAACTCATTCAATATATCTTGTGGCTTTTTATACTAATGCATTTTTCTTCCAGAGGCCTAAAAGTATATTCTATCAATGTGTTTCTTGTTACTAAATCCTTGAGTGATGCTATATGAGATAGTAAGAAACAAATATAAACAATTTCATAATGATACAATGCTGCAGTAATGATGAGATTATATAGAAGAGCATCAATCTGAAAATCTATCAAATGATGATATACATATACGGTCTATATATAAATACATATTTTAAATTAAGAATCTTACAGAATGAAGCATGTGGTATATATCTTTAAGATAGAATGGCTTTCCCATAATGTTCACCTTAGCTTTTCCCTTTCATAGTTAAACATTTTCTGTCTTTCACGCTCAGTGAAGCTCCCCTTAATAATTACCAGAAATAACATTATCAAGTTTCTATGCCACATCTTCGTGACGTATTTTCCAACCACTCTATAAATGCTCTCTTGACGAACATAAATGTTTTCCTGTAGCTTTTAGCTATCTGATATTTTCTAAATTACTCTAATAGTGTAGTAGAAAGATTTCTGGAATAGGAATGAGAATATCCATGTCAGATTCTACCTCACCTAGGGTTTGAGAGAACATGGGTACTTCACTTATACCTAGAGTGTTAGTGTCCTCATTTGTAAAATGGAAATAGCATCTACCTTACAAAACTTATATTAAAATATAAACATATGCAAGTAATTTGTACAATAAACATACACTAAAATGATATACAAAAAAATGCATAATCCAAGTATATCTTATAATCAAATGTAGAAAAAGTAATTCTGGTATCAAGCCTTTGCTCTTTTGCCCAGTTAAAGCTGTCATTAAGTCTGTGATACTGTCTACCATTAAAGGTTTCATAGAGTCAAGGAATTATATATGTACCTGAGAAAAATCTGATTAAAACTTACAGCTGACACAGACTTGTTTGCTTCCTAAAGTCTCAGAATAATCTCACTCTCAGTTGTGTGGCCCTCTGTTAAAGAAAATACCTTGAAAGACTGTGGTGACACAGTAGATTAAATCTTTAGGGCACTCTCTGGGAGCCCAGGAAGAGAATTAAATTATTCTGTATAACGAAGTGTAAATTTAGAGCTGCCAAAATTGCCCAGGAAAAAGATTGTAGGAACTTCAGTGTGTGGAAGAATGGTTTACACGAAAGGTGAGATACAAAGGAGAGATTCAGGATCAAGGGGGCAAGAATATAAAGCCAGATACGAGGAAGAGAAATGTGAGGTACTCCAGGAACCTCAAGGATGACATGAACAGTGATTTTACACTGTGTGAACTATGGTTTTAGTTCAATCTTAAATTCAAGGTGACTCCATAGGGCACCTTGTCAGTAGATACTTGTGTCACATTGGACTCTGTCAGTCAGGAGATTTATCATTTTATTCCATTTCTATACCACCATACTTAAATGGCTACTAAGAAATATATGTTACGAAAGCATAGTATCATATAAAGATAAAATGTTTAAATTGACAATGAAGTGGTTATCCATATGTAGGAAAATGCATAACCATTCACTTCTGTAAGTCTGTAATGTCTGATGCCAAAACCGGCAAAGAAACCATTGGACAATTAGAAGGGACATACCATTTTAATAAAAAAAGTCTTACTTATTTGAATTAACATATAATCTATTATCTGATTTAGGGAAAATTTAAAATAAAGTACATTGTCATTAACATATAATATTAAAATGACTGATCTAAACATGTAAGAGATTATGAGATTTATTTGTTATCTATGTATCCTAGAGTGAAAAGTGAAAATTTTTAGATGTAGGAAAAGGCTATGTTTTCATGAAATTGCTGTTTCTTAGTTTGATGGCTCATTGTAATTTTTTCAACTATAATAGGAATATATTTTATAAAATTTTAAGAAAATGTAACATAATTGATATTTAATTTCAGTATTTAAAAAATGAGCTTTAGAGTGAAAGCATTGAAACATTTTTTTCTCACACGTTATCATGTAAAATATACAAAATGGTTTTTTATTCATAGTATTAAAAATAACCTATTCAAATTATCTAATGCATAATACTGTCTTTTTGTTTTAGATATAAACTGCAACTATTAAATTGACTTTAGCACCACTGTTCTCCTTTGTGTTCCTATATTTAATTCTAAAAACAATGGTCCTTGAGATTGGCAAACTGAAAATTTATTATATTTTTACCAAACATACTGTTTATTTTAAATAAAATTTAAACATCTTTTCAGTTTTCATATCTCAAAATTTTTTCCAATTAGTGGCTTACAACATACTTATGAACAAAGTAAATATAGGCATTACCGTTCTCATTTTAGAGATGAAAAGTTGGAGCTTAGAGAGATTAAGTGATTTTTCAAATGTGTGCTTTTCAAATTTCACTGGATTTATGTCACAGAAACCTGAATTCCTGCCATTGTTTCTCAGGTTGCAATGACTAGTAATTCTTACTCTAATCTCCTATGACCCGTGTTTTCACACTCCTCTAACTCCATGTGATTCCTACAAGCTCCTATTTCTCAACAACAGATTCTAAGAAATATGAAGAAAATGGTAATGATGTAAACCTTCTCGTTAAATACAGGTTTGTGACATTTCATGCTATTTGTATTTTGAATTGACAATGCTAGAAACAGAGGTTATTTTCTCCTAAATTCTAGGCTTGCAGTTGGTTTCTGTTGCCCCTGGTGAGTTCTTGTATGCATATTAAACTAAGGCAGGTGTGAAGGTAAGCAATTTCCACAAATTTTATACCAAATGAGAACGCTTTAATAAAGTAGTGAACTCTAACATCTATTAGAATTATTTTAATCCTAAAAGCAGAATGCAGTGTTTGACAGAGATACCCTCATTTTGGCTGCTTACTTTATTTGGCATGTATAAAAATCTTAGTTTTGACACGTCCAGTTTATTCATTTTATTTACTGTATCAGCGATATTCAGAGTATCTTGTTAGCTTAAGTGGGATTTTATTCCAGTTATATGCTGTTATTTCAGCAATGTGCTATGGCAAAAATTTAAATTTATCATTATCATTGTTATTCTCAGTTGAAAGATTTTAAAAAATGAGATTTAGAGAAGTTGAGTGACTCAACCTGTTAAAGAACATACAAGTATGTAACATATTTAAGGTATAAGCTCTGATCTTGCAAGAAAAAATACATGTTTTTTTTCTACGATAATACACAAAGAGAGACTTGATAACGTTTCAAACAATTCAAAACATTTGCAGACATTTGCTCTTTGTCAAGTACTGTGTAAAGTTCCAAGCATACAAAAATAAATAAGACCCCATGCAGGCCTTCAAGATGCTTATAATGTAGTGAGAAACAGACGATCAATGGAATACACTATATTAAATATATGAAAATTACTGTAGAAAGACAGAAGAAACAGACTCTGACAATAGTTATATAGCATTCAATTTTTCCAAAGGTAAATTTTCTCATATCCATTCTGGAATATATACACTGTATACAGGATCTCTGAGTAGGGAAATGGACCCCGGCAACTCACCTTTCAGTATGTAGACTTAAAATTCTCCAAATTCTATCCCGTTAAACTAACATCTTTTAGTTAAGAGATTTTGGTTTCAATTTCTCCCCAAATAAATGTTCTATGCCTGTATATAGGAAAAGGTGTAATTACATGGCTCTCCTAGCTTTAGGTGTTGACTTGGATTGTTAGCTGTTCTAGATAAAAGATTTCAATTAATATCCCTCTTTCAACCTGTCTGGTCATCCTTACATCCCCCAGTCTCTGGTACTTTCAATCTCTGAGTCTTCATGACTTTGCTCATTGTTCACATCGTCCTTGGAAATCATTGGGTTTAAGCTTTAAGCCCTCTGGTAGGTCAGCTATACTTCCTCATCCATATTTAATTATCAAAAAAGTACTGATTACTGTCTGTTGCTTTTATAGAAAGATTCAGTATACTTTTATCATAACTTTTCTCTTTTCCATATGAATGTTAACTGTATAGTGACCTAGTTGCAGTATTTTCATATTTTTGTTTCTCATTGATTTTCAAGAACTCTAACATGATTTTGTAATATGTGGAGATATATATATATAGATATATCTATATAGATATATAGATATATCTATATATATCTGTATATGATATATATAGATATCTATATATATGACATCTATAAATACGTAGATATATAAGCTGAATATATATATATATATATATATATATATATATATATACACACACATTATATATATTTCAGCCATTTTATTTCTCTACTTAATTTGCCTAGTTTTTTTATTTTCATACATATTTACTTATTTTCTTTTTTTGGATGATTTTCATCCAAAATTATGATTTGTATAACTTTTATGCTTAGAATTTTTTTCCTCTAAGATGTGATCATTTAAAAATATCTTTATAGCGAATTTTTTCATTTCATCTAAAATTTATTTCAGTATATTGAAAAAATAATCTCATTTTTCCCAAATAGTTTATTAATAATCTAGGCATGGCTTTTACATTTTTTAAATAACTTGTGATGCAAAATTTATTATTTATTAAAAGTTTTAATTATATAAGGACTATTCCTTTTCTATTTTGATGCATTGATATCTCCATTTATTTATTCTCTCACAAATATCACTCTACTTTAAAATGTACAGCTTTTAATTGTATTAATATCTTATAGGAACATTTATCTGTTATTCATTTATAATCTTTTATCTCTTAATATCACATGATTATTTTTCTCCAATAGATTTAGAACCATTTTTTAAACATTTATCCTGCTAGTGTTTTGATTGTAACTGTGTATTATGCCAATACATTATTGTGCAAAGAATTAAATGTATACATACTATAAAATTACCTGCAGTTCTGCAGCATTTGTTTCTATGTCTTGAGTGGTCGGTAGTTGAAATATAAGCAGATAATAATAAAAACAACAACAAACCCTCTATCAGTGCCTAGGAGAAGCCACTTGTAGTATATATTCCTGACTGATGTCATTAAAGCATGATTCAATGTAGTTTTCTATGTGGTCTGAATATGTAGTTTTCCAGTGCTTAGAATTGGTTGATTCATAAATTTATGACAATGGAATCAGATGTATGTGGTAGACAATAGGAAATATAGACCAACATCAAGACTGGTGATATAGGTTTATGATTAATAAAGGTATTTCATCAAATTTAAAACAACCCAAACTGAACTCATATTATTTTCAAAGATAGCCTTTCCTCATCTTTGATATTCTGTAATTTATTATAGGTTTAAATATCTGATGTCATCTATAACTCTTTATCTAAATTATCCTTTATACCCAATTTTTCAATCTCTTTATTTATACTTTATCATCTTAACTTAAATTGTCACATTTTCTTTTCTGAGCTTGTGATTATAAAAGCTATTTATCAGTATTCCCATTTCTAATCTAGTATGGAAGGACCTTGGGTGTTGTCATTCCATTTCAACAACAATTAAAAAACTGAATAAACTGAAAATAAACACCTCTTTTTAGGTCCATCAGAAAATCAAGGTTGCAGGGCAAACTGCTGCCCACAAAATTGTAAAGACAGACAGGCAGATAAAGGAATCATAACTGACACAAACAGAAACCCATGAGCAGAAACTTTCACAGGAACCAGTACCAAGGTAGGCAAACATATGAGGTATGATCAAAAGATACAGTGAATATTTAAACTAAGAAAAAAATCTATTACAGTAAAAGACACATTGCCATTAATCCCCCTCAAAATACTCCCCTCGCTTCAAACACACTTATTCCACTGTTCTTGCCACTTTCTGAAGCAGTTCTGGAAGTCCTCTTTCTTGAATGTCTTTCCTTCATCTTCCATCATGACAATGCTCCGTGTCACACATCGCTTCTGGTATATGGCAATTTCTGTCAAATAAAAATATTACGGTGTGTCCTCATCCACCTTATTCACTGAATCTGGCAACGTGCGACTTCTGGCTCTTCCCCAAAGTCAAAATGGCCATGAAAGGAAAAAACCTTTTGAATCGATTCAGGACATTGAGGCAGCCATGACAGCACAACTAAAGACACTCACTAAAGAGGACTTCCAGAACTTCTTCAGAAAGTGGCAAGAATGATGGGATAAGAGTCTTCGAAGTGAGTGGGAGTATTTTGGGAGGGGTTAATGACAATGTGTATTTTATTGCAATACATTTTTAAAATTTAAATATCCCCTGCATTTTTCGATCACGCCTCATAAACTGTAGTGATGAATTGCTTTAAGCTCACTGTGGGGAAGTCTTACAGTTGAAAACTATAGGGTGGCTTAGTGTTAGGGAGTGTGCCCACACTTTTGTGAGTTTTACCTCTGAAGCCTTATCATGTTCTCACAGTGAAGATGAGAGAGAAATCCCCTTGGGTTCCTTAGAAGGGGGAGGGGAAAAGCAACTCATGAAATATGCCAGAAGGGAGGAAAATACCTTATCTATAAAGGATCAAAGAAAATAATTACATCTGACTTCTCAGAAACCCAGCAAGCAAGAAAAGAGTAGACTGAAATATTTAAAGTTTTGAGAGGAGAAAAAAGCCACCAACCAAGAGTTTGGTATCCTACTACATCATCCTTTAAAAGTGAAGGAGAAATACTTTCTCAAACAAAAATTAAGGGATATTGTTGCTAGTAGAGTTGCCTTGCAAAAAGATGTTAATATCTTCAGAGAGAAGGGAAATGATAATAGATCAGAAATTTGGATCTACATAAGAACATTAGAGAAGGAATAAGAAGTTGTAAAATAAAAACTTTTGATTTTCTTACTTGTAATTGTTCTAAAAGGTAACAGTTTGTTCAAAATAATAACAGCAACAATGTATTCAATGATTATAGTATAGCTAAAGTGATTGACAGCAATAACACAAGGGATGGAAAGGAGGAATTAGGAATACTTTATTATTGTAAAGTACTTGCACTGCCTGGGAAGCAGTATTGTGTTATTTAAAAGTGGATTGGATCAGTTGTCAACGTATATTACAAAAAGTAATAAAGGGAGTATAATCAATATGCTAGGAAAGGAGAGAAAAAATGGAATTATATAAAATGCTGAGTTAAAACCCCACAAGACAATAAAAGCGTGGAAGACAATATGAGAACAGAGAACAAAGTAAACAAATAGAAAATAGCAACAAATGTGGTAAATATTAATCTGACTATATTAATAATCACATTAAACATCAATGGTCTAAATATACCAGTTAAAAGACAGAGAGCAACAGTGTATCAAAAGCAAGGTCAACTACATGTTATCTACAAGAAACCCACTTTAAATATAAAGACATATATAGATAAAGAGTAAAAGTATGTAGAAAAATATACCACACTAACACTAATCAAAAAGAAGCTGGGGCAGCTATATTAATTTCAGACAGAACCGACTTCATAGCGCCAACATAATTTAGGTGAAAGCTATTTATCCCTTTATTTTCCATATTCCTCCTTTTCATTTTACCCTTAAAACTTTCTGCTCCAGTAACTTTTCTAAATCACAGCTCTAATCAAGTTATTCCCAGTTTAAAACTTCAAGTGACTCTTCACCACCTAGAGAAGTTAAAATAGTGCTCCTGATTTTTCAGGCCAATGCTAAATTCATTCCATTTTCTACATCTATTTACCACTGTTTACTTTATGTCAAATAGACCCTGTGCTTTTCCTGCCTCCAGAGCTTTTGTTCCATAGTTTCTTACTAAAGAGCTACTTCTGTTTCAGACAGCTAAAATTCCAACCTTTCCTTTGAACACCATTTGAAATGCCATGTTTTAAATGCCATGTCATTTTCCTGAATCTTTTCGTTACTTGATAACTCCCTTCTCTGAACTTTGTTATATTTTCCTTGTATATATATTTTATTTGTAACATGTAATATTCTACCTTATATTACAGTTATTTGTGAACTTGCCTTATTTTTGCCTGGGTTACAAAATCTTTGAGGACATGGTTCAATCATTTTTACATATTCTGCACCATATAACACAGAATCTCAAACATACACGGTGATAAAATATGTTGATTGGATATAAATTTTTGAAAATTCCTATCAGTGACAGCAAAAATGCTAGCTTCTTTCATGAAAACTTCCTGATCATTCAAGTTTTTTTTATTTCTCTTCAGTCTGAAATTCTGTAGTATCCAATCTTTGTATCAGTTGTTTCAGAAGGTAATTACTTATTTAATGGTGCCATATGTCATCCCCAGTAGTTTAGAAGTTACTTGAGGGCAGAGGGCAGGTTTTATTATCTCTTTTGTATTCTTTGTAGTGCCTGAATACATAAGTGGATTCATGAATACTTGTTGAATTAGATTGAACATAGTAATGTTTTGTTCTTCTTCCTAAATGTCACATATTTGGCATGCAAATGAAGCATCAATATATTAGTGGGTAATTGTGAAAATATCATGAAAGTTGCACATAAAATTCAACTTTTTGAGAGGAATATTTCTCTGCATTCATCCAGATAGTCAGCTAACCCAACTCCAGCTTCATTTACTCTAAAATTATTTATTACAGAGCTGTAGTTTGGTGTACAACTATTATTCGGAATAACCACCTATTTGTTCATCATTCAAGTCTTTATTTCAAAAGGATTATCTGCCATTGCTCATTTCTTTGTATTTTATAAAATATAGGCATTGTACCTGCTCTCTTGCCTTTGCTTTCTTTATTGGCAGGAAGCTGGTCCTCAAAACAATGAGTTTGTCAATCAAGAGAGAAGTTACACATAAACATGTCTTCCTTAAAGTTTTTGTAATGCACAATCTGAGAAATACATTGTCGTGAAGTAATGTAAAGGTTGATTACAAAGAAGTATATGATCCCCTCTTTAAGCATAAAATTTATTTCTAATATTTCTAGGCCCTCATAGGTTTATATGATATGTGACTTCACAGAGTTGATCAGGGCAATACTATTTCTCCCTCTTGAAGTTATTGAAATCATTATAATTAATAGAACTATGTATTATTTGTTATAGAAAATTAGTAATTTTTCAAAAAGCTCCTTTATAGAATGTAATTATATTGTTTTAATAAAACCAATGGACTATATAAGCTACTTATTGTGCTTTACTATCATTAACAGTTATTAAATCATCACATATAATAATCAGAATTTTTAAATTACTAACTACTTCTTAATTTGATATGTTCTTGGTGTTAACATCTGGTCTGTATCACACAAGCACATAGAAACACATGGAAAAATCCTTCAAAAATGTTTTTCCAAAGATTTTAAGAGGAAGGAAGCTACAGGGAAATTTGCCCAAAGTAGTTAGAAATACCACTGTGGAATCCTCAAGTTTAAAAAAGAAGAATAGAAAGAATGTAAAATTAATTGTATTGTTTTTCTAGTGATGACCAGCATGTCCATGTCCAAGTATAAACACGTCATTAAAAAAGGGGCCTCAATTTCATTATCATTTTAATGTGCTTTCATACGTACGCAATCTTCTTCCTATATTACTAATGGTTTTCTTTCAGGCCTGTATTCACACCCAGTGCCTTTAATCTGCTATTATAGTTATTTTTTTTTTATAACTATTTCTATTTAAATGCAATATCCTATGTGGCTAGGCATTACCGGTTTTCTCTTTTTGTGGTCATTTGTAGAATACAATTCAACCTAGCATTTCCTCCATTTATTGATTTTATGATTAAAATAAAATGCCTTAAATATTTTGTAAATAGTATTATTTTTATATTTATTGCAAAATATCAGACTGGAAAATTAACATAGAACTAAACTTTTTATAATTATTGGAACTTTTTAAAGATTATTACTCACTGTCACTGTTCTAAGCAAAACCTCTATTTCATCATAATGTCTAAAATGTATCTTTTCAGTGAACATATACTTTTTTTTTGCAGTTTGTTTCTTTTTTTTTTTTTTTGCAGTTTTTTTTCTCAGCCCGTGCTAACAACTGGCTAGAGGTGTTTTTTTTTTTGTGTGTTTTTTTTAATTTTATTTTATTAAATTTATTGGGGTGACAATTGTTAGTAAAATTACATAGATTTCAGGTGTACAATTCTGTATTACATCATCTATAAATCCCATTGTGTGTTCATCACCCAGAGTCAGTTCTCCTCCCATCACCATATATTCGATCCCCTTTACCCTCATCTCCCACCCTCCACCCCCCGCCCCCGTTACCCTCTGGCAACCACTAAACAATATAAAACATATACTTTTATATTGCTTCAAAATACTATTCTCTTTATAGCTGTGAGCATCCACAAGATTATGCTATGGTTTCAGATACGAGGCTGAGATTTTTCACTGTGTGAGTTCCTTTTTGCTGGTAACTTCAGAAGAACTACTTAGGTAGACCAAAATACCACTAAAAATTTCAATAAGAATTAAAGGTATGCTCTAATCTGCTGTTTTGAAATTTAAAATATTTTACTCTGCCTCTTCCCCTTCAGTTAGGCATTGTACTATTACAGTTCGTTTCTCATCTTTTATTATCTACATATTGAAAGTCTCCATTCTTTTCTAAATTTGTATTCCCTGTCCAATTTCATTGCTAGCCTACCTCAGCTTCCTTTCTTCCAAAGAATGGAGAAATAGCTAAAGAAAATCCATGAAGAAGAAAGTGGGAAGGAAACAAGATGGCAAAAGAAGAGGGAAATTCATGGAATGCTTGAAGGAAAAGAGACCCTCAGGGGCAGCTGGATGGCTCAGTTGGTTAGAATGCGAGGTCTGAATGATGGGATTGCCGGTTGGATTCCCACATGGGATGGTGGGCTGCGCCCCCTGCAACTAGGGATTGAGGATGGTGACTGAACTTGGAGCTGAGCTGCGTCCTCCACAACTAGATTGAAGGATGATGACTTGAAGCTGATGGGCCCTGGAGAAACACGCTTTTCCCCAATATTCCCCAATAAAATTAAAAAAAAGAAAAAGAGACCCTCAGAACTTTCAATTCTGGATAAAATGGAGTAAACTCATCCCATTGTATTTCTCTCACTATATACAGCTATAAAACCTGGATAGTATGCATAGGGCAGCCATTGAGCTTTCTAAACTGTTAATGTTAGCAGTCAGGCTAGTGAAGAAGACTGGAATTTGGTTCCCAAATTGGTGGCGAATTTACCATTTGTGATTCACCAGTATCCCCCAGGCAGAAGTCAATGAATGGAATTGGCACCAGAAAAAGGGAGCTCCAGAAGCCCTTGTAGTTCTGGCTAGAGGAAAAGGAAAGGCAACTCCTGAAGTTCAGAAAGAGTGTGAAAATCCCTCATCTTTTTTTTTTCCTCTGTTCTTTTTCTCTCCAGTCCCCAAGTAATTCTATGGTGATTGTGGCAGCAGGAGCCAAAACTCTGATGGAGGGGAACCTTTATCTCTATTCAGTGGTTTTGTGGTTTCAAGAGTATGGGGACAAAAGCTCTTTATCTTTTTCGCTGTCTTCCTTCCTACAGCTTGGCCCCTCTCATACAGACAAAATTTCAGAAGTGCATAGCAAAGTCAGAAAATCAAAGCCCAACTCTCTGGACAGACAACTGAGAAGACGAGATATCACTGAGAGGGAGGAGTTTGGGAATGTGACCCCATAATATTGTTTGTGATATCATGGGCTCATCCTTAAATGTCTCATGTAATGGATCTGTCTGATCCTATTCGGCACAGCAAAAACTTTGAAAACCAATCTCATAGATAGACCAAAGCCCAGGTTCTAGATTGATGGCACACAGTGGACAAATCAGAACAGCAATACAACTGCTTTAAAAACTGAACTGTCATTGGAGCTACAGCCCACAGAAGGTGAGATGGAAGTTGTGGCTTGAAATTAATGAGGTTGACTGCCTTCTAAAAAGGATCAACATTATTCTTAGGATTTAAACAAGACTCAGTGTTTCATAATATATTCAAAATATCTAGGATACATAAATGAAGAAATATCAATGCACATGGAACAGATGCAACTGCCAAATGACACAGATGTTGAAAACAATATGACAGAGTTAAAATAGCTATTATAAAAATAATGTAGGAAGCAATCACAAACTCCTGTAAAGCTAATGAATGAAAAGGATATCTCAGGAAAAAATTGAATATATAACGAAGAACCAAATGAAAAGTTTACAATGAAAAATGCAATTATAAATAAGAAAGAAAGAAAGAAAAAAGAAAACAAATAAAAAAAACACCCAAAGACAAAAACTAACAAAAAACTCACTCGAAATGAAAAAAAGAGCAGAATGGAAATGGCAGAGGAAAGACATAGTAAATGCAAATAAATCAGTAATTACATCAATTTTAAAGTCTAACTTCTCCAATTTGAGACAAAGATTGTCATCCTGGATAAAATCCTAACTCCATGCTGCTTAAAAGAGACAAACTTTAAATATAAGAAAGATAAAATGTTTAAGTGAAATAATAAAGATATGAGACGAAAACACTGAACAGGAAAGACACTTGTGCAGCTCTACAAATTTCAGACAAAATTTTCTGAAAATCAAGAATCATTAAAGAGAGATATCCCTTAGTGATAAAATGGTTAATCAACTAGGAATATATAACTACCCTTAATGGTATATTCTAAAAATATATAAAGAAAGAAAATGATGAATGTAAAAATATAAATAAAAGCCTTAGCAGTCGGAATGGGGGATTTTAAGAGATGTCATTGTACTTCCTAGGCAAAAAATCAGTAAGCATACAAAAAAAATCAGAACAATGACCAAACTTTGTGTAATTTGCATGCATAAAATACTGTTCAGAGCACTTATAGAAAAACATTCTAATAAAATATATTTCTAAAAGTATAGTTTTATAAATTTTCTAAAATTAAACATATGCTCAGCTGTAAAGCAGGTTCCAACAGACTTCATAGGACTGAAATTATACTGAGTATGTTATGTATGCTCATTGAAATAAATATAAACCAATAAAAACCAAATGATAAGAAAACCTCCAACAATTGTAAAAGTTAAGAACTACTCTTCATAACCTAAGATTTATAGAAGAGGATAAAATATGAAATAGAAGATAGTATGAGTCAAATGATACTGGAAATATATCTTAATAAAACTTGTAGAATGCAGCTATAGCATTGTGTAGAAGAAAATTAATAGCTTTAAAATGCATACACTAGAGTAGAATAGAGTTAAAAATTGTTTATATAGTAAACTATATAGCAGAGAAAGTAGGACAGAAATGAGTTAGATATGAACAAAAATTAATAAAATAGAAAACAATATAGAATAAGAAAATCAACAAAGCTAAGAGTTGTTTCTTGGAAATTTCTAATAAAATGTATAACTCCTTGGCATAACTGATCAAGAAACAGCAAAAGAAGGCATAGACTTCCAACATCAGAAGTAATAAAAGGGAGGAACACTGCATGTTATACAGATGTTATCAAGACAAAAAGATATAAATAAATTTATGCCATTTATTTTGAAAATTTGATACAATGGAACAAGAAAAATTAAAAATATTAATTGCACAGTATGTATAATAAACTACACATAGAAACTGTAGGATCAGATGATTTGCTTTGAGAAGTCTACCAACTAATTAAAGAAAATTTTTAATTTTAAAGAAATTATTTGGAAAACAGAAAAAGAAGGTACATTTACCAACTCTCTTTATACTTTGCAAAACTTTGATTCCCAACCACAGATTTTAAAAAATCCTAAATAAAATATTACCAACACCAATCAATAATATATAAAAGGAAAAAAATCAATATCAGTTTGGTATTTGTTGAAAGAACACATAGCTAAACATGTAAATATCTGACAACAGAATTTACTATATTAATATATGCTTCTACCTCCCAATGTTGAGACATGCTCATTCATCCCATTTTTTAAAATAGTAGCCTTCTGATAGATGAGAAACTTCCCTTATACATTGTGTGTATTTTAGGAGAGGATGATTGTATCTGTTTCAAGATTCCCTAAGACGTTTCCCTGTTTCCTTTCTAATAAAAGATGACTTAACAAAAATTAACAAATTAACAAAAATGAAAAATAAAATAGTACCCTTAAATTTACATGCCCATATTTATTTATGAATTTCACAATCAAAATTCTTTATAACGTTTTTTTATTCAATTGCAGTATAACTTTCATTATGCTATTTTATTAAACCTACTTTTCTCCAATTAATCAAAGAACTTCTTAATGGTAAAACTTCAGAATTAATTCTCATTATTTATCTTGTTAAAAATCTCGGAAATACATGACTGTTCTGATCAATTCTTTTTGGAAAGGTGTTTCAGTTGTAACAAATGTAGAAAACAACTGTCAATGGTTCTTCCCATTTTTATCTTTTGAACAACATAAAACCAACAGTTCATTCAAAGTTTTAGCAGGGCTTGGACTCCCAGCTAAAGATTACATCCCAGAAAACTTGGAAGCTGCATGGAGCAATTTGAGTAACTTTGGGCTCTTAGAGGATGAATAGAAATGATGTGTGTAACATTGTACTCACATTATTTTAAAAATAAAATTGTTTTCCCTCAACTTCCTCTTTTCACTTTCTTCCATGTGGCCATAGTGTCAGTGCTGACCATGTTGAAGAGGGCAACACCAATGGCAGTGGGTGGGGGTGGGAGTGGCAAAGAAACAAGATAGAATAAACCTAGTTTCTTCCCAGGCATTGTAGGACCAAGCAGCCTGCTCACTCTGGATAGCCCATGCATTGCTAGACTGTTACATACAGAAAAATAAAAATAAAACTTCATCTGGTCTGAGCTACTATATTTTTGGTTCTCTTTGTTATAGCACAGTAATTTATACCCTAATTAACAAGTAAAAAATAAATCTCTACAATAATGACATTTAATTAGTGTATAACCAGAAATTCGGATGTTTCCAGATTTGGGAGAACTGCCTCATTAATGGTAGCAAATAGCTAGACTTTTTTCTATGTATTCCCTATGGCACACTCCGAATACTATTCTTGGTTATATGGTCCAAAAATCAATGAAGCATCCAAGTATCATCTCATAAAATAAATATCAGTTAAAGGAAAAAGGAGTATAAAATTTCCCTACATCACCAGTATCTTTTACCTTATGGCTCTGGCCATAATTGGCTTACCTTCCCACCTCTAAAAAGAGTAACTCACAAAATAATAGATTATTTTGCTTGCAAAGCGAGAAATGCCCACAGGTTCATCTAGTTCCCAAATCTAGCTTGAAGTAAATGATGTTTGCTTTTTGCACTTATTCATTAAGTCCAGATGTGGCTCCTCTATATGAAAAAGATACATTACCTGCCACCAATATATTCATTAAACAATGATGGATAAGAAATAGAACAATTTCATTCAAGAAAGGTTTGGGGGCAGGAATTCAAAGTTGTTCTTGGTCTACAGTATGTATTATAACTTACTAGAAAGGATTGATTTTTTATGTTCAGTGTGATAAGCTCTTTATTGATGTGATGTATTATATTAATTGATTTTTGAATGTTGACTCAGCCTTGTATATCTGAAATAAAGCTCACCTGGTCATGGCGTATTATTCGTTTTATACATTGTTGGAGTCAGATTGCTAATACTATGTTGAGGATTTTCGCATCTGGTGTTCATTAGAGATATTGCTCTGCAGTTTTGCCTTCTTGTAATAATTTTTATCTGGGTTTGGTATTAGGGCGATGTTGGCCTCATAGAATGAGTTAGAAAGTATTCTCTCTGTATCTATTGTCTGGAAGAGATTGTACAGAATTGGTATAATATCTGCCTTAATATATAGTAGAATTCACTAGTTAAACCATCTGAGCCTGGTACTTTCTGTTTTGGGAAGGTTATTATTTATTAACTCAATTCCTTTAATTGTTATAGGCTTGTTCAGATTATATATTTCTCCTTGTGTGAATTGTGGTAGCTGTATCTTTCAAGCAATTGGTCCATTTCATATAGGTTATCAAATTTGTAGGCGTAGCATTGTTCAGAATACTCTTTTATTATCCTTTTAATGACTTGAGGTCAGTAGTGAGGTCCTCTCTTTCCTTTCTGATAGTAGTAATTTATGTCTTTTTTTTTTTCCTTTGGGGTAGCCTGACTAGAATTTTATCAACTTCACTGATCTTTTCAAAGCAGGTTTTGGTTTCATTGATATTCTCTATTGATTTCCTGTTTTCAATTGCATTCGTTTTGCTGTATTTATTTTCTTCTCTTTGCTTTAGGTTTACATTGCTCTTCTTCCTCTAGTTTCCTAAGGTGGAAGCTTAGACTATTGGATTTAGATATTTCTTCTTTTCTAATATATACATTCAATGCTATGAAATTTCCCTTAATCACTCTGTTTATTGAATCACATAAATTTTGCTGAGTAGTATTTTCACTTTGATTTAATTCAAAATATTTTAAAATTTCTCTTGAGACTTCTTTGACACACATGCTATTTAGAAGTATGTTGTTTACTTTCCAATTATTTTGAGGTTTTTTTCAGCTATATTTCTGTTATTTTTTAGTTTAACTCCACCGTGGTATGAGAACGTTCTTTGTATGATTTCTGTTTTTTAAGAAAAATTTGCTAAGGTGTGTTTTATAATCCAGAAGGTGGTCTGTTTTGTTGAATGTTTCTTGTGAGCTTGAGACGAATGTGTATTCTGCTGTTGTTGGATGAAATGTTTTATATATGTCAATTAGATGCGGTTGATTGATGGTGCTGTTCTATTCAACTGTAACCTCACTGATTTTCTGCCTGCTGATTCTGTCAATTACTGATAGAAGGGTGTTGAAGTCTCCAACTCAATAGTGGATTCATCTATTTTTCCTTGCAGTTTTCTCAGTTTTGCCTCATGCATTTTGATGTTCTCATGTTAAGCACATGCACATTAAGGACAGTTATGTTATGTCATTTTGGGGAAATGACCAGTTTATCATTATAAAATGTCTCTTTATCCCTGATGATTTTCTTTGTTCTAAAGTCTGCTTTATCTGAATTTAATATAGCTATACCAGCTTTTTTTTTATTAGTGTTACTATGATATACCTTTCTCCATCCCTTTACTATTACCATAGCTATGTCTTTATAATTAAAGTGGTTTTCCTGTAGACAACATGTAGTTGGGTCTTGCCTTTTTATCAACTGTGTCATTCTCTGTTTTTTAATTAGTGGATATAGAACATTGCCATTTAAAGTGATTATTCTATAGTTGAATTTATACTCATGATATTTGCAACTATTTTTTATTTCCCACCTTTTTTGTCTCCCACTCTTTTTTACTTCTCTAGCTTTAACTGAGAATTTAATATGATTCCGTTTTTTTTCTCTGCTATTAGTGTATCACACTTCTTTTGAAGATTTCTTTTTTTGTAGTGACCCTGGAATTTACTAAAATTAACTCAAAATTGATCAAAGACCTAAATATAAGAGCTGAAGCAATAAAATTGCATAGAAGAAAGCATAGGTACTAAACTCATGGACCTTGGGTTCAGAGAGGATTTTATGAATTTGACCTCAAATGCAAGGGAAGTAAAATCAAAAATAAATTCATGGAACTATACCAAACTTAGAAGCTTCTGCACAGCAAAAGGAAGTGTCGACAAAACAAAGATTCAACCAACAAAATGGGACAAGATATTTTCAAACAACACCTCCGATAAGGGACTAATATCCAAAATATATAAAGAATTCATACAACTCAACAGCAACAAAAAGCCCCCAAACAATCCAATTAAAAAATGGGCTGAGGACCTGAACAGATACTTCTCCCAAGAAGACATACAAATGGCCAATAGATATGTGAAAAATTACTCAATTTCACTAGTTATTAGGGAAATGCAAATCAAAACCACAATGAATTGGTAGTCACAAAAGAGTCATGGGGATGTGAAATACAGTAGGGGGATATAATCAGTAATGTTGTAAAGAGTATGTAGGGTATCAGATGGCTACTGGACTTAGTAGGGGCATCATTTAATAGATTATATAAATGCCTAACCACTGCACTGCACACCTGAAACTAATATAAAATAATACTGAATGTCAACTATAATATATATATGTATGTGTGTGTGTGTGTGTGTGTGTGTGTGTTTGTATACATATGTGTGTATATACCAGGGGTGTGAAAAAATGTATACAAGTGGACACTTTGGTCAACGTTACTCAAGCAGTGGTTTGCCATAATCAGAAGTGTCTGGACACTGATGGTAACCACTTTGAGCACCTCTTGTCATTGCAGAAGTCAAAAGTGACTTGTATTCATCTTTGTTTTCGGTATATATTGAGTATTACGATTTTTAATACAACTTTTTCCTTTCTTAAAATGTGTATACATTTTTTGGCAGCCTCTGTGTGTGTGTGTGTGTGTGTGTGTGTGTGTGTGTGTGTATTCACGGGATGTAAAGTACAGCATAAGGAATATAGTCAATTGTATTGTTAATAACTATGTACAATGTTTGATAGCTAATAGACTTGGTAGGGTTATTAATTCGTGAGGGGTGTACATGTCTAATCATTATGTTTTGTACATCTGAAACTAATAAAAAATGAACAAGAACCCTAGAAAAAAACAAAACAATGAGCTAGCGCCTCACACCTGTTAGAATGGCTATTATCAAGACAAGTAATAAGTGTTGGAGAGGTGGTTGTGGAGAAAAAGGAACCCTCATAAAGTGCGGGGGGCGGGATGAGAATTGGTACAGCTACTATGAAAAACAGTATGGTGGTTACTGAAAAAATTAAGAATAGAATTACATATGACCCAGCTGTCCCTCTGTTGGGTATCTACCCCAAAATCTGAAAACGTTTTTCTGTAAAGATAGATGTACCCCTATGTTCACTGCAGCATTATTCATGGTGGCCAAGACATGGAAACAACCAAAGTGTCCTTTGATAGATTGGATAAAGTTGATAGTTGGATAAAGAAGATGTGATACATATTCACAGTGGAATATTACTTGGCCATAAGAAAGATGAAATACTGCCATTTGTAACAACATGGATGGATCTTGAAATTATTATGCTAAGCAAAATAAGTCAGACAGAAAAAGTGGAGAACTATATGATTTCAATCATATGTGGGATATAAAACTGAAAGCAACAAAGGAACAAGACAAACAAAGAAAACCTCATAGACATAGACAACAGTTTAGTGCTTAGCAGAAGGTAAGGGAGGAGTGGGGTTGGTAGAAGAAGGTAAAGGGGATCAAATATATGGTGATGGAAGGAGAACTGACTAGGTGGTGAGCACACAATGCAATATATAGATGACATATTATAGAATTGTATACTTGAAACCTATATAATTTTACTAGCTAATGTCACCCCAATAAATTTAATAAAATTAAAAAAGCATTAAAAACAAAAAAATACAGAATAGAAATTAAAAAATAAAATCGAAAATATATGTACATTTATGAGTAATTTAAGCCCAGTTTTAAATAACACTCCACTGATTCATGGATTGTTCAGTTACCTTACAACAGAGTATTTTCAATTCCTTCCTCTCATCCCTTATAATATTACTGTCATTCATTTAACTTATTGATAAGCTATAATTCCTCAATACATTGTCGGTATAATTTATATTTATCAAAAAGTTAGTTGGTAAATCAAGTAAGATAAGATGACCGAAAATTTTATTTTACCCTCATATATTCCTTCTCTAATCCTTTTCCTTTTTAATGTAGATTTGAGATTCCTACCTGTGTCATATTCCTTTTTTTCTGAAGAATGTATTTTAGCCTTTGTTGCAGGCAGGTCTACTGGTGACAAAAATCCTTCAGTTTTTGTTGGTATGAGAAAGCCTTTATTTCTCCTTCACTTTTTTTTTTAATCTAGATGAAATTCACATAACATGAAACTAACCATTTTAAACTATGCAATTCAGTGGCATTTAATACCATCATGTTTTGCAGCCACTTCTTCAATCTAGATTTATAATATTTTAAGCACCCTAACAAAAATTCCCATACCCATTAAACAATCACTTTTCATCCCCCCGCACCAACACCTGGCCCCTGGCAACCACTTATACTAGGGGTGGCAAAAAATGTATACATATTTTAAGAGATGTTATCTATGCTCAAGCAGTAGTTCGCCATAATCAGAAGTTTCTGGACACTGATGGTAACCACTTTGAGCACCTCTTGTAATTGCAGAAGTCAAACATGACTTGTATTCATCTTTTGTTATCGGTATATATCGAGTATTACAATTAATACAATTTTTTTCCTTTCTTAAAATGTGTATACATTTTTTGGCACCCTCTGTATACTTTTTCTCACTATGGAGTCAGCTATTTTGGATATTTCATACAAATAGAATTATAATATGCAACATTTTGTGTCTTGATTCTTTCACTTAGTATAATGTTTTCAAGATTCATCCATTGTATTATGTTTACTTGGTACCCTGCTACTTCACTGAATTCATTTATTAATTCTAACAAATTTTTTGTGTGGAATATTTGGGGTTTTCTACATATAAGATCATATCGTCTGCAGAGATAATTTTAATTCTTTCTAATTTGGATGCTTTTCGTTTCTTTTTCTTGCCTAATTGCTGAGACTAGAAGTTCCAGTACTATGTTTGAATAGAAGTGGTAAAAACAGCAATCATTGCCTTGTTTCTGATCTTGGTAGAAAAGCTTTGTCTTTCACCTCTGGGTATGATTTTCCCTGTGGGTTTTTCATATAAGGCTTCTATTACGTTGAAGTAGTTTCCTTATGTTTCAAAGTAGAGTGTTTTTATCATGAGTTGAGTGTTTTTATATGAAAGCATATTGTATTTTTGTCAAATGTTTTTTTGTGCATCAATTGAGATAGTCATATTTCTTTCCTTTATTTTGTTGATGTGGTGTTATTACATTGATTTTCATATGTTGAACCATCCTTGCATCCCAGGAATCAATTCCACTGGGTCATGGTGTATAATTATTTTAATATGCTTGTGAATTCTGTTTGCTAGTACTGTGGTACCTCAGTTTTCAAACATAATCCGTTCTGGAAGACCCTTCGAGTTCTGAAATGTTTGAAAACCGAGGCACGATTTCCCCATAGAAAGTAATGCAAAATGGATTAATCCGTTCCAGATCTTTAAAATCAATCCCCAAAACTGCAAATTTAGCATGAATTTTACTATCTAATGATCCCATAGATCCATAAAATTTACGGCGTTCATAAACAGAAATGTTCGTCAATGGAGACGTTTGAAAACCGAGGTACCACTGTATTTTTTGGAAAGTAATTGCATTAGTGTTTATAAGGCATATTGATCCATAGATTACTTTACTTCTAGTATCTTTATCTGGCTTTAGTATCAGCGTAATGATGGCCTCGTATAATTAATTAGGAAATGTTCCCTGCTCTTGAATTTTTTTGAGAAGTTTGAGAAGGATGAGTATTAATTCTTCCTTAAATTTTTGGTAGAATTTTCCAGTGAAGCCATCAGATCCAGGGCTTTTCTTTATTGGGAGATTTCTGATTACTAATTAAATATCCTTATTAGTTATAAGCCTATTCAAATTTTACCTTTCTTTGCAATTTAGTAAGGGTAGATTTTGTGTTTCTATGAATTTGTCCATTTCATCCAAGTTGTCCAATTTTTGGTGAACACTTGTTCATAGTATTCTCCTATAATCCTTTGTATTTCTGTATATCAGTATTAATGTCTCCACTTTCATTTGTGATTTTAGTTATTGGAGTCTTCTTTTTTATTCTATCTAGCTAAAGGTTCATCAATTTTGTTGATCTTTTTAAAAAGTCAATTGTTAGTTTCATTGATTTTCTCTAGGTTTTAATTCTCCTAGAATTAAAGTAATTTCATTTACTTCTGATCTAATCTTTATTATTTCCTTCCTTCTGCCAGCTTTGAATTTCACTTTTTCTCCCTTTCCTAATTCTTTAAGTTATATAGGTAGGTTGTTGAGTTGAAATCTTTCTTGTATTTCCATGTAAGTGTTTATAGCTATAAATTTCCCCCTTAGCATTACTTTCACCATGTCCCATAAGTTTTAGTATGTTTGTTTTCATTTTTGTTCACCTCTTAGTACTTTTTAATCATCCTTGTGATTTTTTCTTTGATCCATTAGTTGTTTGAGAGTGTTTTGTTTAATTTCCCCAAATTGGTGAATTTTCCAGTTTTTCTTCTGTTATTAATTTTTAACTCCATGCCATTATGTTTGGAGATGACACTTTGTATGATATGTATCTTTTTTATATGTATTAAGACTTAAATTTTGGCCTAACATATGGTCTGTACTGGGAAATGCCCCATGTGCACTTGATAAGAATATGTATGGTATTGTTGTTAGAGTGTTCTATATATGTCTGTTAGATTTAGTTGATTTATTGTGTTAAATCTCTATTTCCTTACATATCTTCTGTTTGGTTGTTCTATCCATTATTGAGAATGGGGTATGAAATCTCCAACTGTTATTGTGAAATTCTATAGTTTTCCAGTCAGTTCCTTCAGCTTTTGCTTCATACTTTTGTGTGTGTATTAGGCACATAAATGTTTATAATTGTTATATATTCTTGCTGTATTGAACTTTTTATTAATAGATAATGTCCTTCTTTGACTCTTGTAAACTTTTTTTGCTTTAAAGTCTATTTTGTCTGATATTAGTATAGCCATCCCAGGTCTCTTTTGGTAACTATTTGAATAGAATATCTTTTCCCATTTTTTAACTTTCAACTTGTTTGTGTCTTCACATCTAAAGTAGTCTCTTATAGAAAGCATATAATTGGATCATGTGTTTTGTGTTTTTTTTGTACATTCTGCCAATCTCATCTTTTGATTGGAGAGTTTAATCCATTTACATTTAATGTAATTACTGATAAGAAGAGACTTACTTCTCTCATTGTGCTATTTTTTTCTATATACCTTATAGTTTTTTGTTGTTGTTGTTTTGTTTTTTGC
Organism: Rhinolophus sinicus; assembly: GCF_036562045.2. Classification (NCBI taxonomy): domain Eukaryota; kingdom Metazoa; phylum Chordata; class Mammalia; order Chiroptera; family Rhinolophidae; genus Rhinolophus; species Rhinolophus sinicus. The sequence goes on along the minus strand of NC_133768.1, from coordinate 27,448,224 downwards.
TCTCTTGTTTTCTGCATTACTCTCTTAATTTGTGTTTAGTTGATTTTTCTTGTAGTGAAATGTTTAAATTCCTTTCTCACTTATTTTTGTGAATATTCTATAACTGTTTTCTTTGTAGTAACCACGGGGATTACATTTAACCATGCTAAAGTTATAACATTCTAACTTAAATTTATACCAGCTTAACTTCAATAGCTTATAAAAACTAGGCTTCTTTATAGCTCTGTCCCAACCTCTTTCAGTTGTTAATGTAACAAAATCACATCTTTATATATTGTGTGCTCCAAAATGTAAATGAATAATTCTTTTAAATGCACCAGTCTGTTAAATTATGAAGAAAAGATTTGGAGTTATAAACCGAAGTTACAGTAAGATTAGCTTTTACACTAATAATTATTTTTTTGCTTTAAATGGACTGGTCTCTCAAATCAGGTAAAAAACAAAAAAATGCAGTTATTGTTTCAATAATACTAGCAATGCAATCATTATTTCAATAACACTAGCTGTTATAATTGCCCATCTGTTTACCTTTGTTAAGATCTTTACATGTAAACTTAATGTATTTTCTGAGCCTTTCCCTAGACATGTATGGTCACTTCCTAATTTTTCCCAAAGTTACAGTTGTTTTTGAATGTGCCAGTTTTTAATATATGGCCCCCCAAACAAGAAAAGGAAATAAATGAAGGGGGGAAGGTACCAGCTCTTTAAAGCCCCTGGAAGTCTTGTCAGCTGAATGGGAGGAGCTTGTAATATTGGGGGGAAGTACATTAACAATGGCTGTCTGCTTTGTTGTCTGAACGTCTGTGATCAGAAGCAGCAATCAGGGATCAGAGCACAGATCCCCAGTATTTGGATGACAGGGTCCTTTTCTCCCACCCTGGCTTCCAAGAGTTGAGGGCAAGCTGCTCTAGAAAAAAATATGCGCAACTGCCTGCTGCATAGCTGAGGGTGGGGAATTGGTAGCTGTGACTATGCTAAGAGCTGAAATTGATTGAAATTAACTGCAATTTATTGTCCAAGTCTTCCCCGGGAATGTTCAAGCCTTCAACAGATTACATATTTCTAAAATAGTTAAATCAGACAGATTCTGCCAGTGTAGTCGTTGACTAGGTGGGAGATCGATTCCTGGTGCTTCCTACTTCTCCATCTTCCAAGAATTCTCTCCAAGCTTCTTACAGTTTGAAACAAGCCACTAGAAACATTAGCCTTAGTTGGGGTGACACCACCCTTTGTCAGATCTTTGCTAGCAAGTTCTGCCTCTTTGAGCAAGAAGGATCATAATAGAAAACTCAGTCCATAATGTTGGTCCTTGCTTAGCCTGTTTTTTAATTCTTTACTCATACCAGTTTGAGTGTGGCACTTTTCCAATCCTGCAAATTAAACCAATTTGGGTTTCAAGATAGAGATAGATAGCTCCTCTCTTAGTCATGCTTTATTTTATACCTCTTTCAGGCCACCCATATTTAACCTGAGCACCCCTTTCTCTTCTCAAAGCTCTAAGAAAGAGACATCACACGTGACAATACCCTGCAATTTCCTCCCACTTCTTCTAATTATATGTCATCATTTGGCATGTAGTTTGAATCTCAGAATATAACAGGAGAAAATTTCACCATATGTTTTGCTCCATTTAAAAAGAGTAACAAGTTTCCCAGCTTGAGATGTTTGGGTCGTCACTTGGCCTCATTTGCCCTCCTTTACTCATCTATATTTTATAATTTATAGACTGTTGCTTGTACCACCCAATTTTCAGTAATCAAAGTATTTATCAAGTAAGAAATGTTTGGCTAAAAGTGCCAACAAATGCCACTATTAGTGGCTGAAATAATAAAGATATCTAATTATCTCATACATAACCATAGAACTTTAGACCTTTTTCAGAACCTCCAGAAAAAATTCCCTGACTTCTCATTGGCAGCATTTTGTCACAAACCAATCTATAAAATAATCACTAGCAAAGGAGTATGAGATTAGAACACTTTATTTATATCAGTCATGATTTATCCTCTGAGCCTGAAGATATTTCCTCTCTTTTCTGGGCATATTGCTGACTGAGCACAATTTTGATTCTATAAAATCATTTAGGAGGGAATGGCTGAAGGAGGGAATGGCTGTTAGGTAATCAACCAACTCTGTGTCTCAAGCATATATTTCCTTTGATTTCATTATATCACATTCTCCTGAGTTTTCTCCCGTTTCTGTAACTGCTCATACTTAGTCATTTTATAAGGCTTGCTTCTGTTTCACTTTTAAATACTGGCATTATTTAGAGCTCTGGCCATTGTTCTCTTTTCATTCTTCTACTCTACAGACTATTCTACAATATATTCATCTAGTCTCATGGCTTCAATTGCCCTGTAAGTGTTACAACTGCAGCATATATATATATATATATATATATATATATATATATATATATATATATATATATATGTATGTATGTATGTATGTATGTATGTATGTATGTATGTATATTTCCATTTAATACATTTTACTATTCAGGATTACCTACCCAACTGGCTACTGAATACCTCTAACTGAATAACAGGCACCTCAAACTCATGATAATCAGAACTGACAATTATTTTCTTAACAATCTGTTTCTTCTATGTCATTCTAATATCAATTCATTAAACTGCCAAATCAAGAATCATAGGTGTCATCTTACCCTCCTGTGTTTCTTCAGTCTCTACATCCAGATAATCAGCAAGTCAGGATAAATCGAGTTTGAAAACATGGGAGAAGACAAACTCAACCAAGAAGAATATATTGAGTAAAAAACAGATCTAGTGGTAAGTCTAAGAATTGTTAATAGATAAAGAATAGCCATGGAGAAAAACTACAAAAGAATGCATGGTAACTATAGTTAAAAATAATGTGTTGTTATACTTGAAATTAGCTAAGAGAGTAGACTTAAGTTTTCTTATCACCACAAATACACACACACTAATAGTAACTGCGTGAGATGATGGATATATTTTTTAGTTTGAATGTGGTAACAATTACATAAGATATTTTTTATATCAAAACACCACATTGTACACTTTGAGTATATACTCTTTTTTATTTGTCAATCATATCTAATAAAGCTGAAAAAATAAATAATTTACAGAAGTGACAGAAAAATAGATACAAAGAGAAAAATGTGACTTTGTTAGAAGCAAGTTGAAGGAAGACTTTCAAATATGTAGAAATAGTTAAAATTCAAAGTGAAGCAAAGCAAAACAAAACAAAACAAAAAAACAGTTAACATCAGCATGGAATAGTGCTCATTGTGTTTGGCAGAAAAATTTTGGAATAGAAACCTGATTTTTGGTCAACTGAAGAGTGATTGTAGAAAGAGAATTTAGGGATATAGTGAAATGAATACATGTTCTTGATCTGCATTTGTTGGGTGGAAAGTTTTAACAACTAAAATGTGTTTTGTAGTAATGTTTGTAGGAAATTTTAGATGCATTTGTGGAGAGTTTTCTACAAAAGGGTAGGTCTTACAATTTATTGTTTTTAGTAACCTCGAAAGCCCGGGGCCAAGAGCATAGCTGCCCAGCCATTGCAGACTCAGAGTTATGATGTACAGGACATCTGGGCAGTGTAAGTTTCTACATGCAATCCTTGAAGAAACAAACTACCTCATCATGAAAATATAGTCTCGAAAGTTATTAATCCTAATGAACTAAATTGATCCTAGTCTGGACACTTAAGTGATGACTGTATTAATAAAACAAAACATTGATAGATGGTATACCTAAAATAAGATGGAAGAAATAAAATAAATTATATCAGTTATCACAATAAAGTAGAATAAACTAATTTCTCCTAAATACTAGAAAATAAAGTGAAAAAATATTTGGGTAAACATTTAGTCCAAAAAAATCACTTCAGAAAGGTAACACAGATATTTTGAAAAAGAAGTGATGAGAAATGATTCACGAAACAAATATGAACGAAAATCAATCAGAAGAGGCAATATACATGTAATAAAGGCAGCATTCAATACCAGAATCAAACTTATTAATTATGACAAAAAGTGAGAATTTTACCCTACCCCAAAATGTGGATGCTCCAATCCCTATAATTTATGAGTATGCCACCTTAAACTGAAAAAAAGACTTTGGAAATAAGACTGAGTTTATTGCTCAAAAAAGACTTTGGAAATGAGACTAGAGAAGGGGGGATTATTTTGGATTATCTAGGATGGTACAACCGAATCACATGAGTCCTTAAAAGCAGAGACCCTTTCCTGGCTGTAGTCAGAGGAAGATGTGAAACAGAAGAAAAATCAGAGAGTTGTAACTTTACTGGCTTTGAAAATGGAGGAAGAAGGCCGTGAACCAAGGAACGTGGGTGGCCTCTGGAAGCTGGAAATGTCAAAGAAATTGATTCCCCCTTAGAATCTTCAGGAAGGAATGAAATGAGACCTGTGTCAGATTTCTAATCTACAGAACTATAAGATAAAAAACGTGCATCATTTTACACTACTAAGTTTGTCATAATCTGTTATAGTAGCAATATAAAACTAATGCAGATTTCTATAATAACACAATTAATAATCAGAAGAGAATATAAAACTGTCATAGTTTTTATGTGCCAAACCAAAAAGCAATAAAATACATAAAGCAAAGACTCCTAGAAAATGTCAAAATACCAGAATCATCATAGTAAAATATTTTAATATGCTTGTTTAAGAAAAAAAAAACTATGGTTGCTTGGGATTTAAACAATACAATAACTTTTTTTTATGAGCGGAGAGAGTGAGGAGAAATGATTACTCTCTGTCTGAAAATGAGCTTTTACCCTCTATAAGAGAGTGTATATTAATCAATTTGTATAGAAGTTACAAATATCAATTTTGAGTTTGGCCAGAAAAAAAATGAAATGCATTTTCCCAAATGCAGATTTTTTTTATAGGCCATATTCTCAGCCCATAAAAACCAGATGTCAAAACAAAAGCAAAGAATCAAAAAATGGCATCATCCCCTGAAAATATTTTGTCTCTACTGGAAAATAATGAACAGTCATATAAATACCTTCTGGATTACAGAGCAATATATAAATTTTGAAATAAAATAGCATAATATAAAAATCCATTGTGTTTCAATAGAGTTCCATTTGGGTTTTTTAAGACAGCATATTTCAACTGTGTAACTGCACAGCCCATGTGTGATTAATCTCGTCCTTTCTGCGTGATTGGTATTCTCATTTTATTGAATAGTCCTTGCTTCTTTAAGATAAGTATTAATACATTTTGTCACATGGCACGGGAAATTTCCACCTGATCTATTTCCGATGACCTTATTTGTTTGAGGTAGGCATTACATAAAACACAATTTAGGAGTTAAAGCTTAAAAATGGTCACGTCAGAAAAAAAACTTCCTTTTTTGAAAAATCCAAATCTATGAAAGGTTGAAATAAAAAGCTGAAATATTTAAATAACTGTTGGTAGGTATGTGATGATCTACACAATGAGACATTTTACACAACAGTTTAAAAAATGATTCTGTAGAATTCCCTCAATTCACTCACAAATCACTCATCTTACACAATAAAATGGAAGTGTCAAAGCAAGATTGCTTCTCCTCTATGGTCCTTTTGATGAATTCACTTAACTGCATAAAACGTTCTTGTCCAAATAACAGGAAGACTCATCAGTTAGAGGTTTGAAATCATTCACCATGATGCTATTTTCAGTAAAGAAACTGGGAACAATAGACTTGACAGTTCTTACAAATCTGAATGTTTTATAACCTACTTGCTTGGCTTTTTGAGACTTCCAGATGTGGTTGCCTTATTCTAATAGCAAAGAATAAAACAGCTGGTAAGGTACATCTTCTTCGCATCTAGAGAAAGCTGAAAGCAGTTAGGTGCCATAAACCAGTAGGGATTCATTAACTTTTAAGATTTAAACATCATTTTAAATATAAAATGTATTAAATGTATAACCTGTAGGTAACATATCAAATTAATTTCTGTTCAACCTGTAGGTAACATATCAAATTAATTTCTGTTCTTTACATTTAAGAAATATTTTCCTGAACAAAATTGCAAATATAAATACTGGTATAGTTTTGGTCAGGACTCTGACATTTTCCTCAGGCAATCAAGGCATGATATCTTTAAGTCATTTTTGATGTATTTAATTTCTTCCCTATATGCAGGCTGTTAAAAGTTGAAAGATATTTTTCCTTGAAGTTCCTCTTAATTATGTCTCTTACTTTTTTCCTTGCTATTCTTCTTGTCTTGAACTCTACTTATATCTGGATAACCATAACAGATTATTAGCAGGATTTTTTAAAAAAATTTATTGGGTTGACAATTGTTAGTAAAATTACACATAGATTTCAGGTGTACAATTCTGTATTACATCATCTATAAATGACATTGTGTGTTCACCACCCAGAGTCAGTTCTCCTTCCATCACCATATATTTGATCCCCCTTACCTTCATCTCCCACCCCCCCACCCCCCTTACCCTCTGGTAACCACTAAACTATTGTCTGTGTCTATGAGTTTTTGTTTCTCATTTATTTGTCTTGTTCTTTTGTTCTTTTTGGTTTATATACCACGTATCAGTGAAATCATATATATGGTTCTCTGCTTTTTCTGTCTGACTTATTTCGTTTAGCATTATATTCTCAAGATCCATCCATATTGTCACAAATGTTCCTATGTCATCTTTTCTTACTGCCGAATAGTATTCCATTGTGTATATATACCACAACTTCTTTATCCATTCATCTATCGAAGGACATTTTGGTTGTTTCCATGCCTTGGCCACCGTAAACAAAGCTGCAATGAACATTGGAGCACATGTGTCTTTATGGATAAATATTTTCAGATTTTTGGGGTATATACCCAGGAGAGGGATTGCTGGGTCATATGGTAATTCTATTCGTAATTTTTTGAGGAACCTCCATACTGCTTTCCATAGCGGCTGCACCAGTCTGCATTCCCACCAACAGTGTATGAGGGTTCCTTTTTCTCCACAGCCTCGCCAACACTTGTTACTATTTGTCTTGTTGATGATAGCCATTCTGACTGGGGTGAGGTGATATCTCATTGTAGTTTTTATTTGCATTTCTCTGATGATTAGTGATGTTGAGCATTTTTTCATATGTCTATTTGCTATTTGTATGTCCTCTTTGGAGAAATGTCTCTGCAGGTCCTCTGCCCATTTTTCAATTGTGTTGTTTGTTTTTTTGTTGTTGAGTTTCATGAGTTCCTTGTATATTTTGGATATTAGCCCCTTATGGAAGGCACTGTTTGCAAAAATCTTCTCCCATTCAGTTGGTGGCCTCTTTATTTTGTCGATGGTTTCTTTTGCTGTGCAGAAGCTTTTAAGTTTCATATAGTCCATTTGTTTATTTTAGCTTTTACTTCCATTGCCTTTGGAGTCAAATTCATAAAATGCTCTTTGAACCCAAGGTCCATAAGTTTAGTATAAGTTATGTTTTCTTCTTATGCAGTTTATTATGTCAGGTCTTATGCTTAAGTCTTTGATCCATTTTGAATTAACTTTGGTACATGGTGACAAATAGCAGTCCAGTTTCATTCTTTTGCACGTGGCTATCCAATTCTCCCAACACCATTTATTGAAGAGGCTGTCTTTGCTCCATTGTATGTTTTTAGCTTCTTTGTCAAAAATTATCTGTCCATATTTATGTGGTTTTATTTCTGGGTTCTCAGTTCTATTCCATTGGCCTATGTGTCTGTTTTTCTGCCAATACCATTCTGTTTTGATTATTGCAGCCCTGTAGTACAAGCTAAAGTCAGGGAGTGTGAAACCTCCAGTATTGTTCTTTTTTCTTAAGATTGCTTTGGCTATTCAGGGTCTGTTGTGGGTCCAAACAAATATGATGATGTTTTGCTCTATCTCTTTAAAAAATGCCATTGGGATTTTGATGGGGATTGCATTAAATCTGTATATTGCTTTGGGTAATATGGCCGAATCTATGTAGATTCTTCCAATCCATGAGCACGGAATGTCTTTCCATTTCTTTGTGTCTTCTTCAATTTCTTTCAAAAATGTCGTATAGTATTTGAACTATAGTGTCTTATAGTTTTTGCTGCAATTGCAAAAGGAATTGTTGTTTGTATTTCTTTTTCATTGTTAGTATATAGGAATATAATGGATTTTTTAAAATTTATTTTTTAAATTTATTGGGGTGACAATTGTTAGTAAAATTACATAGATTTCACGTGTACAATTCTGTATTACATCATCTATAAATCCCATTGTGTGTTCACCACCCAGAGTCAGTAGGGCAATGGACTTTTGTATGTTGATTTTGTAGCCAGCAACTTTACTGTATTCTTTGATTGTTTCTAATAGCTTTTTGGTGGAGTCTTTAGGGTTTTCAATATATAGCATCATGTCATCTGCAAAGAGTGATAATTTAACTTCTTCATTCCCTATTTGGATGCCTTTTATTTCTTTCTCTTGCTGATTGCTCTGGCAAGGACTTCCAACACTATGTTGAAAAGCAGAGGTGATAGGGGACAGCCCTGTCATGTTCCTGAACGTAGAGCAAAGGGCTTCAGTTTTTCACCATTACTTATGAGATTAGCTGAGGGCTTGTCATGTGTGGCCTTTATTGTGTTAACACATTTTCCTTCTATACCTATTTTATTAAGTGTTTTAATCATAAATGGATGTTGTATCTTGTCAAATGCTTTTTCTGCATCAATTGATATAATCATATGAATTTTGTCCTTTATTTTGTTTATGTGATGTATCACATTGATGGATTTGCGGATGTTGAACCATCCTTGTGCCCCGGGGATGAACCCCACTTGGTCGTGATGAATAATCTTTTTAATAGCAGGATATTTTTGAATGATCTTCTTTACCTTAAGGTCATCCCAAATACCCCCAGATTAATTGTCCTTAGAACATAATAACAACTTCAGTACAAATGCTTCTCATGGAAGACAATCCCAGCAATTTTCAAAAATCTCAATTACTGGGCATCTTCACTTCATCTACATGTCTCAAGAGGCTCAGCACCATTTCCGGTGCTTCAGGGTAGACATCTCCAATCTATCGGGATGCACAGGCTGCTATCATCAAAGGCTTATACTGAATAGTGTAATTGGCTTCCTAAGCTAATTTGACCACTCCTACATTGTTGCCAACTTCCTTGAGGACTTTTCCTTCAATTATATGTTTTCATATGTTTGTGCTATTTGAGCAGTAAGTATCTAATTTTTAGTTAAATTATATATATATATATATATATATATATATATATATATATATATATATATATATATACACACACACATACACACACACACAGACACACACAGACACACACACACACACCAGTGTGTTAAAAAAATGTATACAAGTGGACACTTTGGTCATTGTTGCCCAAGCAGTAGTTCGCCGGCAACTATCAGAAGTGTCTGGATGCTGATGGTAACCACTTTGAGCACCTCTTGTAATTGCAGAAGTCAAACGTGACTTGTATTCATCTTTTGTTATCGGTATATATTGAGTATTACAATTTTAATACAGTTTTCCTATCTTAAAATGTGCATACATTTTTTTGGCACCCTCTGTATATACAAAAGATGAATACAAGTCACGTTTGACTTCTGCAATTACTAGAGGCGCTCAAAGTGGTTACTATCAGCATCCAGATACTTCTGATTACGGCGAACTACTACTTGAGCAATGTTGACCAAAATGTCTATTTGTATACATTTTTTGGGCACCCTGGTATATATACATACATATATAAGCTTTTCATATATATGTTATGCTGGAGCTGTGATTACTGAATTTTTAAATCATATTTGCACATAAAACACATAAACACACAAGTTATAAATATGGAAATCTCTCAAGAAACAGCTGATGGCCTTTTTTCTGGTATTAGACATGGAAACTGGGATTCCTGCATCTATCTTATGATCTTAACTATGTATGTCATGCAAAAAAGGGTAAAATGCAGGAAGATGGAAGAACACTAAATCACTCATATCGTCTTAGAAAACAAAATGAGCCCTGGAATGACCACCTTAGGCTTCTTTTTTTTTGTGTTTAATGCATTGTATTTAGGTTTCTGATAAGAGTAGCCATAAGCTATTCCTACCTATGATACAGCATAATCTGAATTGCATTAAATTGGAAACAGCCATTAATAGACATAAGGTTTAGCAAATTATGTTAATGAACATTATAGATTTTGGTCAAAAGAGCCAGGAAAATGATTTTTTCCTGGGATAACTCTCACCCCTTTCTTGACTGTTACCCATATTTTCAAATCCCACCCAATTTCCTGCTTTTATGCAGCCTTTAATATGATGATTATGGAGTATGTAGATGTATAAAAATCTGTTTTATATAAATGTCATATATACCAATGACTGAAGTTATGCATAATATCTGTACATAGAAAAACTTTAAAGCTTATATGAGAAAATGAAAATTGTTGTATTTAGCTGGTGAGATCATAATTGATTTTCTTTTTTTATTTTTCAAAATTATCTATGCTATTGTTGCAGACTTCAAATGAAGCATTTGAAGATTTTTATAAAGAAGCAATTGCTTGTGATTGAGACTCTGAGATTTGGGACTGGGAGTGTATAGTAGGTACGGGGATAATTTTTATCTGTATGTTTATTTTATACTATTTAATATTTAAACTTTAGCTAAGTGTATTAGGAGACAGACGTGTGGTTAGAATTAGGAGGTTATAAAATAATTACATGAAAGGCAGCAATACAACACAACTCTATAAATATAGCAAGTTGAATGGTAGTGGCTGTTTTGCAGTTTTCACACTCTACTAATAATTTGTTCAACATTCCATTTTAGAATGTATACTGTCTTCTGTGATATCAGTCTAAAATGCTCCGTTACTTGCATGTCTATATTATGCTTGCTCCAGAAACAATGAAGTTAAGGGCTTTAACAATCTAAGAGCTCCATCCATGTTTTTCAAGCCATAAACATCCTCTATCTAAAAATGTTCCACTCCTTTTACCTTTTAAGACAAGAATGACATAAAAGAAGAATGATTTGTTTAAGGGGAAATACAATCCTCCACTAAGTTTCAGTCTTCTGAACATTTTCATTCTCCCTGAATGTTAGATTAATAGCCAGGTGACAGAAAAAAATTGTACACAGCACACTAGATTAATAGGTGCCTAATGTAGTAATATAAAAGAACATTCAGGACTAGTGTATTAGTCAGAGTTCTCCACAAAAACAGAACTGTGTGTGTGTGTGTGTGAGAGAGAGAGAGAGAGAGAGAGAGAGAGAGAGAGAGAGAGAGAGAGAGAGAGAGAGAGATTGAGAGAGGCTGAAATTTCAAGAAATTGAAATATATGATTATGGGAACCAGCATGTCTGAAATCTGTAGGGCAGGCTGGAAACTCTCAGGCAGGAGTTGATGCTGTAGTTTTGAACAGAACTTCTTCCTTAGGGAAACTCAGTTTTGCTTTTGAGGGCTTTCAACTAATTGGATGAGGCCCTCCCACATTATCAAGAATAATCTCCTTTGTTTAAAGTCAATTAATTCTAGATGTTAACCACTACTACAAAATGTCTTCCCCTCAACACAATAGATTAGTGTTTGAATAAGCAGGTACTATAGCCTAACCAAAATGATGCATAAAACTAACCATCACAGTCTATCTCTTGTTAGCTTGGCACCTGTTTACATCTCCTTAACCATACTTAATCTGCAGAAAATCACCTCAGTCCTGCAAGGAATTGCCACCTATTTGGTCCTGTAGCTGCATTTTCAAAAGTTCGTTCCACCATGTTATCAAGCCAGCTGCTTTAGGATGTTGAGTAACGTAGTAAGACTAATGAATGCCTTGAGCATAGGCACCATGACGGCACTTCATTTGCTGTGAAGTGAGTTCCTTGATCAAAATTCTATGTGAAACAACATGAGAATGGATAAGGTATTCTATAAGTCTATATATGGTAGTTTTGGCAGAAGCATTGTGTGGAAGGAAGGCAAATCTATATCCAGTGTGTCTGTTACAGTAAGAACAAAGTACTACCCCTTCCATCATGGAAGTGGTTCATTGTAATCAACCTGGTACTAGGTAGCTGGCTGATTATCCTGAGGAATGGTGCTGTATTGGGTGCCATAGTGTTGGTCTCTACTGCTGGCATATTGAATACTCACCAGTAGTTATAGGCAGGTTAGCTTTGGTGAGTGGAAGTTAACGATTTGAAGCCCACATGTAATCTCCATTCCTTCCACCATGACCACTTTGTTCATGAGTCCATTGGTCTATGACTGGAGTGGCTGGGGAAAGATGTTGACTGATATCCACAAAACAGATCCTCCTATCCACTTGATTATTAAAATCCTCCTGTGCTAAGATCACCCTTTAGTGTACAATCACTTGGATCCACGTATTTTCACGTTTCACCCATTCAAAGAGGTCTATCCACATACCTCTTGCCCAAATTTTCTTGTCACTAATTTTCCAGTCATGCTCTTTCCAAGTCCCTGACCATCCAGCCAAACCAATAGCCACAGCCCATGAATAGGTATACAATCACACATCTGGCCATTTTTCCTTCCCAGCAAAATTAAGCACCAGATGTACTACTCAAAGTTCTGCCTACTGGAAGGATTTCTGTGTACCACTGTCCTTTAGTACTCTTCCAGAAAAGGGCTTTAGTGATATAACTGTCTTCTTTTGGGTGATGCCGGTATATTATGCAGAACCGTCTGTAAACCAGGCCCAAGTTTTCTCTTTATCAGCCAATTGGTAGTAATTAAGTCCCGATGAAGACACAGGTACAGATTGGGAGAGAGAAGACAGTGTAGGCAGAATGAGAACTATGGGCATTTGGACCAGTTTTTCATGTAACTTACGTGTGCCTTCAGGAACTGCTTAAGCCCAGTTTTGTATGTACCATTTCCATTTGATGATGGACTGCTGACGTGCATGCCCAACTTTGTGGTTTAGTGGATCATGTAACACCCAGTTCATGATGGACAATTTCAGTTGCATGGGAACTTGTTGGCCCATGGCTAAGTGTTCAAGCTCTACAAGGCCCGGTAGCAAACCAAAAGCTGTTTCTCAAAAGGAGAGTAGTTATATGCAGAGGGTGGAGAGATCTGTTTCAAATTCATAAGGATATGCACTGTGATTCATCGAGAGGGGCCTGCCAAAGGCTCTAATTAGCATCTCTACCTGCTACTGAAACTTCAAGCAGCATTGGGGCTGCTACATCATGTAGCCTGCGTGGCAGAGCAGCTCGCATGGCAGGCTTTGGGGCCAGTCAGTAAATGGGATGGAGTAACACAACCAAATAAAGAATGCGTTGCCTTCAAAGTCCAGAGAGCCATTAGGCATTGGGCCGCTTTTTTGGTTGTAGGAGGAGCCAGATGCAACAACTTCTGCTTCACCTTAGAAAGAATATCACGGTATGCCTCACGCTACTAGACACCTAGAAGTTTCACTGAGGTGGAAGGTCCCTGAATTTTTGTTGGATACATTCCCACTGTCGGGCAGAGTTTGGCCAGAGTTGCTACTATTACTTATTCTCTAGGTTCGATCAGTGGAATGTCATCAATTTAATGGACCAGTGTGATGATGTTTTAAGGAAGGAAAAGGTGAGCAAGGAGGTCTCTGTGGACTTAATTATGACATGGGTCTGGGGAGTTGATATACCTCTGAGTTAGGAAAGTGAAGATTTATTGTTGGCTTGCCAGCTGAAAGCAAATTGCTCTGGTAGTCTTTACTAAGCATTTTAGAGAAAAAATCATTTGTGAGATTAATAGCTATATACCAGGTACCAGGGATATGTGAATTTGCTCAAGTCATGAAACCACATCTGCAACAGTAGCAATTGCAGTTATCATCTGGTTATGTTTATGGTAACCCACTGTTGTTTTCCAAGATCCATCTGCTTTCTATATAGGCTCAGTTGGCAAATTTAATGGGGATTAGGTGGGAATCACTACCCTTGTATTCTCTTACTCCTTGATGGTGGCACTAATCTTCGCTATCACTCCAGGAATGAGGTTTTGCTTTTGGTTTACTACTTTCCTTGGTAGAGATAGTTCTAGTGGTTCTATTTGGCCTTTCCTACCATCATATCCCTCACTCCCCAGGTCAGAGAACTAACATTTCTATCAGTTGTTGAGTATATCTTTTCCAATTATGCATTCTTGAAGTGGGGAAATAACCAAATGATAGGTTTGGGGACTCACTGTGAGAAAGACCTGAGCTAAAACTCTTGATCACCTGACCTCTATAAGCCCCTACTCTGACTGGCAGACCACAGTGACGTTTTGGCTCTCGTACAATTAGCGTCAGTTCAGATCCAGTGTCCAGTCATCACTAAAAAAAATCTTACCTCTTTTTCCTCAAAGCACAGTTACTAGGGTAAAAGGATATACGAGGAGTGACAATTAAGTTCGTGAACTTGTTGCAATGATGTTGCTAACCTTTTTTGATATCAGAGGGATTATTCATTATGAATTTGTACCAACTGGACAAACAGTTAACTGAGTTTACTATTTGGAAGGGCTTAAAGGCTGCGTGAAAAAGTTAGATGACCTGAACTTTTCGCCAACAATTCATGGCTCTTGCATCACAACAATGCACCAGCTCACACGGCACTGTCTGTGAGGGAGTTTTTAACCAGTCAACAAATAATTGTATTGGAACACCCTCCCTATTCACTAGTGACTTCTTTCTTTACCTGAAGATAAAGGAAATATTGAAAGGAAGACATTTTGATGACATTCAGGACATCAAGGGTAATACAACAACAGCTCTGATGGCTGTTCCAGAAAAAGAGTTCCAAAATTGCTTTGGAGGGTGGACTAAGCGCTGGTGTTGGTGCATAGCTTCCCAAGGGGTGTACTTCAAAGGTGACCATAGTGATATTCACCAATGAGGTATGTAGCACTTTTTCTAGGATGAGATCGCGGACTGAATTATCTGAACTTGTATGTCCCTTTGGGGAAGGCTGGGAGAAAGATTAACAGTATAAAATTTTGGCAGCGTGGTAGGATCCTTCTACATGGGATGCAGCCTCCCATTTATTTAAAGAGCTCTAGGTGTGTAAACTTGCTCAACCCTGGGAATTGACTGAGGGGTCAGGATTCTCTGTTTTGGTGATTTAAGTTAGACTTCTGTTCATTCCACCTAGAACTCTTCCATATACAGATGAAATAAGAATTTTGTAGACTGCCCATCTATTTCTCTTGTAGGAATGCTATGATTAACTAGCCAATGACATAGGTATTTGTGCGTTAGACTGTTCTGATTACTGCTTTGACTCTGCTTTCAACTATGGTAACCATGCCCAGCTTATCTTTGACAAATAACACTTGGTGCTTGTCACTCTGGGATACAATCACCACCATTGCATGGAAGAGTCTCAGTTAACTGGCAGTGGATTTTGCTGTAATTTTGATATACAGAGAAGAGTGACCTCATAGCTCTTCAAGGATGCGGTGGCTCCCCTCACAAAGTTATTTCTCACAGTTGTGGTGAAATGTGTGTCCTCTGGACACTTCCCAGCTGGGTGAGCATTCCTTACATGGTAAAACCTGTCTAACATTCCAATTTCCTTAAGCCTTTAGATACCTTTTTTTAAATTGTACCAGTGCAATCCTGGCACTTAAATTCGTATTTTTTATTAACCATTGTCACCCCAATAAACTTTAATTTTAAAAAATTCATATTTTGTAGGCACTGCACCTTTTGGTCCATGTTTCAGCCAACCGACTAAATGAACTGTTAGAGCCCATTCTAAACTCTCCATTCTCGCGTATGGCGTATGTCCCCCATATTTCTGTCTAAATTGGAAAAATTATGCAGTTCTTTTGGAGCACACATTCTAATGAGTCAAACTTTTTACTTTACCTTCACCTTTCAAGTCCTGCTGGAAACTGAGTCTATTTATAGGTCTGGAAGTAAAGAATGTTAGTAGGATGGGTGCAGAGACGATTCAGTAGTGTCTTGCTAGGCAATTACCTCCTGGCAGGGGCATTATGATTTCTCAGGCAAAGCAGGTTTAACCTCGTTAGATGGGAATAGAAAGGGTGCCTTCACTGGCAAAGATGGCTTAGCAGAACTTAGAGATTTGATGTCCCCAGCTTTATTTGGAATCGGCCCATATGTGCCCATTCCAGTATTTGGGATGCCATTCTTTCCTAATATGTGACCTCACTTTAACAAAAAATGACCTGCAATGTTGGCAATTCAAATTGTGTTGAATTCAGTCACTCATAGAATGAGACCCTGGGATTGGTTTTCAGCAATGTCAGCTCTGTGGCTACAAGAGATAAAGATTTCTTTCAGGGCAGATATAGAAACTAATGTAGACTGAACTGTGTCTTCCCTCAAATTCAAATGTTAAAGTCCTAACTCCCAGTGTGACTACATTTGGAGATAGGGCTGTTAGGAGGCAATTAAGATTAAACAAGGTCCTCAGGTTGGTGTCCTGAACCAATGGACCTGGTGGCCTTATAAGAAGAGAAAGAGAATTCATTTAAGTTGTTGACAGAATGAATTTCTCTTGGTTCTGAGGCTACGTTCCCTATTTTCTTGCTGGCCGTCAGCTGGGGTTACTCTCAACTCAGTGGTCACATGTATCCCTCATCATGTTCCCCCTTCATCTTCACATTAGAAACCATAGTCAAGTCCTTCTCTTGCTTCAAGTCTTCCTGACTTAGCCTTCTGCTGCATCTATTTGGTCTCCAGCTGGAGAAGGTTATTTGTTTTTAGGGACCCACATAATTAGATTCGGCCTACCTGGATAATCGTGGATACTCTCTCTACCATAAGGACACTGATTAATAAGCTTACATCTTCAAAGCTTCTTTTGCCATATAACATGACATATTAACAGGTTATTGGGATTAAGGCATGAACATTATTAAAGAGTCATTTTTTTTCTACTACAATGAGGAACATAGCTTTCTATAGAGCCATAGAAGAGGAAACAAATCAAAGGAAATTATTACACACCAATGCTCAACTTCCTGCCAAGGTGTTTAAAGATGCTGGTTATACCACATACACACACACGCGCGCACACACACACACACACACACACACACACAAATACACAGAGAAATTATAGAAGAGGAGAGGAAATAAAAATTACAAAAATTAACCTACAATTTTATGAGAAACCACTAAGGAGACAATGGCCCTTTTGCTCAGGTGAGTGTGCAGAGCTGAGGTGTGAGGGGAGGGGTGCCTACAGCCTGAACTATCAAGGAGCTGATGTTGACAGTACAAGAACAAAGTTGGAGGAAATAATTTGAAAAATTCTTCCCCTGATGCTGCTTCTCATTTTCTTGTACTATGGTCTGAATCTTTGTGTCCTCCTAAAATTAGTATGTTGAAATCCTAATGCCCAATGTGATAGTATTAGGAGTTGGACCTTTGGATGGTGCTTAAGCCATGAAGGTGGAGCTCTCATGAGTGGGATTAGTGCTCTTATAATAGAGGCTGCAGAGAGCTCCCTAGCCCCTTCCATCATGTGAAGACACAAGAAGTCTGTGACCTGGAGGAGGGCTTTCACCTAACCATGCCAACAACCTGATCTTGAACTTCCAGCCTCCAGAACTGTGGGAAATAAGCTACTCAGTCTATGGTATTGTATTATAGTAGTCCAAGTGGACTAAGACATCCCAAGACATGCTCCTTCAGCCAGGGAATGAATGGTCCAAGTCATTGGAGCCACCAGTACTGCTGTCTCATGTATAATAGGGCAACTAAAAAAACCTGTTGGGATAGGAGGTTCACCAACACTGGTGAGGGTTCTAGCTGCCTTCAGGCATTCTTTTTCTGACCTCTTCCCTAGAAACCAGGGAGTGTGCCTGCTTCCAATGTTGATTCCTCCTAAGGCTTTAAAGGTAAATTTAATGACTATGTTTGTTGCCTGGTAGAATGGCAGTCAAAGAATTTAATTAAGTATGGATGGCTTAATGGGACTTGTGCTTCTGACCATGATAAAGTAGCTTGTGAAAAGCCAATGTTCCTGCTACAGAGAAGAATTAGATTTTTAAAAAGATATATTCAAACATTTACCTTCAGAGACATCTCATTGGATTACCACTGAATATTATACAAACTGAGGAATCACATCCTTGGAAAAAAGTGAACTGCAGAGAAGAGAGCAAATAGTCTGTGAGCTGAATTTTCCTAGGGATATTTGCCAATTCTTGGCATTGAGCAGGACACTGCAAATCTAGTCAAGTGCCACTGTTTCAAGGCAATAGAGCAAGAAGAGCTTTTAGTTGTCTCAAAAAGCAAGAGACACAAAAATTGAAGTATGTGGCTACCAAGGTGGCCAGGACTTGAGAGACCAACATCCATAATGAAAAAGAAGGGGCAGAGTGTGAAGTCAAGTTTCACATGAAGGCATTTGCTTAATTATTAAGCTATTTCTGGGCCAAAGGAGGAGAAACTAAGCTGAAAGTTGCTAAAATTTGAGTAATGCAGGTTTCAGCAGTCTCCTGATGTTAAGGAAACACAACTGGTGTTAAGAACACACCAAAAAAGAAGGGATCCTAGTAAATGCCCGAGGATTTCAATTGGGGCTGTAGGAGTATTAATATTGAGGAGCACATGGGAACCAAAAGTGAAATGGGCCTATAGAAACTGCAATCCACTCTTTGTCCTCTGAGTTCCTGTTCAAATTAAGATCATTCCATACTTAGTTTATTAGGGTTGGTGGAGTAAACCCACTCTACAGGAGAATATAGAGACTTAGATGTAATGCACATCTAGGATTTATTAGAAAAATTCCCAGTATGCCTCTCCACCCAAAAATAAAAGTGGTTATCAGAGGGTAAGTGGGGTGGTAAAGGAGGGAAAAGGGGGTAAAATATATGGTGATGGAAGGAGAATGGACTCTGGGTGGTGCACACACTATGGAAAATTTTTCCTCAAAAAATTAAAAATAGAACTATCTTATGACACAGCTATTCCACTTCTGGGTATTTATCCGAACAAATCTAAAACACTAATTAGAAAAGATACATGCACCCCTATGTTTATTGTAGCACTATTTACAATAGCCAAGATATGGAAGCAACCTAAATGCCCATCAATAGATGATTGGATAAAGAAGAGGTGGTACATATATACAGTGGGATATTACTCTGCCATGAAAAAATGAAATTTTACCATTTGTGACAACATGGATGGACCTAGAGGGTATTATGCTAAGTGAAATAAGTCAGACTGAGGAAGGCAAATACCATATTACTTTACATATATGTAGAATCTAAAGAACAATGTAAATGAACAAACAAAATGAAAACAAACTCATAGATACAGAGAACATTTTGATGGTTGTCAGATGGGAGAAGGGTACAGGTGAGTGAAAAAGGGGAAGGAATTAAGAAGTATAAATTGGTATGGTAGTTACAAAATAGTCATGGGGTGTAAAATAAAGCATAGAGAATATAGTCAATAATATGGTAATACCATAGTGCCAGGTGGGTCAGGGGGATAATTTTGTAAAGTATATAAATCTAACCACTATGCTGTACACCTGGAACTAATATAAAATACAATAATATTGAATGTCAATATTATATTGAAAAAATAATAAGATAAAAAGGAACAGTTCAAAGAAAAATAAATAAAAATACTTGCACATAAAATACAATGCACAGTTTGCAAGAAAACAAACAGGAATACATAATGATTTCCTATAAATCGGGGGAAGTTTAGAAATGGGAAAGAAAAATTTAAAAATGGAGATACAATTTTAGAATTGAAATGAAACAACAAAATTCTCTAGGGAAGTCACTAAAGGGAACATATACCAGGAATATATTGCTTTGGGTGTCACATGGATAGTTACCATAAAAAGAGTATGTCATTCTTTTCTATAGAGAGAATGTAGAATATATTAAGTAAAGAGAAATATGTTGCTCAGAGGTCAATTTCCCTTCAGAAGTGGACTAGGAAAACTACTAAGTAGCTGGAGCTGAAGAACGAAAGTGAATTCTTTGCAGATTGTGATCTTTGAAGCCAGCCTTGACACATATGAAAAAGAAAATGTGTGTATTCCTGGCACAAGAAATGAAGTTTTATTATGTTATGGAAGTTTATTGAGGATCTAGTACAATTAACCAAGGAAGAGGGGGATACTCTGATTTAGAAATGATAGCAATTGTTGAAATTTATTAATGTGGAGCAAATAAAAATATAAATGAATACTCCCATTTCCCTTGATGACCATATAATGAGATTGAAAATAATTATGGGCAGCTTTGAAGGCAAAATGAGGAACTTCCGGATAAGATATTTCAACCATTACTTGGTGAGTTTCAAAGTGTTGAAGTAATTTTAGATGATAGTGACTTATGCTTTGTGGAAAATTCTAGAGAAGTCACTGGGTTATTACTTTAAGGCTAGTTATAGAGAAGAGAAGATTTTTGTAAAGTTTAAATAGTCAATGCCATTGTTAATCAACTTCTGATGTGGTTGGAGTCTGATGTGGGAATGGCAGGAAGCATTGGGAGTGTAATTATTCTACTCAGCCAGTTGACGGTAGGCAGGCAGATGATCTATGGGTTACCTTAACAAACCAAGCATTCATGTGTCCATATTTCTTAATATGAGAAAGCTCACAATGTAAAGTATAGAGGGATATTATAATATGAAGTATGTTAGCTAAAAAGCAGAGGCAGGAAATGTTGGTTGCATGCCCATTCCTTGAACAAGTAGCAACTGGATTTTCACATCTGGTATGAAGCAGAAATCCCCTTTAGAAGTCATTATTTACAGATTCAAGGAAATTCAGGCAGGAAGTAGAAACTCCGTCTAATCTGTCATCATTGGCACTATGGTATAAATGACCATGCCCCTGGTCAATTATGAACTTTATTGTTAAGTGAATCAAATTAACAGAAGGAAGGAAAAGACATGGGAGAATGTACATATCTAGAGAAAGTAGGATTTTAAGATTTTAACTCACCCTAACCAAGAGTTCTTTGCATTTGGGTTTATTTTCCAAGATAAACCTTCAAAAAGAGTGGTGCATTGTTTTCCCTTGCCATTTTCTTTGCCTCACTGGGGAATTTTGAAGATGTAATGGCTCAGTGAATAATGATATGTAATAACATTACAAATTCACCATGATTTTTATTTAACAAAAAGCAATCAAAGTTGTCTTTTTGAATCATTTTGTACTCTACTTAGTTAAATCTTATCTCTTCTTTTCTAAAATCAAATTTTAAGCACATTTAGCCTACTGAATATGCTTGCATGTGCATTAGTGACCAGAATATGAAGAGAGGAAACATTTTTTTCCACCTACTCATGTTTACTTTAAAGATATTGTTGTACTAAACCTTTAGGCACTTACAAATGTGTAACAGTGTATTTTCTTCCCAGAGTTATGAGAGTTTATAATGCACACAAATCAAATTTGTGTTTCATCCTATGGGCGAAATTTCAGGTCTCTTCTCATTCAAGAGGTTAAAAAAAAATGACATCTCACAAAAAGAAGATGGTATAATTTGTCTCACTTTTAGGCCCTTAAACTCAAGGAAAAATTATAATAACACTTAACTAAGAAAATGTCTAAAAATTCACAAGTTGTAACTGTTTTTCCCTGCTAGAAGGCTGATATCCTGGATTTTTTATTACAACTTAAAAATGTATTTTATTATGTGAATCAAAATGTCCAGTATTTTGATATCCAGTATCAAAATATCCAATACAATAGATTGTGGAGAGATACTTAATAATCCTGTACTATGTTTCAGGTGAAAAATGAGAGTTTGAATCTCTAAACCAAGGGGACAATATAAAGCAAATAAGTGTATATCCCTTAGAGGAAAAATAATTGTAAATGGTTAAATGTAACATAAGATTTAAAAAAAAACTATTTAGCACAAAACTAGAATAAACATATATTCACTAACTACAATAAAATTGATTAAGTACCTGCAAAA
The DNA here is from genome assembly GCF_036562045.2 of Rhinolophus sinicus. Classification (NCBI taxonomy): domain Eukaryota; kingdom Metazoa; phylum Chordata; class Mammalia; order Chiroptera; family Rhinolophidae; genus Rhinolophus; species Rhinolophus sinicus. The sequence goes on along the minus strand of NC_133768.1, from coordinate 27,426,298 downwards.
GTAAGTTCTATTAGGCATAGTTCTGAGCACAAGAGCTATTATAGATAGACATGTAAATTAATACATAACTGAGGTAAGTGCTATAATAAAGTACTTTTATTCTTACTCACAAAGCACACAAAAATGTAGTAGGAATGCAGAAAACATTATAGTACATAAATTATCTTCATTTTGTAGGACATAAGATTTCATAAATTAGTTTATTGATTTTTGTTTCCTACAAAATATTATCTAATCGTGGGAAACAAGTATTTTCATACTTGTAAGAAACGGAAGAAAAATTCAGACCAATATTCAAAGCCTCATGGAAATGTCAGTAAAGAAATAAAATAACATCTGTCCCATTGTTCTTTTAAAAGCTACTTCTGTTTTATAAAAGTCAGGTGGATAATGTAAATGTTAACTTGTATAGACATTTAAAGGAATGAAGCACCAAAATGAATATGTAAACACAGAAATATGGAAAATAATTGCAAATGGTCAGGTAGGGCAGTAGGAATGTCAGTGCATCAGTAATTTTCAAGCATGAACAAATGAAAATTGCCACAATCAATAGCTTGATGTCATAATGATATTATGGATTAATATGCTTAACATTTCTATAATACTGAAACCTTTGAAAAACATTGGATTGCTACAATTATATCCTGCCCACTCCTTTCCTCCTGTCTTTATATCAAGAACTAAAATGTACAAAATACTGCCCTATTCTAAGGGCAGAAAAGAAATTCAGGGGAAAATGACAAGATCTGAGTATATTAACTTAGCAGATTTAGCCAATCATCTTCTATGCATCATAGCAAGGAGTCTGTCTGGAGTATTATAAATGAGTGCCTCTGAATAATGAAGACACTAATGAAACATCTACAGGTTATAACTCCATCTGCTCTTTTGTTCAATTTGCCATGTGAGTTAAATGGTGGAACAGAGTCAAGGAGTGATGAGGGAAAACTGCTTCAAACCAGCCCAGACGGCTCTATAAAATTCTTAATAGCTTCAATTTGTACAATTTTGTGTAATAAGATAAAGAAACTTCTAAACAGGAAGGAAAATTGATAATGCATCTTCATGAGGTTTACTTTCCAAAAGAAATCGTTGGCAGGAATTTTGTTTCTACTTAATAAAGCATAAATCACATACAGATCTCAGATTCACCCAATAGAAAATATAATAGCAAGGAAATAAAACATGACTTGGTAATCTCCCATTTTCAATTAATTTTATTGGTATCTTTTCTAAGACTTGCACAGCAATCATGACAGTGGTATACAGAGTACAAGGTTGAATTAATTCATTGACTTCATCAAGAAATATTTATTTAGCAACATGTATGTCAGGAACAATTAAGGTATAGGGATTCAGCAATGAACAAAACAAATCCACAAGGAGCTTGCATTCCAGTGCCGATAGGATAGACAGTGAAAATAAAAAATAAAATATAAAATATGTTATTATAATACTTGTTACAGTGAAAAAGAAAACAGGCAGAAATGGAGGAGGCACTACATTTAGAACAGTTATCAGAGAAGCCTCGCTGAGAAGGTGGCATTTCAGCAAAACTCAAAGGAAATAAGGGAGCAAACCATTTTATAATTAAGGGAGGAGAGTTCTTGAGTGAGGAAAGTAAAACTACAAAAGCCCAGAGGTGAGAACATCCTTGGTTGATGGAGTTCAGCAAGGAGACCAGTGTGTTTGCAGAAAGGGAAGTAAGGGGAAGAGCCATTGGAAATGAAATCAGACATATAGGACCTAAACTATGTGAGTCTTGTAAAACCCTTGCAAGGACTGAATGTTTTAATCTGAGTGAGACAACAGGGTACAGATGGGCTTTTACTACAGAAGTAACTTGTTCTTAAAATTATATTTAAAAAAAAAAAGAAGTAACTTGTTCTTAAGGTTTCAACAGCATAACTATGTGTTGAGAGTAGGAGTAGATTGTAGAAGAAAAGGAGTGGAATCAAAAATAACTACTTAAACTTTTATTCTTCAATTTTTATGTGGCATTATACAACTTTAATATTATATGTAAGAGTATCTAGAATATTTCTGTGGTTACATAAAATTTGAATATTAGATGAAATAGAACAGATCATCTTAGGGAGTTACATATAATTTGAACAGTGTATGAAAGACGAGACACCAGGTTGGTGGTTTAAACTGTTTTACAATGTGAAAACTATGTATCATCATTGCTCTTGGTTGAATGATTTGAAAACACACATACTTGCATGCACTATTAGGAGGCAGTGGGAATAATCCAGCAGAATGATGCTGGTGGCTCGGTTCAGGAATGGTGACGGGGTTTTCTGACAGATTTGAAACAATAGTATGAGAGAAAGAGAAGAGTCAAGGATGCCTCCAAGATACTAGTTCTGAATAACTAATAAGAAGTTGGTATTAACTGATATGGGGAGAGCTGCGAGAGGAGAGCAGTTTAGAAGGGGAATATCAACAGTTCCTCTTTGGACTTGTGGACTGCAAGATGCTGGTTCCATATCCAAGAGCAGATGTTGAAGACACAGTTGAATATATAACACTGGTGTCCATAGGAGAAATCCAAAGTCCAAGCTAGAGGCCCCCATCAGGTTACAGATTATTTTTAAAACCGTGAAGCTAGATAAGATCACAAATATGGTGGAGGGGTGATGGATAGGAGAAAAGCTCCAAGGAAACTATACACACACACACACACACACACACACACACACACACACATATATACATATATATGCATATATATGTGTGTGTATATATATATATATACACACACACATATATATCAAAGAATGAATGAGAATGGATGGATGGATGAATGAATGAAATGAATGAATAAATGAGTGAATATGGGAAGCTGAATTTTGATCACCTCATTCATTTGGCCTGATCTGAGTGGCTAAGTATTTTTCTCATTCTTTCTGTGTCCTTTCTGGAGATGTTTATTCAAAAAGGACCTATCTGAAAGGAAAGATATTTTCTTATATTTTCTTTTAGTGATACATGATGAAGCCTCATGTCAACATTTCGATAGAGGTTGAATGTACACTTCTTGTTTGGAAAAAGAACCAGTGGTTAAACTTAAGCCAGTTATTTCCATACTCTTGTACTTAGCACTGATTTGGATTGTCACCTCTCAAAATTTGAAGCTGCTGGTGTTCTGTCACTAATGGACAGGTTGAGGGAATGCAAGGTCATATCTGTGTCATGATTACCAAAAGGAAAATGCGTTTTCTATAAGTTCAAGTTTTGCTTCCTTATGGGATTGAAGAGATCCTAAACTGAAATTGTGATATTTTCATTATACTTCCCTACACCGTTATTTCCCACCTCACTGGTTAGCATTACCCCAAGTCACTGCAAATGTCGTGGATGTTTTCCTGACTTCTCCAGCCTTCCAGAATCATATCTTCATAAAATGCCCAAATAGCAGTGTGGGCCCTCATGCCACTTGACTTTGGAATTTCAGACTTCTGCAAGATTCTCTTTGCAATGTTTTTCTAACAATTGCAAAGGCATTGTATCATGTTCCACAAAGAATGGCTGATTTCGGATTGTCACTTTTGAACTCCTGCTTCTCTATATGGCAGAATACTTCTTGCCTTCATACCAATTTTCCCTGGTCTGTTATTGCCCCTCTCCTATTGCTTTTTCACATCCACGGATACATGTGCAGATTTTTATTTCCCAAAGCAGAGCTGTAAAATATAACAATCTGTGAAACCATACTCAAGGCTGGGGAATAGCAACATTGCCACCATCAACAACAACAGCAAAAACAGCAGAGCCAACTTTAAAATTGTGCACGACTGCTTCCCAAGTGCATTGGCCAAGGAACCCCACACATTTCCTAAATAAATCTCTATCCTTAGCTTTAGGTTTGACACAACACTGTAGAAGCCATCTTGCTTCTTCCACATGAAAAAGTAGTCTTCAGTTCTAATCTTAGAGGGATAAAAAAGAGAGATAAAAATGTCATTAAAAAAAAAAAAAAAAGAAACATGCCCTCAAGGGTCTCAGAAAAATTTACTTTGCAAACAATGAAGATAAAATTGTATTTGTGATTTTCTTAAATCTTGACATGAATTTGAATCATCAGAGCAATTTTTTAAAAATTAAATGTCTGTTCTCAATCCCTACCTATTGAACTAGTGTGGCACGTTGTCCCTAATTTTGACAAACTGTTCATGTTACTCTCTTGCACACCAAATTTGAGAGCCACTACAGACTACTATGCAGAATGGCAGGATCTCTGTTGCCTGGATCTTCACTACTTCAGAATAAGATATCTGTAGAAATGAAATATTTTTACCCAACAAAGGGGCCTTCACGTCTTCATCTCCAAGTGAATATACATTACTGGCACGTTTTAACTGGATGATTTCTACCCTAGAACTGACTACTACAGGTGCAAGTGTCCCTCATAATATATGATAACATCTCTTATAGGGTTTGAGTGACCAGCAGAAGGGTAGTGTGGACCAGATAGGAGGACTGATGGACTTGTCTCTATTATTAAATATAACCCCTTCTTCCCCACAGGCTGCACTAAACTTAGATTCCTTGTTTCCATGAGTGGAGGTAAAGAAACTGCTGTTCTCAAGGGCCACTCCTTCCCATACAGCCTTGCTTCTTGCTAGAAGATGTAGTGTAGGATCATTCACACCTTTATGACTCCCTTTTCGCAAGGAATGTTCAAGGGTCCTTGGATTCTTGCCAGCTCCTGACTCTGGGTATTCTTACTGGATTTTGCATTTTCTTCATTCAGGATCCTTCAAAGTTTTGAAAGAAAAGCAACCTGTGTTAGCTCAGTCTATTATCTTGGCGAGTTAGGGTCATTTATTTCTCCTAGGACAACTTTTGATTTTTGGCTCAGCCTCCAGCTCTGTTTCACTGAGCCTGTAAGATTGTGGTAAAGTAGAGTCTTTAACATAATTAGTACGATTTACTTGACAATTCATTATTATCAAAACAGCATCTCTGATTTACCTATGCATAATCAAAACATTTACCAAACATTTGTTTTTATGTCTTTTAACAAAATTAAAGAGTAGTTGAACCCATATGTAAAGACAAAAAAACACACATATAAATCAACACATACTTTTGGCATTCCCCCTATCAATTATCACTATCCCAACTATATACATATATTTTATTTATCAAAACTAGAGCAATCATTTACATAGACATTTATGGTGTTGCTTTATCTATGTGTAAAATGTCCTCCACCCTTATTCTTCTGACAGTTGAAATCATTCTCATCCAATAAGCTCAAAGTCTATCTCAAGAATGATCCTCTTGATTCCTGAAATTCTAAGTGGTCTTTCCATAACCTATGGTTTACAATACTATTGAGAATATTAAATAAGAGAGCTTCATTGGTGTTGTTCTCCATTATAAATTGAAATCTATAATGAATACAATAAATGTTATGCATGAGGTTTTACTCTAGGATATACTCCAAAGACTAGAGTGTGGAAGTCAGTATTTTCAAAATCATAAAGGAAAAAGCAGAAAAATTATTAAATCTTTCATAATTATTCCACAATAATGTATATTAATTTTGCTTGATCCTACCAACTCTATTTGTTTTAAATAAATGTCAATTTTGTCAATTTATCTTCATGGTTTAAGCTCTATTTCTAAATGTTCTGAAATGTGGTGGCTAATGTCAATTTTGTTATTCTAACCATGACTCTAGCGATTTTCTGGGTCAAATTATTCTAGGCTTTAGCTTTCTAGAGTTGTTTTTTGCCTTTTCTTTTTGGAACACTTCTCCATTCCATTTTTTGTTTTTGTTTCCTTTCTGAAAAATGCCAAACTGTGTCTTGACTTACAAGGCCACCAAATATAATTATGCAAGTTGGGTCCTATGAAAATCCAGAATTCAGGTAGACTCTTAAGTGAATGGCAATGCATAGATTTGTGTAACACACAAGTTACTCAACCACAATGGTTGCCCTCAAGGTTTTTCTACTAGAATTGCTTTGCCACCCTACTGTATAGTTTGTAAGTAAAACTATAATGAGTTAAAATACGTTTGAGTCACCAGTCTTCCAAATAAACACATCAACTAGTTTAAATCTCTCTATAGATCAACAGTTTAATGTAGGGATCAAGGCCTACAAATTATTTATTATGTGATAAGTCAAAGCATGTGCTTGGTAAAAAACATAAATTAATTAATTAGCATAAGTCCAGCACTAAGACCTGGAGATGCAACAGGGCTGAGGGTAAATATTTTCTCATACTTACGCATTAAAATTTCTACAAGTTGTTTATTCTTGATTTTATGCCACATAGATAATTTGATGACACATTCAATGAGCAATTATTCTTATTCTAAAACAAAATACAGCCACATCCTAGGCATCTGCTTTCTTAGAACAAGAGCCCTGTCTGTTAGTACCTTTGGCCTGATCTTCAGTGAGAGAAAACAACTGGCCAAAACTGCATTATGATATAATATGATGATCTGGAAAAGCCAGTACTCTCGTTACTGAAAGAGAATCTATGATAGCTCTTAGTGTATATTAAATAGTGGATGACCATGGACAGGAAATGTGTAATTTGGAGGCCTGGTTATTAAAAACATTTTATATATAGGTCATATTAGACAAATTTAATGTGGATAGAAAGATCGTGGATTATAAGACATTTATGAGGCTTTAGAAAGTTAAATAGTGAATTATCCTGCTAGATTTTTCTTCCTTATCTGTAAAACCAGAGGCTAGATTTTGATGACCATTAAGGTCCCTTCAAGCTCCAAAATTCTGTGATTCTAAAAAAAAAATAATCAAAAAAGAAAAAATCCAAATTAATATGAAAATGTAAATCTCTTACATCTGGTGTTTTAAACCTAATAAATGATCAAATACTCATCATATGTACAGCTTTATTATAAATTATTTAAAATGTCTTTGGTTATCCTAATGGTTAATATTTATAAAGCAATCATAGTGCCCCCAGTCCACTACTGAAGAATAAAGCATGCTGTCCTCTTATTCTGCACTAATTAAATAGAACTTAGTTTCCTAGACTTTCACAATTTTGTCATTCTACTTCTTGCTCTGACTCTTTAAATAGAATTTTAAATTCTTTACACTTTTCCTGAGGATATTACCTAATGAGCTTGTTCCAACTTGCAGTTTTCTAGAGCTTAAAAGAAAGCAGTTTCTACTCCACAATCACATTCACTGTGTTTCCTTTTATATATTTTAGTGGTATGTCAAATTCGTTCATCCATCCATTCATCCATCCATCCATTTATGTGTTTTGCTAAATCACAAACCAAGAAACAAAAATATTTAATGCCTACCAAACACCAGGTGTCTTAATTTGTATTCTTCAGAAAAACCGACTGAGGCAGGGCTTCAGGTGTGTGTGTTTTACTGAGGATGTGCTCTTGAGAAAAAACAAAAACAAAAAAACATAAGAGGAATTAAAGAAGCAGGATAATGAAGAGGAAACAGACGATCAAGGATGCAGCCTCACCTAAAATCTAAGGTTTACCAGATCCCCTAAATTGGGGTGGTAGGGAGCTCTGGAACATGAATTATACCACAGGATTCCCTGCGTTGAGACAAGGTGGCCAGCTCTACCATGTTTCCCCAAAAATAAGACTTAGCTGGACATTCAGCTCTACGGCGTCTTCTGAAGCAAAAATTGTTATATGACCCAGTATTACATTATTGTATTATATATTATATTATATTATATTATATTATATTATATTATATTATATTATATTATATTATATTATATTATATTATATTATATTATATTGTATTATATTCCCTGTCTTATAGGAAAATAAGACCGGGTCTTATATTAATTTTTGCTCCAAAAGACACATTAGAGCTGATTGTCCAGCTAGCTCTTATTTTCGGGGAAACATGGTATGTGTCTTTATATCAGTTTATCACTGGCTGTGTGCAAATGGCAGGGGTGATGGAGGGGCATAACTTTTCAGCAGCTGATGTGTACCAGTCTAGTAAAGTAGCTCTGGGTAGGGTCCAAATGGCATCTACTGCAGTCTACCATTTGCCCCTTGCCATGCGGCAATCCATTTTGTTTGTTTGTTTGTTTTTTGTTTTTTAATTCACATTTACTCTATCCAGACACATCTCTCCGTAATTCTATAGTAACAACTCCTGGACCCATTCCTAAGAGGAAGTTTAGTGGGATGAACTACATCTGTCACCACCGTAGTTGGTTCTCAGGCCATAATTAATACAGCATCTACCCCTTTCACCATATGTTCTAGATTTTCTTCACTCTCAACAAGCAATTCTGCAGGATGAAGGAGGCTTGACTGATTTGGTGACCTAAACCCCCATCCTTGAGGGGAGTGATTATGCCCTTCTCGGGCTGTGACTGCCATACTTGTCTATTTACTGTTAAAAGTGGGCATGGAAACAAGAGACCTCCTGAGCACCCAACATATTATTTCCTGCACAGACTGATGTAGCAGCAATCCTGACTCCTCCTGATTATCAGGGTAATTACCTCTGCCAGTGTAGTGACTACTGTCTTTTAGCAAAAGGAGCCAGAAATGACCAGGCAGGAGTCATAGCTAAATGTTCAGTGAGACTCATACTGTGTCAAGTGCAGGAAATACTTAACCTCTAGGAGCCCGGACCTTCAGACTGAGTATAGTTTTGCTCTTCCTACCTGCAGAGCTTAGGCCATCACCACTGTCTGTGGATTTACAGAGTATTTGATTTTCAGACATGGCTTACCATATAACTTAACCTTGGGAAAGGGTGCCAGGGGTAGATGTATCTGATACATTGGACTAAGACAATTATTTACAGAGTGCCCAGATGGTCTAAGTCAGCTTCAGTCTTTATATTATTACTTAGGGAAGTCTAGTTAACACCAGGGGCAAGACTATTAATGTTAACTTAAATTAGTCTCAATTGAATATGAACTATTTCTAATCTGTCTTTCTGATAGGGATGGAAAAGAACATATCTGCCAGAGTGGGAGCCCCATAACACATACTAGAGGCCGTGTTCTCCAGCAGAAATGCCATGTCCAGCCCAACAGCTGCAATTGAGTCTCCTATTTGCTTTAAGTCACAACTAGTCCAATGTTTGTAGGTGCTGTGTTGATTAAGTAAATTGTCTTTGAGTGTACTAATTTCAGCCATTTCCCCTAGGATAAGGTATTTTTGATTGATCGTGTTGGTTGATATGGCGGATCATATCAGAGACTTCCACTTTGGCTTTTTCACTACAACAGGTCTTACCTCACATAATCAAAGAACTGATAAGAGAGTTCTCTGAACTACCAAAGAAGTTCATTTTAGTTATACAATTTCAAACCAGGAAAATGACCATCAAGTGGATTCGTGGACTCCTTTAATAACCTAGCTCCCATAAGGCCCCATTCTAAAAGGGCTGTGGCAGTTCTAAAATATGTCCACTTATTACTCAACAGTCTTCCCTTCAAATTGTGTGGTCTAATTCCTCTCCCTTCGAATGTGGGCTGGACTTAGTAAAATGATTCTAACAAAAAGAATATAGTGGAAGTGATGGTGTGTGACTTCTGAGGCTGGGTCATAAAAGACATTGCCACTTCCACCTTGCTTACTTGGATTACTCACTCTGGGTAAAGCCAGCCAATATGTCAGAAGAACACTCAAGCAGTCTTGGGATAGATCCACGAGGGGAGTATTTGAGGCCTTTCACCAACACCCAGCAACCACACGCCATTCATGTGAATTAGTCACCTTAGAAGTGGATCCTCCCATTCCAGTTATGTCTTAAAATGATTGCATCCCCAGCTGATCTCTTAATTGAAACTTCATGAGAAACCCTGAGCCAACTCATTCGCCTAAGCTGCTTGCAAATTTTTAATCCAGAGAAATCATGAGATAATAAGTGATCATTGTTATTTTGAGCCATTGCGTTTTGGGGTCTTTTAGTAAACAGCAGTAGATAACTAATACAGAGTTGTCCAATGGTGGCAATTTGCGGCCCTGGGTGTCAGCCTATTTCCAACTATCCTTGAAAGATCTTGGTGTCTTCCTTTTCCTAATGCACATTACTTTACTGCATGGTCATCGGTAGCATTAGGGAAAGACTAGGAAAATTCCTAATGAAAATATTTATTAGGGTGGTGCAGGATTATTTCACATCTCTCCCTTAGCAGCAAGTACCAAATCTGAGAATCAGTTCAGCTCCAGAAATTGCAAGAGACTGAGACTTTTTGTAAGGAAAACTGCCCTCAGCCTCCTGATAATCCATCTTGGTTTCATTTAATTGTGTATATTGACCAATATTCTGCTTGGCTGTCTATATATCTTTACACTAGGAATGTAATATTCTGTTAAATATTGCCTCAGCTCTCTTGGCAGCCACTTTGATATTTCAATAACTGTGTCCACTCCTGACAGGTAAGGCTCTCAACCTGGTCTCTGATATGTTGGATTCCTATCTTAACCATTGCTATCAGGGAGCCCAGTTCTATAACAGAATCTTCTACCATCATCCCTACCCTACAGGACAGTCAATTCTGAACTTCTCAGTGATGGTCTTGCCTCTCCTACTGGTACATTTTTTATCACTTTGGTAAATGGAATATACGAGGTCTGACAATTAGGTTTGTGAACTTATGCAATGATGTTGCTGACCTTTTTTGATATCAGAGGGATTATTCATTATGAATTTGTACCAACTGGACAAATAGTTCACCAAGTTTACTATTGGGAAGTGCTGAAAAGACTGCATGAAAAAGTTAGACGACCTGAACTTTTCACCAACAATTCATGGCTTTTACATCACGACAATTGCACCAGCTCACACAGCACTGTCTGTGAGGGAGTTTTTAGGCAGTAAACAAATAAATGTATTGGAACACCCTCCTTACTCACCTGTCCCCAGTGACTTCTTTCTTTACCCAAAGATAAAGGAAATATTGAAAGGCAGACATTTTGCTGACATTCAGGACCTCAAGGGTAATACAGCAACAGCTCTGATGGCCATTCCAGAAAAAGAGTTCCAAAATTGCTTTGAAGGGTGGACTAGACACAGGCGTCAGTGCATAGCTTCCCAAGGGGAGTACTTCGAAGGTGACCGTAGTGATATTCAGCAATGAAGTATGTAGCACTTTTTCTAGGATGAGTTCGTGAATTTCATTGTCAGACCTACTTTTGGCTTTTGCTTGGAATTTAGCCATCTGGTGGGTTTTCCAGCCTTAGGATATTTATCTAGCATGCTCATTTTCCTGAGCCTTTTGATCCCTTGCCCCTTGTCTGTCACAGCACTTCAGGCATTTTTCTTTGTTTAGTGAGGTCCTCTACTTTTTCCAAGATTCCAAGAGCTATCTTTGCAGCATGTTAATACCTTCACTGGGAGTCCTTCCTAGGGTGTTGAAATCCTGTATCACGAGAGTTTATATATCTACAAATTGTACACTAACCGACCTTCTGTTCTGCTCCCTTGATCTAAAACCCTCACCATCCAGTTCGTATGCATTTTCTTCGCTCCTTGCAGTATATAGTAGCCAGCTCCTTCAACATGTAATTCCTCTCTTCTGTTCAAAAGCCCAGCACATTTCTAGACAAATTATGTTGAAATTTGACTCTTATTATATTGTGGTTTCCAGGAAAGGAGGTTGCAAGCAAAGTGCCTTAGGGAGGCAAGGATTTGAGGTCTTTGCATGGTCTTAAATTAAAAGGTGGGGGTGTACTTATTTCTAACAAGGGAGAGTGGAACAGTTTTCAAGCTTACTTAGTACCCACATCTTTCCTTTTAGGGTCCTGATCTTGGCACAGAAAACCTGCTGAGGCTGAGAATTCAACCTCTGAAGATCCATGACTCATAGAATTAGTCCAGAGACCAGTCCTCTGCTTTGTCTGTTCTTTGGCTACAATAAATTAAGGTCTCCTTAAATACTGTCAAAGATATCCTCTGGTTTTCACACTTTTCCTTGAATTGGAGATTAGTCTCGCTAAGCCTGTTACTATCTCTTTTCTGGGAATCATTAGTGCATAGTAGCAGCTACTCAATTTCATGTTATTTATGGAAATTTTTCCTCACACCTCTTAAGCAGCAGACATATTTCACCTGCCAGGGTGTTTGTTTGTTTGTTTTTCCTACCAATACTCCATTTATGTCCATCAATTGATGAAATTTTACAAATTGTACCTCTGCAGAACATTAGAGGATAACCATAATAGCTATACTCTACCTACTAGTAGTGTTTGGATCTGTTTGCCTGCTGGCCAGCAAGAAACATATCCCTACAATTAGAGTTTGCTTCCTAGGACCATACATGGTACTAATTGTCTTAGAGGTAATTCCCAGGAAACAGACAATGGTAATGATAATTATGGGCAGAAGATCTGGTAGTGAATGCTTTAGGTAGAAACCCCTGTTAGGAAGATGCTCCTGCAACTAAGTGGAGAAGGAAGGACTGTGAGAGGGACAAAGTAACCCAAAGTGTCATTGCAGCTGAGGCCTCAGTTATAATAAAGCGCTCTGGATCTCCATGGCCTTTCAACATTGTCATAAATTGAGGGAGGGAGGCTGGGCCATTTTTATCACCATATAAACCAGTCATTGGCCAAAAGATGCTTGCTGAGCCAGAGTCTAATCTTGAACAAGGCATTTTCTTGCTGCTAAATCCAATGCCCAGTGACTTACACAGCTATACGAGTTGGCAGCTCATGTTCCTGGCAGCTGAGGGGAGGATGCCTTACCATGAAGACAAGGCCACACTATTCGTTGAATATACTATTATTACTATCGTATATATTAACAATAATAATAATAGTAACAGTAATGAAATTCTTATAATTGCTAGCCATTTGTGATGGTTAATTTTATCCATCCAATTGACTAAGCCAAGGAGTATCCTGATTAAACATTATTTCCGGGTAAGACTGTGAAGGTATTTCCAGGTGATACTAGCATTTGGAATGGTAGGCTTGGTAAAGTAGATTGCTCTTCCCAGTGTTGGTGGACATCATCCAAGCTGTTGAAGATAGGAATAGAACAAAAAGACAGAGGAAAGAGGAATTCACCCCTTTTTGCTTTCTGCCTGACTAGTACTTGAGCTGGGACATGGGTTTTCTTCTGCTCTTGGACTCGGATTTACATCACTGGTGCTTCTGGTTCATAGGCCTTCAGATTCAGGATGTAGTTTCATCAACAGCTTGTCTAGGTCCCCAGCTTGCAGATGGCAGATCGTGGGACTTCTCAGCCTCCATAATGGGTGTGATGGTGTTAGCCAATTCTTAAATCTCTCTCTCTTTCTCTCTCTCTCTCTCTCTCTCTCTATATATATATATATATATATATATATATATATATATATAGAGAGAGAGAGAGAGAGAGAAAGCAGTATATAGTAGCCAGCTCCTTCAAAATGTGTGTGTATATATATACACACACACACACACATACGCACACACACACACACACACACACCCCAAGGGTGCAAAAAAAAATGTATACAAGTGAACACTTTGGTCAACGTTGCTCAAGCAGTAGTTCGCTGTAATCAGAAGTGTCTGGACGCTGATGGTAACCACTTTGAGCACCTCTTGTAATTGCAAAAGTCAAATGTGACTTGTATTCATCTTTTGTTATCGGAATATATTGTTACAATTTTAATACAGTTTTTTTTTTCCTTTCTTAAAATGTGTATACATTTTTTCGGCTCTCTCTCTCATATATCTATATCTATGTCTATAGATATAGATACATATATATCCAATAAGAGACTTTATATATATAATTTTAAAAATTAAAAAATATAATTATATTATATATAATATATAAATTAAAAAATGTGTTTATATGTTATGTATTAAAATATGATATATATATGTATATAAAATCTCCTACTGGTTCTGTTTCTCTATAGAACTCTAATACATCATTTGAGAGTAAGTTGCAAATATCATACTACTATATTCCTAAATAGCCCACTGTGCATCTTCTAAGTTCTAGGAGTTATTATATAACCATAACACTATGATCAATGTAATGAAATTTCAAATTGATGCAGTATTCTTATCAAGTCTATAGTCCATATGCAAATTTCGCAAATTGTCCGAATAACATAATTTGTAGTGATTGTTTTGCAATCCAGGATCCAATCCAGGATCAGCCATTGCATTCAATTATCATATCTACATGCACTTTAGCTTGCTAATCATATCCTTCTCAGCTATCCTGAAGTTAAATGCCGGAATTTCCTGGATTGAGGCATCATGGTTCTCCTTACAACTTTGATATGGGATCTAGAAGTGGAAAAATGTCTTGTGATCTGGCACAAATGCTCTGATTTTGAAGCCCAGTAAATTATTCAAGATTTTTATATATCTCCTATGATATGTTAAAACTCATATAAGAACACTCATGTTTCACAATGATCAGTGAACAATTTAGGACGTGATAGGTGTGTGTGTGTGTGTGTGTGTGTGTGTGTACATACTCCTTATGTATTAAAAGGAGCTTTATTATTGGAACTACATTACCTGTCTCTCAGTATTGAAAAACACTGGACTTATGGTCTAGTAGATGTCAACATAAATGCTAACTGCATGCTATTATAGCCATATAAAATCATTGAAGATTCAAAATAAATTTAGTGTGCAACTTGGGAATTGACTATTATAATATGCGCATTTGCAATTAGCAGGGAATGCTTATATGTCTGAGTAAGCTAAACTGAAAATATGTTCTAGGAAGATAATTTTCTTCTCATAAGAATGTCTAAGCAATCTCCCAATTTCTACTTTGCTCTTATTCATTTTTAAACTTGACCAACTTTGTTTTTACAGTTGAACAGTAGATGAGTATTCCATAACCCAAGAAAAAGGCTGTTGTATTATTCTCTTGATATCTCTACTCTTTGGGAGGCCTGTGTGATGCTGACCTCACTAAAAACCTATCTGTAGACAGAGATTTAGTGCGATTTGGCACCAAATAGCACTAGGAGACATTAGCCTGGATATTTAAAATAAAGGCAAAAGCCTTGTTTTATGTATTATTTGGGATAACTAATCATCATTTAAATTTGATCAGCAGAGGATACTGGAGCCTTCTGTTTTAACCTTATAATACTGTTATCACCATTATAAAACTTGGAATTTTGGCATTATTTTCAAATCTTCCCGTATGTATTTGGTTAAGAAATTTAGACAATTTCCTGTCTTCAATGCCTTTTGTATCTTTATCTCTTTATTTCTGAAACTTCCCAATCCTTATATATATATATTTTTTTCACCTGGCTTGTTATAATTTCTTGTTTACTAACTCCCTTATAGCCTTAGCACTACTTACAGATATTTTGTAATGGTTTTTTATGTCTCCCCAAACATAAAAAAGACCATAGGAATAACTAGAAGCTATACAACTCTACAGCATCTTTCATCTTTTTATTTAGCCTCCTTGGGGCTAGTTACTTTAAATAGTATGGAAAAACAACAACTTTTCAAATAAATTATGAATAAGCTCCTGTCAAATTTAGTTCAAGCCTGCATTAAAGGAAGAGCCTCAGTGTGGACCATTTCAAAATTCTCTTTTTGGGTAAACATATTATAGGAAAAAGAAAGAATGGTTAGAGAAAGACTTGTCAACCTTGGCACTATTGACATTTTGGGCTGAATAATTCTTTGTTGTGGGGACCATCCTGTGCATTGTAGAATATTAGCTGCTACCCAGGCGTCCACCCACAAGATGCCAGTAGCACCCTCTTGTAAAAACCAAAAATTTCTCCAGATACTGTCAAATTTATTTATTTTTATTAAAATCTATTGGTGTGACAATGGTTAGTAAAATTACATAAGTTCAAGAGTACAATTCTGTAATACCTCATCTACGTAGCACATTGTGTGCTCACCACCCAGAGTCAGTTCTCCTTCCATCACATATATTCAACCCCCTTTACCCTCTTCTACTATCCCTCTCCCCTCTTAGCCTCTGGTAACCGCTAAACTGTTGTCTGTGTCTATGAGTTTTTGTTTCTTTGTTTGTGTATCTTGTTTCTTTGTTGCTTTCAGTTTTATGTCCCATATATCAGTGAAATCATAAGGTTCTCGACTTTTTCTGTCTGACTTATTTCGCTTAGCATAGTAATCTCAAAATCCATCCATGTTGTTGCAAATGGCACTATTTCATCTTTTCTTATGGCAGAGTAGTATTCCATTGTGTATATATGCCACATCTTCTTTATCCAGTCATCTATCGAAGGACACTTTAGTTGTTTCTATGTCTTGGTCACCGTAAATAAAGCTGCAATGAACATTGGAGCACATATATCTTTATGGATAAATATTTTCAGATTTTTTGGGTAGATACACTGGAGAGGGATTGCTGGGTCATATGGTAATTCTATTCTTAATTTTTTGGGGAACCTCCATACTGTTTTCCATAGTCTTGGTGGGAAATTTGCCCCTAATTGAGAACCACTGGGTTATATACAAGAAAAATAAATAATTAAACACATCAGAGAGTTAGATAGGTACCTTAGGTCCCAGATGTTCTAAATCTCATTTAGAGACAGAAGAAAATTGCTGAAGCATTTTTTCAGAAATTAAAATTCCTCTGTAGAAAGACGCTGTGAAATTCACCTTACAAAAACATTCTGACCTATTTGGGACAATTCTTCTTTCTCAGTTTCTCAGCTTGATCAAATCAATATAACCTCTTCTGGAAAAACATCTTATAATGTTCCCTTTACTATCTTGACTTCAAAATTATAATTTAAAATACCTTAACTATAATACTAGTGGATAAATAAGGGGAAAGTAACCTATGATGCAAATGATATGTGTTCCAATATGTTGATTCTCAGGCCGGTTACACCGGAGAGATGACGAAGCAGTTACTTGCTTACTTGCTTTCACCTATAAAGGGACTCTCCATAAATGCAGCAGCAATGAATACACACTGAGAAGTGTGCTGTGTTGGCAACCTAAGAATGTGATCAGCATCACTCTGAGCGAGGTGCTTTTTTGAAATAGCAAACAACTCGATCAAATTCTAAACAAAATAACATACAACCTTCTTTCAATTTATAGAGTAGTGATTCTAGGGAATGTAGTGTACTTCTATTAAAACTATGTACAATCTTTCGTCGATATGAAAACCAGAATTAGGATCTGTGATCAGATTTCTAAATATATTCTTCACTTTCCTGAATACCAACGACAGTACTGCAATCTTGCGGGATATGGGCCAGTCACGCATGGTGAAGGACTGTCCTGCTCAATGTCAGTAGGGCACCCCCATCATTGTGACAAACAAAACTGTACTGAAGTTTCCCCAAACTCTCTGGAAGGCAGAGCCCTGCTCTGAATAAATTTCTCTAGGGTTCTAATTCTGGACTTGGGTAAAATCCACAGTTCTTAGAATTCTGTGAATAAATTTAACCCTGGAAGAATATGCTAATTAGAAGTTCCCTTCACAAACCTTCAGAGAGTCAGATTAAGTAAGACTGAAGTGGGGATTAACAAGCGCTGCAGACAAATCTGGTGTACATGGTCTGTGGACAAGACTTTGGGAAACACTTCAAAGTGTGTGAACTTCCTTGGTAGAAAATCAAAACTGTTACGGGAAAATTAGTTGAGTGTGTTATGCAGCTGGCAAGTAGTGGTCTGCATTCCCTCTCTTTACCTTACAATCTTGCAATCTCGTCTTTAAGTTGTCCCTTAAATTCCTTCAAAGTGTCTCCTAATGAGGGTCTTTTTCTTATTATTCAATCGAAAACATGAAGTAAGTAAGGTGGTGCTATTTTTAAACTACGGAAACAGAGCCTATTGTGAGAATTTTTTTCAGTGAATTTTGTCATAACATTGAAAACTCAAAAATAATTATCTAAAGGTTTTTACACCTGCTACTGGACATATTGATAGTAAAATGGAAGGCAAGTTCAATTCATGATTTACAGATGTATTTCATATTGTCTCGTTCCTTATGCATACCATACATGGAAGAGAGGCAAACTTCAAAGGGAACTTCCTGCAAAGAAGCGATATGAAATATGGCAAGTGTAAAGATTTGAGGAAAGCTGGTAAGAACCCATGATTATATACTGTAAGGTTTGCATGCAAAAGAACTGAACTCATCAGCTACTTAAATGAACATCTGTATAAATAATCTTATTATATTAATATTTGTGATTAAGAAATTATAAACAGTATCATATTTTGTGTGGGGGGCACAAAAGATTTTTAAGAGACGGTGGACACCCAATAAAACCGGTGGATTGAAAGAAATTAAAAAAAAAAGATTTTTAATGTCTCCATGTTTTTCTTCATCCTACAGAAACTGGTATCTATTCCTTCTTTAAACCATATTTATCGAAATGTAAAATGTATGATTACATTTTAAATTCTGAGTCCACTTGTGATTTCTTATTACTGTAAATCAGGTTAGCAATGAAAAGGATTTGTTTCACTTTTGACATACACTCTTGAATATGAGATAAATACAGGCTATTTAAAATACATCTAAAATATAATTACTTGTGAAAGTAATTTTAGAGAGGATAAATCGTATATAATCTTTCAAATATACTACATTAGTTCTATGAGACTCAAAATGAAAAGATAGCTAATATGTGAAGATTTGCTACCCATCTTGAAAGTTCTTTGGTAATATTTGCATATACCATATAGAAAAAACATGCATTTTGAAAGTTCAAACATAATTTAAAAATCAGTGAATGCTGTGAACTGCTATCTAGACTACTTTAGATGCAGGATATTATAATGAAAATTATAGATGTGTACAAAATTTCTCAACTAAATTAAATGGTATTATCAATAACTTGTGGTCTGCTCAAGGAAATTAACGATTAGCTAAATTTATAACCATGTGTGGATAATTGTTTGTTTCGAATGAAGGTACATAAAACATCCCTCTTAGGGTTAAATCATGTTGTCAAGTTTATACTAGGACTTGAATTTGTACAACTTTTTAACTCTAAATAATAATGTCTTACATTTTTATAGTCTTACTCTTTTTAATATCACTTACCCTTTACATTAGTTTTGTAAATTAGGTCTTTCACTTAGGGTAGGTAACCTGGTTTAGGTATCTTGGTCCCATTAAATTTTAATTTTATCCTTGGCAAGTAATATAATTCATATGTAAAATGGGAATAAGTTCTGTTCTTTGAGGAGCAAATAAATTACTCTGTAAAAAGGACTTAACACAGTGGGTACATGTATATTATTTGCTATTTTTATTTCTACTTTATAGATAAGAACTCTGGAGATTTGAGATTAAATCAATAGTTCAAATTAGTGTTTTTACACTTTTTCAACTTTTTGACTGGAATGTAAAGTGTGCATCTGCCTAATCCAATATGCATATGCACTCATATACATATATGTATACATATATATGAAACAAATGTTTCACAAAGCAAATTTACTTTTGCTGTATGAAATATAATTTGATTTTTTCTATTTTACCTAATTCTTTCTGTTTCTGCCCTTCTATTTTTTAAGATGATTGTAACACACTAAAATGATTTCCCCAAATATAACTGTGTCATAACCAACAGTTTAAAAAATATAACTAGTCACATAGCTAGGATTGAGAAGCAATCTCTATGAATATTGTTATTGGGACCATTATTCTGCGATAATAATTACATAAATTGTATATGGACTATATATAGATTTGAGAATAATATTGTATCAATTTGAAATTTCCTGACACTGACCATTGTGTACCTTGAAGGTGACAGCTGTCTTACTTGGTCCCAATTCTTTACAACACCAAGTACTGTGCTTGCAGTAGAGCAGACGTTTACCATGTTTGCTGAGAAATTTATGATTCTAAAACTTTTTGACACTTCAGAGATTTTCTATAGGTGAATACATTTTTTGTGTATAAAATGGTAATTTCACATTAAGCACGGAGGCCAGACATGTTTCATGAAAAGAAGTGAAAGACTAGGCTTGGGAACCATTAATAAAACTTGTAAAGTTCTGATTGGTAAGAGAAATCTAGAAACCAGTAATTCTGCAAGAAAATGAAGAATGGTGAATCACAAACTAGAGGTGAATTTGCAGTATAATATGGTAAGAGATCTTTTGTGTGTTTTAAAATATCACAAAATCAACAATGTTTCAATTGCTCTCTGACACTCCACAGCTAATCAGTGAATGGTTGATGATAACGACCGATGGTAAAGACCATGATAATAAAGAATATATTAGTGATGATCTGCATTCAATTTTAACTCAATTTTAACTTAATTAGGATGAATATGTGGATTAATAAATTATCCAACAGTTCCCAAATAGTGTTTCTGGTCATATTTTCCTGTGTCAACTTAAATTGAAATTCTTATTAAGAATCAAGTTGATGATAGCCATTCTAACCAGTGTGAGGTGATACCTCATTGTAGTTTTTATTTGCATTTCTCTGATGATTTGTGATGAGCATTTTTTCATATGTCTATTGGACATTTGTTATGTCCTCTTTGCAGAAATGTCTGTTCAGGTGCTCTGCCCATTATTTAATTGGATTGTTTGGTTTTTTTGTTGTTGTTGTTCAGTTGTATGAGTTTCTTATATATTTTGGATGTTAACCCCTTATTGGAGGTGTTGTTTGAAAAATCTTCTCCCCTTTGGTTGGTTGCCTCTTTATTTTGTTGATTTGTTGTTGTTGTTGTTGTTGTTGTTGTTTTGCTGTGCAGAAGCTTTTTAGTTTGATATAGTCCCATTCATTTATTTTAGCTTTTACTTCCCTTGCCTTTGGAGTCAAATTCAAAAATATTCTTTGAACCCAAGGTCCATAAGTTTAGTACCTATGCTTTCTTCTATGCAGTTTATTGTTTCAGGTCTTATGCTTAGGTCTTTGATCCATTTTCAATTAATTTTGGTACACGGTGACAGATAGCAGTCTAGTTTAATTCTTTTGCATGTGACTTTCCAATTCTCGCAGCACTATTTATTGAAGAGGCTGTCTTTTCTCCACTATATGTTTTTGGCTTCGTTGTTGAAAATTATCTGTCCATATTTATGTGGTTTTATTTCTGGGTTCTCAATTCTATTGCATTGGTCCATGTGTCTGTTTTTCTGCCAATACCATGCTGTTTTGATTATTGTTGCCCTTTAGTACAAGCTAAAGACAGGGAGTGTGATACCTCCAGTATTGTTCTTTTTTCTTAAGATTGCTTTGGCTATTCGGGGTCTTTTGTGGTTCCATACAAATCTGATGACCTTTTGTTCTATTTCTTTGAAAAATGCCATTGAGATTTTTATGGTGATTGCATTAAATCTGTATATTGGTTTGGGTAATGTGGCCATTTTAACTATGTTGATTTTTCCAATCCATGAGCACGGAATGTGTTTCCATTTTTTTATGTCTTGTTCAATTTCTTTTAAAAATGTCTTATAGTTTTCAGCATATAGATCTTTCACATCCTTGGTTAAGTTTATTCCTAGGTATTTTGTTATTTTTGTTGCAATTGCAAAAGGAATTGGGGTTTTTTTGTTTGGTTGTTTGCTTATTTTTCTGAGATTTCATTGCTAGTATATAGGAATGCAATGGACTTTTTTTGTATGTTGATTTTGTAGCCGGCAACTTCACTGTATTCGTTTATTGTTTCTAATAGCTTTGTGGTAGAATCTTTAGGGTTTTCTATATATAGCATCATGTCATCTGCAAAGAGTGAGAATTTAACTTCTTCATTCCCTATTTGGATGCCTTTTATTCCTTTCTCTTGCCTGATTGCTCTGGCAAGGACTTCCAATATTATGTTGAAAAGCAGAGGTGATAGGGGTCAGCCCTGTCATGTTCCTGAATGTAGAGCAAAGAGCTTCAGTTTTCACCATTAATTACGGTATTAGCTGAGGGTTAGTCACATATAGCCTTTATTATGATAAGGTATTTTCCTTGTATACCCATGTTACTTAGTGTTTTAATAAAAAATGGATGTTGTATCTTGTCAAATGCTTTTTCTGCATCATTGATATAATCATATGATTTTTGTCCTTTCTTTTGTTTATGTGGTGTATCACATTGATCGTTTTTCATATGTTGAACCATCCTTGTGGCCCTGGGATGAACCCCACTTGGGTATCATCAAGAAGACAAATAATAAGTGTTGGAGAGGCTGTGGAGGAAAAGCAAACCTCATAAACTGTGGGTGGGAATGCAGACTGGTGCAGCCACTATGGAAGGCAGTGTGGAGATTCTTCAAAAAATTTAAAATAGAATTACCATATGACCCAGCAATCCCTCTCTTAGGTATCTACCCAAAAACTCTGAAAACATTTATCCATAAAGACACGTGTGCTCCAATGTTCATTGCAGCTTTCTTTATGGTGGCCAAGACATGGAACAACCAAAGTGTCCTTTGATAGATGATTGGATAGAGAAGTTATGGTATATATACACAATGGAATACTATTCCACCATAAGAAAAGATGCCATTTGGGATAACACGGATGGATCATAAGATTATAATGCTAAGCGAAATAAGTCAGACACAAAAAGTTGAGAAACATATGATTTCACTGATATGTGGTATGTAAAACTGAAAACAACAAAAGAACAAGAAAAACCAATGAAGAAACAAAACTCATAGACACAGACAATAGTTTAGTGGTTACCAGAAGGTAAGGAGGGAGGGGAGTAGTAGGTGAGGGTAAAGGGAATCAAATATATGGTGATGGAAGGAGAACTGACTCTGGGTGGTGAACACACAATGTGATATGTAGATGATGTATTACATAATTGTACACCTGAAATCTATGTAACTTTGCTAACAGTTGTCACCCCAATAAACTTTAATTAAAAAAAAGAATAAAGTTGACTCCACTTCTCTCTTCCTAATTTTCAATCACTAACTCAACAAACAAAGGAATACAATGAATCAAGAAGTCTGGATGGTACAGAAATTGTGCAGGAAGGTTTTCAATTCAAATTTGTTTAAAAATTTTCAACAATGTGAAGTACTTCAAATATATTTTTTAAAAATTGAAATTCTCTACTGTAAATTTAAAAAGGAGTTAATAGATTGTAACTAAATAGATAGATAGATACGTACATACATACATATACATACATACATAATGTAGTAATTCACAAGAGCTTCACCATATAGTGGGAATATAAAACTCTAATAATTACATTCCATTTATGGCCTCTTCTGAAATATTGAGTGTAGAAGCTTTACTATAACTATTGACCCAGCCACCCACAGTGAATTATTCCTACACATAGAGTGCCTTGATGTCATAGATAGAAAAATTTCAAACCCTCTTTAAACCAAATTGTTGTATTGAAATTTTCCTACCAGTAACAGTAGATAGTGTAGACACAGTTGTAATAGAAGTAAACTCAGTATATTCTCGCTTTACTTTAAATCCACTGAGAAATTGAGTCCATTTCAATGAAGATATATTTCTGACCATATTTCACTATAGCATGCTTATGGAAGTCAGCAGCAATATTCAGTGAATACAAAGGGAGGAATTTTATTAATGATTTAATTAGTGATAATATGGAAAATTTCCTCTATCAAAGGTAAAGAAAATATTTGTCTATATAAATTTTATTCTCTAGTTCTTTTTGTTAATCTGCCCTGTTTTCAATAGTGTTTATTAAATGAGCTTTTCAATCGCAGGACCCTCTAATGTATTCTGTAAGGAAATCTAGTGGGTTGTAGTGAGCATATTTAAAAATAAGATGGAATAGAAAATGAGGAAGTAGAGTAGAACAGAAGACAATATCAAAGTTCCTTGACCATAGTAAGGCTACAATTTTTTTTTTTTTTTACTTTTTACTTTTTTATTAGTTTCAGGTGTACAAAACAATGTAATAGTTAGACATTTACACCCATCACAAAATGATAACCCCCCCAATCTATTACCCCTCTGACATCATATATATAGCTGTTAAAATTCCATTGACTGTATTCCCTATACTGCTGTATTCCACATCCCGTGACCATATGTGTGTGTGTGTGTGTGTGTGTGTGTATGAGTGCACGTGTCTGTGTGTGTATATAATTATAGTTAATATTCAGTATTACTCAGCTTCAGTTTCAGGTGTACGCACAGTGGTCACACATCATTTTATAAAACATTTTTCCATTTACAGAAATAAATGTGTGTGTCTGTGTGTAAAAAGTAGTATTTTGACTGTACATTATGCTCAAAATGTGTAGAATAAATATTTTATATGGATATAATAAAGAATGGCTAATAGTAAAACATTGAAATTTGAAACTTGAAATATTTTTATTTTAAAAATGTAATAGAATTATATTTTAGAATATGTACCTTGGAATTTAATGTTTTGAGAGAAGACTCCCTTGTACACATCAACTACATAGGTTATATTCTTTCTTTTTAAGCTTGTATTTTACTGAATTCTAACTGGATGTCCTAGTTTAAACCAATATTTTATTAAATAGAATAGGAAGAAAGCTGAAAGCTTCAAGTTAGACTTCATACTGGTTCACCTTTACACCTCTAAGCTATGAAACAGGCAAAAGAGGGAAGCCTTGTTAGTATCTGAATTGATATATGATGACAAATAAATGGGATGTAATGAATGATCAATAATATTCAACATATAAACTATAATAAAGAATGCAGTTCTGCATAAAAATATAGAACTGTGAAGAAATATCAACCATCCAAAATTTTTCATATGCGCTAAGATATTTGCTTCTACAACTTTCAATATATTTGAGGTAACTTCCACTATCTCTATATCACTGTAGTTATACTTATCACTGTCTTAATACAGTTGCCTATAATTGTCACTTAAAGCAATTAAAACCATTTTGTAATGTTCTCCATTTCACAAGTGTTCATAGTGACCATAGTACAACTAGTATTTAAGATATTCCCTAGGCTGAAAACTCTGACTAAACTAAATAGCTATTTACTGTAGGTATACTTTTCTGTTATGAGCAGAAAACAAAAGCTTTTATGGTTATGCACATAGACAATAAATGAAAGATTTCTGCAAACCAATCATTCATCCCATCCTTAAAGCTGTCAAGGTTGAGTTAAAAACAGAATCAATAAATAGTATTAATCTTTGCAGAATGACATTTAAGTGTAGACATTTAACCACATTTCTAGTGCCTGTTTCTTATTAATTTTGAAATTCAATAGAAGTTCAATAAAGGGTAGGCCAAACAAACCAACAACAACAACAACAAAAAAAAAGCACAGAAATAAATGATAAGGCATAGGCAAAAAGTGATATTCTAATTTGACACGCAAGTTTCTATGCTGGAGGTTTTCAAAACATGGTTGTGCCTTTGGGCTTATAAAGGAAATGTTTTGTATAGTGGTGCAAAGTGGAAATGAAGGGTATACTGAAAATAATGTTTTTTTGCATTTCTTGTTCTGCTATTCCAGTGTCAGTAACATTTAGCATATGCTGTAAACGATAGAGGATTAGAAGTATATGAATACCCTTGTGAAGAGCAGTACTGGCTGTCCTACCTTCCCCTGGTATCAACCAAACACCATTCTGGCACTAAAGAGTGATCTATTTGAATATAAAGCAAAAACTCCCTGAGATGGATCACATGTAATTCCATTTTAATGGATGAGATGGGGTTTTGCCTTTCCTCCATCCATACTGTATACTGAATCTGTGATTATTTTTTCATTGTTTGATTAGCCATAGATGATGATACATTATTATTTAGAGTTCATCCATTAAAATAGGGGAGAAAAAAACAAACTGTAGTTTCTGTTGATTACCTAGTTAAACATGAGACAATCTAGAGCTAGTATGGCACTGTTAGAGTGAAACATTTGGCAATAGGAAAGATGGCATGGCTCTGAAGTTACAGTTTATTCTAGTACAGTGGAAAGAAAAAAGGTTGATAATCTTATTCATATGGATTTAGGTGAGCCTTACCATTTATTATCTTTAATTATCAGAGTCTACGTTAATGTGATAGTATACAGTTCACCTATAGCATAAAAAACTTATGAGTATGCATCCATTTCTCCATTAACTTTTGTGCTATTATTACCATATATGTCACTTATAGATATATTATAACCCTCACAAGATATTGTTATTGATTTCGTTTAAAATAAAGTATCTTTTATAGACAGAAGAAAAAAATCTTACATATTTACCCAAGTAATTAACATTTCTGGTAATTTCTTTATATCCATCCGTATTTCAATTTGGCATAACTTTCCTTCAGCCAAAAGGATTGCATTTAAAATTTCTTATAGGTATGATGATGATTAATTCTTTAGATTTTGTATGCCTGGAAAATGTTTTATTCATCTTTATTTTTGAAAGATTGTTCATGTGGATAGAATTTTAGGTTGAGAGAGTACTTTTCTTTCAGGATTTTAAAGATGATGCTCCACTGTCTTTTCACTCGCATTGTTTCTAACAGGAAATCAAATGTCATCCTTATTTTCATTCCTTTGTTCATAACAAGTCTTTATTTGTTTCTTGCTGCTTTCATGATTTTCTCTTTATCACTGGTTTGAACAATTTAATTATGAAGTGCTTTTGTGTATTGTTTTTGTACTTGGAATTCATACAGCTTCTTGAATTTGGAGAGTTTTCATCCATTATTTATTCAGCTATTCTTTCTGTCTCTCCTCTTCTTCTTCAGACATCTTGATTACATTTATAATAGACTGCATGGCATTGTCTCACAGCTCACTAATTTTTGTGTTCATGTATGTTGATTCTCTTTTCTATTTGTGTTATATTTTGGATAGTTTCTATTGCTAGGCCTTCAACTTTACTAATCTTTTCATTTGCAATACCAAATTTGTTGTTAATCACATCCAGTATATTTTTATTTTATCTAACACATTTTATTTTTCATCTTTATAAATCTGATTTGCCTCTTTATATCTTTCAAACCACTACTTCGCAATTTGAACATACGGAATGCTGTTATAATAAATATTTTAATGTCATTGTCTGTTAAATGTAACATCTATGCCAGTAATGAATATGTTTTATGGAAGTAAAATTCATGTAACGTAAAATTAACTATTTTGTACTGTATAATTCAGCGGCATTTTAATATGTTCACAATGTTGTGCAACTATCACCTCTATTTGGTTCTAACACTTACTTATACCATTTTGCTATTTGTTTTTTATATGTCATGTGCTTTTTGTCCCATTCAATTCCTCTATCATTGCCTTCTTTTATTTTTAATTGAATTTTTTCCCTAATGTTACATTCATACTACCTTCTCATGTATTTTTCTGTGTATTTTTAAACTTTTTCCTTGGTGGTTACCTGAAGGTTGCAATTAACATCTTAAGCATATAACAATCCAATTTTAGTTAATACTAATTTAGCCTCAATACTATTCAAAACTCTGCTTTAGTAGTGCTCTGTCCCCACCTCTTTATGTTGTGGTCGCATATTATATCTTTATACACTGTGTACCTGTTAAAATACATTTATAATTATTGTTTCAGGCATTTGTCATTTAAATCAAATAGGAAACAAAATGAAGAATTCATAACCAAAAATAAAATAATAGTGGGTTTTACATATTCCTATATACTTGTCTTTACCAATGTTGTTTTCTTCTCTGTATGGCTATGAGTTACTGTTTACTGTCCTTTCATTTCAACCTGCAGGATCCATTAGCATTTCTTATAGGGTATGCCTACTAGTGCAGAACTCCCTTACTTTTTAAAATATGGGAATGCTT
This sequence comes from Rhinolophus sinicus, assembly GCF_036562045.2. Classification (NCBI taxonomy): domain Eukaryota; kingdom Metazoa; phylum Chordata; class Mammalia; order Chiroptera; family Rhinolophidae; genus Rhinolophus; species Rhinolophus sinicus. The sequence continues at coordinate 27,398,632 of NC_133768.1, read as the reverse complement.
TACTTTCTCCTTTGTTTTTGAAGGGTAGTTGTGCCAGAAATTGAATTCTTGGTTGACAGATTTTTTCTTTCTTTCAGCACTTTAAATTTGTCTTCCCACTTCTTGCCTCTGTGGTTTCTGATTGGAAATCAGCTATTAATCTGAATAAGGTATCTTATATGTGACAGATCACTTCTCTTTTGCTGCTATCAAGATTCTCCTTTTTTTTTTTTTTTTTGAATTACCACCTATTCTCCTCAAGCTATGCCAAGCAATCTAGAAGGAGAGAAGGCTCCAAAACTCTTTTTATAAGGCCACTATCACCCTGATCCAAAAATCAGACAAAGACATGGCAAAAAAAGAAAACTACAGGCCGATATCCCTAATGAACATAGATGCAAAAATCCTCAACAAAATACTAGCAAACAGAATTCAGCAATACATTAAGAAGATCATAGAGTATGATCAAGAGGATGCATTCCTGGTACGCAAGTATGGTTCAATATACACAAATCAATTAATGTGATACACCACATTTACAAAATTAAAAATAAAAATCATATGGTAATATCAATAGATGCAGAAAAAGCATTTGACAAAATCCAGCAGCCATTTATGATAAAAACTCTTAGCAAAGTGGGAATAGAGGGATCATATCTCAACATAATGTAGGCCATGTATGATAAACCCAAAGCTGACATCATACTTAATGGGGAAAAGCTAAAACCATTCCCCTTAAGATCAGAAACAAGGCAAGGTTGCCCACTTTCTCCACTTCTATTCAACATAGTGCTGGAAGTTCTAGCCACAGCAATCAGACAAGAAAAACAAACAAAAGTCATCCAAATTGGTAAGGAGAAAGTAAAACTCTCATTATATGCAGATGACATGATACTATATACTATATAGAGAGAAACCCAAAGACTCCACCAAAAAAGTATTAGAACTGATAAGTGAATTTAGTAAAGTACCAGGATACAAAATTAATATTCAGAAATCAGTTGCATTTGTATACACCAATAATAATCTATCAGAAGGAGAAATTAAGAAAAGAGTCTCATTTACAATTGCTTCAAAAACTATAAAATACTTAGGAATAAAGTTAACCAAAGAAGTAAAAGACCTGTACTTAGAAAATTATGACACCGAAGAGAGAAATTAAAGAAGATACAAATAAATGGAAACACATACCATGCTCATATATAGCAAGAATTAATATGGCTAAAATGTTCATACTGCCTAAGGCAATATATAGATTCAACGCAATCCCTATCAAACTACTAAGGCCATTTTTCAGAGAAATGGAACATATAATCCTAAAATTTACATGGGACCATAAAAGACCCCAAATAGCCATGCAATCTTGAGAAATAAGAAGAAAGTGGGAGGTATCACGATACGTGACATCAAATTATGCTACAAGGCTACAGTAATCAAAACAGCATGGTACTGGCATAAAAACAGGCACATAAATCAATAGAACAGAATAGAGAGCCCAGAAATAAATTCATGCCTATATGGTCATTTAATCTACGACAATGAAAGTAAGAATTTACATTGGGGTAAAGAGAGTCTATTTAATAAATGATGCTGGGAAATCTGGACAGACACATGCAAAAAAATGAAGCTGGAACACCTCCTTACACAATATACAAAAATAAATTCAAAATGGATTAAAGACTTAATTGTAAGATTTGAAACTGTAAAACTCCTATAAGAAAATATAGGAAGTAAATTTGCAGACATTGCCCTTTGTAATATTTTCACTGATATGTCCTCCTGGGCAAGGGAAGTAAGAGGAAAAATAAACATATGGGATTACATCAAACTAAAAAGTTTTTTCACAGCAAAGGTAATCATCAATGAAACAAAAGGCTTCCTACTGAATGGGTGAAGATATTTGTCAATGATACATCTGATACAGAGTTAATATCCAAAATTTATAAAAAACTCATTCAGCTCAACACCAAAAAAAAACCAAACAACCCAGTTGAAAAATGAGCAGAGGACATTTTTTTCTAAAGAGGACATACAGATGGCTAACAGACATATGAAAAAATGCTCAACATCACTAAACATTAGAGAAATGCAAATAAAAACCACATTGAGGTACCACCTCACTCTGGTCAGAATGGCTATCATCAATAAATCAACAAACAACAAGTACTGGAAAGGATGTGGAGAAAAGGGAACCCTCGTATACTGTTGGTGGGATTGCAGATTGGTGCAGCCACTATGGAAATCAGTATGGAGGTATCTCAAAAAACTGGAAATGGAACTACCTTATGACCCAACAATTCCACTCTTAAGTATCTATCTAGAGAAACCCAAAACGCTAATTCAAAAATAAATTTGTGTACCCCTATGGTTATTGCAGCACTATGGAAACAACCGAAATACCCATCGGTAGACGACTGGATTAAGAAACTTTGGTACACTTATACAATGGAGTATTCCTTGGCCATAAAGAAGAATGAAATATTACCATTTGCAACAATATGGATGGACCTAGAGAACATTATGCTAAGTGAAGTAAGTCAGACGGAGAAAGACAAATACCATATGATCTCACTTATATGTGGAATTTAAAGAATAGAATAAATGAACAAACTAATCAAAAACAGTCTCAGAAATATAGAGGAAAAACTGAGGATTGCTAGATGGGGGTAGGGGGGTGGGGATGAGGGAAAATATAAGGGATTAGAAAGCACAAAATGGTAACCACAAGATTGTCACAGGGATACGAAAGACAGCTTGGGGAATATAATCATTAATGTTATAAAAATTTTGTAGGGTATCCGATGGACACTTGTCTTAATAGGGAGACCACTTCATGGATGGTGTAGGTGCCTTAATTATATGTGTGTGTGTGTGTGTGTGTGTGTGTCTGTGTGTGTGTGTGTGTGTCTGTGTCTGTGTCTGTATAGTCACAGAATGTGAAGTACAGCACAGGGGATGGGGGTGTTATCACTTTGTGAGGGGTATACATGTCTAACTGTTACATTGTCTTGTGCACCTGAAACTAATTAAAAAAAACAAACTCCTTTTCTGTCCTTGGCTTTTAAGAGCTTAATTATAATGTGTCTTAGTGTGAATTTTTTTATGTGTTTATCGAACCTGGAGATATTGAGCTTCTTGGTTGTATATATTTATGTCTTTATCCAGCTTGGGAAATTTGGAGACACTATTTCTTCAAAAATTCTTGCTGCCCCCTTTTATCTCCCCTCTCCTTCTGGGACTCCCACTTTTATGTTCCTCAGAGTGGATATTTTTAATTCACCTGTATTTAAGTTCCCTGAATCTTCTGTCTGCCCAGTTCTGTTGTTGAAAACTTCTAGTGAAGATTTCATTTCACTTGTACTGGCAGCTTCAGAATTCCTATTTGGTTCCTTTTTTATAATTTCTCTCTTTATTGGTATTCTCTATTTTTGAGACTTTTTTGTCCTCTTTTCCTCTATTTCTTTTTCCATGGTTTCCATTGACTCTTTAATCATATATAAGACAATTGGTTCAAAGTCTTTGTGTAGTAAGTCAAATGTGCTGGCCTCCTCAGCATTAATTCCTATTAATTTATTTTTTCTCTGAGTTTAGTCCATGCTTTCTTGTTTCTTTCCATGCCTCATATTTTTTTGTTAAAAACTGGAAAGTTTGAATAATATAACATGGTAACTCTAGAGATAATATCCTCTCCCTCCTAGTGTTTGTTGTTGCTGCTTTTTGTGGGTTTTAGCTGTTATTTTTTGTTTACTGACTTATCCAAACTATTTTTGTTAGGAATGAATTCTCTTTGTATGTGATCTCAAATCTCTCTCTCTCTCTCTCTCTCTCTCTCTCTCTCTCTCTCTCTCTCTATATATATATATATATATATATATATATATATATATATATATGTATGTATATGTATATGTATATGTGTATATATATATGTATGTATGTATGTATGTATATATATGCTTCAACTTTCTCTTGTCTTTTCTGAGTATTTGTGCATTTGTTCTGGATACATGTGTGGTTTTCTAGAGTCCATGGTACATGTAGGAGCTTTTCAAATTCTTATTTCCCAAAGTGTCTCACTCCCCCAGCTTTTCCTCCCCATCTTTCAGTGTGTCTATTTTTTGACACAAATATAATCTTTTGTCCCAGAAGGTAGTGTGGCTTATTTATTTGTCATTTAACATTTTTGAAGGATATTCTCTATGTGGCCACGTTTCCATCATGAGAAATTTCCAAGTTAGGGGAAACAAAGGCAAGGTTCTTGTGTCAATGCTTCAGGAAGCTCCTAGACAGATCAAAATAAACAAATGCAATTCCTTGAAAACAAGGTTCACTCTGCTCCCTCCAGAACTAGAGACCTACACCAGGAATGGGGACTGTCATTGAGACTGTCACCAAACCATGGAGGGGCATGGAAAGAGTAAGTTGAAACACCACAAAGCCCTTTGATTGTATTTCAGTCACCTATTTCTTGACCAAAGTTTGCTTGGTTTCTGTAAACCTTTGACCATTTTCCAGATTTTCAACTAAGTTAATTCTGACAGTTTTACTCCATTTTGTTGTTTCCGTGGAGAGACTGACCTTTCAAGTTTCCTAGTCCACTATTTTCACTAATATCAGTAATAAATTGTTTCAATTGATTTATTTATCTTTTCATTATGAGTTGTGTTTCCTATGTCTTTGTATACATTCTGATTTTTTATTTGATATCAGACATTGTGAATTTTCTTATTGGATCCTGGATATTTTGTTTCTAGGGATATTCTTAAGTTTTATTTCAGGCTCATGTAAGTTACTTGGGAGCCGTTTGGTCCTTTCAATTTTTGCTTTTAAGATGTATAGTCAGGTCCACAGCATTGCTCAGTCTGTACTTACACATTCCCCTTTGCTATGGACTGAATTGTGTCCTCCCTCATATTTGTATGTTGAAGCCCTAAACCTCAGTGTGACTGTATTTGGAGATAGGGCCTTTAGGGAGGTAACTAAACTTAAATTAGATCATAAGGATGGGGTCTTAATCCAGTAGGATCGGTGTCCTTATAAGAAGAGGAAACTCACCAGAGATCTCTCTCACTCTTTCTCCATGTGAGCACAGAGGAAAAGCCATGTGAGGGCACAGTGAGAAGGTGATAATCTACAAGCCAGGAAGAAAGCCCTCACCAGGAACTGAATTTTCCATCACTTTGATCATGGACTTCTAGCCTCCAGATCTGTGAGAAAATTAATGTCTGTTGTTTCAGCCACCCACTCTATGGTATTTTTTATAGGAGTCTAGCAGATTAATAAACGCACACCGAGACAGGACCCCTCTGTGTACTCTTCAGAGTAGCTCATGAATCACGAGCTTTTTCTATGTTAGCTGTAGGAAGAAGCACCATTTGCAGGCCTGCGTGAGCACCAGGTACTGTTACCTCTAATACTTCTGAGTGGTGCTTTCCCTAACATCAAATAGTTTCCTCACATGCCATGTTTCCCCAAAAATAAGACCTAGCCAGACACTCAGCTGTAATGCGTCGTTTGGAGCAAAAATTAATATAAGACCTGGTCTAATAATAATATAATATAATATAATATAATATAATATAATATAATATAATATAATATAATATAATATAATATAATATAATATAATATAATACCAGATCTTATATTAACTTTTGCTCCAAAAGATGCATTAGAGCTGATTGTCGGGCTAGGTCTTGTTTTCGGGGAAACACAGTACATACACTAATCAGTACCCAAGTGAATACTTGAATATTCATTTGAGAATAGTTGACTCAAATGAATACTGCAAATCTCTCGAATTCTTTCTTTGTGAAGCTCTTACTCTGTCTTATGAACTATAACTGCCTTGTTCTCCCCAGATGCTCATCTCCATCTGCTCACCTCAGGGAATCTGCTGAGCTCCGGCTGCATTTTGCCTCCCTGCTCTGTGCCCAGGAGATTCTCTCAAGGCAGTAATCTGGGGCAATCATAGGTATCACTGTGTTTGATTTCCATCTCAATGGGATCAGTGTCCTTTCTTGTTTGATGAACAGTGTCTTGAAAATTGGTGATTCATATACTTTGCCCATTTTGTATGTTTCAAGCAAGAGGGTGAAACTGGTCTTTATTAATTGTTTTTCATCAGAAGTGGAGATTCCTTACATTCATTATCAACTTGCTCTTAAGCAGTCATTGTTTCCTGTTTTCACATACATCAAATAGGAGTAATGGCATCACAGCGTTATTGTGAACATTAAGTAATATATCGTGTTTATAAGTAGGGGACCATATGTGGAAACTATAAAATTAAATTCAAGTAAATATAGATCAAAGCACGAGGGTTTCTAAAAATTCAGATAACCAGGGAACTAGAGATGAGTTTGGTTATGGAAAATAATATCAAGTATAACAGAGCATTCTCAAAATGCTGGTGACTACATATAATTGTGTAGAGGAAAAAGATATTGGAAGTATTTGTTTTGTCAAACATGGAACATATATTTTTATTTCATTGTAGTTTTAAAAAGGAGTCTCGTTTTATTTGTGCTGTGAGTGTTTTTCGTCAAGACTCTTAGTGATGTTATGAATAGATTTGTTGCTATGTCTCTTGAAGCAGGAAGAATTTGAGTGTTAGACTGATTACCTAAGTGACATTGGTTGTTGTAGGTTGATTTCTCAAACAGTTATTTTTCAGGTCTATCTCCACCTGTTATTTGGGAGTGACAGTTTATATAATGTTCATTTCAGGTAGTGATAAGTTTCCTTCTTGTTCATGTCCCAAGGTGAAGTCCTTCTTTATGACAAATGAGGACCTGGAACATGAATCTGACAATTTCTAGTGTTCAATGTTACTTCAAAATTTAGTTCCCTGTTAGAATTAATTTTCTGTATGAGGGAGAAAGCACTATTCAACCAACCCCAAAAGAGTAATCTTTACGTAGAGGAAAATTCCCTACTGGCTTCACTGCCATTGGTCCAGTATTGCTTTAAGGTTCATTTCTCTACATGGCCTTGGATATCTCACTGCTGACAAAGAATGTGAAAGTAATGTTAGTCTCTGGGGCAAGTTATCTAATTTCCGTCACCTTTATGACAGTTGCATTTCTATCCTTATCAAGCAGCTCCATCTCTCTTCCCATATTTCCCATATTTTATTTATTTTTAAGAAGATTTTTACTTAAAAAAATATAGCTAACATACAACATTATATCAGTTTCTTGTGTACACCATAGGTGTTCAACATTATTAACTTAAAGAGGTGATCACCATGCTAAGCCCATCTGACACCATACCACGCTATCACAATGTTATTGACTGTATTCCCCATGCTGTACATTACATCCCCATGACTTACTTGTTTTATACCTGGAAATTTGAACCTCTTATTCCCCTACACCTCCCCCCTCCCTTTTTAAAAATTTTTCAATTACAGTTGACATTCAATATTGTTTTATATTAATTTCAGTTGTACAACATATAACATTTGTATAATTTAAGAAGTAATTCCCCTCACTAGTCTAGTACCCACCTGGAACTATATATAGCTATTACCATATTATTGACTGTATTCCCTATGCTTTACTTTTTATCCCTGTGACTATTTTGTACCTACTCATTTGTACTTTTTAATCCCTTCACCTTTTTCACCCAGTCCCCCAGCCCTCTCCCATCTATCACCCCGATAAATCTAGTACCAGTCTACACCATACATAGTTATTACAATATTATTGACTATATTCCTTGTGCCATACCCTACATCTGCATGACTACTTTGTAACAACCAATTGTACTTAATCCTTTCCCCTTTTTCCCCCATCCCCTTTGACCTCCCCCTCCCATCTGGCAACCATCAAAATGTTCTCTGTATCTGTGTTTCAGTTTTGTTTGTTTATTTTGTTCTTTAGCTTCCACATATAAGTGGAATCACATTACATCTTTCTCTGTCTGACATACTCTGCTCAGCACAACACCCTCCAGGTCCATCCATGCCGCTGCAGGTAGCAAGAATGCATTTCCTTCCATGGCCGAGCAATATTCCATTGTATATATGGACCATTTCCTCTTTATCCATTCTTCCATTGACAGACACCCAGGCTGCCTCCACATCTTGGCCATTGTAAACAATGCTGCAATGAACATATGGAGCACACATCCCCTTGAAGCAGTGCTTTGGGTTTCTTCAGACAAATACTCAGGAGTGGGATTACTGGGTCCTTCTTTGTATCTTGCTATAGCCTTTGTTTTAAAGTCTATTTTGTCTGGTATAAGTATTGCTACACCAGCTTCCCCCCGCCCTCGTTTCCATTTTCATGAAATAACTTTTTCCATTTGTTTACTTTCAGTCTGTGTGTGTCTTTCAATCTGAAGTGGATCTCTTGTAGGTAGCGTATGTAAGGCAATTGTTTTCTTATCCTTTCAGCCACCTATGTTTTTGATTGGAGCATTTCATCCATTTACATTAAAAGTAATTGTTGACAGATATGTAGTTATTACCATTTAATATTCATATTTTTTATCTTTTTTTTTCACCTTAAAGAAGTCCCTCTAAGATTCCTTGTAATACTGGTTTGGTGGTGATGAACTCCTTTAGCTTTCTCTTGTCTAGGAAGCTCTTTAACTATCCTTCTATTTTAAATAATAACCTTGCTTGGTAGTCTTGATTGTAGATCCTTCTTTTTCATCACTTAGAATATTTCTTGCCAATCCCTTCTGACATACAAAGTTTCTGTTGAGAAATAACCTGGCAATCTTATGGGAGCTGCTTTATAAATTACTAGTTGCCTTTCTCTTGCTGCTTTTAGGATTCTCTCCTTGTCTTCAACCTTTGCCATTTTAATTATGATGTGTCTTGATGTGGGCCTGTTTGGGTTCATCTTGTTTTGGACTCTCTGTACTTCCTGGGCTTATATGTCTATTTCCTTTGCCAGGTTAGGAAAGTTTTCTGTCATTTCTTCAAATAGGTTCTCAATCCCTTGCTTTCTCTCTTCTCCTTCTGGTACCCCTATGATGCAAATGTTGTTACACTTCATGTTGTCCCAGAGGTCTATTAAACTATCCTCCTTTTCTTTTATTCTCTTTTTCCTTTTGCTGTTCTGATTGGGTGTTTTTTATAACCTTGTCTTCCAAATTACTGATTTGATCCTGTGCTTTATCTAGTCTGCTCATGTTTCCTTCTAGTGCATTCTTCATTTCAGTTACTGTATTCTTCACATTTTTTTATGATTTATATGTCTTTATTTATTTATTTTTTAATGTTTCTATCTGTTTGTTGAAGTTCTCACTAAGTTCCTTGAGCATTCTTATAACCAGTGTTTTGAACTCTGTCTCTGGTATGCTGCTTGCCTCCATTTTGTTCAGTTCCGTTTCTGGAGTTTTCTCCTATTCTTTCATTTGGGATGTATTTCTTTATTTTCTCATTTTGACTACCTCTCTGTTTGTTTCTATGTATTGGGTGGATCTGCTATGTCTCCCTGTCTTGCCAGGTGGCCTTATATAGTAGGTGCTCTGTGGGGCCCAGTGTCACCGTCTATGTGATCACCTGCTCCAGGTGCCCCAGAAGTGTCCCTTGTGTATGTTGTGTGTGCCCTCCTGTTATAGGTGAGCCTTGATTGCTATTGGCACATTACTAGGTGGGATTGACCCTCAGGCTGATCGGCTGTGGGGTATGACCATGTCCACAGCTTACGGGCTGCTGTGGGGGTGCTTAGCACACAGCTAGATTCCCCCCAGTGGGCTCTGGTACCTGTTGAGACTGCCCTTTGGGTGTGCCACCTGTGGGCCTAATCGGGTTGTGCTCTGCTGTGGTTTGAAGCCAGCCTCCAAGTATTTTCATTCTGGGGCCTCTTGGAAGGGACTCTGGTGCAAGCCCAGCTCACCCACTGCCTGCGACAAGCTGGGGACTACCTGGTAGGAGCTACAAAGTGATCCATAGCTTGTGACTGCCTGTGCCGGATGTGGAGGTGCGTGGGAGAGGCCATGCTATGAACTGAGGAGGGCTCTCACCATTTCTGGGTTTGGGGTAGCTGTGCAAAAAACCAGGACCTTCCAAAGCCTACTGCCACTTGCTGGTTCCAGTAAGGTTCTGCCACTGATAAAGCCTTGTTTGGTGTTGCTGGGTCTCAGTGAGTCAGCAGGGTGGAGCAGGTAGGGCTCATCAGACTAATTCAGATGCATATTTGGCCATGAGTATGGCAGAGGAGCAGAGCTCAACACAGGAAAGATGGTGCCCACTTACCAGCTGGCTGCATGGGAGAAGGATCCTACACATGGAAAATTATGACTCTCTTCCAGCTTTTGCCTGAAGCCACACACCTCAGTCTGCCTCCTGTATATCTTTGACACCCCCTGAGTCACTTTCCTTCCACTGGAGCCCAAGGTGAGTGCCTGCAAGCGAGTGAATCTGTGTGGGCACTTGAAGAGGATGTCTGGGTTCTCCGCAGCCTTCTGTCCCAGCCAGATGGTCAAAATCCCCACAGTTTTTCAGTCAAATGTTGTGGGCGTTCCTCTTCCTGGTACCAGAACTCTAGGCTGGGGTCTTTATGTGAGGCTGGGGTCCCTTGCTGCTCTGTGGGGAACCTCTATGGCTGAGATATCCCTTCCAGTTTTCATCTACCACACAGAGTTTTGGGGCTTGGTCATTTAACATCTCTGCTCTTACCAGTCTCAAGGTGGCTTCTTCTTTATATCCTTAGTTATAAAACTGCCATTCAGCTAAACGTCATATGGTTCTCCAGGTTGATTTTTCTATAATTTAGTTGTAATTTGGATGTGTTCATTGGATGTGGCAAGCACAGCATTTATCTACTCTGCCATCTTGGATCTCCTCCCCTCATTTCCTATATTTTAAACTCCATCTAGGACTAGCTTGATGAAGCTCTCACTTTAAGCATCATTGTTTTGGAACCCAATTCCTACTTCCAGATTTTACACATTGGTCTCAAAACCCATGTCTTGTCCTATAGACCTCACGACTATATAAGACTATAGAAGCTAGTTTTTGCCATTGCTTACTCTTTGTAGGAATCCCTTCTATAATTTTATTAATTCATTGTTAGTCACTCATTCAGTTAGTCACCTATTCTTTGATATAAAACATTTTGGTCCCTTACTAAGTGATAGGCAATATACAACACAATGGAGATAAAATAGTGAGTGAAAATATGGTGTAGTTCAACTTCCTTTTGAAAATGCCCAGTGATGGCTATTTACCATGTCTAACAGCACTACATTACATTTTAAAATTCAGATTGCTGAAGAAGTTGTACATAAATAGAGATACAATTTATCTCCGTATAATTTCTAACCTCATTTTCTACCACCACTCCTAGTGTTAACCTCTGGAGAATAATTCTCTTCATTTTTTTCAAGAGAAAATTTTATTAACTACAATTATACCTCTCTATATCAGCATGGCAACTGGATTTTCTTTAAGTGACCCTAGAGGCAAAGCCAAAATCATGCAGCTGTACAGTCAGAACTGGTGGAAGACAGAAGTGAATCTCTACTAGCTTGTTTTCCCAATGTATGGGAAGACTTTATCAGTACAAATGAAACTATATAAGAACAAAAGGAAAATGTGAATCTGGTCACTGACTGTTTCATGTAATCCAGAGTGGCTTTTCTAAAATACCAGTCACAATACGTAAAACTACCATACTGATACTTATAATTTTCACTCCTAGAAACAAAATGGCAATTTTACATTTAATTCTCCCATGTCAATATTTGTGACCAGGTCACTTTAAAATGATGCAATATTGAGATTGCTTTAGGAATTGGCTTTAGAAAACATTTTTATAGTGATTCATGAGCTCAGGAAGCATTTCATCATAAACAGTGGCAGACTAAGAATATTGGTTAAAAATTGGAATGCCAATATGTGTCCATTTTTATAGGCAGTGAGCACTCTAACAGTTGATTGACAGACTGTATGAACCAGACGCTCCAGAAAAGTGAAGTTTCAAAATATCCAAAAGGCAGTCTTTCATCCTTCATTGGTGTTTTCCGAGCATATGGGGATTGGGATAAATGTAGAGCAATTAGCACATCAGGACATTCCTCCCACCAGAAATGTGGTACTGTTTTCCATATGTGTGATGGAAATTTACCTATTCATACCCAGTAGTAGTTTTTTGTACATATCTATTGTTTCAATATCTATTTAAAACAACAACAACAACAACAAAACTCCTGTTCTGTGCACTCCCATCTTTGAAGACTTCTTAATTTTTTTTTTTTTCCAAAAAATGAGAATGACAGGTTTGGCATATTTTAGGAATCAATTTCATGGTTGCAGAGCTGATCAGGCACTTAGAGTCATAATGTTTTATTCAGTATCTTTAAAAATAAGAAGCACATTGGTGAAAAAAATAACAATTTAAAATTTAATAGAGAGATATTGCATGCCCTGCATTCAGGTTCAGAAAGCCAGAGTTTACATGCACAAATAATTTAAGAATTAACTTATCAGCTATTTATTTGAAAGAGGCCTAGTGGTTTTATTTGTCTGAAATGGAACAGTGTGATATGTTTGCCAAAAGATGCAAAATAACTGCATAAATATTTATAGTATCCAAAAGGTAGGTAAGAAGCACATAGTCTGCCAAACCATACCTTCTGTATGATAATCATGGTTTCCTGAGCTCTAGATATAAATCTCTCTTTAGCTGTGATCAATGTCTATGTAGAGATTTATTCAGATCTTCAAAAGTGGCTCCATCATAATAGAATATACCACCTCTTTTTCTCTCTAGTATTCTATGGCATCAACATCATATTTATGGAGTCATATTACCTCAAAAATCACTAATATTAATATTCTTTCTATCTAAGCAGGCCCTTCTTCCCTATAACCTTTCAGTGATCAAACATGTTGATTTTACTTTTATAGTGTCTACATCTAACCCACCAATTTCCATCCACACACCTTATGGTATAGTGGAAAGAGCACTAAATTGGGAATCAGAAAACTTGACTTTATTATGATTCCTTGTTTAAATGTATCTACAAACCTACCTACTACTTTTAGAATATTTTGAAAACATGCATCAATCTCATAGCTGTTAGCACAGAATTTTGACGCAGGTCCTTCAAAAGTGTTTATGGCATGATATTGAACTTCAACTTGAAAGGGTCATTAGAAAATTGCAGCCTAGGTTATTGTCATACCTTGTTAACTTGTCTTTCTACCCCCACTTTATCCACTTTTCAGAAGAGTCTATTAACTTCAAAGTAAAAAGCTCAATATCCAACACATTATCTTCCCCGAAAAACATTATTTTTCCTAATCATTTTTGGCTTGGAAAACTGCCTGACTATGTACTCAGTTTTTCAAGGTCAGGATCAATTCACATCTACAAGGTAGGTACTTACATAACAGCTCATCTCTTAGCCAGTCATCTGCTGCTTCTATTTTTAATATATCTAAAAACAAATGCCTGTCATCTTTTCTCTACTTTAACTGCTCTAATTCATACTCATCATCTTTTGCGCAAAAACGTACTCATTGGTATCCTGACTCCATTTACCTCCAATGCAATCTCTTTTGTGCATACCAGTATGATCCTTTTAAATCACAGATTAGATCATTTTTGTCTCCTTGCTGCAAACACCATAGCCTATAGCTGTGGTAGGAATGTACGATTTATTCACACTACAGTCATATTACTGAGTAAACAAAGCTGGATTATTTTGTCAAAAATTTATCTGAGGATAATGGTAGAATAGATCATTTCATATTAACTATCAAGCTGAGAACTTCTAGAAAAGTGAAACAAAACATGTTTTAAACATTTGAAGATATCAACGAGTTAGTAAGGTATAAGCCTTTTCAGGGCTATCTACGGATGACAAGGAAAACCGAAACAAGTGATTATAATATCTGGAGTCACTTTTCTCCTCAAGGCAATTGTTGATTCCTGAGTCAACAGTGAAGGAGTTGAGATGCTCAACAGGGATTTTTGTTTGGCTCATGGGGATGGGAAGATAGAAATTAAAATATAGAACTCACTGAGATGAACATACCTTAGGAAACATTCCTTTAGTTTGGTACCCTAAGGGACTAAATTATATAAATAAGGGTGAAAGAGAAATAAACCAGTTCGCACAGTGATTCATCTTTGAATTACAGAAATATCTGACTGACTTAAAGGGACTTGGCATTGATAGTGCCTCCAGTCTAGCTCCATGCCTGGATAATAGATAACCTGCCTTTTAAAAGACCAGATTTTTGCTCCCGAATTTAGATGCATTCTCTAATAGCTGTGTTTATAATATAGAAACATTTTAAATCTCAAATAAACTGACTTCTTTGTCCATCTCTCAATTCCAACTGCAGGTAGTTTAAATGACTGTTGCTTCCTGGTCCACCTCAGACCCCAAAGTGTCATCAAATCTATTAAGGCAGTGTCTGATGTTTTACTAATACCTTGGAATATAAATGCAAATGGCCAGCAGTATATAATTATGCCTTCTTTCTAGGAGAGCAGGAATAGTTTATTCAATCCAAGTGTCATAATGAGAGTCAGATAGAACTTGAGCTATGGATGAATATTCATCACAGTTTAATTCAAACTATGCAATGTGAAGATTAAAACAAAATGTATAATTCTATTTTGAATACTAAATCCTATGCCAAAAAGACCTATATATAACCTCTAAAGAATTAGTCTTTACGGATAAATAAGGGCATAAAATTATACTAACTCACAGGAACCTTAACTCTATTTGCTTTTTTTTCTTTTTTTTACTCCTGGATTTCTGCTTTGCAAATTTTCTTTGTCACTGATAATGAACTTAGGCATCAATGCAGCGACAACTTTCCAGGGAGATAGTTATTATGTAACAAGACAGAAATCAATGTCAGTTAGTCATACACAAATTCTTTATTTCTTTATATAATTAGTGTGAAGGAAGCTTGATTTCATTAGACATACTATTATGAGAAAAAGAGATAATTATAATCTCATGGGAAATAAACCAATAATGATGTAAACTTTGATTATTCCTCTTGTTAAACTGACAAGCAATGGGTTTTTGAGAAATTAATCATGTCTGAGTTTAAAAGGTAATATAGCCCTTGAAAGTAAAGTAGCTCTTATTTTTAAACATGTCTTTTTGTGAACATATGTTTCATTTCTCTTGGGTAAATATCTAGAAGTGGAATTGCTTGATCATAGTGTAAGTGTAGGTTTAACCTTACGAAAAACTGCCAGACTGATTTTTAAATTGATTTACCATTTTATACTCCCACCAACAATATGTGAGAGTCAGGTTGCTCTAAATGCTTGTCAACAATTGGAGGTAACAGTCTTTAAATTTTAACAATTCTAGTGTGTACGTAGGACAAAATTCTGTTGGCCAGTGCTGGCCTAGATGCTAGAAGTTAGCTATATGTTTGGGACTTTAAAAAAATAAAGGTACATTTGTTTTTATAGTTAAAATATTAAAAAAAACTTTCAACAACAAAAAATAAAGATACATCTTTAAAATAATCTGACAAATCTATATATACATATATAGATACATATATTTATATATATATGTATTCATTTGTAAATGCTTAGCAGTATGTATGATTAGAGTTTTCTCAAACTTCAAATATGTATGTTATTGTAGACAAGAACTTTCTTTAATCACGTTCATTTTGTATGTCGCTATCTATGAAGAGAAGAATGTTTGAAGATGTTGCTGAATTTCTCTTTCAGGCAGAATGTTCTGGGATTTTCTCTGTTTCTGTTCCAGATCTTCTGTGATGCCTCAAATACCACTTCATTTCTGGCCATTCTAAGTCTAGATTGACTTTCCCCTCTTAAACCTATTTATACACAATTTTTTATGTACTGGTAAACAATCTTGCAGATTGAGAGCATCATGAAAAATTTTTTTAAAAGACTTAGAATAAGTTACTACAAAATCACTGCAGACAAAATGGAACAGAACAGAACATTGAAAACAGAAACTACACAGGCTGTATAGTTTTTTTTAAAAAAAAAAAAGGTGTTTTTTTTTTTAAAAGCACCAGCAAATAATAAAATTATTTTGTTTTAAAATTTCTGAGTTGGTCTACCTATTCTCCATTAGGAGCTCATTCATGATAATAGGAATGGGCTGTGTTTACTGCAATATCATAATTAAATACTGCTATTTGTAGCACATAATTTATCAACTATTTTAAATGACAAATTTGCATCGAGCTTAATTAAAATTTAATGTAATATTTAACTGTGATGCTAAAATTTGATAATTTACAGTAAGTTGTCATCATTAACTTTTTTTTTTAATTATACCATTTCCTTCACGATGTATCAGAGTTCCTTCGTATTTACAAATTGACCAGGCAAAACACTTATTTTATAGGAATAATAATTCCTATAAAAAATTTTAAAGGCGTGAAAAGAAATTAACAACATGTCATTGGCTCTCCTTGGATCTACCAGTATTTCAATAAATCTAACTTCTAATCTCAAAATGTATTTTATTTATTCCATTGTTAAAAACCTCTTAAAATAAAAGTGTTTTCTTCTTTTCATCAAAAAAATTAGCTAAATATGAAACAAGTATAAAATGGCCACAAAATTTTAAAACTATATATATTTTATACTGTATTAATAGAAATTAAAAATTGAGAACACAAAGAGTAATTTTTTTCTCATCAGCTCCACTCATTCCCACAGCTGAAATTGCATGCCACATTTTTAGAGGGAAATGCACAGCCTAAAACATATGTCAAGGTGAGCCAACACTGTGGGGACTTAAAACAATATGTCTATAAAAGGTGGAATCTAAAACATTGTGCTGTAAAGGTTAGTAGAGTAATTTTATTTTAATATAAGAAAGAATTTTACGTTAGCAGTATCCAAAACTGGAACTGAGTGACCAATCAGAGAGAGAATTTGCCATATCAATCCTTAATATTGTTCATTCAGTTTGTGATCTGAGATTTGTAGAGGGCGTTCATAGAATAAAATGAAGCATTCAAATGTTCTTGGATTTGATGGATTCTCCTTCCTTTACTGATCATTTTCTTGGTTTACAAGAAAAGCTTTAGATTTTTTTTACTTTTGTTCTTTCTGTACATTGTATTTAAATTAAAGGAAGATTGTGTTAAAATATACATTTTTATCCACAGCCTCTTCAACACTTGTTATTATTTGTTTTGTTGATGACAGCCAATCTAATAAGTGTGAGGTGATATCTCATTGTGGTTTTGATTTGCATTTCCCTAATAGCTAGTGAATTTCATCATCTTTTTATATATCTGTTGGCTGTTTGTATGTCTTCGTGGGCCAAGTATCTGTTCAGGTCCTCAGCCCATTTTTCAATTGGATTGTTTGTTTTTTTGTTGTTGAATTGTATGAGTTCTTTATATATTTTGGATATTAGCCCCTTATTGAAGGTGTTTGCAATTTTTTTCTCCCATTCGGTTGGTTGAATCTTTGTTTTGTTGATGGCTTGTATTGCTGTACAGAAGCTTTTTAGTTTGATATATAGCCATTCGTTTATTTTGGTTTTACTTCCCTTTCCTCTGAGGTCAAATTTATAAAATCCTCTCTAAGTCCAAGGTACCTATGCTTTCTTCTATGCAGTTTATTGTTTCAGGTCTTACGTTTAGGTCTTTGACATTTTGAGTTAATTTTTGGGTATGGTGACAGATAGCAGTCCATAGAATTGTACACTTGAAACCTATATAATTTAATTAACCAATGTCACCCTAATAAATTTAATAAAATAAAATTATTTCTAAAATTAAAAAGATATATATTTTTAAAAGCCTTTTTATTTTAGAGTAGTTTTATGTTTTTAAAACATTGAGAGGAAGGTACAAAGATTTCCCATATACCTCTTGTCCTAACAATGCACAGCCTCGCCTATTATCAACATCCTACACCAGAGTGGGGCATTTGATACAATTGATGCACCTACACTGACACATCATAATCACCCAGACTACATAGTTTACCTTATGTTCACTCTTTATTTGTACGTTCTATGGGTTTGGACAAAGGTATAATGACATATATCCACCATTATAATATCATACAGAGTATTCTCACTACCCTTAAAATGCTCTGTGGTCTGCCTATCCATGTCTCTCCCCCAGCCACTGGCAACCACTGATCTTGTGATCGTTTCCATAATTTTGCCTTTTCCAGAATGTCATATAGTTGGAATCATACAGTATGTAGCCTTTTCAGGTTCTCTTCTTTCACTTAGTGATACGCTTTTAAGGGTCCTCCATGTCTTTCCATGTCTTGATAGTATATTTCTCTTTAGCATTGACTAATATTCCATGGTCTGGTTGTACCACAGTTTTGTTTATATATTCACCTGTGAAAGGACATCTTGATGGCTTCTATGTTTTGGAAATTATGAACAAAGCTGCTATCAACATCTATGTGCAGGTTTTTGTGTGGACAGAGCTTTTCAACTCCTTTGGGTAAATGCCAAGGTGTACAATTGCTGGATCACATGGCAAGAGTGTTCAGTTTTGTAACAAACCTCCAAACTCTCTTCCTAAGTGGCTGCACCATTTGGCATTCCCACCAGAAATGTATGAAAGTTCCTGTTGCCCCATATCCTTGCCAGAAGATATGTTTTTGCATACTTTTGGAATGATAATGAAATCTAATTTTTGCTGCTTTCAAAGGCTGCCCCATCTTTATAGATCTATACTCTTTGTTACCAGGGTGATGAATATGCATCAGATAATTTTTCTTTAATGTTTAATTTTGCAACAATCTTCCTACAAAAAGAGAAAAAAAAAGAAGTAAGAGTGTTTTGCCCTGGAATATAATTTTTTAAAATTATACTTTGTCATAACAAAATATTCTCACACACAAGAAGTGAGAAAACTTAGACTTAGCTTTATTATCAGAAATGTTAGAGAAAAATTTAAGAACAATTTTCACACATCAATCTTTCAAAATATCACTTAGCATTTGTATAGAGAATCTCATATACATATACAAACACACACACACACACACACACACACACATAGTGTTAAGTAAATGTAAAATGTTTAAGAGGGAAATAAAAACATAATGAAAAGAAAATGAATTATAAGCTTTTATACTGGCTCACCATTCTTACCTCAAAGACATGCAAGTTAATTCATAAATACATTGTCTATGAGCTATATACACACTATATGTGCATACTGTACATTTACACATAATTATGTGTGAGTGTGTATGTGGGAATAGGCATGATTATTAATAAAATATCACAGATCCAGACTTACAAAATGTGATTTTATATATTATACAATATTGTAAGCTCTGTTTTTCTGAATGCTGAATTTTAAAGTGACTCTTGTCACATTGATAATGATAGAACACATTAGTTTCATTACTAAAAAATGAGAGGCTCTCAAAACAAATGGTGATTAAAATTCCTGAGTTTGCTTGAGAATGTCCTAACATATTGGGATCTACATTCGATAAACCAAAGTACTCATATAATTCCCAAGCAGGCTCACTTCTAAGACCAAGTGTCCCTTTACAGAAAATGATACACTCTAGCTTGTCTTGTGAACTACTATAAATTAAAATCAATTTACCAAGTGATTACCACTTGTTCCACGTTTTGTTTTTGTTTTTTTTCATAGCTATGCACTCTGGAATCTTGACCTTGGGAAATAAACATTCTTAGTATGGTAATTTTACAGAAGGTGAAGTATGAAAAGTCCTTTGGGTCAATGGTGATGTCCTCTAAGGATATTTGAGTTGAGCTATTCACTGGCATACTATACGGTACTGTAAACAATTCATAATTGAAAGCCTCATAGACTTACTCTCCCAGTTACATAGAACTATTCAGCAAAGAATAACACTACTATTCTCCTTCTTCATTCAACTAACATTATATGATAATTTCAAGCAAAAAATAATTATATAGGGTGCCAGATGGGCACTGGACTTATCATAGATTCTGTAGATGCCTGAAAAATATGCTCTACATCTGAAGCTGAAGTAGAATAATATTGAATGACAACTATAATTAAATATATATATATATATATATATATATATATATATATATATATATATATATAAAATCAATGGTATTTTAATGTCTATATATGATGTCAGAGGGGTAGTAGATGGGGGGTTATCACTTTGTGAGGGGCGTAAATGTCTAACTTACATTGCTTTGTACACCTGAAACTAGTAAAAAAATAAATGAAATAAATAAAAAGACACTTTTTTGTTTGAGAAAATTGAGAGCTTTTAGTGTATTACTGTTTATTCAATGTTTTTATACAAGCACAGTTATGTTCATTATAAATTAAGGAATGTAAAATACTGAGTAACAAAATATATCCAGTAATTATAGAACCATATTGAAAACCACCATTAGCTATATAAAATTGGAACATACTAAAGGTGGTTGTATTTATAAACATCCATGTAGTCTTTCTCCTGCTGGTATTTCAAAAGTAAGGGAATATCTATAATATAAATTCCAAGAAATGGGTAATGAATAATGATTTTCACTTAATGCAGAAAACATTATTTTTACATATATCACCTTAATTTGTATATATTCCATTTACATATATTCCATAATTTATACATATTCCATGTAAAAATGTAATATTTCACATTATGAAATGTCGGAGGGATCAATGTTAAAGTTACAAAAAGACAACCTTATTTTCAATTAAAAAAAAAAACAAATTTCTTGACTACTTTATCAATCCATAATATTGTGAAATCCTATTTGCCAAGCTTTTAAGAAATTTATATAGACAATATGTTGACACTTTCTATTAGTTGCAATTGACTTACAATAAGAACAATGTTTAACTGATAAACTCTAGCTTTAGAATTGATATTGTGTCCATCCCAATGAATTTAAAGAATGAAAATAACTTGAACATCTAGTAAGTTATTCATTACAGAATTTTAGCTGGAATTTTCATGAAGGAGTTCAAGAACTTATAATAAAATAGCATATAGAGAATAAATACAGTATATATAGAATACAGTATTATAGCTATAATACTGTATTCTATATTTATAGCTATAATACTAATAACTTTGTAGCTCAAAGTTATTACAACTATATTGTAAATGTAAAGGCTTTCTCTGCTGAATTCTTGGCATAGTTTTATAAACCATTATTTCCCTATGGTTTACAAGGTAGAGAATTTCCTTCTGTGACTTTCATAACCACTTTCTGGTTGCATAATTTTTTGATGGTCCCACACTGACTGTGAAAGAAAATCACATGCTTGTGAGGTATGGAATTAACAAAAAGCAAGACGTAGGAAGAGTAAAATGCCATTTCTTTCTTTTGTTGACCATTTTGCTTTGCTTTCATTCCGTGGTTCTATTTAATACGTTTGAATGGAATCCATTCCAAATATCATAATAGAAGAATGAAAAATGATATCCTTATTTTCTTCTTCAAAAACATTCAAGAGTATGAATAACTTGCACTGTTGTTTTTACCAGTACAAATCACATGCATCCAGTCATCTGTATTAAAAATATATATAGCTAGTAGAATCGTTATACTGCCAAAAACTACAGGAAGTTAATTTCTCAATGGCCAGAACTGCTTAATTTTTCACAAATAGAGTATGAGGGCCGCATTAACCTTTTCTTGAAAAATAGGAATTTCCTTTGTGTTTGTTTTTTAAGTCAGTCTATTAAATTATTCTCTCTTAATTGGTTTTGATGTTTTAGACAGTAGAGAAAAAAAGACAAAATATGATTAATTCTGTTTTTACACATCTACCTACGAAATGTTTATAGTGGCTATGATTCTACAAGCATGGAGAGTTGGCTACTTTTTTACCCAATTATTTTGATTCCTTATTCAATCTATTGTTATTCTGGAATGAGTATCACATGCAGGCCCCACATGCCACTGCTCATTCACCATAAGTGAATGTTCAGAAAGATTATAAAAGGATAGGGAGAAGTTTCCAATAGGTCATAGTTTTGAAATTGAATTTGATATCAGTTTGCTGATAAATGTTTAAAATTCTTCAAAAACAACATTTCATGGTCACAAAAATAGCACATTTTTCTTCTGTGTTTGGAAAATTACTAGAAAAATGGGCCCTGTGACATCAATATGTCTTTTATTCTAATTAAAACACTTTATTAAAAGGTATGGTTTCTATTTTAGTCTGTTTTCACATGATAAGAGACATATGGATAGCTGCAATTTTTAAAAATTCAGATATCAATTAACTGTCTACTGTGTTTTAAGATGTTAGCAAGATTTGATAGGGAATAGTACAGATAATGTACTATAAAAATTTTCACAGAAAGTGAGCAAAGATGGAGGGAGGCTAAAGTGGGAGGGTAGAAATTGAGGCAACAGAAAATGAAATATGTGCAAATTTGACCATAATACACATTAGATTTAGAGTAAAATTTCAAAGAATAAACACAAATAAACTACTATATGAGAAAATCATTAAGAATTATACCAAAATTGATTACACAAAAGGCAAAATTATTTAATGCTGCACAAACCTGAAAATTTACAGATATTAAGGGCTTTGGTGATTGATGTCATCAACATTTGTTCTCACAAACTCCATCTCTTCATCTTCTTTCTTCTGTGCTGGCTCCCTTTGCAAATACCTTAGGCTCTCTCCATCTTCAAGAGTAAAACATGGCTGCTAGCAGGACCGAAGTTAATGTTCTGTCCTCTCAGAAACCAGAGTGAAAAGACAGTCTTCCTAATATTTTATTCCCAAATTTACTCTTTTAAAGAAAGATTTGTTCGTGTACCCATCTAAGAAGTAGTTACTGTAATCAGAGTTAGGGTTTTATCATACTTTCATGGACCAGATCTGGACATCTATTGTCAAGCTGTGTAGAGTCAGAAGGGGAAAAATGACTTCTCATGATAAAGGGGGGTTCTCCAAGTAGGAGAAGAAAGTGTGGATAAGGAAAACAGGCATCTACTAGAGGGGGGTTTGAAGGAGAGAATATGCTCAATTTAGAAAGGAAATAAATGAGGAAAATTTTTAAAGAATCCATACCATTTAAGATATGCCTTGGAAGACACATGGGAAATAACCAGTGGGGTGGGTCAGAGAGAATGGCATCCCAATCAGAATATACAGCAAGAGCAAAAACATGGACATAGTAAAATATGGAGACACTTTCAGACAATAACAGATAATCAACCTGGCTAAAAATTTGGGAATTTACTTTTTGAAAATCTTTGATGAGACATTGAGGATATTATGTTCAATTTTTTAGATGATATGAAGCTATTGAATGATAAGGGAAAGGGGTCAATATCTGTCCTTTGTGAAGGTTAA